>NC_067165.1:5909830-6509830 GCF_903995435.1 Acomys russatus
AGCGCGCGGGGGCGGCGGGGAGGGGGAATAGATTATTTCACCTCCACCTCAAATATACTTGATTTTGCACTTGACTCTGAACCCAGTGCCAGCAACACCAGTTCCCTGACAACAACACATGGTTCAGTGGTGGTTTGTGCTATTACATGCAGATAGTGGCAGCCGTTGGCTCTCTGTATGCATGATGGTTTGGATACAAATAGTAGCGGTTAGAGTTAGTAGGATATATGAAGAAGCAGGATTTGCATGACTAAGTTCGTGTAACTGACTTTGTGACTGGGGAGTTCTCTTTAATTTTAGGTTTTGGGTTGGAGGATAGTTACAAGCATCATTTGGTCAGTGTTGCTTCTGCCCGTCTGCACGACAACCTTTATAATCTTGAACAGCATAGATTTATTCCACCCTGTACAGTGGCTGTCAGGTAAGTGGTAATTCCCAATTGCTGTCTATGTTGACAGCATCCAAACATTCACTTTGAGATTAGGTGAAGGCACTCCCTGAATGACAGAACTGCCATTGTTATTATAGAAATGAATGCGTCAGGTTATGTATGAGGACAGAACAGAAACTCATCAGAAGACTACAGAAATAGTTAGGTGTGGCAGTGTACACTTGGGAGGCAGAGGCAGGACGATCTGAGTTCAAGGCCAGGCTTGGACATCCAGTGACACCTTAGCTACATAGTAAAAAAGAAAAAGACACCACACAAAGACTTGTCCTTTTGTCTTTTCTTTTAAAATTTGTTTGTGTATAAATCTTTTCCCTGCATGTATGTGTGTTCATCCCATGGATGCCTGGTGCCTATGGATCCCCTAAAGCTAGAGTTGCAGATGGTTGTGAGCAACCACGTGGGTTCTGAGAACTGAACCTTGGGTCCTATGGAAGAGTAGCAAGTGCTCTTAATGGTTGAGCCATCTCTAGTCCTATCTCCCCACTCCCCCACCCCCACCTTTTAAAAAAAATTTTTTTTAATCTTTTTGGCAAATTAATTGATTTTAACTTTTCCCCCCAGAGACAAGGTTTCTCTGTGTGGCCTTGGCTGTCCTGGACTTGCTTTGTAGACCAGGCTGGCCTCAAACTCTCAGCGATCCGCCTGCCTCTGTCTCCCAAGTGCTGGGATTAAAGGCGTGCGCCACCACTACCAGGCTATGACCTATATTCTTAAGAAAAAAAAATGCCTAAGCTATCAGGTTATAGTGACACATATCTATAACCCAAGTCTTAGGAGGCTGTAAGCAGGAGGCTCTGGAGTTCTAGAAGAAATTATTTTGAAAACAATAAGCAAAAGCTATAGACATATTTAAAGATTACTTCATTTTTATGGTAGCCAACAAAGATAAGAGAGGCCGAAAATAAAGGATGGCAGGGAAAGCACTCAGGAGAGGCAGAGGCAGGTGGATCTCTGTGAGTTCAAGGTCAGCCTGGTCAACAAAGTAAATTCTAGGACAGCCAAGGCTACAACAGAGAAACCCTTTCTAGAAAAACAAGCAAAAAAGATTGTCAGGGAAGACTTAATACAAAGCCTGCTGAGGAAGAAAGGATGGAAGCAGGCTGAAATGTTTGTTGGGATCTGGATGTTCAGGGGCTGGAAGGATGGCTCAGTGGGTAGAGCGCGTGCTGCTCAATCATGAAGACCGGGCTTTAGGTCCCCAGCACCACATAAAAGCCAGGTGTGTGATTTGCATCCTAACCCCAACACTGTGGTGGGGCTCACTGGCCAGCCAGCCTAGCCAGCTGCTGAGCTAGTTCTAGGTTCAGGAGCCACCTTAGCTCAAAAAGTAAGATGGAGAAGAACAGAGGGAGTGACCGAGTGTCAACCTCTGGCCTTCACATGTGTGTGCATGAGCAAGCACACCCACACAGAAATAGTTACGTCAGTTCATTGAAGTGTAGCTTTTATGTCAGTGGTAGCAGCCATTGCTGTCCCAGGCCCTAAGTAACTTCTGTATATTACCTCTTTCCTATAATACCATTTAACGAGGTGGTATTGTGTCTGCTTTGTAAACGTCATATTATGTTTCAGGTTAAAATGATCTGTTTATCATCTACCTAGTTTTTGGTTTTCCATAATATGACATAAAATTTTTCAAAAAAGGTAAAAAGTCATAAATGTTGTCAGCATATATTTTGAAATCTTGTAAATATTCCCATGATTAAAAAGCACAAATTACTTTGGGAAAATTTTTTTCTCAATAATATCTTCCTTTAATTTTCCTTTCTTGTAAGAAAGTGTCCGTTATCAAGGCGTTAGAGTCTTTTTATTGTTCGGCATTTGGAACTATTGCTACTAAGCAATAGAGTCATATTTTTGTTGGTATGTGCCAGTCTTTGCTAAGGCACACAGAAATGGTGAAATTTACCCAGAAGACAAAGCAGAGATGGAAGATAATAAATTGTGCAGGCTTAGGAAATCTGTAATTAATTTTGGTCTCTGAATTCTACTTGGAGAAATAATTGCTTTCATTATTACGTGAGTCTATTCAGCAAGCATATCTTTGTTTTGCTCATATTTTTAGATAGTAATATATTGTTTAAGCTTGGAAGTGTGTTGATTGTTGAGTTACTCTGAAATATGAGTGTTTTGGTTTTCACAGAAACATAGTTGGTTTTGCTATTTAGACCAGCCCTTCAGGTGACTTATAAATTATGTTGTTTCCATGTTACTTTGACTTTTGGTATATGCACTAATTGCATTTACTGTATATATATATTTAAAACACACACACACACACACACACACACACACACACACACACACACACACATATTTGTTTTGATACAGGATTTCTTTGTGTGGCACTGGCTGTCCTAAACTTGCTTTTAGACCATACTGGCCTCAAACTCACAGCTGTCCACCTGCCTCTGCCTCCCCAAGTATTGAGATTAAAGGCATGTGCTGTGTGCCTGGCTTAAGTAGAGTTCAAAAATACTATTTACATTTTGAAAAGAAGCATGGTGTGTTACTATGATAGCTTTCACATGACAAAATGTTTGCATATGGTCGTATTTTCTCTGTCATAACATCTGTGTTATTTAAAAGAAATTCTAATACCATTTTGCAGTACCCAGAACAAAGTCCAAAGACCTCACTTTGGAGTTTTGTGTTGATGTCCTGTTGGACCTGTCAGCAGTATACAAATACATTCTTGGGGTAAAAAAGGAGACAGACTTAGTGGGTCATGGTGGCACACATCTTTAATCCCAGCACTCAGGGAAGCAGAGGCAGGTGGATCTCTGTGAGTTCGAGGCCAGCCTGGTCTATGAAGTGAGTCCAGGACAGCCAAGGCTACACGGAGAAACCCTGTCCCAAAAAACAAACAGTAAAACAACAAAAACGGGAGACAGACTTAAAGTTGAAATTATAGTTGCAGAGTCTGTTGAGATGATGGTTCAGTGGTTAAAAGTGTTTGCTGGGAAATCATGGGCCAGGGCTGGATCCCAGCACTCACACAACAAACCAGGTATCCCACAGATGCCTGTAACTCTAGCTCCAAAGGATCTAGTGCCCTCTCTGTCCTGTGATGTGTACACGGGTACACAGACATCCACTGACATCTGTACACACAAATAAATGAAGTTAAAAACACTGCAGTTAAAAAACAAAGAAACCCACTGTAGTTATATTTCAAGCTCTTGTTGTAGTGCAGAATGTTGAACGCAGCTGTTAAGACTGAATGGGCGTGGCTAATTCATTTCTCTTGTGTTTTAGATTCTTTCAATGACTTATGTAGTTCGCAAGTAATCTTTTACCTGCTGCTGCTGTCAGTGGTAATTATAGTAATAAGTATTTTCAATGTGGAGTTCTATACAGGTAGGTTTCCAAATGTTAATCTTTTTTTAAAAGTTTGATCATCGGGTATAGTGGCACTTGCTTGTAATCCTAGCACTGGGGAGGTTTGAAGGAGGGTCACCATGAGGTTGAGAGCAGCTGCGGCCATGGAGTGAGTTAGGCAGTTAGCCTAGGTTAGACGGCACACTTTGTCTCAAACAAAGCAAAACAAAAATAATTCATATTACCCAGGGCAGAATTTTAAAAACATGTGTGTAGCCATATTCTGTTATTCTTTCTGTTGTATTTAAAGTTATTTTGGTGTTTCTCTTTTGAAAATAGCTTTAGACCTTTTATGATAGACATTGTGTGGGTCAGCTTGCAGAAGCTGGGTATATTTAGAGGGCAAAGTGGAGTGGTGCCACTAGGGGCTGCAGGAGGAAGGGCCGTGGCCGCTGGGCGAGGCTTGCTGAGAGGGTGCAGGGCCAGGAGGTGGTGCTGGGGCTGCTTGCCGGCAGTGTGAGTGTCCTCGTGTCTCAGAGCTGTGCATTTAAAAAATGATACCCATGGTAAATGGTAAATTTTATTTTATATTTTACCACAATGAAAAAAATAAATGTAAACCTTTGATAGTCTACAGCTAATGTTAAAGCTGTGAGTCAGCAAATGAATTATGAAATAATTCTTTATAGGATAGGGGACCAAATCTGGGTTCACCTCAGCTTTGTGATATTCTTGCCTCCACCTCCTGGATACTTAGATTGCATGCATTTGTCATGGGCTTTGTAAATACTCCACACCCCCATAACAAAGTCTGTAGTTTTATAATATTTAATTAAAAAAACCCTGGGCTTTGCCTTGGGAGAATCCTGGATTCCAGAGCATTTTTTCACTTGGTTTATTCTTCTCCCGCCTTTTCAGATTCCTGAGTTTGTTACTTAAGTTTTTTTCTGATTATTTAATTTCTTATTCATTTATGTATTTATTTGTATCTTTTTCTGTAACATCTTTCTTCTTCTTTTAGCTCTTTAGTATTAAAAATTCTATTTTAAAAAATAGTATGTAAAACTTTAAGTCCTGGCTGGATATTGTAATATGTATTGTTTTTTCTTTGCTTCCTTACTGCTTTATTGCCAGCCAGGTCTCTGTCTAATCAAAGTTTGCCCTGTTCAGAACTCCCTTGGCTTATGGCCTGTTCCTTCATTGTCTCCTGTGTTTCTGGGCCATCTTCTATATGTAGGTGGGCCAGGTGAGGGCGCTCGAGTTCGTATCATGTTGAGATGAGGCTTCTCTTTGTAGTCCTGGCTGTCTTAGAATTCACTCTGTAGACCAGGGATCAGCCTGCCTCCTCCTCCCAAGTGACCTCACTAGTCACTTGGCTCATCCCGTAGGACTGGGCCTTCTGTGTGTCCTGTGCGCCATGCATGGAGTGCTCCCAGCTTGCTCCTGAGGATCTGTGAGGTACACTGGGCAGGTATGAGGCAGTAAGGAGGTGTGCCTCTGGCCGAGCGTGGCAGCTCTCTGGAGGAGCTGGTGGCTGGACCAGACTTCGAAGGGAGGAGTTGTGTTAAGCAACAAAGAGGAGATGAAGCTTGAAAGGATGTTGAGTGCTGTGGCGGGGTTGGCCACATTAGGGTGTCAGTCACATAGTTGGCCCTGGGGCATTTTTGGTGGAGAACAGGAGGTGATAGCAGCTTCTTTCCTAAAATGCCAAGTATTAGAGCCCTCTCCCTTCACGCTTGGTTCTCGTCCACACCACCATCTCTCTCTCTCTCTTTCTTTCTTTCTTTCTGGTTTTTTTTTTTTTTTTTTTTTTTTGGTTTGAGACAGGGTTTCTCTGTGCAACAGTCCTAGCTGTCCTGGACTCACTTTGTAGACCAGGCTGGCCTTGAACTCACAGACTCACAGGGATCCATCCATTTGCCTCTGCCTCCCAAGCACTGGGATTAAAGGCGTGTGCCACCGCACCCGACTCTTTCTTTCTTCATCATTATCATCGTCATCGTCATTTTTTCTCCCGTCTCTTTTGTTTGGGTGTACTAAAAGATTATTCCGTGTCTGTGTCAGGGAGCCTAGGCCTGTCTGTCCTCAGACACAGCTATCCCTTACTTCCTTTCCCACAGTTCTCCCCTGCTCATGTCCAGAGAACTTTTTGGATTGTTGGAGCGGTTCCGAAAATACCTACTACATAGGAGCTAGTGTGGAGGCTCAGTGGGTAAAAGAGAACCGACTCTAACTCCCTGCAAATAAATGATATAATGTAATGAAAATACCTATTCAGGCTGGGCGTGGTGGCGCACGCCTTTAATCGCAGCACTCCCGAGGCAGAGGCAGGCGGATCGCTGTTCGAGGCCAGCCTGGTCTACAAAGTGAGTCCAAGACAGCCAAGGCTACACAGAGAAACCCTGTCTTGAAAAATAAATTAAAAAAAAAAAAAAGAAAGAAAATACCCATTCAGAGTTGGGCGCAATGGTACGCACGTTCGTAATAACTGACAAGCATTTATTTTAGTATTCGTTGTTGTGGCCGTTGTCTCTGTAGCTTATTTTCATAGATGGACTTGATAATGAGCTTCAAACTTTGACTAAAGGCAATTTGGGTCTGTCTTCTAAACTATTTATTTCATGGCACTTAGGAAAATGTCAGAGTTGGCATTGTATTAACTGAAAGACCAGTGTGTGGGTGCATAGCTGTAGTCAGAAGACAGGCAGGAGGAATGCAGTGGTTCACATGTACCCTCCACTGGAGAATTTGTCTGAGGCCAGCCTAGGCAACAGGAGACCATGTCTATAATAAACAAACAGGCAAAACCAAGAAAGATGACAGATGTCAATCATGTCTCTTCTAGGCTCCATCTTTAGAGTTCCTAGGTTTTCTTGTATGTATATCTCTTTTTATTTATTTTTTCTCAAGAGTTTTCAAGTTAGAGTTGTTAGCTTAGAGTTTCCTGTACTGATTTTACATCGACTGGGTGTTTGTGGTGAGAGGAATGCGCTGCTGTCAGGTGCCTCAGTTATGAAGCCGTGGTGCTGTGCTCTCTCTGCAGTCGTGCCTTCCATCCCCGGCTCCCGACTGGCCCTCATCGGGAGGGTCCTTCACCCTCAGCAGCTCATGCACTCGCTCATGCATGCTGCCATGGGGATGGCCGTGGCATGGTGTGCGGCTGTCATCACCAAGGGCCAGTACAGCTTTCTCGTGGTTCCCTGTACTGCAACTGAGAGGTAAATATTTTCGTTTTTTTTTTTTTTTCTGTCTAGGAACCCTGTTTACTTACCAAGTCAAAGGAGATGAGTAGTATAGCACTCTGCCTTCCTGACTTTCAGAAGTTGCTGTTTCTGCGTATCTTGTGTTAGTGATAGTTTATGTTTGGGGAAGTAAGCAAAAGTTTAAAGACATCTGTGTGTGGAAGGTGCTGTGTAGACACTGTTGGATTTCTGAGAGTAACTCAGGGGCAGTCTTGAGAATGAGAATGCTAGGACATGGATGCAGGTGAGGGCTCCTTGCTGTAGAGGCCAGTGCTCCTCAGATCTGGTGTCTTTCGGGGCATCTAGAGGCCTGAGAAGGATGCCCAGTTAGGAGGGACACGAGAAGCCGAGGCGCCTGTACCTGCGTTAGGCACACGCAGGTCATTTTGTTCTGTGTTTAGATGAAGTCACCTTGCCTTGGAAGCAGCACCGCTGTGTACACATTCTTACCTCAGATTTCCAAGGAGACAGAGCAATAGTCAGAGTCCCGTGCGTCAGGGGGAAATGCTTTGTTAATCTTTTGCTCCTGTTTACCTAAAGTGAGTCATTTTGTTAGAGTTTTGGGCATTTCTTAAGTAATGAACTTGGAATTTTGCCTTCTGGCAAATAGCCTTAAAACACTGATAATGTGGTTTTGATTGCTGAGTTCATAGCTTAGCTTTTCTCCTCAGCTTCGCTAGCCCGGCTGCCCAAGCCTGCATGAACGAGTATCATCTGTTTTTCCTACTGGCTGGAGCGTTCATGGGCTATAGCTATAGTCTTCTGTACTTCATTAACAACATGAATTACCTCCCGTTTCCCATTATACAGGTAAGATACAGTTTGAGCATTTTCTTAGCTGTAATTTGATAATATTAACATTGTCGTGTCTGTCCTATGGTCAACCTCATGATTACTTCAAGATTGATCAGTAAAACCAGAATGGCTCCGTGGGTGAAAATTGCCTGACAGGCAGGTTCAGGTCCTGTGAGCGTGCAACAGCACAGCTGTCTGTGAGCTCGGAGGTCAGCTACCCTGCGGGTGTAGCTGTAGAGAGACCCTATCTTAAACACACAAGTTTGCTTTAAACTTACGTAATACTGTAAAATGCTCATGCCAGATTCTTTTTTATTTTATTAATTTTTATCATTATTACTATGGTCACTACTACTGTTATTTTAGACACGGTTTCCCAGGATGGTCTACAACTCACAATGTAGACCAGGCTAGCCTCAAACACATAGAAATATGTCTGTTTCTGCCTCCTGAGTGCTGGGATTAAAGGTGTGCACCATTGTGCTCTGCCTGGTTCTTTTTTTTTTTTTTTCCTTTTAAGGTTGAGTTTTAATTATATGTGTGCTAGACATATGCTGATGTTGACAAAGAAGTGAACATCTGTACCAGCGTGCCTTTTGTGCAAGCATTAAACAGGATGAAAGCAGTAGAGCATTAGTGTAGTGTCTGATATATTGTATATATGAAGTAGCAAGGCCCTCTTAAAAAATTTTTTTTTTCTTTTTGTTTTTTTGAGACAGGGTTTCTCTGTATAACACCTCTGGCTGTCCTGGAACTCCCTCTGCAGTCCAGACTGGCCTCGAACTCATGGAGATCCACCTGCCTCTGCCTCCCGAGTGCTGGGATTAAAGGCGTGCGCCACCACGCCCGGCTAACTGAAAAACTTTTAAACTTAGGACCAAGTAGAGATATGTTGGGTGCTCTCTGCACCTTGGAAGTAATGGCCAAGTAAGAGCTGCTGTGGAAACTGTGTCGTTCCTGTTGTGAGGTGATGGGGCGGGTGCACCCAGTGGCTGCACTGCATGGAGCAGTACAGTTTCATGTCTGTCCTTTGAGATCCTTGACTGCACCAATGCAGTGGAAGCTGCAGTTTGTGACCGTGTATTCATATGAGCTACTTTTTACAATCATGGTGTAAAAATCGTTCCCTTCTATGGCTGTAATTTTTTGCTTTTCTTTGGCTTCTAAAATGCCTTAAAGAAGGGTCAGTCCCAATGTAAATAATAGAAGAAAGCCAGAATTTAGCAAGCTCATCTTTTGTTCATTTGGCTTTTCGAGAGGGAGTGCTGGGAAGGAGAAGCAGCGCTTACCCAGTGTCTGTGCAGTGCAGCTTTGTTGTGCTTTTCTTACTTAGTAGGGTTTTTGTTTTTGCTTTTAGACTTTGCAAATATACAACAAGGCACTAACTTTTCTTTAGCAAATCCATTTATTTTGCAGAGAGAGTGATGTGATGTGGCCAGGGTTACAGCACACACAGGCTGCACACCTGAGGCCTGGGCTGCGGCTGCCAGGTGTCTGCAGTGTTCGTGGAGTCAGTGTGGACCGGCCTTTAAGATTATGGTCTCTGGGGCTGGCCTGCCTGGTTCCATAGTCAGGATTTACGTCTTGCTAGCCACTTGAATTGGGTATGCACTCTCCATGCCGTAGTCTCGTCATCTGTAAGATGGAGCTGGTAGCCCATCTCTCTCCACGGGATTGTGAGATGCAAACGACTTACACATGGTTAGAGCAACCTGTTTTAATCATAATACACAGCCTTCCCTTTATTCATGTGTAGTCAACCACAATCTGGCTATATTAAATGGAGAATTCCAGAAACAATAAATGTTAATCAAGTACTGGATAAATTTGTTTTTTTATCATTAGATATTATTATCTTACTAAATTTTTTTTTTAATCACAAGGATGTCTTATATATAGAAAGAGCATGGTATATATAGGGTTTGGCGCTGCCAGGCATCTTGGAATGTCTCCCTCACGGGAAAGGGGGACTATTGAGCTATTATGTTTTCTTGTACTTTCCCCCTCAATAGTCCTTAATATCATATGGATCGAATTGTTAATTTTAAAATTTCTGATATTAATTTTGTAGTGTAAAAATTATTAAATATTTAAACATCAGAATGTTTTGTCTTTATTTGTTATGAATCTTTAAGTTATACATTACATTCCTCCCTCCCCACTCCCCCGCGTGCGCACACGCGCTTATGTGTGTTTATATGTATATACAGCTTGTGGGAGTTGGTTCTCTTTCTTGTACCATGTGATCATCAGGCATCAGGCTTGACAACAGGCGCCTTTATCCACTGAGCCATCTCATAGGCTCCCGGCAATGGCTTATTTTGCTGAGATTTAAGTTTTGGTGGTGGGGACTGACAGGGCCGCACACATGCTAGGAAGCTGCTGCACCATCCCGCTGCCACTCAGCTCTGAACAACTGTCTCACCTTCTGCCCCTGCTGGTGTGTCATTTGACTTTTTTCTTGTTGTTTTCCACAGCAGTACAAATTCTTGCGCTTCAGGAGATCTCTTCTCTTACTAGTTAAACATAGCTGTGTGGAATCCCTGTTCATGGTCAGAAATTTCTGCATTGTGTACTATTTTTTTGGTAAGAATTTCTACTTTCTAATATAGTATATTATTGTAGAAAATGTCAGTTACAAAGGTAGTTTTTATTGAATTAGCTTTTTTTTTTTTTAATAGTTGTGCTTGATCAGCTCAACTGATTTCATTGTCAGGATTTAGTTAAGGGAGTTTTTTTATTAAAGAAAATGTGATATATACATGTAAAATACTACTCTTTAAACAGAGAAATTTCTTGTTGCTACACAAGGCAAATCATGAAGTTCTATTCACCTCAGCAAAACAGATGCTGCACGACTGAAACAGAACAGTGAGCGGTTGTAGAAGCTGAAAGCTGGCCAGGGCCTGGGTGTTTAGTCATGCATGGTGAGAAAGTTCTGGAGATGTGTTGCACAATAGAGCAGACAGCTCTTTACTGCACGATTAAAGATGGTAAACATGTCAGTCAGAGGACAGCTTGCAAGAGTTGGTTCTTGTCATGTGGGTTCTGGGAGTCAGACTTAAGTAATTAGACTTGGTGGCAAGCTCTTTTCCTGCTGAGTCATCTTGCCATCCCAGAAGCACCACAGCTGGAGTGAGAGGCAAGGGTGAGCGACTCCTCACCTGTGGACTCTGAAACAGGCTTGGGGGATCGGTCACTGTTCCTGGTGCGCATCTGTTAGCCACATGTATTGTGTATTGAAAAGTGCTGCGTACACCCGTCGTAGCTGTCTTGGTTTGCTTTGTTTGTGATAACCATGGTGGCTAAGTCATGTATGTCTCAGGGTCGCACAGAGGAAGGACTTCTAGCATTTAGAAATTATCCCCTCTTCTTCTATTCCTAATCAGATAGCCTAGCGTTTAGCTGAGGTCCTGCTATGCACTGGGGCCTCGTAGTCTAAAGCATGGTGAAGAATGGCTATACTAACTCCCGTGTTCCTGTCTCGCTATTGTTCTCCCAAGGTCATATCCCCAAAGCCTGGCTTAGCACCGCTATGGACCTTCACGTGGACGAGTAAGTCAAGTCTAATTTTACCTGTTTCCTTCCTTTTAAATTTTGCTGTTTTCTTTTTCTTGTTGTTTTGAGACAGGGCTTCTCTGTGTAGCCTTGGCTGTCCTGGAACCTCTCTATAGACCAGGCTGGCCTAGAACTCACAGAGATCTGCCTGCTTCTGCCTCCCAATAGCTGGGATCACAGGTGTGCACCACCACACCTGATTTTGCTGCTTTCTAGATGCTTTGTTTAGGTTTATCCTTTAATTTTCTTGAATTGAAATAAGAAACAGGAGAAGAGAGGGGGGTACTTGGTCTGACAAGAAAGTGTTGGCTCACGTCCTTGCCACGTCCTGTTTACAGGCTGAAAACTTACAACTGCTCACAGTCCTTAGCTGTAGGGATCAGGTGAAGGCCAAGCCTTGCTCGACACCATCTCCTGTCTGGCTTCTTTAGCTGTCTGCCCTGGGATGGACTTATTAGCCTCTCACAATTAAGTTTGGTGTTGAATGCCATATGCTGGGCGCCATTGGGTTTGTCTGCTTCACTTTAACTCCCTAAAGATGCTAGAAGGTTGGTGATATTTTTAGTGTATGTTTGGAAATTAATTCACTAGTAAATCACTAAGATTTCTGAGTCAGGCACCCTGATGAACAAAGACATGTATTTACATCCGCATTCAGTTCTTAGAGGAAAAAAATTGCCTTTATTTTTGAATGCATGCAGCTTCCATAGTTTAAAATCCAAAGACTTCTTCTAAAAGAGTATGGCCCACAGCTTTGAGAGCAGATGCAGGTGGTCTACATAATAGTGAGGTTAGGCCAGCCAAGGCTACATAGTGAGACTTGTCTCAAAAAACCAAAACCAAAAGGAGAGTACAGGGAGAAAGAGTCCTGTCCGTCTCCATACTCCCTCGGACCCTCTCCTAGCATGAGAGCTAGTAATCCAGTTTGCCGCCGCCGCCGCTGCTTACCTTTTATACTGAAGGAAACTGACTTCTGAGTTGCGTGGCCCATGTCTATCTTTGTCATTTATTATAAGTAATGTAATTTATTCTGTTCATATCTATGATTTATTTTTTTTTTCGAAGTGCTATTTTTTAAGTCAGGTGATGGTAAGTGTACGCCTTTAATTTCAGCACTTGGGGAGGCAGAGGCATGTGGATCTATGAGTTTGAGGCTAGCTTGGTCTACAGGGCTAGTTCCAGGACAGAGAAACCCTGTTCGAAAAACCACAACCAACCAACTAACTAACTAACTAACTACCTACCTGCCTACCTGCCTTTTGTGTATGTGTGGAGTTGTCTCCTGGGGATTGAACTCAGATTGCCTTTACCCACTGAGCCCTATCACTGGCTCTCTTGCAGAACTTTTAATGATGTGGTAGTGGTTTAATCATCAAATAAATATTGAAAACATTAGTACTCGAGTAATGTGTCGTTGCTTTCCCTCTGCCTATAAGGCAGCCGTAATTGGTGGAGACGGCAGCGAGGTGGATGCATTGGAATCTTACTCACCCACTCATGCTCTGCACACAGCCAAGGGCTCAGCTGAGCTGGGTGGAGTGCACTCCCTCAGTCCCAAGACTAGTGAAGCGGAGGTCGGAGGATTGTGAGTTCAAGGCCAGGCTGGGCTGTACAGAGAGATCCTGTTTCAAATAAACAGAGACCAAAATGGCTTTCATCTGGCTTTGCTGGATAGAGTCAGTTTCCTTCAATGTGTGCCCTTTTAATCTCTGGTTACTTTGCTGTGCGACTTGTATCCTATGCGGAATCACTAGATTTAGTTTAGAAAGTTGGGATTTTGACGTGTCTGGGAATCTTAGAGGTACTGTAGATTTAAGTTTTTTAAGACCCTAGTTAAGATGTAGTTTTATTCTCTGCCTGGTTATTAGATGAGCAATCAAATTCACGAGCCGCTTCCTCAGCCTACCTTGCAGACCTGCTCAGCTGGAAAGACAAAAACACCATTTGATAGAAATTAAAGTTTCTGTTCTTTTTTTTTTTTTTTTTTTTTTAAGATTTACTTATTCATTATGTCTACAGTGTTTTGTCTGCATGTACACCTGCAGGCCAGAGGAGGGCACCAGATCTGGTTATAGATGGTTGTGAGCCACCATGTGGGTGCTGGAAGAGCAGACAGTGTTCTTAACCTCTGAGCCATCTCTCTAGCCCAAGTTTTTGTTCTTAAACAAAAAAGTCTTATTATAATATGGCCAAGTGCCTAATATTCTTCCTTCAGGCAAGTCAGGCTCCTTAGTCTGTATTACTTAGAAGCGGAACATCATTCTGTCATTTATTGGCCTTCCCCACGAATCCCATGCTGTGAACAATCCTGCTGTAAGCTGATTTAAATCTCCTGAGAGCCTGAGGAGTGGGAATGAAAAGCTTATGCTCTGTCCTGTGGCTGAAGACAATGAAGACGGACACAGGTGCTGATTTACCCGGTCGTGGCACCTAGGTGGCGGTCAAATTCAAGATTTATTTTGTATAATTACTAGTTTTGTGATTTTAGGATTTATAGCAGTACTAGCCTAATAACTCGAGCATTTGTAGGATGTGGGCTTCTAACTTCTTAGCATTAGTTTCTAAAATTATTATAAAAACAGACACCATTGTTTTTGTAATGTGCAATAATTCTGAAACTGTCTATATGGCACACACATGAACGGCTGTCTGAACCAGAAGCCCAGATCATGGTTTTAAGACTGGTGTCCCTTGGACTTCTGATCCTCTGGCCTCCTGCTTGCCTTTCTTGTGTGCTGCTGGATGGAACCCATGAGCCACCGTACCCTGCTCCCTGTGTGCTTACTGGATTTAAAGAATTAAGCCATGAGTTAGCAGTAATAAACTCTCACCCGTGCTAAGAAGTGCAAATGTGTCAGGGACTGCAGGACCAGTTCCTGCCTGCAGTTTCCCCTCAGCGTCCCTGTGTGCCTCTGAGGGAATGTTGGGGAAAGAAGGTTCCAGCAGATGATGTTTGTTTCTCAGTATGGAATCCTTGTCTTTGCTGTGGAGTTAATGGCACTTTCTGCTTTCGTAGGCAGGCTCACAGGCCTCTTGACACACTGGGCGGCCTCCTGAACGTCTCCTTACTCTACCATGTCTGGCTGTGTGGTGTCTTCCTCCTGATGACTTGGTACATCTCATGGACGCTCTTCAAAATCTATGCCACAGAGGTCAGTATTTGGAGGTTTTGGTGATGCTGTTGTGATTCTGAGCCTAGAAGGTTGTGCTTTTAGCGGAACAGAACACTGCTCACAGCTACGGTACCTAGTTGGCTGTCAGTTCCTAAGGAACAGTTGGTGCTGATGGAAGATCTGGAAATTCAGCAGGACGATGTTTACTGTGCTTTACTTAGAGTCTGGCTTTCTTCCTGGAGTTTTGAGCATGAGGTTGGCCTAGATTTTAAATTACTTTTATGTGCTGTTAAAACAGAAATATGTAGTTATACAGTAGTTGCTTTTTAAGAACACCCTGAAATTTATGGTGAAGAAATGATTCTGAAAATTGAATTAATTTGGACAGTTTTATGGGTATTTTGCCTGCATGCATATATATGTGTGTGTACCACATACATGGCTCTTGGTATGGACCCCCTGAAACTGGAGTTATATACAACTGTGAGGTGCTAAGTGGGTGCCGGTCCCCTAGAGGAGCTCTTTCTTTAGCCCCCCCATATATATATATATATATATATATGTGTGTTTTTAAAGACAAGGTTTCTCTGTGTAGCCTTGGCTGTCCTGGACTCACTTTGTAGACCAAGCTAGGCTCGAACTCACTGCGATCCACCTGCCTCTGTTTCCTGAGTGCTGGGATAAAAGGCGTGCGCCACCACCACCTGGCTCACAAAAATATTTTTAAATGAAGAATTGCTTTTTTTTTTTTTTTTTTTTTTTGGCTTTGAGATAGGGTTTCTATGTAGCCTTGGCTGTCCTGGGCTTACTTTGTAGACTAGGCTGGCATTAAATTCACAGCAATGCGCCTGCCTCTGCCTCCTGTAGAGTGCTGGGTGCTACCATGCCTGGCTTGCTTTTTTTTTTTTTAAATTATCTGTGTGTTTTTGATAGAAATGATGTGTTCTATTTGATTTTACTATCTCTGTGGTAGTTTTTAGTGGTTTCATAGGATCTTTGTTTCTAGAGTTTCTTTTTATTAATAGATATTAGTTTGATAAAATTGGGACAGTAACACTTTAGAAAATATATTTATTTTTATATAAAACTTTATATGTATGAGTGTTTTGCCTACATGTATGTCTGTATACCACATTAACTGCTTGGTGTCTGGAGGCCGCAAGAGTCCATAAGGTTTTCTGGGACTGGAGTTAAAGTCACTTACAACTGGCTATGTGTGTACTGAGAAGTACACCGAGGTCCTCTGGAAGAGCAGTCAGTGCTTTTACCTGCTGAGCCATCTCAGCCCCCACACAGTGACACTTTTTAACAGTGGATCACTGAGACTTGGATTTGATTGTATTTGTTTCTTTATAATCTCAGTGCTTACAGACTATAACAAGGTCATGGAAAGAATTCCTTTCACATTCTATGTATCTGATTGTATCCAACAGGCATATGTGTTCCCTGTTCAGCCACCATTTGCGGAAGAATCCGATGAATGCCTCCCGAAAGTCTTAAATAGCAACCCTCCTCTCATCATAAAGGTACCAAAAGTGTGCAGCTCATAGCTTTACCGGTATCTCTGGCTTATCATACAGAGTTAGAGTAATATTTAACAGAGCTAGGCATTTAGATTATATTTTCCAAGGGCCTAGAAGAGCAGTTTTCAACAAAGGGTCACAACCCCTTTTGGGAGTCAAATGACCCTTTCACAGGTGAAAACACAGATATTTATATTGAGATTCATAACAGTAGCAAAATTACAATTATGAAGTAGCAACGACAATAACTCTGTGGTTGGAGTTCACCACAGCATGAGGAGCTGCATTAAAGAGTTGCAGCATCAGGAGGGTGGAGAGCCACTGGCCTGTTGTTATTGTAAAAATTACCTGCTTGCTACTGGTTTTTAAAAATAATTTCATGTGACTAAATATGAAAGTAAAGTCCCCTGAGCATGCAGCAGCTATGTACATATGTTTCCCGGGATGGCTTTGGGCTCTTGGATTCATCTTGTACTCCTGTCTTAGCTTCCTGAGTCGCAGAGACCACTGGAATGTGTCACCACACCCAGCTAAGCCAGCTGCTTATTCATAAAAGAAATATAGTTCTCTCAAACATAAGATGCAATGTTAGCCAACTAAATACATAGCTTCCACAAACCATTCCTGGTAACACAGCAGAAACGCTGATGCATTTTTAAATTGCTGGATCAATGTACACTTTTTTTTTTTTTTTTTTTTTTTTGTTTTTGTTTTTTTGGTTTTTCGAGACAGGGTCTCTCTGTGTAGCCTTGGCCATCCTGGACTCACTTTGTAGACCAGGCTGGCCTCGAACTCACAGCGATCCGCCTGCCTCTGCCTCCCAAGTGCTGGGATTAAAGGTGTGCGCCACCACGCCCGGCTTCAATGTACACTTTTATTCATTTAGTGTTTGTGGTCTCAAAGGAAATGTGCTTGCTTTTGTGTGGACATATAAATTACTGATAATTTAAAAACAAATCATAATCATAAAAATTATAGAGGTTTACAAATCAAACTAAAAGAGGAAAACCATTGTGATTGAAATTGCAATTTGAAATTGTAAAGGGAATCTAAATATAACAGGATATGTCTTACCCTGTTGAAAGGTCATAGCGCATTAATTAATTAATTAGTTTTTTATGTATGAGTGTTCTGTCTGCATGTACACCTGCATGGCAGAAGAGGGCGTTAGATTCCAGACTAGATGGTTGTGAGCCACCATGTGGTTGCTGGGAATTGAACTCAGGACCTCTGGAAGAGCAGACAGTGCTCTTATGCACTGAGCCATCTCTCCAGCCTGCAATATTTATTTTATATTTTTATGGTTTTGAGACAGGATCCTGCTATGTAGACCAGGTTGGACTTGATTTTGCAGTTCTCCTGCCTAAACCACTTTCTAAGCTAAGACACAGGCATAGACCAACATACCCAGCTAGCTTAGTACTTTAAAATTAGTTAAAAGAAATGGTTGGAACCCAGTGTTTATGACACAGTCTGGAGAAGCTGTAGATTAGGAAAATGAACCATCGAGGCATTGATTGCTAGTAAGTGTCAATTACTCATTTGACGTCTTAGCAAAGCTTTATTGGCAGGCTGGTGTCGGGTGCTGCTGGTTGTGTTGAGTGGAAGATGACTGACACATAGCATAGCCTAATGGGAAGGGTGACACAAGCATTAAGTTCATACTGACGAGGGCAGTGGCACCACCTACTCCCCTTGGTTCCAGTGACTGCTGCTCAGAAGGACTGATGTTTGGAAGGAGTAAAGAGGCTTGCCAGGGAGAAGGCAGATTTTTCAGTAGAAAGCAATGGTGGTTTTATGTGTTAGGCTTTGACTTTGGGTGGAGGGGTAAGATGGTGTCCCTGTTCTTGTGGGCAAGATGAAGCAACAGACACAAGTGCCACAGCTGAGAGCTGTGAGTGTGTGTGTAGGTAGGGCAGGCCCCAGGAGGCCGTGATGCCGGAGTTTCCCATTATAGAGCTATACAAATTCAGAGCTCTGTAGTTCTTGTATGTACCCAGAGTCTACTGTGCGTAGGGAGGTGGAGGCAGGAGAGTTCCAGAGATCCAGAAGGGAAAGTTGTGGTTCTGAAATATTCCTTTTTTTAAAAGTCCACCTGACTTTTCCTTTGATATTTAACGAGTCTTGTTCTTAGATATGATTTTGTTAAAGCTTTGTTTGTTTGTTTGTGTCAAGACAGAGTTTCTCTATGTAGCCTTGGCTGTCCTGGATTCACTTTGTAGACCTGGCTGGCCTCGAACTTACAGAGATCCGCCTGCCTCTGCCTCCCGAGTGCTGGGATTAAAGGCATGCGCCGCTGCGCCCGGCTATGATTTTGCTAAAGCTTTGACAGTCTTTCTTTTTTCCTTTTAGTATTTGGCCTTACAGGACCTGATGCTGCTTTCTCAATATTCTCCTTCTCGAAGGCAAGAAGTTTTTAACCTCAGCCAACCAGGTACTGCTGGGCTTGTGTGTGTGGGCCAGGGTGCTCCGGAGCTTTGGAGAAGTGTAGTTTGTTCATACCAGACATCCTGAGTCCTTTAATGATGACTAGACCCAGTCTTACATGACTTAAGTAGTAACATTGCTGTGAGTATAATTTATGTCAGCAGGAAAAGCATGTATTTGTGGGTAGTCATGATTTTCAGCTCCTTAAATACCTGAACCTGAGGAAATTGTGTAGAAAATGTCTCAGCAGAGAAGTTCAACATAAGAATATTCGCTCTTTTAATGCTGTTGAGGACCTTAAAAATTAGACGGCTTCATTCCTAGGTGGGATAAGGAGTAAGGTGTTTCTCATTGACTCCACGGATGTAGCTTTCTGCTCCTCTGGGTTACTCTGCCTCCCTTAGAAGAAAGACAAGGTAGGCAGACAGTAGACTTGACAGTGGCTGAGGTGCCCTTGGCAGGCCTGATGCTCTCTGACGTACTTGCCTGCCAAGACTTTACAGGCTCACAGTGACTTTGCCAGAGCTCTCACTATGTTCCTGGCGTGGAAGTAGTCCAGCCCCAGTGGAAAGAGCCTGGGTAACCTTTCATCTGCTTTCTAATTAGCTCTCCATCATTTTGCCAAGCTCACCAATTCCCAGATTGTAAAAAGATAGTCTGTAGTTAAATGTGATGTGGAAATGAAACAGTTATATAAAAGTATAATTGATCAGCACTGCTTTCCTGTTAGTGGTGAGACCCAGTGCTGGCAGTGAGGGGGAAACAGCAGCAGTGCTTTTCTGTCACACTTGGGCCCATCTTCTGCACTTCATTTCTCTAGAGAGTCAAGCGACTGACAAAATAGCATGTGCTTTGCCAGAGAACTTCTGTTCTGGGGCTTGTGATTAAAGCTTCATCAGAGTTAGCAGTACAGAACATCTAGTCTGATGAGGACCTTGCGTATGCTTGCTGGTCAGGTGATGGTCCATGGTACAAAAGGAGTGTACGTGACAAGGGAATGAGCGGCACGAGATGGGAGAAGTTCACAGTGGCTCCGGCTCACCTAATAGAGCGTCCTTGGTCTTTGTGTCATTGAAAGCTCTAGTTGAAGGTCTTAGAAAGTCAGAGACAGATGAGATTGTCTTTTTTTAAATGATTTACTTTTTTTTTTTTTTTTTTTTTTGGTTTTTTCGAGACAAGGTTTCTCTGTGTAGCCTTGGCTGTCCTGGACTCAATTTGTAGACCAGGCTGGCCTCGAACTCACAGCGATCTGCCTGCCTCTGCCTCCCGAGTGCTGGGATTAAAGGCGTGCGCCACCACCACCCGACTCACGATTTACTTATTTTTAATTTATACAAATTTGATGGGTGGGTGTGAGGGTGTTGGATCCCCTGGAACTGGAATTACAGACAGCTGCAAGCTGCCTTGTGGGTGCTGGGAACTGAACCCGAGTCCTCTGGAAGAACAATCAGTGCTCTTAACCACTGAGCCATCTCTCCAGCCCTGAGATTTTTGGTTTTTCAAGACAGGGTTTCTCTGTGTAGCCTTGGCTGTCCTGGACTTGCTTTGTAGAACAAGGTAACCTTGAACTCAGATCATAGATCCGCCTGCCTCTGGTTCCCTGAGTGCTGGGATTACAGGTGTGCGCCACTGCATTTGGCTGAGATTTTTTTAAAGAATGAGAATTACTACTTCATGTTAAATAATACAGTAGCTCATATGTAAAGTCTCAAGTATGAAGAATTGAGTTGTATAGCTGGGTCTGCTTAATTTCATATTTGGGTGGTGTGTGTGTGTGTGTGTGTGTGCGTGCGTGTGTGTGCGCGCGCGCGCAGCGCTTCTTTTAATAAAATAAAAATTTAAATAGATTTAAAAAAATCATTATCAAACAGCCAAGACACTCCTAGACTTCTAGAGATACAATAGCAGATACTTTTTTTTTTTTTTTTAAAGACAGGGTTCCACTATGTAGTCTTGGCTGTTCTGGAACTAGCTCTGTAGGCCAGACTGACTTTGAACTCTGATCCACCTGCTGCACCACCACACCCGGCACAAATACTGGATCTTACACACTGTCTTTTCCTTACTTATGAGACGTGTTCCAAGGTTCCCAGTGGTGTCTGAAACTGAGTGGTGCTGAACCCTCTGTGTCCTGTACTTTGCAATGCATACATACCTGTATATCTATGATAAAATGTATAAATTAAACACCCTGAGTGATGAGCAACAGTAGGAAGAAAGTAGAACAATTACAATAATATACTGTGATGAAATTGCTGCCGTCTCTATGCGTCTGCCATAGGGCCATTATTAACTACAGTAGGGTGTTTGAACACAAGCCTTTGACACAGTGACGGTCAGTCTGATAAGCTAGATGACTGCAGAGTGACTACCTAGGAGGGTAGTGTATACAGCATGAATGTGCTGGATGTGAGGGTGGCTCATGTCCTGGGCAGGCGGCTGTCACGGAATAGCACTAGGTTCAATAACACTATTCAGAATAGCCTATTTAAAATGTAAGAATTTTTTATTTCTGAACTTTTCCACTGGGCTCGTGGGTGACTGGGGAAGTGTAAACGAGGAGGAGCTCGTCCTGTGAATGAAAATGTGAGGAAGCACTGACTGGACAGCTCGTATGACAGCACGGGAAGAGTTGTGCTGCGTCCCCACTGTCCTTGCCTTGGTTCGTCTCTCACAGACTTAGCAGTCTTTAGCTTCCCTAGTAAATAACTTTACTCTTTTAAAGAATCATGGCTTAAGCCGGGCGTGGTGGCGCACGCCTTTAATCCCAGCACTCGGGAGGCAGAGGCAGGCGGATCGCTGTGAGTTCGAGGCCAGCCTGGTCTACAAAGTGAGTCCAGGATGGCCAAGGCTACACAGAGAAACCCTGTCTCGAAAAACCAAAAAAAAAAAAAAAAAAAAAAGGCTTAATTTTGGCAAGTAAGTTAGGAGCTTTTTAAGAGTGAAATCCAAATTTTTAGTTCAGGCTTTTGAGAAATTGTCTCAGCCCAGTAATTCTTAAATTGCTGTGTGTTAGATGGCATGAATGAGAATAGTAGCTTACTGAGAAAAGCGGGTCCCAATGCCTTTTTTATTGACTGTCCCCCACCCCAAGCTCGAGGAGAGAAGACAGGACTTACTACATTTTAAAGGTGTTGTTTGGCTACCCTAGGTGGACATCCCCACAATTGGACTGCCATTTCGAGGGAGTGTTTGAGTCTTTTAAATGATATGACTCAGAAGCTGGTTCTCTACCAAGAAGCTGCTGCTACAAATGGGAGGATGTCTTCGTCATACTTGGTGGAACCCAGGAAAGTGCATTCTCCAGGTGACTCCTAGTCCTAAGGAGGAGGGGAATGTATCTATTTCCTAGGAAAGTGACAGTGGTTAATTTCTGGCTATTTGCATGTGTGAAGTATATATGTTTAATGTTTAGGTAAGATTGATCCAGCATATTGATACTGTATTGATCAAAAAAGATAGACCTTTGTTACCATTGTAGATTGAAAACTTTAGTTCCAAGAGCAGGTTTTGTTTCTCATTTGCCAGTTAATAACATGCTTTAAATAATAACAGTATAACAACAGGGTTTTAAAAACTAACACAGTGAGAGTTTTCAAATAAAAGTACAAAGCCAGGTGGGTCTCATAGTTAAGAGTAGTCTGGTGCGCTGTCACAAGGAAGAGCAGCTGAAGTGACTGGGTGATTTTAGATTGTTTCAAAAGAGACTAATAGAGTGTTAGTGCCCCTTTCAGTTGAGGGACAGAAGCTAAGGATAAAGCCCAGTTAGAGGAACCTGTGCTACTCACTGTATTGTTCACATGGACGATGACCATGGATGGAAGACTGGCAAGGGATTTTTTTTTAATGATTTATTTATTTATTTATTATGTATACAATGCTCTGACTGCATGTACACTTGCAGGCCAGAAGTGGGCATCAGATCCCATTATAGATGGTTGGGAGCCACCACATGGTTGCTGGGAATTGAACTCAGGACCTCTGGAAGAGCAGATGGTGCTCTTAACCACTGAGCCATCTCTCCAGCCCAACAAGGGCTTTTTGTTGAGAACTAGGCATTTAAGAGAGGTGGGTTGACTGTCTGCTAGGATGTAATAAACTTGCTTCATCTTCCTCTGTTCGTTAATGGGAGCTGAACTTTACCCTCTTCCCTTTTTAAGAAATACCTGAAATCTGAAAAAAAAAAAATTTGTTTTCCCATTTTTAACGTGTTGGTCTCCAGGCTGGAGATGTTCAGGGCTGGAGATGGAGGTTAGCGACAGCTTCACCACTAGTGCCTCAGTCTGGCATTGTACACAACCAACGGCAACTTGTGTGTGTTTCAAGCCCTTACCCTGGAGCAGCACTGGCCGCCAAACACCTGTGAGCAGCGTGGTTTAAACAGGTTCATAGACGTCAAAGTTAAGCGAGTCCAGCTAGAGTGATTCAGGCGTCACTGTCTCCCAGGTAGCCCGTGCCTGCCTCACTTACTCAGCAAATGTTTAACCGAATGCTTTCTGCATACCAAGAAATGTAGTGAACCAGGGATCTCATAAAAGGAAACAGCCTTGGAGCTGACCTTTTAGGAGAAGGCGCACGAGTAATGACAAGACAGTGTAACCAGCTGAAAGGAATCTGTTAGAAATGGGCATAAATGAGGAAGGTGGCGTCTGTTGATGAAACACTGTCTGCTACAAAAAGAATTTAGATCTTTAGGAGAGAGTTTTTGAAAACCTAGCTATAGCAAATGAGCACCTGAGGAAGATCCTGCTGGTCCTGGTCTGGTCTGACCACAGCAAGGTATTCATTAGTTTGTGTTGTCATTTCCATTTCAGCCAGAGTAGTCTCTAATGTTGAGGAGTAATTGAAAAACTCTTAAATACAACTTTATTACAGACTTCTAGTTTAGATTAATGTTTTAAAAGTCATGTGATAAAAGTTTAATTTTTCTTTCTCTTTTGCTTTTTCTTTTTTGAGACAGGGTCTTAGTATATAGCCCAGCTGGTCTAGAACTTACACTATAGACCAGGCCATCCTGGTCCTGCTTTTGCCTCCTGAGTGTTGGGATCAATACTTAATTTTTTTATTACAGTTTTACTTAAAAAAGCAAAATGCTAGTGCATTGTATTTGTCTTCAGGCTTTGTGCCAGAGTGGTAGGGAAAGTTCCTCTGGTTCATGTAACAAACTAGGACTTTATTGGCTGTTCGTTACAAGCTGACTTTTTGTTATTTTTTTTTTTTCTGCTGATAAGGGAATGAATCCAGATCCTCACACAGGCTGAGAATATGTTCTACTTCTTAGCTACTTTAGCCCAATATAAGATGGTGTTTAATGAAGCTGTTTATTGGTCAGATTAATACATATCCTGGGATAATTAGTCTGTTTTCATAGCCTGGATTGTGCATGCTAGACAAGCATTTAACACTGAGCTACGATCTTAAACACTACCTCGCCTTCCCCTCTTTTTCCTGTTCCTTTTGATACAGTCTTAGCAGTGTCCCAGGCTAGCCTTGACAAACTTTAGCCCAGGTAGGCCTTAAACAACAATTCTCTTGCCTCAGCCTCCTAAATACTGGGATTACAAATCTGTCCTACCAGGCCCAGCAACAAATTAGTCTTTGTTGGGACTTTTTAAGGAAACACTAGCATTTCCCCCTGCCCATCTTCCCCATAAGTTAAATAGGGACATACAGCGAAACCGGATAGATCTTGATGCAGAAAAGTGTGCTGTTCAAAAGTGAAATGCAAATGATGAGTCCATGTGAAAGTGCTTAGAGAAATGAGCCTTAAATCAAGATGTGTGTGGAGGACAAGGCAGCCACACTGATCTGACAAGTGACTGCAGGTAAAGGTGTTTGCTCTGCAAGCCTGACACCTGCCTTTGACCCTGGAGCCCATGGTGAAAGGAGAGAACCAGCTCTCAAAAGCTGTCCCATGACTTCTCTACACGTGCCTGTTCTTACACACACACACACACACACACACACACACACACACACACACACACACACACACACACACACATACTCTAATAGTGCATAAAACAAATAAATTTAAAATACTTGAGTGGTTCCTGGATTATAAAAATAAACTCTGGACATTGTTGCTTAAATCTAAATGGAAGCCGCCCACTGTGCTTTGGTTTAATGCCTTCAAGGGGGCAGGGTGTAGAGCTTGAGACCCTCTGTGCTGGCCTGCCTGGGCCAAGTGGTCTCGTCAGCACACATCTGCTTTTTTACAGAAGAAACTACTTTTCAGACTCCAAAACCTAGCCAGATGTCATCAGTGCCACCGTCAGTTAAAACATCACTGTTTTCTCCCAAATTACCCACATCCTGTGCTTCAAGTCCTCTTGGGACCCCGTTTGGCTCCAGTGTAGTGAATCGAATGGCTGGAATTTTTGATGTAAAAACCTGCTATGGGTCTACCCAAAGTCCTCAGCTGCTAAGAAGAGGGCCGCGACTGTGGACTCACGCTTCTGGTGAGGGCTGTTTACTTTCTGACATTTGAGGTCTCATGGTTGCAGATTAGACAGCCTGAGTTCTCACCTTGACATTTCTTTCTAATAGATCAGCAAATATCTGAAATTTCTAATCCGTCTCCTTGTACCCCTGTTACTGCTGAGGGTGAGGCAGTGAGACGGCCCAGTGTGCTTTACTCATGGACTCAGAGTAAACTTGAACAGGTATGACGACTCATCTGTAGGCTTTATATTTACGTGTGACATTGGAAGATTAAGGATCTCACAGCAGTAATGGCTTTTTATTTGTTTTATGTTTCAAGTGTCAGATTGACTCATGAAATCACCAACACTTGAGTGTTTTGAAGTCTATTACATTTTATAGGATGTAACTCTTTAATAGTTGCGTTTTAGACTCTGGGTTAAACAGCAAGTAAAGCCCTTTCCCATGTTTATATCTTAGTAAGGGAAGTAGACAAGTAAGCACGTATATTATTCTATATTTCTTTAAATGTAGACGGTCACTAATTGAATCATGTAAAGGCTGTTCTGGAAACCAATAAGAGCAAAAGTTGCTTCATACGGTGACACGCGATTAACTCTTAGCTGATAGATCATGTCCAGAAGAGAATTTCAGTGTCTTAAGTATTACATAGAAAAAGCAGACCCAGCAGGAAAGACAGCACTTAAAGGCAGGGGTACTGCTTTACATGGACTGGTCAGAGGCCTCACTGAAAAGGTGACACTGCATGAGAACAGAAGGGAGGGTGGGAAGATGTACAGATCCAAGGGAGGGAGTGTGCTTGGCTTGTGCGAGGAGAATGGAAACTAGTGTGCCTAGAGCACAGTGGGGGACTGTGGCTGGTAGGTGGGTGAGCTTAGAGAAGTGTCAGGAACCAGAGTTTAGGCAGCACTTGATGGTGCCAAAAATGGTCTTTTGCCTCAGTGAGGTGGAAAGCTGCCATATTGTTTTGTCCATAGGATGTTATAATGCAATGTACATTGTGAAGTTGCTTTCCTAATAGTGGGGTTGGGTGAGGTTCTTCTGTATCCGGAGTTTGAATCCTAAGCAGGCATGGAAGCTGAGAGCCGCTGCGAAAGCTGCTGCAGTAATCTAGTGGCGACAGTGGTGTGTAGTCATGGGGATTGTGATGGCGGCTGTGAGGAGTGATCAAGGCTTGGGTACATATTTTCACACACATGTAATAGGCTTTGCTTATAGTTTGCTTTTGGTATGCTGGAGGAAGTTTCAGTGTTTTCCTTTTATGCTTTTGGCTTGAGGCACTGGACTAACATAGCTGCAGTTGCTTTACCACTGATTCTGAAGAGATTGACAGTGGTGAAGTTTTATCTTGGTTATGGCATCTCTGAGATACCTATGTAGAAAGCTGGTGAAGGTTAGATGTGTGTCTGAAACATGTGGTTTTGGGGTGATGATACACTTTTGGAAGCCATAAGACTCAGTGCTGTTGAGTGGCTGCAGAAGGAAGGAACTCTAAGCTAGACCCTCTACTGATTAAGGGTCCTAGCGGTGAGAGGGAAAAGCAAAGGACTCACTCTAAGGAGCAGCAGCTGGGGCGGGAAAGAACATGCTTTCCAGAACAGAACTGAGTGACGGAAGTAGATGGGAGTAACGCTGTGGCACGAGAGCTAGGAAGGTGGGGGCACCAGGACAGAGTGACAGATGCAGAAACATCATGGGCAGGAGTGACACGTTAACATGAGAGCTAGGAACATCATGGGCGGGAGTGACATGTTAACGTGAGAGCTAGGAACATCATGGGCGGGAGTGACACGTTAACGTGAGAGCTAGGAACATCATGGGCAGGAGTGACACGTTAACGTGAGAGCTAGGAACATCATGGGCGGGAGTGACATGTTAACGTGAGAGCTAGGAACATCATGGGCAGGAGTGACATGTTAACGTGAGAGCTAGGAACATCATGGGCGGGAGTGACATGTTAACGTGAGAGCTAGGAACATCATGGGCGGGAGTGACATGTTAACATGAGAGCTAGGAACATCATGGGCAGGAGTGACACGTTAACATGAGAGCTAGGAACATCATGGGCAGGAGTGACACGTTAACGTGAGAGCTAGGAACATCATGGGCGGGAGTGACATGTTAACGTGAGAGCTAGGAACATCATGGGCGGGAGTGACATGTTAACGTGAGAGCTAGGAACATCATGGGCGGGAGTGACATGTTAACATGAGAGCTAGGAACATCATGGGCGGGAGTGACATGTTAACGTGAGAGCTAGGAACATCATGGGCAGGAGTGACATGTTAACATGAGAGCTAGGAACATCATGGGCGGGAGTGACATGTTAACATGAGAGCTAAGATCATCATGGGTGGGAGTGACATGTTAACGTGAGAGCTAGGAACATCATGGGCAGGAGTGACATGTTAACATGAGAGCTAGGAACATCATGGGCGGGAGTGACATATTAACATGAGAGCTAAGATCATCATGGGTGGGAGTGACATGTTAACGTGAGAGCTAGGAACATCATGGGTGGGAGTGACATGTTAACGTGAGAGCTAAGATCATCATGGGTGGGAGTGACATGTTAACATGAGAGCTAGGAAGGTGGGGTTACCAGGTCCACTATTGGAAATGGAACCCAGAGTCTGGCATACACAGGCAAGCGTTCTACCACTGAGCTACTTCCCAGTCATTTTTATTTTATTTGGAGGCAAGATGTAAGTTACCCAAGTTGGTCTCAGACTTTTTAGCCCAACCAGGTAGTCTTTGAACCCCAATTTCTGAGGTTGTAGGCCTGAGACATCTTGCCCGTGTTTTGCTAAGTCCTTGACAAGTGCTCTTTGGTAGAGAAAGCTGGGTCAGGAAGGATTAGGCCAGGAAATGTGATCTCCCAGGAAGCCAGTCTTTCATGGGCTTTTCCTTTCAACAGAGAAATTGAGCTGTAGCTGTAAGGAGTTGAGGGTCAAGGACTTGAAAGTGGGAAAAATAGAAGCATGTTTGCTAATGAAAAGATGAGGTTAAGTGTAGAATAAAGAACTGATGTGACTCATGTGTGGTCCTGCTAGTTGTGTGCTGACTAGATAGCGTCAGTCCCTGTGGATTAGTGTGGCTTTGGACAGGAGCATAGCAACGTACACATTTGCTTTTAAGGTAGTGAGTTTAGAGTCTGATATAGAAAACTTATTCTCTGTAAATGTCGTCTTGTAAAAAAAGCATTTATTTGTTTTTTAAAACTATATAGCTTAGTTTTTTGTTTTTAGTCTCAGCAAGACACTAGTTGGGTGTCCAGTGTATACACGTGGGAAGACAGATGAGGTTAGAGGGCTCATCATGGTTATCTAACCCACAGTACAGAGGCATTTCCTCACATGGTTTGTTGTAAATATTGTTCATTGCTACATTTTCATGTAAAAAAACCTCTTCAGGGAGAACTTAGAAATGTGTACTGTATTTGAGTAGACTTAAAAGTATAACCATGTTAATTCTTTTTTCCAACTCAGATAAAGAATTTCTTGTCAAAACGGGTGCTGATAATGTACTTTTTCAGTAAGGTAAGAATATAAAATTACAGCATTGAGAATGGGAAGAGAGGAAATGAAGTAGGGGTAGCACATAAGATCTGCATTGTAATATTTTATAGATATAATCTCAGCAAGCCATGCTGAGCTCACTGCTGTTACATTTGGACAGTCTTCTCCCTAGACGCACATGGTTGCTGGGGCCTGTCTTGGCAGTGGATGCCGAGACCGCCTGGTGATCTTCATCACTGACCCTCCATGCTGGTTGGTGAGCTGTCCAGCTGTTGGGTGCTGCATGACTCACTTTCCTGCTCACATTGTTGTGGCCTGTTTTGTATTCAAAAGGCAGGAGACTGGATTAAATGGCAGATGTTGAAGTTTTGATGGACTAAAAAGTTGCAATTTAGGTCACAAAGTTACATTCTGCACCAGCATGATGGCTTACATTTGTAATTCCAGCACTCCAGATCTGAGGCAGAAGATTGAGAGTCTGAAGTGAGACCTGGCAACTTGAGAAATCCTTTCCACACAAACCTAAACACCCCACCTCCCTAGCCCCCAAACAAATAACCCTTTCAGCTGGCCTACTACCTGCTTCAGCTGTCCCTAGGCAGTAATTCTCAGTTGCCAAAACTAAAAATTTATTTGTGTTTTCGGTTAGATGTGGCTGTTTTCTGTCAATCCTTTCTCAAACAAAACCTTTGTCCACATACAGGGCAAAGTACTTTTGCCTTTAGTGTTCCGTCTGACCTCTTTGTACACACACTGCAGTGTTAGTGAACGGGCTAATGGAGCCTTTGGCACACAAGCAAAGATTTTCATTATTCATCTGTACTCTCTCTGAGGCCAAACAATGATGGGGAAAGAATTGAGCAACCCTGATATGAATATGTGAATAAGAAGAGCCATTTCAGCTTCGTCACGGTGCCTTTTCACTCCAGGGGAAGGGAAGATCTACCTAACGGTCAATTGCTTTCCTCCAAAACAGTGTATCTAGGACCATCCCTATCAATAAGGGCCTTGTCCCTCACCAAGAAGATGAGAGTTCCTAACAAACTTACTCTGAGTGTCTTATTTGTGCCATGCACGTTCCCTTAAATTCCCTCCTATAATTCCAACAGTGGTCCTTGCACAGATGTCTCTTGGTCTTCACTTTATGGAGAAGACCATTTGTGCTCTGAGCAGAAAATCATTTGTTTTTTTTTTTTCATGGGCAGATATCTACTTTGATTCTAATTCTGCAAGAGCTGTTGTGTGGTGCAGATGTAGATGATGCGAGAAGCATTGTAGTTACGCGCCCACTCTCCACTAGGGGCTTACACAAAGCGAGCGTTCTTAGTTGTTTGTTTGTTTGGTTGGTTTTGGTTTTGGTTTTTTTGTTTTTTAGAGACAGGATCCTTCCTTGTATCTCTGGCTGGCCTGGACTCACTTTGAAGACCAGGCTGGCCTCTAACTCACAGAGTTGCGCCTCTCAAGGGCTGGGATTAAAGGTGTGCGCCACTACGCCTAGCCTGAGTGTTCTCATTTTTAGTTTGGGTTTTGACACGGTCTCAATAAGTTGTGGTTGGTCTTGAACTCATTCTGTATCCTGTGTAGGCCTTGAACTCCAGACCTTCCTTACCTTAGCCTCCTAAGTAACTGGGATTACAGGCTGTGCAGCCCAGTCCTGATAGCATTTATTTAGATGGGCCAGTTGTTGCTCATACTGTCTAGCCCAAGGCAAATTAAAGAAAGTCACATGGGATTTCTTTTTATTGGGTTGAGAGTAGTAGACAGTTTATAAGACCTACTCCTGGTCTGGTGGCTCTTCTGTTTTAAAGAGCTTCAGTAACTCTCCTGGAGTGATCACTGCTCATTTTCTGACGTGGCTGATGACAGGTAATCTAACTTTAAATGAGAAACTGAGGGACTATGGACTTGACTGGATTTTCTGATGTACTTTTTTTTGTTTTTTGTTTTTGTTTTTTGAGACAAGGTTTCTCTGTGTAGCCTTGGCTGTCCTAGACTTGCTTTGTAGACCAGGCTGGCCTCGAACTCACAGTGATCCGCCTGCCTCTGCCTCTCGAGTGCTGGGATTAAAGGCGTACGCCACCACGCCCGGCTTTTTCTGATGTACTTTATATAATTTATTTCAGTTCTTAAATTTTGGGAGGCAGCTGTTAGTCTTTTATTTTTACAGACCACACAACAGATAAAATGGCATTTTTTGCACAGGGGACATTACTTAAATATTTTTGCTTTATTTGTAGCACCCAGAGGCCTCTATTCAGGCTGTTTTTTCAGATGCCCAAATGCATATTTGGGCTTTAGAAGGTAAGTAGTATCTTTGAACTGTAATTTGTAACTGTGATTTTAATCAGTTATTTTTGAAGTCTGTTCACAAAAGGTCATTCCTTGGATGTGGCTTTTACCCCCTTGACTTTTCAGATACATTTTAGTCTTTGTTTTATATGGATAGTTTCTTATCTTCTCTCTGGCCTGTCAGCCCTGGGGACAGAACCCAGGGCTCATATCTGCTAAGGAAGCACTCCTGCTGAATCGCAGCTACAAGCGTTGGCGGGCTTTGATTTGAGTAGAATTATTTTGTACGTAAATAAAGAAGTTGAGGCGAAGAGTCTTCCATATCTTTTCATATAATTAAAGTGCAACCAGTGCATAGTCCTTTACATTGACATATGAAAACTTCATTCTTTTTTTTGTTTGTTTGTTTTGTTTTTCGAGACAGGGTTTCTCTGTGTAGCCTTGGCCATCATGGACTCGCTTTGTAGACCAGGCTGGCCTCGAACTCACAGCGATCCGCTTGCCTCTGCCTCCCGAGTGCTGGGATTAAAGGCGTGTGCCACCACGCCCGGCTGAAAACTTCATTCTTAAAGAGATGTTTCACTTTATAAATAGTGCCTTGATGCTGCAGAGACCCAGGGTGGCCTTTCTTGACCACACCATGGCAAGTGTCCTCACAGCGGTCAGGCCTCATTTCTTTGTGTGTTTTGTTTTGTGGTGCTAAGGCATTTGAATACTTCTTCAGAGTTCGTTCCACCTGCTGTCCAGCTTTGTAGTACAGCTCTACTTTATGGTTATATCCAGATTTATGTGTCTTAAAAGCTTATGTATTACAGTCCTTTATCCAGAGTGTCAGCATCTTCTCAGATAGATGTATTCCGAATGGGTTTGTCTGATTTTGATTTTGCTCCCCTGTTTTCTCCCACCTCCAGGTCTGTCTCACTTAGTAGCAGCATCATTTACAGAAGATAGATTTGGAGTTGTTCAGACCACACTCCCAGCTATCCTTAGGACTTTGTTGACCCTGCAGGAGGTAAGTGGCCCGTCACGGTGTTGGGCGTGCGTGCAGGCCACCCTTCATTGCCCACGGCTTCTGCTTAGTTCTCTAGTCCACTGACAAAATATGTCGGAAATTAAAATCCTGGTTCTGTTCTCACCCTTAGGAAATTATAATCTAAAAGAGAGAACAAGAAGAAAACCTTTATTTGCTTAAAACTTTTACAGAAACTGAAAAAGAAAGTGTGCCAAACTTGTGTTATTGGCTCCTGGAATTCAGGTAGATAGTTCAGGCTATTTTGTCAAGTTTGAGTTTTCTCTTTCGTTTCTGAGACAGGATCTCATGTATCTCAGAGTGGCCTTAAACTCACTGTACGCCAAGGACAACCTTGGACTTGTGATGCATTTGCCTCTATCTTCCAAGTGCTAGAGCACTAGGTGTAAGTCACCATGCTCCACTCAACACCCAGGCCCCCATGTATGCTGAGCCAGCATTTTAGCAGCTGAGCTGTGTATCCCAGCCCAAGAGCAACTCAGAGTGGCCTGTGGTTTCATCACCTAGTCAGGTAAGTTCCTTGTTGGCCAGAGGCTCAACAGCTAAGGCAGCTGGGTGCCCCTCACAAGGCAGTATGAAATGAGAAGCCTGTGCAGCCTCCTTTCCAGTGGGCTTCCTTCTTTTCTTTTCTTTTCTTTTCTTTTCTTTTCTCTTTGAAGCCTAGTTGTCTTGGAACTTGCTGGCCTCCAACTTTACTCCTTATGGCAGGGACTACAGGTGAGCACCGCCATGCTCATCAGGCTTCCGCTCATACATACATACATACATACATCAAGTTCAAGGTTGTCCTTGGCCTACAGTGAGTTTAAGGCCGCTCTGAGGTACTTGAGATCCTGTCTTAGAAACAAAAGAGAAAATCACAAAATAGCCTGAGCTATCTATCAGAATTCCAGCAGCCCATCACACAGCTTTAGTACACTTTCTTTTTCAGTTTCTGTAAAAGTTTTAAGCAAATAAAGGTTTTTTTCTTGTTCTCTCTTATATATGTCTCTCTTAATGTGTCGTCTTGGCAGCCTTAACTCTTAGAGATCCACCTCTCTGCATCCTCAATCTGGGATTAAAGACAGGTACCACCATGCACAGCCCTTCCTTTCTTAATTCAAGTGATTTGTTTTATTCTACCTTTTGTTATTGTGGCCACAGGAGGTATGAACAAAGAGCCTGGGGCTTTGAGAAATAGTGTTGGGTTCCATAGGCTGTTTGTAGGAGATGCCCAGCTGGGCCGTTGCTGTCGTTTGGTCTGGGGAGCAATATTTAGGAAAGGAGGAAATGCTTGTTCACAGGCCCTTTGTTTCCAGTTTAGTTCACAGAAGCACTCAGGAAGTCTTACTTTAATAAAATCAGTCATTTTTTTTTCTTTTCCCTTTTTAATTGTTGTTGCTTTGAATAATCTGCTCTAAGTTTTTTATTTTGGGGGCTATTTTGAGATGGGGTCTCATTAGGTAGCCCACATGACCCAATAAAGTCCTAGTCCCCTGCCTTTGCCGTCCAAGGCTGGGGTTAGAGTTCTCGGTCACCCTCTCCCAGCCCTCCATTGCCTGAGTCCACAGCAGGGCAACGGAAACACTCCGCTGCTGTCTGTCCTCAGAACATCTTCATTTCTATCTTGTGAAGTAAGCAGTCACTCCAATTGCAGATGAGGGAGGCTCACCAGTGCAGTGAGATAATCCAGGTTCACACATAAACCTCAGAGAGGCCAGAGCTAGGTCTTGAACCCTAACTGATGCAGAGAGCTGACAGTGTCGTAACCCTTAGGGAGAGCAGCACATCACAGCTGCATGCTTCTCGACCTGGCCTGGGTTTTGGTTTTCCCCTACATAGGAATTTTTTGTTTTTTTGTTATTTTGTTTTGTTTTTCAAGACAGGGTTTCTCTGTGTAGCCTTGACCATCCTCGAACTCACAGAGATCCACCTGCCTCTGCCTCCCGAGTGCTGGGAATACAGACATGCACCACCCCTGCTGGGTGCCTACATAGGATTTTTGAGAGGATGATTTTATCCTTGAAATGTTTTGGCTCGTGTGTGTGTGTGTGTGTGTGTGTGTGTGTGTGTGTGTGTGTGTGTGTGTGTGTGTTAGAAACAAGATTCCTGCTTACTTAACTTTGCAATGTGTTATAGTGTTTTGTTATTTAATATCCTTAGAAAGTGCTGACTGAAATTGAGTTGCTGCTACAAGTGAGTGCGATGACCTCACTTCCTGACTGCACAAAGATCCCCGTGCCCTGGAGGTGTTCTGTCACCACCTCCCGACCGTCAGAAGTCCTAGCTTTTCACAGTTTACTAGAAGGAAAGCAGTCCACATGTTTGGACCTTTGGGTGGGAGGATGGAAATCCAGACTTGTCAGAAAGCCTTTCCTTTCCTTGAAAGTTTAGATGGAAAGTACTTTTGAAGGGCAGAAGAGAAAGAGGCAAAGAGGCCTCACAGTTGAGAGTCAGGGACAAAGAATGGCATCAGCCGCCTGGCTTTTCTGAGAATTAAGATCCCTTTGTGAGGCCCTTTTTGTTGTACTCAGGGACATTCTCAGGCCTGCACCCCAACGCTGCTGCCTGCCGAGCCATCTTACCAGTCCAGTAATGTTCCTAAAGCCCTGGGGGTTAGCAGGAAATCAGTTGTTTTGAGCTGTAATTATCAAGACAGGAGTTTATCCTCGAGCACTCTGTGCCTTCAGATGGTTTCCAGTGGGGACTCTGTCCCAGGTTTGTGCTTTGTCATCTGAGGCGATAAGGAGATGAGTGGTGCCTCAAGACAGCTGCAATGGAGCAATGGATGTGGAGACAGTGGTACAGACACTGCAAATGCCACTGTGATTTCATGTTCCTCTTCATAACTAAAGTCAATGCTAAGTTTATCTAGTACAGCCCAGCTGAGAGCCCTACTCTGGCACAACCCCCTGGTGCTCTTGCTTTTCAGACCTATTTTTCGGGCTCCTTGCCCTCATGTTGCCTTTCAGAAGCTACTCTAGGTCCTTTATGGTGTTGTAAGTCCCTCCCAGACCTGCAAAATTCCAGTATCTGCCACCCATCCATTCTTTTACCCATCGTTCCTGACTTTTCTTCAGGCTTCTGGCATTCCTGTCCAGAGTTATTACTCCAGCCTCTTACCTGAGACCCCTTTCTTTCTGACTCTAGGCACTGCCATTCTTTCCTTGAGCCATCTGCTTTTAAAGCCATGTTCCCTCAAGCGTGACTTGAGGGATCTGACATGATCTGTTTTTCTTTGTTTAGAACGTGCTTTTCTTTTTCGGGGTCCCTCTGCTTTGTGAATAGAGGCAGAGATCCATCTTGTCTCATTTTCTTACTCCTAGATATGATACGGTACCTGGCAAGTGGCAGGTGCTTATTAAAATACTTGCTGGATGCCTGCTGACTTGTGTGATTACTGGATACGTGAGTGAAGTCATCTCTTCTGGGTCCTGAACTGAGTGGCAATTCTGATGCAGTGGGCTGGTTATAGTGGCTGCTGCTTTACCTGGAGGAGGCAGAGATGTTGTGTGAATCACATTTAGTTCTTTTATGTCTTGGGTTCTGTGTTCTATGATCTTGAAGGGATGGTTGCTCATAGTGAGGAGAGTAACTTCTGAGTGTCTCAGTAGTTCAGAGTCAGCTTCTGGCTGTTGCTAAGAGGTGTTTGTATGGCTTTTTTTTTTTTTTTTTAAACTTAGTTTCAATAGCATTAGTCATTTGGCTGTGAATCGTTAAAAGCAAAATGAAAGGATAGGGAGGCTGTCACCCTTTAAGCTATTCAGAAGCCATGCCTGGCTCGAGAAGCAGTATTCTTGAGGGCAGGGCTTTAAGTTTGAAGGTGTGTTAGTTAATTTTCTCCTCACTTTGACTATGGACAGTGACTTAGGGAGGAAGGGATTGTGGGTTCAGAGGCCCCTAGCCACCATGGCAAGTAAGACATGATGGTGGGAACAGCTTTGTCCATGGTGCCAGCCAAAAAGGAGGATCCAGTGGTCATTTGTCAGTGGCTCTGCCCTCCTTATTTGTTTAGTTTGAACATCACTGGGTCCCTGGCATGGTGCTACATTCAAAGCAAGTCCCTCGTGCAGCCTCAGGAAACTCCCTGCTATGCACAGAGGATGTCACTTAGGTGATTGTTAATCCAGTCAGATTGACAGTGGAAATTGGCTTTCACAAAGGCCTAGGGAGTTTTCACCAGTATCCTGAAGTCAGAGTGTATATCTCATTTCTCTAGAATTTTATGTGGTTTGACCTAACTTGTGTGTAATACTCAAAAAGAAATGCTGTATAAAACTGTTAACAGCTTGGGAAGTTAAAACAGGGCTTGTTGCAGCCAGGTGTGCGCCTGAAATCCCAGCCCTCGGGAGGCAGGGGCAGGTGGGTCTCTGAGTTTGAGGCCAGTCTGGTCTACAAAGAGAGTCTAGGACAGCCAGGGCTACACAGAGAAACCCTGTCTCAAAAAACCAAAGGGCACTGGGGGTGGGGAGGGGGTGGAGAATATGGCTTCTTTTGCATGACTGAAGTTTTCTTAAAAGACTTCATATTGCTGTGACTTATTCAATCAAGGTCATGCCAAGTAAAGGATTGGGTCAGAATAGGAAACCAGGCTTGGACCCCAAGTCCTAACCGGTTCACTTATCAGATTACCTCCTGAGGGCTCGGCAAAGGTGAGCATCTCTTCACCTCCTTTCTTTAGAGGGAATGGCAGTCTGACACAGTGCCAGAATGTCGGATCTGTTGGGAAAGGTGTTTGCTCCTTTTCTTTGCATTAAAGAATCCATTAAGTAGAAGCTACATCTCCATATTAGAAATCATGACATGTACAAAAGGATACATTATAGAACGAATGTATCTCAATGTCCATATCTGGGTAGGTCGAGTAGTTCCTGCCTCAGGAGGTGTGGGGGCCGAATGGATCACTCAAGTCATTTGACCTCTCTTGTAAGTGATTGTAAGTGTGTATTCTTATCATGGTGCTGTCATCACTCCTGATTTGTACAGCAGAGCTCTCATTATGAAAAAAGCTTTCACATGAAAAGAACTCATTTCTCCCTGAGGATGTTTGACAGTGCTACAGCACTGGACAGCTCTACATCCACACCCAGGCCTCACTGTTCTGTGGGTCTCATGTCCATAGGAGGAGTGTTATTCTGAAACGTGTGCTACTGAAAGGGTTCCAGGGCTGGCCTTAGGGGACAGAGCTCAGTCGTAAAGAGGTGAACCTGATCCTCACAACTACAGAAAAGCCCAGAGATGGTGACCCCTGCGGCTTGTGGGCAGCCTGCCTAATCCACGACTCCAGGTCCTGGTGAGAGGCCCCACCTCATAAAACAAGGTAGATGGTGCTGAAGAACACCACCTAAGGCTCATTTCACGCATGGGGCACATATACCTACACACACACAGTGTTTTATATTTTAGATTTTTCAGATTTTAGACTATTTGGTTAGACTTTAGTGCTTGAGAATTCCTAATCTAAAATATTCCCAAATCAATTGAAGCACGTCAGATTTCAAAGCATTTTGGACTTCAAAATTTTTGTTTGTCATTTGTGCACCTTACTGAATTACAAGGGTTAGCAGGAGTAACTTAGCTATAAGGGCCTATAATGGTTTCTTTAGTTTGTTTAGGTGCTGAGAGCATGGTAAGTAGCAGGCGCTATTACTGTGAGCATAACTTGTCATGCGTGACTGCTTTAGCGGATTGCTGCTTGAGATACTTTGCCTCAGCTGCTGGCCCACGGTAACTGTGGTCACTTATTTTAGCCAAGTCAGCAGTGCTAACAGTGCTTTCAACCACAGTCCATTTTGTGTCCATGGAGACATTCAGCGATGTCTAAAGACTCTCCTGATTGTCTTTATTTTGGCTTTTGCTAATGTGTGACTGTGGACGTATAAGCGGGGCATTACTTTCACAATAGCAGCCTCTCTGTAGGCTTCCTTGAGCCTGAAGTGTAAACTGTGAAGTTTTTCTCCAAGGGCATTTTGTCCATCAGTGTGCTGTGCTGGGCATCCCTGCTCATTCTTCATTGGAGATACTCACTAGATGTGATCCTCCTCACATATCTGAGTGGAGAGCATGGACCACATGCAGTGCGTCAGCAGTGGGGTGCTCAGTGGGTGCTCGTGTGGAGTCACAGATGATGAGCACTTTGTTCTAATGCGGGTTCCGCACTGATAGTTATGGACCACAGGTGCCGAGGTTGAGCCTGTTGGTAAGCTGCCTTCCTAAACTGACCTTAGATGCTCCTCACCTCATGCTTTCAGTCACTAGCCATACCTAGTCGCTTGAACGATGTAATATTTTAAGTCATTCATTTTTACTTCATTATTTAAAAGAAAACAACTGTTATTAAAAGGAAAAATCTAGTTTGGCTTTCTGTAGGTAGAATACAGGTTTAAGGAAGTATGGTATTTCAAAGCATATCATATATTTTCAGAATTCAGATTAAAATTTCATTCTTTAATGATTTATTTATTTTTACTTTATGTGCATTGGTGTTTTGCCGACATGTATGTCTGTCTGTGTGAGGGTGTAGAATCTCCTACAGACAGGCGTGAGCTGCTGCGTGGGGGTTGGGAATTGAACTTGGGTCATCTCTCCAGCCCCTAAAAATTCATTTAAGTGTTCCGTTTTAGATTAACACATAAACATATGCCGGTATCCTCCTTACACTATCTGAGGTAGATCCCAAAGAAGGAAAATGAATAGTTTTCTCCTGTGAAGTAGCCAAGCACGTGTAGTGGGTGGAGTGAGGAGATGAAGGTTATAAATAACCCGTGTCAGCTCAGGTCAGGTTTTTCTGCCGGATGAGGGAAGTTCAGGTCAGCTTTTTTGCCACCGAAGGAGCTGTAAAAAGTTTTAGTTTTTGGTGGTTTTTTGTTGTGCTGTATTTGTTTGTTTTTTCTTTTTTCTTTCAGAATTGGGGATAAGGTAATTAAGAAAAGACAATGGTTTTAGCTTCTCTGTAGCTACGGTTGTTTGCCCCTTGTCCTTTGGAATACATGAGGTTAGTGAGGACTCGGGAGATGGGAAGGGTGCTGCTCATTCACCTAGCTCTAGTGTGTTTAGGCTTTGATCAGTTTTAGCTGTAAAGATTGATGTTTCGGTCTGGAGTTAACGCCTGCCGTAGAAGCTTTAGGTCAAAGCCCAGCATTGCTCATATGGCTGTAACCTCCTCCTTGCTGGGGAGAGGGCGATGTAGGCAGAGTCCTGAAGCACAGTGGACGGCCAGCCGACCTGCTGAGCTTCACAAGGATAGCAGGGTGGAGAGCAGCTGGGGACTGACACTGATGTTGACCTCAGGGCTCCATGTGCACGCACACCCACACACTCTGATGCCACATACACACAAGAGATTGGTGGGCTTGGGGTTTTATTCCTAATTAGGAGCCTCTCAAAAAACAATTACTTACAAAAAGTTCAATAAAAGTTATTCTCTCACAGTTACCCATTAAATACAGTGGGTCCTTCCAAGGGCAGTGGCCCTGTGATGGTGCACGCTTTAATCTCAGCACTCAGGAGGCAGAGGAAGGTGCGTCAGTGATTCCAGGACATCCAGGGCTACACAGAGAAACCCTATCTCAAAAAACAAACAAACAAACATAACCCCCCAAATCCAAGGGCAGATGTATTAGGAAAGCAACCGTGATTTGACATTCTTAGTATTTTGAACAATTTGTTATTTGTCATCCTAAGAAGTATTTCCTTTTAATGATCATTTCCCTCATTTCAAGTAAAAGACTAATAAAACAGAGGAATGTTAAAGTCAGGTGATATTTTGTGCATTTTCAAGAAACACTATGTAAGAAATTTGGGCATGCATCTTTAGTTACTTATTCATAAAGGGTTTGTTGAGTATAGCTGGTAGTTTAGATTTTAAAAACTTCTTTAGCTGACTGTGCTGGTGCACACCTTTAATCCCATACTGTGTGAGGCAGAGGCAGGCAGGATTCACATAGCAAGTTCCAGCCTACCCAGGATCACATAGAGAGAGACCCTTAAAAACAAACAAAATGTGTATGAGTGTTTGGTTTGCATGTGAGCTGGTTGCCCATGTAGGCTAGAAGAGGGCACTGGAGTGCCTAGAACTGTGATTATGAGCTGCCATATTGGTGCTGAGAACCAAACCTGGGTCCTCTCCAAGAGCAGCAGGTGCTTTTAATTGCCAAGTCATCTCTCTAGCCTTCAATTCAGATTTTTTTTTTTTCAAAAACAGCAACAAAAATCTGTTGACAGTGGCAGAGGATAATGCTGCTCTTTAGCAGTTCCTTAGAGAAAGCCGACCAGTGTGGAGTCAAGCAGCGGTAGCTCATCTTTGTCAAGTCACAGGTGCTGGCAGTTACACCAGCAGAACGCAGCTGTTAATCATGCAGATCAGTGTTGATTTATCTTCCTTAGCTCAGTCATTTTACTGTAAGCAGTGTGAGGTTGTTAATGAGGTATTGTGTTCTTTTCTTCACACTGTCTTTGGAAATCTCGTGTATCTCACTGAGATGTCACTGATAGTGGTGACATTGATCTTGCATGATGGCACATGCTTGTAATCCTACCATTTGGACAGCTGAGCAGGAGCAGTGCAGGTTTGGGGCCAGCCAGTACTGCACACTGAGATACAGACTGGCTTCAGAAACATTGAAAGACTCTTTCTCCAAACACGGATAGGTCTGGGGAGATGCTTTTAGCTAAAGCTGTGGAAGCTTGTGGACTTGGTTCAAATCCTGAGAGCCCATGTAAAGCTCAGTATAGTAGTGCATATCATTTTTAATTAAAAAAAATTTTTAAAATTCTATGTGTATGGGGCATTTTGCCTACATGTGTGTGTCTATACACTATTTGTGTGCTCAGTGCCCACAGAGACCAGAAAAAGATGTTAGCTTCTCTGGAACTGGAGTTACAGAAGACTTTGAGCTGCTGTGTGGGTGCTGGGAGTGGAACACGGGTGACAAACTGTCTTAAGATAGAAGGTGGGTCTGACACCTGCGGTGGTCCTCTGGCCTGCACGAGAGCACCATGTCATATGTGTCATTCACGTACTTGATGAACAGTACTGGCAGAGCAACATTATCTCTGTGTATGTATCAGCATGCTATATGTACATGCATATATGCATGCCTGCAGAAGCTAGCAGATACCCTCAGCTGCTATATGTACATGCATATATGCATGCCTGCAGAAGCTAGCAGATACCCTCAGCTGCTATATGTACATGCATATATGCATGCCTGCAGAAGCTAGCAGATACCCTCAGCTGCTATATATACATGCATATATGCATGCCTGCAGAAGCTAGCAGATACCCTCAGCTGCTATATGTACTTGCATATATGCATGCCTGCAGAAGCTAGCAGATATCCTCAGGTGCTAGTCACGTTCTTAAGACAGGGCTTCTTTATTGGTGTGGATGGCCAGTGAGCCTAGGAACCCATTTGTCTTCACACCTATAATCGTGTCACTATTCCTAGCTCTTAAAGCATGCACACGTGCACGCGCGCGCACACACACACACACAGTGTTTTGGTCTATGTATACAAGTGTGCCTATGCCACTTTCACAATGTGGGTCATGAAAATTACATTCATTCATCAGGCTTGAGCACAGGTCTTTTACCTGCTGCACTATTCTGCCGGCCCAACAACAATATATTTTTAAGAAGAACGAAATCTATGTGGTATTCTCACTAATAAGTCACTCAGCAGGAAGGACAATATTTTATAAGGTCATCATCTATTTTGCAAAGACTATACATAGCAGTTTCCTTCATCTTCTATGATATTTGTGCACCAAACTTAATTTTTAAGAGTATGGCAAATAATAGAGATGTTCAAATAAGGAAAAGGATGACGGTGAAGTGACTATATATATGGTTCTTGTGTCGATCCCTTGGGTTTGTAATTAGAAACCTGACAGTGAAATTGTAATTATATTGCAAAGGAAGTGTCTATGCTTTCTTCGTCAAGACTCTGAAATTTTAAAAAATTGCATTTCCATTCTACAAACACAACGGCCAGAACTCCTGATGAGCTAGAATGCTGATTTTGAGTCAGCATTTACAGATTTCACATGGTAGCTGTTGGGCTACCGTGAGGATGGCTCCCATTTCAGTTACATGTGAGAGCCCAGGCCTTTAATACCAGCAAACAGGAGGCAGAAGTAGGTGTATCTCTTGAGTTCAAGGCCAGCTTGGTCTACACAGCAAGTTCCAGGACAGCCATGATTACATAGTAAGACCCTGGTTTGTTTTGCTTTTAGATAAAACTTGAGTTTGCTACCTTTGTATTCTGACTCACATATAAAGTTATTTTACATTATCATGTCATTCTTCTGTCAGTGTTTTGCAGGCTACTGTATGTGTCTCTGTGTATATGTGTATGTATGCATGCATGTGGGTGTATGATGCTAGGGATGGAATCCAGGAGGTAATGTAACTTTTTTTTTTTTTTTTTTTTTTTTTTTTGGTTTTTCGAGACAGGGTTTCTCTGTGTAGCCTTGGCCATCCTGTGCTCACTTTGTAGACCAGGCTGGCCTCGAACTCACAGCGATCCGCCTGCCTCTGCCTCCCGAGTGCTGGGATTAAAGGCGTGCGCCACCACGCCCGGCTGTAACTTTAAACTATAAAAATCACTAGTTCAGTGGATCCAGGTGGTAAATCGTGATAACTGTTTTCTTGGCATAACAGCATGAAATCAAGTGTGAGAAAATTACAATGAGAACAACCTCTCCATTATGACTCGGTCTTAGTTAATATTGCACAAATGTTTCTCTGAACACCATCTCCCATACTGCCTGAAAGTATTTCAAGTATGCCCTAGTCTTAGGAAATGCTCTAATAAGTGATCGTTGCAAAAGAACAAATCATTGGACTTGGAGTTAACATGCCATAAATTACATATGCATCAAATTTTGTTCCTTTTCCAAAATTCTACTAGGGTATGGTAAAAGAATTGTTAAAATACATAAACACACAAGCAGGGTTGGAATCAATAGCAACACAGTTTGTGAAGCTGGAAAGCAGATGTTGAGTTGATACACTTGGCAGATTCCAGAGGTGGGTCCTCAGTTGGCAGTGGGAAGGGCTCTGGTACCTTTACAACCAAGGTTAGGCAGACAAAGCAGATCAGAAACTAGTAGGACCCTAGGCCCTCTGCTGCTAATGACTCGTCTTCCACTCCTGCCTGAGATTCATCCTCTAGAGACTAGAGCACAGACTGGGAGAGGCCTGGCAGTGTGGGGACTGTGCACAAGGTGGGTTCCACTTAGTACTGGGCCCAGCCCTTCTCACAGGACAGTAGGCGACTGTTCTCAGGTGATCTAGGGACGAAGGTTTCAAATGAGTGTGAAGTTCACCTCAGAATCCGTGCTGATCACTTCCAGGAAGCCTGTCAGCCCCGGGAAGCTTTAGTAGCTCCTTGGGAGATTCTACTTGCAGCCAGGAGCCAAGCGTCCTCAGCTTTCTGAGCTAAGTCTCTAACATGGCTGATAGAGACCAAAGGAGCAGAGGGAAGAAAGTATAACAACAAAGGAACTGTCATCAAACCCACAGAAATAGGGGTGTTACATCCTCGAGCAAAAATAGGGCGCTAAAGTAAGAAAGAACAACAGGGTGACACACAAGGGCTTGAAATTCAAAACACGATGTCTGGAATAATTTCACTCCTAGTGATTGTATCTTTGGTGTGAATAAAGTGTGTGTGATGTGACCACCTCACGGAACAGTGTCTTACCTCATAGGTGAACATCCTTCATCTGTATGTTTCACTTCTCCTACTGTACTAGCTGTGTTATTTTTGTTTTCTTTATACAGATGAGCATATTTGCATGTATAACTGCATGACAGAAGAGGGGATCTGATCCCATTATAGATAGTTGTGACTCCCCCCCCCCCTACTCCCCCCCCCCCCCCCCGGGCCTATGTGGTTGCTGGGAGTTGAACTCATGACCTCTGGAAGAGCAGCTAGTGCTCAACCACTGAGCCATCTCTCCAGCCCACTGTGTTATTTTTAGATTACATTATTTGCCCTTGGCCTTTCAAAGACTTTAAAGCTTTCATTTCCTAACTGTGTCAACTATGAATAAAGTCAGTTTCGCTGGTGTACTCTCTCTTGTCCCATTTATCACTGCTTGCTGGCACCCATCCTCTAGGCAAATCCTAATTTAGAATTAAGAAGAAAGGAAAGTATTTTAGTGAAGTTGTCTGTATTAAAGGTTAATATTTTGGTCCATTTTGCTGAGATCAGGATAAAGCAGTGATAAGCAGACTATGGGGTCTCGGGGCTTTGCTGAGTCCTGGGAACTTGGTGTACCCCTGAACAGCTTTAGCAGTCAGTTCTCTGAGATGTGGCATCTGGGCATTGAACTCTTACAGACCTAGGTCATGTGGCTTCACAGCAAGTGCCTTTACCCACACTTCAGGCCTTCTTGCCTAACCTAGCTTTCATGATAATCTGAACTAATGTGTTTTCTTTCTTCCTGGTCTAGGCTGTTGACAAGTATTTCAAGCTGCCTCATGCTTCTAGTAAACCGCCCCGAACTTCAGGAAGCCTTGTGGACACATCCTACAAAACATTAAGATTTGCCTTCAGGGCCTCACTGAAAACCGCTATCTACCGCATAGCTACCACGTTTGGTGACCATCTGAAGTAAGTTCACCCATCTCATCCACACTGATGGTCGGCTCAGGAGTTCTCTGAGAGCTAGGCAGGAAAAGGCTTGTGCACTGAAAGTTTTCCTCCAAGCCCTGGATAGTTCTCTGGGATTAAGAGCTTACATATAGACTTGGTATTTATATTTAAAAGTTTTGTTTGTGACTATCTTTGGGGATTTCTTTCAAATGACAGAAAGTTGTAAAAGCAACAAATGTGTGTGTATAATATATATATATTATTAAGTTACCAAAAGATCTTTAAAGGAGAAAAAAATCCTGAATGCCTTTCCAGAAAAGCATATTAAAAATAATTTTCTTGTTACATTTTGGTCAGGAAACTAAGACTTGGGTACTTGGGTGAGCAGAATCTTCCATAAATGAGGCTGTGGCGCTTTGTGAATCATGCTGGAAAAACACCGGCAGATCACAACACCTTCAGAAACTGAAGCAGAGAGAAACCACAAATGCCAGGCCTGTTTATATTTAGTTCCATTGATGTTTACTGCTTTGCTCTCATGAAATGGTCGAGCTGGACAGGATGAAGAGTACTGGCTTCCTAACTGAGCTGTGTTTATTGTAATTCGAAATGAGTTCTAGAAGGCATGAAAGGTTGTTCTGCCCTCTCGTATGCAGTCAGTAAACAGTACTGTATATGCTGCCTGCTTTGTTTTCTTTCACTTGCACAGCACAAGGCAGTGGCAATCCCAAGGATTCTGGCACACATTGGTTCTGTGCGGGGACATAGAAGAACTGTAAACAGTCCTGTATCATTGTGACATTTACCGAATTGTTTAAAAGCAAACAAAAATTATGTATTAATGGCCAGATCTGTGCTGTTAACTATGATGGCCACGATTGTAGCTTTTTGTTCCTTTTTCTTAACAAATTCGTGAGGGGCAGAGGTTATCCTAATGGCACAGGTGTGTCAGCGGAGGCACAGAACAGTTAAATCTTGTCTGAAATCATGTTTGCGCTGGAATATGAACCTGAAAGGAAGTCTTGCATGTTTTAAAAAAATCTGTCCTGTTTTCATTCCCAGTGTCAGTCTGCCTCTAGGGTACGAGCTGGTTTACAGGGTGTGCTCAGACTGTGTTCATTAATCTAGAGGTGTGTGTATCCTAAAAGCAGAGAGCACAGTGGCGGCGGGGGGGGGGGGGCAGTTAAGGATTTCTTAGCTAGGAAGGGTGGGTAGATGGCTGAAGTTCTGCCTTTCTCCTTCCTCTGAGGAAAGCCGTATTTTCTGTACCTGGCCCCGATGAGCAGAGTCAGGGCCCAGTGGCACAGTAGCACGAGTCTTAGCTCTGCCTTTATGTCTGGTCATAGGATTGACGGTCTGGGCTTGTAGGGGAGTTGCTGAAGTAGCTTAGCCCAGGCTGGCCACACAGGTAGTCGGTTATAGAGCCAGGATTCAGACCAGATCTTGCTAACTCTGATTCTAGCTGCAGTGCTTAACCAGTGAGCCATGTGGCCCAGAGCTATGAACTGTCAGTGGTATTTAGGCCCCACTTGTCTTTGTTAGGTGTTAATAGAGAACAACGTAGCATTGTGCATATGTGTAAAGCCCCGCATATGTTATATGTTACGACTGTAATATCTAATCATTCACCCAGAGCTCTGTCCCAAGAACCAGGTACAGATGAGGTAAACTCTTTGGTATTTTGAGACAGGGTTTCTCCATGTAGTCCTGGCTGTCCTGGAACTTGCCGTGTAGGCAAGGCCAGCCTTGAACTCAGAGATCCACCTGCCTCTGCCTCCTGAATGCAGGGATTACACATGTGAGCCACCATAGCCAGCTCCACCGGCTTATGAGTAGGTAAATTTGGCTTACTTCCAGCAGATAAGGTCAAAATGTACTTGAGTGGCGGCCCTTAGAGCTTGGGGCGGTCTCCTCTCCTGCTGGTGGAGAGGACAGTAACAGGGCAAGGCGGTGGCCAGCTAGTGACAGCAGCCGGTAAGCACCTCTCTAGTTGTAATCTTTCACAGTGCTTCCACTGGAGGTGGCTTCGCGGTGTCAGGAAGCAGAGATGATCGAGAGGCAGTGTAGGATAATCTGGATAATAGGATAATGCAGAGGCATTAAAACAAGGCCTTTGCAGTACTGAAAAGAGTGCTCTTCCGCTGTCTGAAAGTTTATCATCCAATGATGATTCTATTACTAAGAACTAGAAAACCAAGATTTTTACTGTATTCAGCTTTTACCTGAAAGTTTACAAAGAAGTTGTGGGATGTATTTGCTGGCCTTCTGCGAAGGTAATGTGCTTTTGTGATGGAGAGCAGAGGGAGAATCGAATCCCCATCCATAACATAGTACATGTTCAAAGGGGGAAATAAATCCAAGCCACCAAGCTGTTACCTTTGAAAACGATTAATGGAATCTATTGTGTTTTAACCAAACATTTTAGTTTAAAGGATTTTATATTAAAGGCAATTCAAATACTCCACAATTCAAAGATAATGTTCAAATCTGGTTTGAATAAAATAATAAAATCCAGAAAATCTACTGCAGGGCCTGGAACGCTGCACAGCAGGTTCCATAGTAGAGCAGGTTAGAGCGATGCCTGCACTTGTCAGTCTGAATTTGCTCTGGTCTTTCAGAAGGTACAAACATGCCATTGCCCACTGCAAGCCCTTGCCTTCATTAGATTTAAAAAAAGGTTTCATCCAGTTTTTTCAGAAGTACTAAATAAGTGAAGATTTCTATTCATTTTTAATTGTTTTGAAAAATATTGACTCTGTACTCTGTGGTTCACTTAATATGCTTAATGTAAAATAAAGCTTATGCTTTGCATTTATGTTTCATTTAGTGCTGTGCAAGCATCTGCAGAACATCAGAAAAGACTTCAACAGTTCTTGGAGTTCAAAGAATAGTTAAGTAATATAAACTGTGTTCATTACCCTGCTGATACAGCTGCAGATGGGACAGTAAATGTTCAGCATTCTTGGATCAGAAGAAAATGGACTAATTAGATGCTTCCTTTGTCGTGGTGCTTGCTTTGAAAACTATACTTTAATGGGAGAAATCATGGAAAGAAATTCTCAGCAGAATAACCGAAAACTGCCTTTTCTGTACCGAATGCTTTGTGTGTGTGTGGGATAATAAAATCTTTATTCAGTTTTACAGGAGCATCTATGGCAGCCAAACTGTCTCTTGCTCGTATAACTTGATAATAATGACTCACAATTTTTTTTTAGAATTTGCTTTTGAAAAGAGTGGAGCCAGCTCAGCAGTTAAAGTAGGGTGACTTGATACAGTCTTTCCTAATCGCTCTTAAGAGGTTAGCTCTTTGTAAACTCAAAATATATAAACTTAAGATTAGTTTGTTTACTAAAGGATAAAAATGGTAACAGCGGAGAAAAATTCACAGTAAAAATATTGTCTACAGGACATATTTTGTTAATCTGTTAGGTTGTGTTTTTGTTTCCAGGGACAAATTAAATTTGCATGATTGTCCAAAAAGAGTCTCGATTTACAGATGCTAACTCTATATAAAGGAATGTGGAAAAACTGAGATCTTAAGTTACACGATTAAACATTCACATTTGGTTTTTGAAAAATAATTGAGCAACGTCTGTGAATTCATTTTGTATCATGCTAGTAGAGGATGAGATTGTGGCCGTTTCCCAGCCAGTTTTGCTTTCTTTTTTGAAGCAGCATTAAGCAATTGGCTGAGGTTTTCAACTGAGGGGAAGGTTTTGTAAGAGGACCTGGGAGCTTCCCGGTCCCTACTGTTTGTCTCTGCAAACAGATCAAATTGTGCCGAGAGTCCAGGCTGTCTTCACCCTGGAAGCAGCCTCTGCTGTGCTAACTGGCTAATTCAAATATAATAGGACAGTCTTTAGAGCCAGAAACACAGTCATCAAACAGCAAGTGAAGCCAGGATGCCAGAGGCGTCACTGTACTCAGGAGCATGGACGTCCCAAGTGGACATGTGGTCATTTTATGACTTATTAGATCATTTCTTTGGAGATGAAACATTGGAGGTCCTGCTGGCAGATACTCATTGGATGAGCTCTGGACCAAATCCTCCTTCATAAATCTTTTCCTGTTATCTTTTCCCTCTAGCATCCCCCCCCCCCCAAATTCCTTTAAAGTCAGCACAGTGTTGTATATGAATCTTAAATGTGATGTGTATGCCTAGCCTTTGTCGGCTTCATTGATGTATTCTATCTTTACAGTAGTGTATTTTTAGCCTCAGGCCCCATTGCCCCTTCGACCAGCACATGACAAATTAGCCTTAATTAAAAGTGTCTTTATGGGACAATTCCTCACTTCAGTTGTTAAGTTTTGGATCTTTTAAGCCCCCCTCTTATCTTGTGTGTGAAGTTGACTTAATCTCCTTCTTCAGTGTGAACATTGGGTCTCCAGTGTGTGTTTCCTGCAGATGACCAGAGACGCATGGCTAGATAACAGAGGACGGTTGTACTCTGTGAGTTAAAGCCATAAGCTTTTTATATTCCCTGGCTGCCTCTGGCTAAAGCATTTTAGGACACAAACCCTTTATCTTGTGTCTCCGTAAAGAACTGTTTGGTGTGTGTAACTCGGCAGAGGGCAGTCCCTTACACTTGGACTCACTCCTGTGAAATGTCTGCCTCGCTCTAGGCCCATGCCATTCCGGTGCCCTCTGGGGGAAAGTGGGTTTGATAGCAGTGTGAGTATTTCTGCATGTGCTGTGTAGGAGGTACAGACCATCCCTGTGTGCCTGGTGGGGAGCAGGACACTGCCCATCCCCTCAGACCTGTGTTGTCTTCAGAAGGTCATGAGTTTTCTCCGTTGGTGGGCAGCAGGGTTCTTAGAGGGCAGCTTCAGTCCGCACGCAGGAGGACCTGAGGGAGGCCAGCAGGAGGGAGGCGTTTCCTTTGGTGAGGTAGCATCCTGCCAACAAGCCTCCTGATGTGGTGGACTGAAGGTTAGGCTTTGCGAACCTTTCTCTGGCTGTCAGTAGAAAACGCAATTCTATCAGTGCCTAGGTTTGTCTCTAATGGGACTACAAAGCTGCTTTTGCAGAGTAATGAGAAACTTCTAGAATAAGCCTTCCACTGGTGAGTAGGCATGGAGAAGTCACACTGGGTTCCTGCGCTGGATTTCTTTATGACTGTTTTGTGTGTCTTCCTGTTAATATTTATGATCATCTGTTTATACCCTTTTGTATATCATTGATACTGAATTGGTAGAAAAATAAAGTGACGATTCTTAACTGAGACTGTTCATTGAGTTCTGGATCTCTCTGTGTGTTTCCTTAACCGTTGCCGTTCAGCCTCATAGTTGCTGCTTCTAAAGTTTACACAGGGTTAACTTTTAGAATAACCAGCTTTTGCCCTTCACCAGACTGATTTGGGGGGTGATCTGTGTTTAGTAGTAATTTCAAAGAGTCTCAATTCTGAAAGTTCCCCCCTCCCCCTCCCCCGCCCCGTGTGGTGTGTGTGTGTGTGTGTCTGTCTGTCTGTCTGTCTTCTGTCTTTCTGTCTGTCTGTCTATCTCTCTGCCTTTGTCTCTGTCTCTCTCTGTTTCTCTGTCTATCTCTCTTTCTCTCTCTCTTTCCCTCCCTCCCTCCCTCCCTGACCCTCCCAAAACTAAACAAAGAATGCAAGTGTTGAAAGTCATCTCTTAGCAGGAGTTTCTTGCCAAAATAGTATTTCTAAACAGATCATATTCCCCGGGCTGACATGTCTGTCAACTTTACTTAAATTAGTTTGACCTTTACCTTCAGGTACTAAGGCTGCCTCTTGCTCTCCTAACCCCTAGTCATCTTTAAAATTGAATCACTTAATCCATTCATCAGCCACCAATCCAACTATTTACCGTTCTAATTGTTTTGCTTTTTCAAGACAGTGTTTCTCTGTTACACAGAGCCCCGGCTATCCTGGACTCTCTTTGTAGACCAGGCTGGCCTTGAAGTTAACAAAGATCCACCTGCCTCTGCCTCCCAAGTGCTGGGATTTAAAGGCCTGCACCACCATGCCCGGGTACCGTTCTAATTTTTTTGACTGTGTTAACCTAATTAATTAGTTTGACAGCAGAGCCTTCTGAGTGGCCAGGTCTGGCCTTGAACCCATGGTACTCCTGCTGTGTTAGCCTGCTGAGGGCTAGGGTCTGTGCAGGTGTGTCTCACCATGCCCAGCGAGAACTTGCCACCACAGCAGTGGTGACATGGCTCCATCTCTATGACCCAGTGCTTCTTTCCTTTATCTGACTTTTACTTTTTACAAACTTCTGTTCTTTATTTTAAAAATTAAATTTGTGTGTGTGTGTGTGTGTGTGTGTGTGTGTGTGTATGCCATGTGTGTACAGGTGCCCATGGAGGCCAGAAGAACACACTGGATCCCTGGAGCAGGAATTAGTGGCTGTGAGCTGTCTAACAAAGGTGCCAGGAACTGAACTCAGCTCCTCTGAAAGAGCAGCAAGCTGCTGACCCATCTCCGTAGCCCCCACACTTCCCAGCCCTACCTCTTTAGGATGAGCCTGTTTTACCTTCTCACACATCCCCGTCTATTTCAGTGTGATCCCTCACTGTACCCCACACTGTTTGGTCATATTCTGTCTCCTCTTCCTCTCCCTCCCCCTCTAAATTTTTTTGTTTGTTTGTTTGGCATTAAGTCTAGTTGAACACAGATTTGCCTCCCCTTAAACACTATGAGCTTGGCTCCTACCATGGTTTCAGTCACCGCCTTTAGTATATCTGCAATCCTGAAATGCAGGGGTAATTCACCTGGGTTGTGTTTGTCAGCCGCAGCTTCCTAGAGCGTCTCATCATCAAACAGTGTCTTTGGGTGTCCTGGTGCTAACCCACTCCACTGCGTTCAAACAGCTGTGTGGTTGCTGCTTGTCACTGGGTGCTCGTGTTGCACCTGGCCTGCACCCACTGGGTGCTTCTGTTCCACCTGTCCTGAACCCATTGGGTGTTCGTGTTCCACCTGGCCTGCACCCACTGGTTGCTTCTGTTCCACCTGGCCTGCACCCACTGGGTGCTTCTGTTCCACCTGGCCTGCACCCACTGGGTGCTTCTGTTCCACCCAGCCTGCACCCACTGGGTGCTCCTGTTCTACCTGGCCTGCACCCACTGGGTGCTTCTGTTCCACCTGGTCTGCACCCACTGGGTGCTCCTGTTCTACCTGGCCTGCACCCACTGGGTGCTTCTGTTCCACCTGGCCTGCACCCACTGGGTGCTTCTGTTCCACCCAGCCTGCACCCACTGGGTGCTCCTGTTCTACCTGGCCTGCACCCACAGCTTCACTGGATACTGTTGAGTGTTCCTCATGAGCGACCTGCTGGTGGAGTGGTTTTGGGACTCCTAGGGGACATCACTGGTGGGGAAGTAATTGGGAGATGGCTTCTCAAGTCACCTTGATGCCACGTTGACTCTTGATTGGTTTGTTCTTTTGCCTCTGAACCTATTGCCCATTGGTTCCTTCCTCACAGTATCATCACCCTTGGTTACAAGACAATTTCCACCCCACATTAGTATAAACATGAAGAGGAAAGTTGATCGTCAAGGCACAGAAAGTGTCAGTGAGCCCAAGTGTAGATCGCATCCAGGCCCCTGAAGAGCTCAAATGCTGTCAGTATCTCTGAGGCTGTCTGCTTCTCTTGCTCTGCTGACTGGCTCTCTACTCGTTCAGCTGCCCTCTAGCTCCTGAGCTTACACGTAATGGAAACTGACCAGCTGTTTCTGAATGCCAGCCGAATTCCTGATAGAAGAAAATTGGTCCAAGGAGATCAAGTGTCAAGTTATGCTTCAGAAGAGGTCATGCGGGGTTAGCGGGGCTCCTGATGAGAGAAGGTGGAGACAGTTCCCAGAGACTCAGGAGACAAAATTTGGGGCTCAGGGCCTTCAAAAGGAAGATAGCAAGGAAGACTGTAGCTGTTAAGTTGAATTAAAGTGCTGTCTACAGTCCCTTTGGGTCCCAGCAGAAGCTGTCACGAATCCTCTGGAGGAAAGCCACGCCCTAGGACTGAATCCTGTGTGCCACAGGTCAGAGTAACCAGGCACAGGAAGGCAACAGACAATCCATAGATGCAGCCAGGTTCCCCATAGAGCTGTCAAACATACTAAAGTAATTAAGATTCCTCAGTGAAATTATAATTCAGTAGAGGACTGGAAACCGCATATATACACAGAATTCACAGAATTCATTTTTGTTTATACAAACAAGATTTGAAAAAGCCACAAAAAATTCAAGAGCAACAACAAATTAGTCCTGAAAAGAGTTTACTAACCTAGAGTTTCTTATTCATCTTTTTTTCCAGACAAGTAGCTCAGGATAACCTACCACTTCTTGTCTGTTTGCCTCCACCTCCCGCTGCTGGAATTTCAGGCGTCTGACACCATGGAGGGCTAAGCAGTGCTAGGGTTGGGCCAAGACTTTGTGTGTGCTAGGAAGCACTCAACCGACTGAGCTACACCCCCAGTCCCTAGCCAGCATTTATCATCAAATATTGTGTAAATAATGACATCTCAGACTAAAGCTGAAAAATTCTTACATGAAAGGACCTTCTATGAAGTAGCACTTTTACCCCGTAGGAAAATGGAAGGATGGTGAAGGAATCAAGAAAACAAAACAAGACAAAACAAAAAACAAGCGTGCATATTGACTTGTAAAACAGTGTCTTGTAGGACTTTAGTATGTAGGGAATTTGTATGTGCACACGAAGACAGGTACGCCAGCAGTCAGGAGTGACAGTACTCCTGGGTCTTTGCACTGTCCGGTAAGCGCGGAAGGCCAGGGTTGGCTGCTCATGAGATGGACTCCTGCTCTGGAGGCCACGCTGGGCTCAAGCTTCTCAGCGCCGCCATCCTCAGCCTCTGCCGCTCTGCCCAGTGTGGGAGGCTTTGAGAAGTTAAAAGATGCGCACTGTGCTTTAAGGATAACCAGTAAAATAATTTAAAAGAGGGGAAAAAAATGAAATAAAAAGATCATAAAGCCAAGTATAGTGGTGCATGCTTTTAGTCCTAGCACTCAGGAGGCAGAGGCAGACAGATCTCTGAATTTGAGGTCAGCCTGGTCTACAGAGTGAGTTGCACGACAGCCAGGGCTACATACATACATACATACAGGCTGGGTGTGGTGGTGTATGTCTTTAATCCTAGCACTTGGGAGGCAGAGGGAGGTGGATCTCTGTGAGTCTGAGGCCAGCCTGGTCTACAAAGCAAGTCCAGGGGACACACACACACACACATGCACACATATTTAACCCAAAATATATCAGTAATTACATTAAATATAAGTGGGTTAAATGTTCCAATTCATATAACTTGGGAGGCAGAGGCAGGTGGATCTCTTGAGTTCAAGGTCAGACTGGTCTATAGAGTGAGTTCCAGGATAGTCAGCTACACAGAGAAACCCTGTCTCAACAAAACAAAACAAAAATAAAAAACCCCAAACAATCAGAAAGAAATTTTCGAGACAGGGTTTCTCTGTGTAGCCCTGGCTGTCCTGGAATCACTTGTAGACCAGGCTGGCCTCGAACTCACAGAAATCGGCCTGCCTCTGCCTCCCAAGTGCTGGGATTAAAGGCATGCGCCACCACGCCCAGCAAAAATGAGAACATTTATAAAGCCAAGTATCACTACATATCTTGACAAAGTATACCTAAGGTGCGGGGGTGGGGTGGGGTGGGGTGGGGTGGGGTGGGGTGGGGTGGGGTGGGGTGGGAGAATCCTATAAGTTAAGAAAAGTGCTTCAAAAAAGATTCAGTTCCTCACGAAAACCTTAATAACCTGGTAACAGCCTCAAAGAGAAAACATTAGCAAAGATGAAGTGGCCTTCAAGGCGCCTGTTTGTCTCAGTGGCTCAAGGGGAGATCCGTATTCAGCACTGGCCTGAGAGCAGTGGGACTTGCAACTGTGATGAGCCCCACCTTCAGACCCATCTGACGAGGGCTGAGAAGCGGAGAAAGTCAAAGTCGCTGGGGGGAGTGAGAACATTGACAAGATCTCTCCTAATACTAAACAGGACTTTGTCCTTTGGTCAGCTGGTACATGCCCTAGAAAATAAAGGACTGTACTCATCAAATGCTATCTCCACAGGATGCTAATGGCAGAAGTTCCACCATGGTCTCGAATGCTGGCTTGGGGTGTGTAGCCCTGCCTGGCCTGGGCTTGAGTTTGCAGTGATGGTCCTGCCCCTCCCTCCGGAGCTGGATTCTAGTTCTGCTACCTTTTCTTTCTATTTTAGTTTGTTTTTGAGACAGGGTTTGTAGACTAGGCTGGCCTCCAACTCAGAGTTCCATCTGCCTCTGCCTCCCTGAGTGCTGGGATTACAGGCGTGTACACACACACACACACACACACACACACACACACACACACACACACACACACACACACACACCGCCCTGTTTGTTAATGACACGATTTCCCTTTGTAGCGGAGACTGGCTTAGAAATTGCCATCTTGGAGTCACAAGTGTGCCACAGTTTTTCAACACATTTTTTGCAGTGCCAATAGCCATGCAGAGAGCAAACTGCAGCAGCGTAAAAGAAGTGTACAGACAAAGGAATGCATGCCACGCTTTCATATGCATTTCAAGAACAGGTAAGAGTTAACGGCAACAGATGTCAGGGTGGTGCAGGGGAGGATGTTGTGTAGTGACTTGGAAAGGAATGAGGCAAACTTCTAAGGGTCTGGAATGTCTTAACTTGGGTCATGTGAGTGTATAGCTCATTGAATTAAGTATATGAGTTTTGTATACTTGAATGTACATGGGAGCCTCAAAGGGGCAAAAATATATGGAGCCTAACAAAACTACAAGGAAAACGGGACAAATCAGTAATTTTATGTTTTCAAGTTGTAGACAGGACAAGACTTTAGAAATCAGGGTGTAGAATATTCGAATGGTGTAGTTGGCAAAGGACTAAGGTGCACACAAGGGACACTGTACCTGCGTCCGGAAGGACAGCCATTCCTGGCAAGGTACTTACATAGAATGCTCACATCTGGCCAGAAGTTGGTTCATAAAGCAACTCTCAACCAATTTCTGAGGATTAAAATTACTTAAAAGTATGTCTCACCTGGCATGGTAGCACGCACCTTTAGACCCAGCACTCTGGAGGCAGAAGTATCTTTGTGAGTTTGAGGACAGCCTGGTCGACAGAGTGAGTTTCACAACAGCTAGGGTTACACAGAGAAACCCTGTCTCAATAAATAAACAAATAGAAACATGTCTCAGTAAGGCTAAGGAAATCAAGGGAGATCCAAGAGGTACAGTATTCCATGTGTTTTGAAATTAAGAAACACGCTCTTAAATCACCCACAGCCCAAGAAGAAAGTAACAGATAAATAGAGATTATTAAAAGAAAATTGGAGGGGAGGGGCGGGCGCGGGGTGGGTTTCAAGACAGGGTTTCTCTTGTTTGGCTGTCCTGGACTCACTTTGTAGACCAGGCTGGCCTCAAACTCATAGAGATCCACCTGCCTCTGCCTCCTGAGTGCTGGGATTAAAGTCATGCACCACCACGCCCAGCTTAGAAAATTATTTTTCAATGAGTGCATATATTAGAAAAGAAAGGCTAGACATGCATGGGTTAAATATGACCTAAAAAATGTGCTCACTGCGGCCCACTGCTGTTTGCAGTGCCCATGCATTGCAATATGTGCTTATCGGGTTTCTTTCTCCAGCGGTCTGTGAGTTCCCCGCGTTCAGGGACCGTGGCTTACTCATCTCCCCAGTGCCTACTAAAGTACCTTGCACACGGTTGATCTTTGTTCAGACTCAGACTCGTCACTGTGTTAGGGATGCCGTTAACCCGGGGTCTCAGACTCGGTGTTTATGAACCTGAACACATGATGACAGCTAGCTGAGTGAGGCTGACTGGCTGGAGCAAGGGGCACCGTCAGCTTCGCTCTTGTTTATGAGACGGCAGAAGGGTGAATTACGATATGAAGCCCACATTTTTAGTTAAGAAACAAATAAACAAACAAAATAATAATAACACAGTGGATGCCAAACCAAAGCACGCAGCCTATGACACCAGTTACTCCTGTTTGACCTCGCACCTTAGGAGACGGATCCGCGCTTTATGCTAGGAGACTGCCTGAAGAAAAGCATCCTGACTGCTTCCTAGCAAGGTTTCTGGGCCCTGGGTGTAAGGGGGTGGCAAGTCTTTTTAAAGCCTCCTTTGTAGTGAGCTGTTCGCTCCAGCTGAGTCAGACATGTGTCCCAGGGATCTTTCCTTCCTTTTGTTGTAACGTTCCTAACGATGCAGTCTGACTTTTTCACTCTGTTTTTTACACATTTGTCACCACTTCTGCATTTGGATCTTCGTGCTGGAAAATCTGAGGCTTACATGGAAGATTGATTTTTAATGCCCCTTGTGTTGTTTTTCTGCTATAACATTTGCATGCAATTATGTTATTTTAAAAATAGGAGACCATGGAGTTTGAAAAAAGAAAAAAAAAAAGAATCTTCTGGGTGGATGAGCAAATGGAAAGGCTGGCCTTTAATTTTGTTAACATCCCAATTACATCGTGGTAACCCTTGTGAAGATTTCTGTCCCTTGTAATGCAACACCTGGTGTTTGTACCAGCCACAGGCACTAGTAGACTCAAGCCTCGCCCAATCATGGGAAGAGGTGATTGCAGACTCATGTTTCCACTGGCCAGCAGAGGTCGCTATTTCAGAGTTGTTAGAGGGAAAATTTTCCAGAGTCCACATGCCTCTTTTGTTTGCAGGAGTGAGAGGTGTTTTTGTTTTTCTTTTGTTTTTGTTTTAATTTCGTTCCCTTTTTTTCCTCTTTGATTTCCTAGTACTTTACAAAGTGAGTTATTTATATATATTGTGTTGAAAAGTGGGGATGGCTTAAGAAGCCTTCTGTAGGCAGCTGCACCCACACTGAGAATAGCTGCCTACTGCATGCTGGGGGCCTGTGTTCTGCTTGCTACTGATCTTTATGTATATAGCCCAACTGCTTTCAGGGTTCTTGGGCAACTTTTGGGAACCTGGTCGGGGTAAGTGAAATGATTTGTGGGGTAGATTCCCTTTCAGGGAGATCTGTGCTCAAAGCTAAGCTCTTAAACTTTATGGAAACTATTTTACCAAAGGAATATTTCAGAGGCTTCAAACAACCACCACATACACATTTTTACTTTTAAAATATTTGTTTTTAACCAGGCGTGGTGGTGCACACCGTTAATTCCAGTACTTGGAAAGTGGAGGCAGGTGGGTCTCTGTGAATTTGAGGCTAGCCTGGTCTACAAAGAGAGTTCTAGGATAGCCAAGGCTATTACACAGAGAAACCCTGTCTCAAAAACAAAAACAAAAACAAAAAACTCCCCCCCCAAAAAAACCCAAAAAACCAAAACAAAATAAAAAACCCAGAAAAAATTTTATTTAGGTGTGTGTGTGTGTGTGTGTCCATGTCCGTTTGTCCGTCTGTCCAAGTGCTTTTGGAAGCCAGAAGAGGGCATCAGATTCCCTGAAGCTGGAGTTCCAAGCATTGGTGAATTATCTGATGTGGGGCTGGGAATTGATCTCAGTGCACCGAACCTCTGAACTATCATGCCAGCCCTTTACTTAAAAACAAAATCAAAACAACCAACCTCACCCCAGGTGACTAAAGGGCCTAGGTAAGCACTCTAGACCTGACTACACCCCACTACACCCGTATTGGTTACGTTATGTTATTGTGCGTGCGTGTGGGGAACATGGCTGTCTGTGTGAAGGCTAGAGGACAGCAGTGGGTGTCGACCTCAGGGACACTGCCCGCCTCCTCTGAGATAGGATGTCTCTTTGGAGCTCACCGGATTACACTAGGCTAGGTGAGCTCCATGGATCCTCCTGCCCCTGCCTCCCCAGCACGAGGATAGACACATGCTGCACCGTCACATGGATCTTGGGACTGGAACTCGGGTCCTCATGCTTGTGAGGCACACACTTCACTGAAGGAGTCGTTTCTTATTTTGAGACAGAGTCTCATTAAATTGCAGAAGCTGACCTTGAGTTGACTGGGCAATTCAGGCTAGCAATTGTCTCAGTCTGCACCACCAGGCCTGCCTCATAAGCGAACACAGTCTTAATTCATTGTATTTACTGTTACTGTATGTGTGTATGATTGTATGATTCATGTGTGTGTGTGTTTGTGTGTGTGTGTGTGTGTGTATACAGGCTTGTGTGTGGCTGGAATGGGTGGAGGTTAGAAGACCGAGTTTAGGAGTCATTCTTTCCTTGCACCATGGGTTCTGGGGATGGAACCCAGGGAGTCAGGCCTCCGTGACAAGTACTTTTACATGCACAGCCATCTTTCAGGCTTCCATCTCACGGGCCCGAGAAGTGTGCAAGACCATACAAGTAGCTTGACTTTGTATTGTCTTTCTTTACCAAAGCCTAGCGTGTTTTCTCCTTCAAGAAGCTAAACCTTGCTTCTTCTGTGTCCTTTGAAACTGGAAGCTGTGGTCGTTTGTCAGGTAGGTCTCTCTCCCTCCTCTGGGGGAAAATAAATTTGAGTGATGGGTTTTCTCCAAACAGGTCACAATCTTGAGACCTATTTAGTGGCGGTTGAAGTGTACTGAGGACTTACTGAAACTTTAAGGATTTGTTAGCCAAGCTTTCTACTTGAGGAAGTCAACGGTAAGTGAAATGGGAAGATTACCTTGCCCTAGCGGGTCTGTGTGTTCATGTTGTAAAGTTAACCAGCTACATGTTCCTTGACGCTAGAGAGACCTGGGACAGCTGAGTCGCCACTGGGTAGCAAGCAGGCGTCTTGAGCCCTCTTCTGAGAACAGTAAAAAAGCTTTTGTGTGTTTGGCAGCTGCTAAAAAAGGGCTTTGGCTTCCTGGCTCTCCTATATTGGCCTGGTACACTCCTGGCAGGTAGGGTTCAGATAATCTTGTGTTTTGTGTTGCTGTTAGCTATCACAGTTATTCTTAGAATATAAAGTTATATTGACGTTTAGATTTTTAAATTTATTATCTTTATTCTTTTGGTTTTTGAGACAAGGGCTTACTCTATAGCTCAGGCTGGCCTTGAACTTGCTAGTGATCCTCCTGGCTCAGCCTCCCACACTGCAGGAGAGAGGCAGGCAGATTTGGTGTCTTCTGGGGATGGTTGACAAGCATTGCTGGTGGAATGGCTAATTGATGCAAGTGTGAAGTAAATGGGATTGTTAGTACTGACTCTAAGTTTTTGGCTGGTGTGGTTGGATGGATTGTGAATGAATTGTCTTTTGCTTTTGCAGGGGCCAGGACTAGGGGCAGAGTAGGTTAGTGAACTTTGCCTGCATATTCCTGAAGTGGTCTAAGGAACAGAAGTTTCATTTTATTTATCCATTTAAAATCAAAAACAAAAACAAAAACCAGGCTAGGCTATTGGTGCTGTTCCGGTGATTGTCTGAGCTGTCTGGGATTCAGGCTTCTGGGCATTGAGAAAGGAGACTGCGTCTTCCCTTCTTTTTCTTCTTCTCCCCGCCCCCCCCCCCCACAGGGTTTCTCTGTGTAGCCTTGGCTGTCCTGGACTCTCTGTGTAGACCAGGCTGGCTTTGAACTCACAATGATCCGCCTGCCTCTGCCTCCCGAGTGCTGGGATTAAAAGCGTGCGCCACCACACATGGCAGGTCTTTCCTTCCTGAGGAGACCAGAAAACCCATATTTTTACACTCTTATCTCCTTGGCCATAGTGGAGTCACATGGCCATATCTGATAGCAAGCGTCTGGGAACTGTCTTTTAGGAGTTGTTCGCCATCCCTTAAAGTTGTGGCTTTGTTACTTGAGAACAAGGAAGAAAGGACAACTAGGTGGCCCGCCCGCGATCCTTCCTAGAATACAGTCTTGGAAGTGAGTTTTAGTTTCACGTCTGGTGCTAGGTAGCTTCATGACCGTGAGCTGAAGGTCTGCTCCAGCAAACCTCCATTTCAACAGCAAAATCAAGGAATCAGACGGAACATTTTTGAAGTCTACTTTTAACATTATGACTCAGTCTTTGGCCTGTGTGTATCGATGGCAAATAGAGAATTTATAAAAGAGATAAGAAGTGTTGAAGAAGCAGTGGTGCACACCTGTAATCCCAGGAGGCAGAGGCAGGAGGATCACTGTGAGTTAGAGGCCAGCTTGGTCTACAAAGTGAGTCCAAGATAGCCAAGACTACAGAGAGAAACCTGTCTCTAAAAAACAACAAACAAGCTGGGCAGTAGTAACGCATGCCTTTAATCCCAGTGGGAGGCAGAAGCAGGCAGATCTCCATTGAGTTCTAGGCCAGCCTGGTCTACAGAGTGAGTTCCAGAACACCCAAGGCTGTCTTGAAACTGTATCTCAAAACAAAACAAAACAAAACAAAAAAATTAATAAAAAACAAAAACAAAGCTGGGCATGGTGGTACACGCCTTTAATCCTAGCACTCGAGAGGCAGAGGCAAGTGGATCGCTGTGAGTTCAAGGCCAGCCTGGTCTACAAAGTGAGTCCAGAACAGCCAAGGCTACACAGAGAAACCCTGTCTCAAAAAAGCAAAATAAATAAATAATAAATAAAAATTAGAAGATAAAGAAGTGTTGGAGAAAAAAGTTTTTGCAAGAAGATGTCTGTTGAGGTGTCATGATGGGGCGTGCCTGTAGTCCTGGTTATGGGAAGGCCATGACAAGAGGACCACCTGAACTCATGAGTTTGAGGCCATTCTGGGCAACATAGCAGGAGTCTGTTAGGAAGAAAAAGGTCTGTCAAATGCTTTAAAGCTGATTTTGTAATAGGTTTTGTAATGTGTCGTCAGACTTGCTGATGAATAGTTTTATTCTTGCTTGAGAATGCTTTGTGCATGGAGAGAAGAATACCATGTGCCAGCAAAGAAGCAAGCGGACGACGGTGCTGTGCGCTCTGCCTTAGGTTGTTGTGCAAGAGGAAGATGAGTGAACGTGAGTCATCAGTTCTGCTTACTCACCGCGGCACGGTGGCAGCTCATTGACCTACTTTTTGACTTCATGAACCACTTTGCTGTGTAGCTGCCATGTTACAGGCACCCTTGCTTCCAAGCGGGCTCTGCGTTAGTATCAGCAACACAGCAAAGCCACACACAGGCTTGTAACATGGCAGAAAGCAAGTGTTCTTAGGTGGCTGACGAGGGTAGAGTCCCAGAAAGGAGGAAGGACAGAGGCTGTGTGCGTACTTGGCTTGTGGCTGGGATGGGAAAGGAGGCTGCCTGGGGGAAGTGGCCATTAGGAATCCTGGATGGATGTGGGTGGAGCAGCCAATCAGAGGGGTCAGAAGGACCTACTTCAGCTGGAGCCTGGGGCATGATGGGAAGATCCTAGTGTTTTAGGCTCAAGCAGACCCAGGGCTGAGCCTTGAACCTGCTGCTTTCCCTGAGTCTTTGGAGCTCAGTTTGCCATCGCATTGGTGCCTGCACTGAAAGTATATCTTTATCTGCAGCCAGCTGTGTGAAGGTGCCTGCCATGGGGCTGGTGCCGCACCTCCATTGGCCCCCTTCTCCTTTATGTACAGCTCTGGTCGGCCCTCATAATTTCCCAAGCTGTCAAAACGCATTGTCTCTGTTAGCAGCATTTGATGTGCATTTTGTACGGCCTTATTTTGTTTTCCCCGTGAATACAATGACTCGCTGAAAGCCAATTAAAATTTCTATGGAAGAGCGGCAGCGTGTGACCAGCGTGAGGAAGGGAGCTGCCTGAGGAGCCTGTTGGTGTGACATCTTCTTTGCTTCTGGAAACCACTATTAGGGATGAAGAATGCCTTGGGCCAGCCAGGGGACATGCCAAACTCTAGAGCTTGTGTCTTTCCAGGCCTCCCGCCTCTCTTCCCCTCTCTCTCATTGTCCGGTGTCCTTTATTGTCAACTTTGCATCTGAAACACGGCTGCTTTCCAGACCCGACTCCCATCCCCACCGCTCCTGGTGCCCAGTCCAGGCACCTCAGCACCTCTCTTTGGCCTTCTGCCTACTCTTCCCACCCCCGCTCTTGCCTCTTTCTCTTGCCATTTTCCGCGCGACAGCTGGCCTACTATTTTCAGAACAGATCTGATGGTGGCTGTCTCCAGCCTACAGCTCTCCTTTGCCTTTCGGACCTGGCCGGCTCCCTCCCCCAGTGTCATCTGGTGTCCTGCTGCCCTCACACTGCTATTCCATGCACACTGCTCTGCCTCTGCTGCCTGGATCTGGGGATCCAGGGATCTGGTTCCCTGAACCGCAGGGTACCTGTGGTCATGGTTTCTGTCTAGCTGGAAAGCTCCACAGCCCATAGTTTTCTATCCCCAGAGGGCCTAGTTTAATCCACACCTTTATGATGAAAGTCCTCCTCTGCCCTGTACATGGGGTTTCCCCTCTCTGCGTCATGTTTTCTCAGCATGGAACATTCTCCCTCGGGTCTTACCATGATTAGATATACATTTGTATGACTAGCTGAGTATTTGAGTCCACCAATCAGCTGGAAGCACTCAGTCTCTGGAAGCTAGGGTGAAGCTTGGAGCAGAAGCATTCTCAGAAAAGCTGTCAACATTAGGGGTCCTCCTCTATGGCTCTTTCCCTTATTTTTTGAGGCAGCGTCTCTCGTTAAACCTGGAGCTGCTAATTAGCGAGACTGGCTGGGTATCAAGCTTCTGGCTTCCTCTTGTCGCCCCCATCCTGGCACTGGAATTACAGGTGTGTGTCATGCCCGGCTTCTTGTGTGGGTTCTAGGGATCTAGGGATCAGAACTCACCTCCTTACACAATGTGTCAAGCTCGTTACCCACTTTACTCCCCAGACCAAGGAGGCTTCTTTCCTTTCTGAGATTCCGTGGGATTTTCTGCATAGACAATCATCTGTGTCATCGGTCAATAGAGACTTTTATTCTTTTCCTTTCCAACTTGCATACTTAAACTTGTCCTTGCCTCACTGGACTGGCTGGGACTTCCGGGATGCCGCCGGAAAGAGACAGTGAGGATAAATGTCCTTGTCTGTTCCAGATCTTAGGGGAGAGCACACAGTCTTTGCACTAAGTGTGGCGTACGTGTGTGATGTTGGCTGTAGGTTTGGTGTTCTTGTTGTTTGTTTGTTGGGCTGTTTAATCAGAAAGTTCCCTTCTAGCTTTAGATCAGTTCTTAGTCTCTTACGTAGACATTTTATCTAAAAATAGCCTTTTGTAACTGTGATTCACACAGATGTTCCAGGGTTTCCCCCTCACCCCCTGTCTCTCTCTGTCTCTCTCTCTCTAGGCCAAAGGTCAATATCAATGTCTTCTTCTGTTGCTCTCCGCTTTATTTTTGAGACAAGGTAGCCCACTGAAGCTGGAACTCACTGATTGGCTAGACTGACTGGCAGCAAACACCCTCCTCCCTGCTCTTGGCATTTTCCTGTCTCAGCCTCCCTAGCACTGACATCACAGGCCCATGCTGCCATGTTCAGCTTCTTGAATGGCTGCTAGAGGTCCAAACTCTTGTCTTTGTCCTTGTACAGTGAGCACTTTACCCACTGGGTCATCTTCCCTGTCCCGTATTTTATTTTTAAAAGCATCTTTTGTGCTGGGGAGATGGCTCAGTGGGCAAAGCACATGCTGTGCAAGTTTGATGACCCCAGTTCAAATACCCAGAATCCATGAGCAAGTCTGGCACAGCGGCATAGTGGGTACAGTTCTAGTACTTTCCTGTGGGCAGAGACCGGACAGCAGGAACGCACACATGCGCGCACATGCACGCACACAGCATGTTTGTTAGAGGGCTACTAGAAAGAAGGGTTGCTGTGGGGTGGCCCCCCCCTTTTTAAAAATTTATTTATTATATATACTGTGTTCTACCTGCATGTGAGCCTGCAGGCCAGAAGAGGGCATCAGATCTCATTATAGATGGCTGTGAGCCACCATGTGGTTGCTGGGAATTGAACTCATGACCTCTGGAAGAACAGTCAGTGCTCTTAACCGCTGAGCCATCTCTCCAGCCCAGTGGCCCCTTTCTTAATATTAACCATCTCTCGCTTTCTGTCTTGCTTGTGTTTTCTGCCTTTGCACAGCATCTCTGGCAGCCTTGTCAGGTCAGATACTGCCATCTTTATTTGGCAGGGATCGCATTCAGGAACCAGAGATGGGTTTGCTCATTGTCCAGATGGCATCACAGCCACAGCCACTGTAGAAGCCTTGCTCTAGGCCAGTCCCAGCCAATGCCCAGAGTGTACTGAGTAATGGAAGCTCTGGCTTTGGACTCGGGCATACTTTATTTTTATTATATTAAAAAACTGATTTAAAATAGCCAAAACACTAATAATATAGCATTTATATAATTCCTGATTGGGTCACGGTTCTTCTTGCCATAGCTAATCTATGGTATCTATGTGCAATAATATAAATGTATATGTACAAAAATAAAATAATTTAAAAAATAAAAAAATTGATTTAATGCAGTGACATTCATTAACATAAAATTATTTAAAATGGACAGTTCAGTGACATTTAATATATTCCCGGTGTTGTGAAATGTCACCCTTCTCTAGTTCCAGATATTTTTTTTCAGGACCCAGAAGAAATCCATGCCAATAATCAAATTCCTCCTGACCCCATCTCCTTGCCCCTGACAATCGCCATTCTGCCTTTTGTCTCCATTAAAAATAAACAAACAAAAGACCCCTACTGTTTATTTCATGTAAGTGGAGCCACATAACTTAAGGCCTTTTGTGCTAGTGTATTGCACCTAGCATTTGTTTGTTTGTTTTTTGTTTTTCTAGGCTCATTCGCAATGTGGACTAAATCTATGTGTTTTCCTCTGGAAAGCGAATTCTGCCCCACTGCATGTATGTAACAGTTTATCAGGACATCTGTTAATGAGCATTTGGGTGACTCCGACCTTTTTGCCTGTCGTGAAATGTGTTGTAGTGCACACACATGTACGTGTATTTGTTTATGTTTTCAGTTCTTTCAGGCTTATATCTAGAATTGGAGCTACTGGATCACATGATAATTCTGTTGAGTCTTTGCAGCCATTTTATCAGATTTAACGTGATGTTCCGCTGTGGTTTTGCATTTTCCTAGTGACTAGGAATGTTGGGCACCTTTTAACATCTTTGTAAATCTTCTTGAGGAAATGTCACATCAGATCCTCACCTGCCCCCGTTTTCAGTCCTCAGGACTGAGCCCATGGCCTCTCCTGTGCTAGGCAAGCTCTTTACCCCTGAGCTACATCCTCCACCCAGCCTCTTTAGCGCTCAGTCACTCAGAAAGCTGCGCAACGTGGCCTTGAACTCACTCTGTAGTCCAAACAGGCCTTGAACTTACGGTTTCTGCATCTGCTTTCCAAGTAGTTGAGAGTACAGATCTGTGCAATCAGTCCAGCTTTGCCCATTTAAAAAAATTGTATTGGGGCTGGAGAGTTGGCTCAGAGGTTAAGATCCCTGACTGCTCTTCCAGAGGTCCTGAGTTCAATTCCCAGCAACCACATGGTGGCTCCGAAGCACCTAAAATTGTATTGGGGCTGGAGAGATGGCTCAGAGGTTAAGATCCCTGACTGCTCTTCCAGAGGTCCTGAGTTCAATTCCAAGCAACCACATGGTGGCTCACAACCATCTATAATGTGATCTGGTGCCCTCTTCTGGCCTGCAGGTGTACAAGCAGGCAGAGCACTGTATACATAATAATAAATAAATAAATTAAAAAAAAAATTGTATTGAACTTGGGCTTAAGATTGTCATTCTTTTTTTCTTTTTGCAGGGGTGGCTTGTTTGAAATAAAGTCTCACTATGTAGCCCAGACTTGCCTCAAATTCCTTGTCTTTTTGCCTCAGCCTTCCATGGACTGGAATTAAAGGCCTGTGTACTACACCTACCTCCATACACTTTTGTTTTTTCCTTCTGGCTCTGTTTTTTTTTTTTGTCTTTTGTCTTTCTTTCACTCTGTTGCCCAGGCTGGACTTGAACTCTGGAGCTTAAGTAGTTTTTTCACCTCAGCCATGCACAACAGCACCCAGCTAAGCCATTTTCTCACTGTCCTCTGAGACAGAAATGTTTTAATTTGGGTTGAAGTCTGAGTCAGTTGGCCATCGAGTCAGACACTCTGAACTACGAGGGCTTTATATTTCTTAATCTTGAGCCTTTATTTCCTCACCTGTAACCTCTTATCTCAGAGGCCTTGTCAGGACTGCGTGGGAGCACGCACAGGGCACACAGGTGCAAACAGTAGAGGCAGAGTATACAGTGGCGCATCCATCACTGCCCCTTTCTGGAGCTCCAGGGCAAGGAGCCTGACTGGCTACTTGTGTCCCATCCGTTTTCTGAATGTAAGCTCACACTCCTGGACAAAGACCATGAGAGGATAGGGTAGCTCTTCCAGGAGAAGTCCTTACCTAGAAATGCAGGCACAAGCGAAGGGGCGCTCCATCTTTAATAATCCAGCTGCTCCATACTGACTTTGTGCATGAAATTCTTTTAGTCTTGGGGACAGGCACGCTAACGACTACCTCTGCCTTGGCCGAACTCTCGTTCAGAGTGTTAAACAAGCAGACAAATCCTGGTGGTAAGTGCCGAATGAGTTCAAACCGAGGGCCCTGTGTGTGTGTATGGAGAGGGTAACCCTAGCCTTGAGAAAGGCTTGAGAAAGGCTTGTAGAAGGTGCAGTTGAGGTGGGTATTAAGGGCTTATGGGTAGAAACGTGTAATATGGATAAGAGAGGACAATGTTAGCTTAGGAAACAAAATCCACAGCCATAAAGTGATAGGACAAAAGGTAGATTATTGAATCCACAAGCCCCAAAGACATTGGTATGGATTATTATATATTGATAGAAATGTAATATTATTTTGTTCTACTCTTGCGTAATGTATTGTACATATGCAACTCGTTTGAAAATGTGATGTAAAGTTCTAGTCTTATGAAAGCTGCTGTTGCAAACTGTTTAGGATAATTAAGAAATTAGTAGTTAGTTACCTATACATAATCTTACTTGTAGCCTTGTTAGGTACTGTTTTAGTCAATTTCTGTCTGTATATGACTGTATATGTGCTCAGGTTAAGCAGAAAATACATAGCTAAAAACAAGCAATGCTTGGCTATTTAGGCATACTGAGATAGATAGGTGGTCTTCAAACACTTCAGAGATCTACAGAATATGGCATTTAAAGATGTTTTACTAATAAAAGGCTTGGGTTGGAGAGATGGCTCGGCGGTTAAGAGCACTGTTTGTTCTTCCAGAGGTTCTGAGTTCAGTTCCCAGCAACCACATGGTGGATCACAACCATCTATACTGAGGTCTGATGCCCTCTTCTGGCACACAGCTGTAGATGCAGATAGAACAATCATAAGCAAAAAATAAAAATAGATAAATAAAAAAATCAATAAAGGCTTTTCTGACAGAGACACATCTGCTCCCTGCACAACTCCCTTTCTAGGTCAAGGAAGATGATAGGCATCAAAGAAACAAATGTGGCAAGATAGCCACTAGACAAAAAACTTCTTAACTGCTGACAGCAGGCTGTCTAAACTGTTGACAAACAGGACACGGGAAAATTGACTGTCCAACTTTGCAGAGACTAAGTAGGCCAGTCCTTCAGAGTTCCTGATTCACAGAAAAGTCTGTCAGATATTCTGGGCCAGTAGGCTGAAGACTGGAGGCCCCAATGACACAGAGGAGCCTCTGGTGACTGTCCAGGTGGTCAGCTGTCTCTGTCATTTCTATAGTTATGAAAGCTGCTTGAGCTGCACTTCCTACATACTTAGGGAATATAATGTCCTTCTAAAGTCTCCAATGGGGTTGAGGACTAGATAGTCACAGTCTTACTACAATTAAGCATAGTTGTTTAGGAACTAAGGCAATGTTTTAGGTCTAAAATGATGTTTTTAGATCAATCAACTTATGTTATGATAAGAAAGTGATTTAGATACAGAACTTTGGACTCACCAAGATAGGATAGATAGTTAAATGCTTTCTCAAAGATTGCCAAATACAAATGGACTGGAAGATGTAAATATAATTCTTACCTGATAATTCTCACAATTATTCTTATTGTATATAGTTTATTAATGTTAGAGAAAAAAGCCAATTACCTTTAGATAAAAAGGGGGAGATGTAGTGGAAGTCTTGATTTTTTAAAAAAACTCAGTTACATGTTTTTGTTTTAATCCCAATTGTGGGATATGGGGCTGTTAACTATAATCACCTTGTGTGGGGCATGGCCTTTGCTAGCTGAGACAGTCATACTCTGAGAACTCTGGCAGAGTATTAAACATCAGAGCCCAGAGAGAGGAAAAAATGCTTTGAGAGAAAGCTTTGAGGAGACACTCGGAGGGAGAAGAAGGCTGCCGCCGGTCTGCTGCATTTGTTATTTGCTGCTTTGTTAGACTGCTGGAAATCTTGATGGCTGAGAGTGACACTGCCCCCAAAGAACCTGACAACTCTATTCTGCAGGAATGAAGTCTAAAGAAGTCCCTTTTAACCTTCTTTCTCCCCTAACCTAGTGTTGGAAGGAAGATAGCCACATAAGGACCTCTATTAAAATAGATAGAATAAATACACAGTGCAATAAAGGCATGCATATAAGTTCTGGGCTCTAGATGAAAATATTCTAGTTAGGTAGGAGTAAGGGATAAAAAGTATTCTGATGAAAGACCACTGAGATGGCTCAGTGAGTGAGGATGCCAGCTGGGAAGAAAGAACCTGAATCTCACAGGTTGTTCTCCGGACCTCCACGTGTTTTAAATATAATTTTTTAAAAGGTGGGGAGATAACTTAGTGGATAGATGCTCTTACATTTGGTGACCTGTCCTGAGTTCAGTCTCACAAAGTGGGAGAAAAGAAGGGACTTCCAAGAGTTGCCTTCTGACCTGCACACATATGCCATGGCACCTGTGCACCTGTGTACATACATATGCATGTGTGTGCATGCACACACACAGGCATGCACACACTAAAATTTTTTTGAAACCTTGATTTTGGTGTTGGGGAGATGGTGCAGTGGTTAGGAGCACTGGCTGTTCTTGCAGAGGATCTGGGCTCAGTTCCCAGTACCCACATGTTGGTGCACAACCATTTGTAATTCCAATTCTAGGAGATCTAGCAGCTTTTTTCTGACCTCTGTGCCACAAGGCACACACACATGGGGCACAGAGACACACAGGCAGGCATAGCACTCATGCACATACAATGGATAAATAAATCTCTAAAAGCAAAACCAAAAACCCTTACTTTTTATTTACATGACCACTGGGGACTGTCAGTGAGGTTTAAACTGGGAAAGTCCTATGGCCAGGTCTGCACTTCAGACTGATGGGGAGGTCACTATGAAAGATGGCTTCTTAGGCGTAGGAGGATGGAGGCAGGAGAACAGCAAGAAATATGATAAGGACTGGAAGGGCATTTGTGATCGACGAGGGGCCTGGGATAGTGCTCAGGTGTGCTGTGTGGGGACTTCACAAGGTTCATTCATCCGGAGTGTGGCACAGTAGTAAAGGACAAAATAAGATGGCAGATGGACCTAGACGGGCATGCCCAGTAGGCAGCTTGTGTCTAGGTAGGCCTGGCACTCCATGCTTGGTTAGTATGGGAAGTACATGTGCCTGGGGTTGCGGGGTCACAAGCAGAATGCTTTAAGAAGCTCTGGTCCAGCCTGCTGAAGTGAGTAGTAGGTTTTGCTTTGCTCTTCTTTGTTCTTTCTGACTAAAATATTAATGAGTTTTTTTTGGGGGGGGGAGAGGGGACGGTTTCGAGACAGGGTTTCTCTGTGTAGCCTTGGCTGTCCTGGACTCCCTTTGTAGACCAGGCTGGCCTCGAACTTACAGCGATCCACCTGCCTCTGCCTCCCGAGTGCGCTAATGAGTTTTAATGCCAAAACTGAAGGGGAAAAAACCCCCCAAAACAAAACAAAACAAAAAAACCTAATAATCTCTTAACCCTTGTGGAAAGCTAAAGAGAATAGTATATCTTGTTAGAAAATACCAATGTTTAGAAAATGTATAGAAATATAGAGTGCAGGCTTCCGGTGTCTTCTCGCCCCTTCAGCGTTGGTAACAGGCGGCTTTATTTCCTTTTAGGAAAACTGTATAAGCATGCCAGACGTGCACATCAGCGCAAGGGCCCTGCTGCCACGCAGCGTTTGTTGTGCCTGGCTACCTGCTGTGGCAGCTCCCTGAGTGCTCACAAGGTCCCTAGCATCAACTACAAGGGCTGGTCCAAGGTAGCGGTGCAGTTAGGAACAAGAAAACGAGCCGGGGAGTTTTTGCCTGATTGTCCAGCTGGCTAAGGGACAGTCGGAACTAAATGTGCAGTCCTCTCTGTCTCTGTCTCTGCATGTAAGAGCAGAGTGCTCAGCTCCTGGTTGAATGGCAGAAGAGGCAAAGCTGGAACTTCCTGCTTTTTTTGCCTCTTGAGGGATAAACCAAGCAGGGCTATTTGTCTAAAGCCGCACACCTGTTGTCCAGAGCCAGGACCTACATTTCAGAAATGGGGGTGGGGTGTGTGAAGTGGGAGAGGGGAGGTTCAAGTACTGGGGGGGGGGCGGGGAGGCAGTCTGTAAGCTATTCTTCCTCCTTTCTACTCTTTCCAGTCCCGCCTTACAAGTGGCAGTCCCCAACGGCAGGTCCCCAGAAGGAGGCAAGGCCTGAGATGTCTGTACGGGCCCATGTGTCACCTGCATTGTCTCTTGACACCTGCGCTTGGTAATGGGAATGGTAAGGGGCGGGGGAAGCCTGCTTTGCCACACCCTACGCCGTTGCTGCTGGCCATGAGAGTCGGGGTGGGCTTAAGTAAAAATGTCAAGGTATTTTCAGTTACTGGTGCTCTTTCTAAGTCTCTTAAGGCATAGGAAATTAAATCTTAACACTCTGTGACAGGAAAATCTTGTTTTTTTTTTTTATTAATTTATTCCTATTACATCTCAATTGTTGTTCCATCCCTTGTATCTTCCCCTTACTCCCCTCCCCTATGACTGTTGGAAAGTCTTGTTTTACCATGGTTCTTGCGCCATCTTCCTATGTGTAGCATCCCAGTCTGTGAACCTGGCTGGTTGCAGGGGCTCCACACACGTTTCCCAGTGTAAGACCAAGGTCAGAGACCACTCTCAAACAGTTTAAGCCAGGCAAGACGCTTCGGGCAGGTTGTCCTCACTAGTACATGGGGGAGGTGATGACAGCATGCAGAGACGTTTTGAGGCTTCCCGGGATCCTTCAGTAGGCCCCTGACTATAGGTCAGATCTCAACCAACACACCCCATTTTGCACGCTCAGAGATGGGAGCTGACCCGCAGCTTCTAGTCACTATGAGGCCTCATAAGGACTCTTCTCAAGCAGGGCTCCTTGCGACCCTGAGCCTGGGTCGCAGAGAGGGGATGAAGCAAGGAACACGTTGAACAGGGTCCCTTGAGACCCTGATGCCTGGATGGGAGGGGAGGGGTCAAAGCAAGCAAGAAACAGGTACAGGGGGACTTTGAGATCCTCTCTCCCCTGGATGGACCTTTTCTAGAAAACACTACATAAGTCGTGCGAAAGTGGGCTGAGGCCTGGGTTCGGATGCCGACTTTGCTAGTGACTTGCTGTAAAATCTGTGCGATTTCAAGTGAGCTGTTTGCAAAAAACCAAAACAACTCGTCCGACACTTTTGCGTCTGTTACCTCCGCTTTAGCAGGTCCGCCGTTCCCATTTACCAGGCAGAAAACGCGACCCGGGGAGAGGCAGGGGAGAGAGGGGTCGAAAACTGGTTGTGCTGGCTCAGTCTTCGGACCCCAGTCTCCTCCTTTGGCCTCGGCTGGGTCCGGCTGAGTCCGGACAGCCAAAGCGCAGGGTTCGCGCGGCTGTCAAAACCTCAGCCCGGGAGCGCCCCGCCCAGCCCAGGCCCCTAGGCGAGCGGCACGCCCTCGAGCCGCCATTGGCCTGTCCGGCAGCCCCCGGGAGCCGCGGCCAGAGCGACTGTGGGCAGCGGCGGGCCGCCCCGCCCCCGGGGTGTCGCCCCGTAGGACGCGGCGGCCGTGGCGGTGGCGGCGGCGGCGGCGGGGGCTGCGGCGCCAGAGGAGGCGCGCCGTGCTGTGCGCCCCGCGAGCCGCTGCGCCGGTGGCGAGGTGAGAATGGGCGCGCCGCGCGCCGAGGACCCGGCGGCGTCCGAATCCGTGAGCTCTGGGGTGGTTCGGGGCGCGCCGAGGGGCGAGGCGAGTTTGGGGGCCCTGAGGCCTCGCTCTCGCGGGAATGATGCTGGAGATGATGCCGAGGCTCCGGCGTGAGACTCGCGGCTGCCGGCGCTGCGGTGTGTGAGCCGGTGAATGGGGTGTGTGGCATGGCTAGTCTTGGAGCGCGCACCGACGGGGCGCGAGTGTGCGTGGGAGCTGGCGTGCGTGGGCGACGCTGGCTGTGCGGGCTCCGGTGCTCCGGGTCTCTGGGATGTATGTCTCTCAGATGGGCTTTGTGGGCTCGCGCAGTGGGCGTGCGCGTTCATCTTCAGCCTGGTGTCTGGCTAGTGGCGGGGCTCGCGGGAGTTCTGCGTCTGCACCCCGCGGCCGTGTGTGTGTGTGTGTGTGTGTGTGTGTGTGTGTATGTGTGTGTGTGTGTATGTGTGTGTGTGTGTGTGTGTGTGTGTGTATGTGTGTGTGTGTGTGTGCGCGCGCGCGCGCGTGCGCGCGTGCGTGCGCAGTGCCCAGGCTCTGCTCAGCCCGCCCCGGAGCACCTGGAGGAGCGCAGCTAGGGACTCATCCAAGCCCACTCCGGCTCTCCTGGAACCCTGCTCCGGGGATCAGGCTGCTGCCCTCTCCCTGTTCCTTTAGGGAACTCCGGACAGGAACTCCCATCCCGTCCCAGTGTACTGCCCTCTCCCTGTCCCTTTGGGGAACTCCTATCCTATCCCAGGTCTTAGTTTCGCCTTTCGTCCTAAGAGGGCTTGGAAGCAGATTAGGGCAGGAGGGATTCGGAACCTGTGGGGTCAGGGTGGCGGCAGCGAGATGGGGACGACCACGGTACATGGGGTCAGGTGGCTCAGGGATGGGGTCGGTGTGGTGACGCTAACTTATTTTATTTTTTGAGTTTTCGAGACAGGGTTTTCTGTGTAGCCTTGACTGCCCTGGACTTGCTTTGTAAACCAGGCCGGCCTCGAACTCACAGAGGTCCGCATGTCTCAGCCTCCCCAAGTGCTGGAATTACAGAAGTGTGCCACCACACCCGGCGATGCTAACCTCTTTTAGAGAGATCAGAACTAAGTAGAGCGTGACTGCCCAAACTGTGGTCTCAGGACTGGGAGCTCAGTTTCCCGCATTCTAAAGCTCGGCGCTTTCTCCCTCCGCAGGAGCTTGGCTCGACCCCCAGCCGTGCGCCCCGCCCCGGCGCCATGCATTGCGAGGTGGCGGAGGTACTTTCGGACAAGAGGCCAAAGGAGGCCCCTGGAGCTCCCGGCCCCGGCCGCGGGCTCGCCGGCCTGGGAGCGCACATGGCCTTCAGGATTGCCGTGAGTGGCAGCGGCTGCGGAGACGGGAACCCTCGAGACCTGCTGCCTCGGCTGCCGGTGCCACCACAACGCGCCCACGACCTCCTCCGGCCCCGGAGCCCTCGAGACTACGGCGTGTCTAAGGCCGTCGGCGGCAAGGGTGAGTCCGATGGGCCGCAGCGATGTGCTGACCAGCCGGCATGCAGAGTTCAGTTAGGGCTGCGGATGCTAGCGATGCGCCGCTGCCACTGGCTCTGTAGGGATTCTTCGGAGAACTTCGTGGAACTTCCTAAAAAGTTCCTCAGTATCTATGTGGTTGGTTGGGACTGGCCTGTCAGTTTGAACTGATGCCTGGAAGCATCCAATTTAAACCAAATAGGCATGTTTGGGAGAAAATGTGCGTATAGAAAGCTTATATTACATAACTTTGCTTCTGTATGTTTCTGATAAAAGTCGTGTGAAACGTCAGATTTTTATTGTACATTCGTTTCAGCTTCTGTGTCTAGTAACTGTTTCTAAGCAGCTGAAGGCATACTTTGAACTATCCCAATCTCCCAAAGTAAGAAAGAAAGAAAAGCACGCAAGCAAAACAGAGGACTTCGGCAGGATCTCCCTTAGTTTCCCCATCGGTCCTGACTCCTGACTTAAATTCTTCTGAGTCTATAATCCAGCCTGGGACAAATGTTGTCTTAGAAATGGCTTTTCTGTGCTTGGTGAAGGCAAGGCAAGCTGGGAACGCGCTATGGGCAAATTCAGAGACAGGTGCTGCTATTCTCCTGAAAGTATCCACCCGATCATAGTTAATTATTACTGACGTGTTATTTATAGGTTTTATGGTAACAGATGATTAACCAGACGTTAGAGAGATGGTCAAGGGGTCTGCCGTTCTGCTCTTTTATTCCTCATTAGCCGAACCAGCAGCTTTGGGGTTTGATCATATCAGCCCCGGTACCCTTTAGATTCTTTTCCCAGTTGGTTTACAAGGAAGTCAAAGCCAGTGTTTCGTAGTTGTAGATTCCTCTTCCCATCAGCTCAGCACCTTGGGCCAGCTTGCTTCCGGTTTCTGGCCTGGTTGGAAGAAATGAATGCATGTAGATTTCTCTTTGGCTTTGTAGGATAGATGCCCTTCTTGTCTTCAGTCTCGTCTCTGAGGAGAGATGATTTTAAAAAAGAGAGTGGAATATGGGAAGATGCTTGTTGAATATTTTTGCTGGGATGTATATTCAAGTATGGAGGGGGGGTGTGTGTTGTATAGCGAGCCATCAGCAATGCTTGCTGCAGAGAGCGCCCTGGCTTGTCAGGTTCCGTAAACGGTCCTTTCTTACACTCACACCCAACATCTGCAGATCAGGTCCTGCACGGCGCTATGGAAGGGATGGCTGTCCCCCCACACAACCTTTGTTTTTATGGCTAACTGGAATTAACTCGGTGCTTTGCATATGTCTTGCCTCCATCCTGCTCAAACCTCGATTGTGTTTTCCTCACCCGTCGTCCCTCATCTAAAAGATCTGCGTTTGGAAAAGACAGGAAAAGTGCGAACACAGACTCTTTCCTTGTACTTTGAACTGGCCTTTCTGGTTACAGCAGCACCCCAGCGGCCTCTGCATTGGGAGCCTTCACAGCTCCGGGGCTGTTGGGGTCAGGCAGATGGGCATCCATTTGAAAGGTGAGAAAACTGAGGGGCTGGCACTCTGGCATGATGTGGGCTAGAGAGAGGAAGGTCTGCCTTCACTTTCCTCAGAATCAGGCTGGGTATCCCGAAAGAAGAGCAACCCTCTCCTGGTCTTCTCAAGATGCCTTCTTAGGAACGTCACCGACGAAGTGACACCTTCTTCCGAGGCCTCCTCCCACCAAAACAGTCCGGGACTGCGCAGCCCTTTGAATGTGTGCCGTCCTGCCCCATCCACTCAGGGTTATTAGAAACAGATGAGCAGAGATACCGACTGAAGCGTATTTATTGGCTGAGCTGGAAATGATAAGCCATCCAGCCTCAATGGGTGGTGGGTTGACAGGGAAGTTCTTTCTCCCCTCGTGAGCCTCAGGTCTCCTCCTTGAGACTGACTTAGACAAGAGCACTTTAGGATTAAGATAGTAACGCATTGGATGTTCTCAGTCTCTGGAGGTGACAATGCCCATCACAGGGTCAATAAAACAGGCTGGTACGGATGCTATGTAAACGGAAAAGGTCACTTTTATTAATACTTGCAAGGCGTCATGCGAGGGACATTAATACTGGAGGTAAAGGCGGCAGATTAAAGAGTGAGAAAGATCTGGTTTTTAAATGTTCAATGAGAAGAACACAAATTCTGGTGCACTGGACAGGAGAGGCCAAGAAGTGCTGTGCCTTGGGTCACCCGTGGCCTCTGGTGCCCAGCGAAGGGAGAGAAGACTGCATGGTGCAGCATCAGGGTTCAAATGGTATGCCTTCTGCCTTGGACGGACCTTAAGCCCAGGAAGGGATTGAGCTAATGAGTATTTCCAAGTCTGCACCTGGAGGGACTAGGCATGGGGTGACATCACGGACTAACGTCGTCATCGTTGGTGATAAGAATCACTATCTGTAGCCGAGTTCCCTTTATCCAGATTCCAAACAGCTGACAAGGCCAAATTGCCAAATCCTGCATTTTTAAAATTATTATTAAACACCTGACACTCTTTTGTAAGTCCTGACAAGGAGAGAAGGAAAACAGCTGGGCTTTCCCTGTCGGACAGCTTTGTGGCCCTAGCCGATGATGTGTGCCCTGCCTAGGGCTGCACAGTGTTCAGCGTGTATCCACGCACATTCCTTCATCTGCCGCTGCCTACCTCGTGGGCTTTTCTCGGGAACAGATGGAGCGCTTGTATCGGATGGGGCAGGAAACTGATCCCTCTTTGTAGATTAATGCACGGAGGTTCCAGGATTTGCTCAGAGCTACGGACGGACAGGGGATGGCAGTTCTTGAGGCCTCGCGCTCCAAATCTTTATGGCCTTAAACTTGTACTGTCTCCATGTGTGCGCTTGCATCTGAGAGCTGGAATTCATAAGTAGGGCCTTCTCAACATCCAGAGAATGTGACTGCATTTGTTTTTGGTATGTCTCCTGTCTTAAATGTTTGGAAGTCGGTGATCGTTCTCTGTGCCCCGTCTAGAAGAGTTTGTAGTTTACCAGATGATTCCATCCGTCCAAACCAGATAATGTTGTTACTATTTAACTCACAGCCACTTGATGGACCTGGGCCCTTTTACTATGACCTCATACAAAACGAGCAAAGAGGGGAGATTGACGATTGGCGATCATACAAATGTGAACTCCACTATTAGTTAAAAGCAGTCCCCTGTGACATGGTTGTAAATTTCCAAAAGCGGTCAGTCTAGTAGAAAAAGAAAGAAAGAAAGAAAGAAAGGAAGGAAGAAAGAAAAAGAAAAGGAAAAAAAGAGAAGAAAGCAAGCAATTATAGGCTGTGTGCCTGGGTGTCAGGCTGCTGGTGTGGAGCAAGGCATGATGGTTTCAGTGTGCTATCTGGGTGAGTTGTTTTTTTTTTTTTTCCATCAAAGCAGGAAGCTACTGCCATGTTCTGAGGAGGTCAGGAGAGGCCAGCACATCTGTAATAGAAAGGTATAAGTTATTTTTAAAGCATTTTCCCCTCTGGCTCTAGTGGGCAATTTGCTTGCATTTCATCCATTTTAAAGTGCTGGTCCTGGGATCCGGAAATAATCAGATCCAAATTTTTTCAGTGCTTGAGGTTTCAAATCAGGGGGGAGAAAAACCTGCTGGCCAAATGTCAGGCTCGCCGAGACAAAGAGAAGCAAGTATGTGTGTGGGTACACAAACGAGATAGGGACATGTGTGTCTACAGCCATAAGAGTGACGCATCCGACAAATCTTTTATAGACATGCAGTGGAAATATAAGTCCCAGAGATTGCCTTCAAATTTTATGCAGCTAGAGTTTTTCTCCCTTTTGTGCCTTTCAAACTCTCTAGAAGTTGTTTAAGTCTTGGCTGGCAGAGTGGAAAGGGAGGGAGGTGTCACTTATGATTGTGCCCTAGTTGGGGCCTTCTTGGTTTCTCTGCCGTTTACCTGCGGTGTACTTATCTGGCCCAAGGTCTCCGGACCCTCTTGGCTGTGTAATCTGATAGGGTGCGTTGCTCTGTCGCTGTGAATTTTCCTATGCCGCACTTTCCCCCCCAACACTCCTCGTCTTAGTTACTCGTCTCCCGCGTTTCGTCCGTGTGAGGAGCAAAGTGAAGTAGTGTGCTCGTTTCTAAAGTGCATTAAAATCCCAACATGGATGTAAGTGCATATTCGCCATTATGTTGTTTGCTCTGAAGGTTGCATAATTATCATTTTCTTCGCTTTTATTTCAGGGAGTTTGGCCAGCATCCTAGAGCAGAGGAGAAACTTAAGCTTGGAGTAGGGGTTTTGGTCCTTTTTTGGATAGGATTAGAAAGAAAAAAAAAAAAACAACAACAAACAAATAAACTTTACTTGGAACTGGACCATCACTAACTGTGGGTGGCTTTTACTTAAAGAGGAGAATTTTCTCAGAAAATTTAAAGCTGATACAGGGTCTCTCTCTCTCTCTCTCTCTCTCTCTCTCTCTCTCTCTCTCTCACACACACACACACACACACACACACACACACACCAGAGTTAAATGTGTACCTGTGGTTTCCTAATTTTTTTTTCCCAGACTAGATTTTAGTTGCAGTTAATTTGGGCCTAAGGAGCCAGTCTGTGTCTTTAGGTAGGGGCTACTTTCTTCTTGTGTGTAAAAGCACAAAATGTTCAGTGTAAGAGGGAGAAGAAATCAAGCAAACTGCAGCGGGCTTTGAAAAGTTTGATCCAATAATCTAAAAAGCACAAACTGTAATACTAGGTCGGAAAGAAACAAAAACAACCCCCTCCCCAGACCTGTGAGGTATCTGCACTATCCCCCAGTGCTCTTGACTCTAGCTCTTGGAAACGGATTGCTTGTTTATTAAAAGCCGCTGCCCAAATTAATAGTTTACAATGAAAGAAAAAAAAAAGTCTTCGGCGTTGGAAGCAAAGTCCGGCCCTGACAGCTGAGTTACTGAGTAAGGAAAGCAGACGGGGAGGGGGCTGTTTTGTGGCTGCTTTGGTCTCCCAAAGCCTTATTTATAAGAAACCGAAAGAAAACAGAGGCCGCTTTGCTGGCTGGGGGTGGAGAGAACCCAGCCCGAACCCAGGGGTCTTATGGTTTCCAGTCACTGGATGCATCTGTTTTCTCCTTTCCTGTCTTCCTCTTTAAACTCCGAAAGCATTGTTCCTTCAGAAGGCTCCGGCAGAGCGAGAGGATTGTGTTAGCATTATGTGCTGTGTTCTTGAAGTCAGCGTTTTGAGTCAGAAGCAGGAGAGGCTTCAGCCTGTGGACGGAGGGACACATTTCCTGTAGGGCCTGAATTTGTTTGGCAGTTATGTTTGAACTGCCTGGAGCACACACAGGCACCACCGTAGTACAGCTTTGATGCTGCTTTGAGCTGCTGCCTCCCCCTCTGTAGAACGGGGAGCAGTTTGATTGGATGGTCTGTATCCCTTCTCAGCTAGGAATCTCCAGGATCTCACACTACCTAAGCTGAGGGAGTTGAGAGAACACCAAGCGCTGAAAGAGTCTATGTTTATCTTTAGGCCGGGCTAGAACTTTGACTGCTCCTTCCAAGTCTTGACTGTTGAAGGTGAATACAGAAGGAAAAAAGGAAAAAGAAGACCCATTAGCTTTTATTGAGCACCTACTGTGTGCCAGGCCAGACATGGCACAGCTGTGAGTACATTTAATTGTGTCCGAGCCCGGCACCCCTATGGGGCAGGAAAAGCAAAGAGACAGTCTCTAAATTCTGCAGATGAGCTAGGAAAATGCCTTGTTGAAGGCCGGGCAGGCAGCAAGTAATGAGCCTGACCCTTGAACCCTATTGTCTGAAAGTGAGGCCAATGTCTCCCCCTAAAGCCTATACTCTTGTGGGACGGCTTTCATAAGGCTTGTGTCTATGGTTGGCTGAGCCATGTCCCCCTTACTGAGTCTCAGCCAGCAGGCCAAAGTGGTGTTTCAGGGGAGACTGCTTGGTTATGCATTGCTCCCTGCCCTCCCCCCCCCCCCCACACTGCAACACTGGGCGGAGAGAGTTTCCGGTGTGATTTGTGTCTTTAGGGAGCTGGGGTCCTGTGAGGGTTCTCAGGCTGGCCATGGAGGCTCCCTTCTCTGAAGCAGGGGACAGGACCGCGCCCTCCCACCCCGCCCAGGGTTATTGCAGGTTACAGTCCCTGGCTGAGGCCGTCTCGTGGTGTGGAAGAATTCCTTGCACAGGCCAGTGGCTCGGGGATCCAGGAAGAGGTGGTTTTGTTTTCAGCACTTAGGGAAGATAAAAGGTGGGCTTGTAGGTGTGGGCACACTAGGGACCTAACTGACCTTGAGAATTTGTTTTAGAAATGGATCCTCTGTGTCAAGTGATGAGCTGGCCGGATGAAGGCCAGAGGTCTCCTTCCAGGCTGAGTCTGGCCTGGCACCATGTGTCCAGGAGACAGCTGTACTCTGAAGGAGTCACACTTAGATCTGGGGACAGAACTGCAGGAGCCTTCCTGGTCCCCGTGTCAACGTGTGAAACAGCATCAGGGATGTGTCTTTTCAGCCACCACGTTGCGCTTTTAGACGCGGTTGCTTTTGTTTTGAAATAACAGGCTTGCTGGAAAATAGCACTTTAGAAAGAAACCAAGAAGGTCCATGGGCCTGACTTGAAAAAGACAGAGCCCGTTTGCTGTTTTAAGCTCTCTGGAGGGCCGGGGACTGGGTTTACTTTGGAACGCGGCTGGACCATATGAATTACTTCTCTGAGCGCTGGGCATTTAATACCTAGTAGAAGTTTGTATAAGAGCTGATGATGTATTTTGCCGACTTTCCAACCCTGTAAATAAATTACACGTGCCGGCAGAGGCTGCCAGGATCCACTGTGTCAATTGAAGCTTAATTTTTATCCCAAACCACTTAATACTTTGTCCTAGTGAGCACAGGAAACCAGACGGTCGGCAGCCAGTCCCCAGATGAAGAGGAGCTGCACGGGGCCAGGCCTCCGTGTGTTGGAGACTTTGCCGTAGTGTTTGGTGATTAGGTGTCATCCGTTCTCTCTTCAAAATATATAATGATAATATGATTTTAAGTGTATTATAAAATGAAATGGGATGGCTTCCACTCCCGAAGCCTGGCTCACCTCCCTCCTCTAGAGGAAAGGGCTGAAATGGTGTCTTTTTTGTCTTAATACTGCTGGGCATTTTTATCTCATTTGAGGGCAAAGCCCAGGTAATATCATTGGCATTTCCAGTGCGAAACAAAATAGGGGTTCTAATTTGGACACACTATTAAATATTTCATGCTTCAACCAAACTCAATTCTTTTTTTCCTATAATAAGTTTAAATATTAATTCTCTGGAATGTCAGATGCCTAAAGCGAGGCATTTAGTGATCCGCAGTTTCAAGTGTCCCGAGGAAGGTTTATGAAACAGGATATTTCACTGGGAGAGATGAGTAGCGTGTTTCAGAGATATCTGAGTTCAAGGCAGCATCTTCTGATTTACTTTTTAAAGGGAAAAGGTCATAAAATAAGTTGCTTTATGTGCTGAAGGATTAAGTGGCTTAGGCTGAAATAACAGCAGGCACTTTACTGGTTTCCCCCGTTATATTTTAACAATGCTTTTTGGGGGGAGGGGGTGGGTCATTTTCCCGCCTGCTTGTCTCCTCCTCTCTGGGCCCCCCCCAGCCAGATGGCTTTAATTCCAACCAAATCCCACGCGGAGGCCAAATGATTGATCAAACAGTCATTTGTACTTACGTAGCGCTTTGTGAGAATATGTCTGTGCCGTAGCTTCTCGTGGGGCAGGCTCTTCGTGGGGCCTTCAGAGGGGCACTTGGAGGGGTGGGGGTCCAGGGATGGATGGAAAGCCGACATCCTGGACCATGAATCCTCGGAACTTCTTGTTTAAAGCCTTTCTAATCCCGCCAGGCCCAGGCACCAGGGCTGCCCAGGTTGCCTAGCCACAAGAGCGTGCTTGCAGTTGGACAGCTAGTGCCTACTGATGGAGGGGCTGCCCAATGACATCTAAGTGTCTTCTAATCTTATTCTTTTTTTAAAAAAAAGTTGCTTGGTGTTTTCCAGCAGAGCAACATAGGCACATGTCTGGGCGGACACAGGTTGTCCGGCAGACTCGGATGTACTTTAACGATTTTGACCTGCCAGCCAGGGGGAAGAAAATAGGACCCTTGCTGGCTAGTTAGGCCACCATCTCTTGCTAGTTCTGTGTCAGTACAGACTTTATTGTGTACCAATAAGTGGAGTTTGCCTGCCTTTCTTTCCTTATAAACTACAAAATTACTCTTTAAAAGCAGTATTTATTTTTATTTCAGAAACATTGTGTTTTGCCTGCATATGTATATCTGTATGAGGGTGTCAGATCCTTTAGAACTGGAGTTACAGACGGCTGTGAGCTGCCACGTGGGTGCTGGGAATTGACCCCAGGTCCTCTGGAAGAGCAGCCAGTGTTCTTAACCACTGAGCCATCTCTTTAGCCGCCCCAACAAACTTCTTTGTATTCATTGTCGTATGCCCTTCAATCACTTTGGGGAGTAAGGGAAAAAACAAGATACTCACCGTTGTGGCCTTGCGTCCAGCACTAGCCATCTGACCAGGAGTGCTGGGAAGTGTTTGGGATTGGTTGAGGATGTGGGTGAGGAACATGGTATGGAACAGGCTGCCAGGTTCAGATTATGGCTTGGTGGTCTCAACGCCCTGATCCATAAATTGGGGACAGTAATAATTAAAATTTCAACAGGCTGTGATGAGGGATGATAGGTTAACACAAATACAAGTGCATAAAAACAGACTGGCTCCTGATTAATGCTCATCAGTAATTACAGATGTTGTCCCTGTGGCTCTTGCTGTAAGTGGCATGGGGGCCTCTGGGAAAGACTCTGCCTCCCCTTCCTACCATGCTGGCTCTACTTAATCTTCCCTAGCAGCTGAAGAGCCACCTCATTCTAGGAGCATCTTCGCGCCAGTCTTCTTTCTGCCTAGAACTGTCCGCACTCCGTTGCAGTTATTACTTAGGTGAATTTGAGGACAGGGATGGCATGTCACTGCCTCTGTGTCCCAGCTAAGCATAGACGTGATTTAGGATGGGTGGCCAAGACATTGGGAAATGGTGACCCAGTTGCTGCCCTCAACGAGCCTTGGGCTGTGAAGGAGTGTTTGATAAACTTGTTTTCTTTCACCAACCAAGGATGGACATACAAAGGCTTTCTGTGAGAAAGATTTATTTTATTGATTCTTCCCCCCACCCCCCCGCTGCCGTGTGTGTGTGTGTGTGTGTGTGTGTGTGTGTGTGTGTGTGTGTGTGTGTTTGTGCACCTGCATGTAAGTGTGGTGCTTGAGGAGGCCAGAAGAGGGCAGCAGATCCCCCTGGAGCTGGAGTTAGAGGAGGCTGTGAGCTGTCAAGTGGGTGCTGGGAACTGAACTAGGGTCCTCTGGAAGAGCAGCCAGTGCTTTTAACTACTGAGCCATCTCTCCAGCCCCCCAGCAAATGTTCTCTGCATCATGGTGCTTCAGTGAGGTGCTGAGTGACCCCCTAATGCAGACATTTGTGTTTTCTCCATTTTGAGGCTCTGTCTTGTCCTGTTGGGTGACCTTGGCAAGTCTTCTCATTCTTCTAGGCTGTCCTTTCCCCTCCTTGTTGGGAAGGGCTGACCTTAGGAATGACATATAATTTACAGTTGCAGGTCTGTGGAGCGGCCAGGCCAGGTCAGGTAGAGGACTCCACTCCGTGCCAGGAACTCATTGGTCAGCTAGTTTTGCAGAATTAGTGAGAGACCCTGTCTCAAAAAATAAGGTGGAGAACAATAGAGAAAAAAAAACCCATAATATGGTTGTCTGGCTTCTCTACACATGAGCATATGCACTCCCCATGTACATAAGGGTGAATGTGCGCATGCACACACACACACACACACACACACACGCACACACACATGTACACACAGATGCATGTACCCATAACTCAATGGCGATTGCTACACATGTGACCCAGATATCTCTATTCTTTATGCCTAAGATAAAGTATTTTAGACTGGGTGTTGGAACTGAGACCTGGAACCAGATGGTGTTAGATCTCAGACACAGCCGGGTGTGTGTGTGTATGTGTGTGTGTGTGTGTGTGTGTGTGTGTGTGTGTGTGATATCTGCACTGGAAACTCAGGTCTAGTGCAGGCAAGGATGAGGTAGAACTCCTGGGATGGTGTTGGCTTCCTGGCCCCTCTCTGCGTACCATTGTGGACTTTGTAACCTTGGGCAAAGGTGGCCACGGAGCTTGGGAGTCAAAACCCCACACTGTGCAAGTGTGTCGAACTCTGTGCCTCAGTTTTTCTCTTCTGTTAAGTGGAGGCCATTTCTGTCTGGAGGGCTGACTTAGAGTGAGAAGTCTGCAGACCTTGTGGAATGGGGACTCGCACGCGACAGGTGCGTCTGTTGCAGAGCAAAGATGGGCGAGGGGCAGATCTGAGTCTAGGTCCTGGGCTAGTTGATGGCCGCCGTCCCCTCTACACTGCAGCGCCCTACCCGCTATCCACTCTCTGTCTTCTTGGGTGTAACTGGGGCTCTGAATGCCAGCTGTGGAGGACATGGGTCTGGTTGGCTGGTGTCTTGGTTTTATAGCCGGTGGGACCGGTCAGGAGCAGCTGGTCTTTGTTGAGGTGGGTGTGGATGGTGTCGGCTCAACTTGACGACAGGTCCTGGCCTCAGGGTCAGCCCAGGATGCAAATGCAGCTGGTGTCCCATAGGAAGGGAGGGGGCTTGGCCGTGGGGTGGATCCAGAGGTGCCGACACCCCCTGGTTTAACGGGCTGGGAATTGCTGTCTGGCTCCAGCATCCTGCTGGACCCTCGTTGGCCCTTCCTTTCAAGTTGAAGGCGCTCCGACTGCTCTGCCCCTCACCACCCGTGCAGCCAGCCTCTGTGGCACTGTCGGGCTGGCATTTGTCACTCCCCGCTGGGAGAAGTATCCCCGAAGCCATTCAGGTTTTTCCATTTGCTTCTTGAGAGTTGGGTATCGCCGGCCTCATTTTAGATAGGAAAACAGGCCCGGAGGGGACCAGTGGCCCAAAGCTGTGGAGCGGTGCTGCAGGCTGACCTGCCTTTCTTCTCCCTTCACTACCTCCTGGGGCTTTACTCAGCTATAATCTGTTTCATTCCTCATCTTCAAGAAACTTCTCCCTTTCAGCCAGGGTTAACCTTGACCTCCTTCATATCCTGACTATTCGTTGGTACTTTTCTCCCAGGAAGAGGCAGTCTGGCAGAGCTCCTGGTTTTCTCTCCCAGGGTTCTTCCTGAGGAGCAGGGTCTGGGATGAAATGACTTACTGGTGGAGTTCCCAGGATGGGCTCCTACAGGACCCTGGCATCAGTTCTGCTGCAGTGAAGGCGTGCATCTGGGGAGTCCAGAAGCCGACTTGAGTTTCTTCTTCTTCTTCTTCTTCTTCTTCTTCTTCTTCTTCTTCTTCTTCTTCTTCTTCTTCTTCTTCTTCTTCTCTGCTTCTTCTTCTTTTTCTTGTCTTCTCTTCTTTCTTCTCTCTCTTCTTCTCTTCTTTCTTCTTCTTCTCTTCCTTCTTCTGCATTCTCTTCCTCTTGCGTTTTTGAGACGGGGTTTCTCTGTATCGCCTTGGCTATCCTGGACTAACTTTGTAGACCAGCCTGGCCTCGAACTCATAGCGATCCACCTGCCTCTGCCTCCCGAGTGCTGGGATTAAAGGGGTGCGCCACCACTGCCTGGCAGGGCAGCACCTTGAGTTTCTAAGCTTTATTCTTTCATTGAGCATCCGCTGTACAGGTATCAGGGCTAGCCCTGGACATGATGGTGGCTTTAACAGAGCTCATAGCCTGGCAGGCAGGTGGACAATGAGTATTGCAGGATCCCAGCTCAAACGGGAGCCCAGCCCTCCGGTGTGCACTCACAACTGGGTTTCTTTCCTAAGCAGATACCCGTCCTCCAGCTGGTGTCAGCTGATGACCTCAGCCTTGACTTACTAAATGTGAAATGGACACATTTGCTGGGTCCCCTGACTGGCCTTGGGGGCGGGGCCAGTGAGTGGGACCAGTAGGTGAGGGGCCTTGACTTCAGAGGGAGCCCTCTGAAGGCAAACGGGGACTTGGATCTGCAGAATCATCCTCTGCAGGACGCTGGAGGTGGAGCCCACCTTGGACAGTCTGTCCTGGATGGGGCTGCCTTGTCTACCTCCTGCTCCCTCTAACCTCTTACTAATTTCTGCTGTGTGAGTGAGCCACTTTCGGAGGTTCTGGTTGCTATGCACTGGGGACAAAGAAGAGCTGTTTGCCAGGGAGTGAGCCATTGTTTGATATTGGCCGAGCAGGTACAAGCTCCGTGGCCTCTAGAGACCCCCCCCCCCCATCCTCCCCAGCGCTTCAGTGTTCTAGACTCATCTTTTACTGGACACTGCCAGCCACTCCATCTCCCCCTTAAAAAAAAAAAAAAAAAAAAACCAAAACGGATTCTCTTGTTGAAGGCGGTGAGTATCCTGTGATGTACCTTTATTTTTCCTTAAGAATAGTTGTAGTCATTTGAATGAATTACATAGCATTAACAATTCTGTCTTTGGGTTGTTTTACCTACATTCTAGTAGGTAGTACCCCAGTAGTACCCAGTACTACTAGTAGGTAGTACCCCAGTAGTACCCAGTACTACTAGTAGGTAGTACCCCAGTAGTACCCAGTACTACTAGTAGGTAGTACCCCAGTAGTACCCAGTACTACTAGTAGGTAGTACCCCAGTAGTACCCAGTACTACTAGTAGGTAGTACCCCAGTAGTACCCAGTACTACTAGTAGTACCAGGCTGGGGGCTACACGACCTGGGAATGTTCTCAGGTTTGCAGAGAGTTCTGGATAGAGCTAGGGTTTCGTTCTTGAATTTTCCATCTGCTTCCTGATGCCCTCTCATATGCGAAACTTTGTGCCCTTGGCCTCTGCTTTGGGGAACATCCAGCCATAAGGGTGGGCAGGGGATATACCAGCCTTGAGGTAAATCAGCCTGCTGGCTACCAGGCCAGCCTCTCGTTGGAGACACAGACCTGAGTCCTCGGGTCTGTCTGCTCTGCTCTCAGAGTCCATGGAACTGTTGTGATGAGAGTTCTGGGCTTCCTGGAGAAGTGACACCAAGTGGGCAGGCCCTGGTGAGAGGGAAGCAGCCCAGAGGCTGTGGTGGCCTCTGTAAGTCTGTCCTCAGGCTGAGAACACACGGAGGGTGTCCTGTGCAGCACTTAACAGTGGTGGGATTCGGTTTTATCCTTGTTGTTTCCTGACTTCTGGCAAATTGCTTGGCCTTAGTCCTAATCCTTATTTGGGAGGTGACTGGCCCTTTGAAGATAATGTAATTTATTAATCTTTATTTTTCCGCTCATTTAAGTAATACAGACAGTTTGGAAGCTGTAGAAAGATGTAAAAAAAATTCTTGGCTTATAATCACATTCCTTGCAGAGCCTGTTGCTTACGGGTTGGTATATTCCGCTTCAGTTTTGTTCATGTTTAATATAATATTAATATATCTTTATATTACTGAGATATTATATATCCTGACTATAGCCTTAAGCACTTATTTGTAAGGTTAACATTCTAACAATCATTTCCATGTTATTAAAATTCTTGGTAGACATCCCCAAATGTATTAAATTTCATTTGCTTAGATTATTTTGAATAAATCACACATTAAAATGGTTTCAAATTCAAAAGATCCAAAAAGAGTCCTTAGGGAACCCCTGTCTCTTTAGTTTTTCACCTGTGTCTGATGCCCCATCCCCAAAACTAGTGATGTCTAAGTTTTCCTAGCCTATCAGAGATCCTCTCTGTGCCAGAAAAACAAACATATGTAATGCACATATATGCATAGTTGATAAACTTGCATGCTGGTATAGAGAGACGCAGCAGGAGCACACACAGCATCTTCCTGCAGCAATCTTCAGTTGAACCACTGGTATCTTCTCCGGTGTGGGAGAAGGGAAGCCTCGTGGGGAGGCTGCGAGGCTGCTGGGTAGGAACACTGACTAGATGGCACCCTTTAAAAGCTGAATCAGTTTTCCCAGCTGCAGACAGCCCCTCCTCCGAGCACATACTGCCTGCACCCGCACCTGAGCTTCAGAATTCCTTTCCTAACCTGTAGGTGGAAGCAACATCTGGTTATGATTTCATTTGACGTTTGTCTGACTTTGAGTGTGGTGTAAACTTGCGTTGAGTGTTGATTCATAGTTCCTATCTCTCCTGCTGAATATTTTGCTTTCTGATAGCTCAGTGACAGAGTGCTTGCCTAGCATACACAGGGCTCCAGGTTCGAGCCCCTGGATCACCAAAAGAAATAGCTAAGTAAGCCTTCTGACGTTAAGAGTGAACCTGTTCTTTACGTTGCTTACATTTTTTTTTTAAATGAGTCGGCTGCTTAACTGAGTTCTTTGTGATGTTTTGAAACACATTAAAGTTCTTTTTATAGTCGGGTCGCCCAGATTTTCCCTTGCCATTTTCTTCATGGCTTTCTTCTATGTCACTCACCAGGCCCCATTGTTTGTTGTTACTGCTATTTGCAGAAACTTGTTTTATTAATGTTTTAAAATAAAAACTTTATTTTTAGCAAACTCATGCCAAGCATGGCTTTTAAAATAAGCCAGTATGATAAGGTGAAGCTGGGCCTGCACAGCCACCCCAGGAAGGCAGTCTTCAGCCAGGATGGCCGGTGAGCTCTGCCTTCAGGGGCACTCAGTTGTGTGACATGGTAGCTCTGCTTTGGAGTCATTTATTTTCTAGCATTTTCTTCCACACATATCATCTATAATCGTAAAACTGTTAACAGTGAACCCTCCTGTAGTGACTCAGCGCATCCCACACACCATCCCTTTAATTCCCCCAGCAGTCCCTTGGAGGCGTGTCTCCTTATCTCTAACCTGCAGGCGAAGAGACACACCAGAGAGGGAAGGCAGCTTGTCCAGGGTTACAGGGCTGGCAAGGGGTGAGGGTTAGGTCTCCTTAAAACACAGTTGGCCATGGTGTTGTCCTCACTGCCCAAGTTCTGCTACAGCAGAGGAAGGGTTAGTTCTCTTGAGTCCCATTCGCCCATCTGTGTGGCCTGGCCTCCTCCCCGGCTTAGGGCGCCTTGAGGTTCTTTGGTGAACCAGTGTGGAGTTAGGACTGTGTGTGATAAGAGGGTGTCTCTTTGGGTCTGGTAGGACCCTAAGACAGCAGGCGTGATGGTGGTGCTGGCCACGCTGCTCTGAAGTAGGACTCCACACTGGTTTGAGACTATTACCCAGCATGCACTGAGAGGGGAGGAGGGATAAAGATGGAAGAGCCCAGGAGAGGAGTTGTGGTTTTTTTTTTTTTTTTTTTCTGAAGAGTTGTGAGAGGCAGGCATGTCTTTCTACTCATGCCAAGTGGCAGAAGGGATTACCTCCTCATGAAGCTTAGGGACTGGCTGTACCAGGACCACACAGGGAATATGCATGGCCAGGGTGTCAGAGGGACAGAGCGACAGGTGGATAGATGACCTGTGTGGCAGTGGTGAGGAGGAGCAAAGGCCATGATTGGGGCCACTGCCTGCTGGCAGGCTGAAGAGATGTCCTCTGGAGGTCGCTGTCAAGCCCACCTTGCCTGGAGTGCTTCTTGCCAGGCAGAAGTAAGAGGCTCGACACAGAGGGGGACACAGAGGGGAAGCAGCCGTCTGCTGACCCTGGGACCCACAGAAGTGCCCTAGTGGCACAGTGGGTGACTCCAGCCTAGAAGACAGCTCAGCTTGCTGCTCAGTGGACAGCCAGGGACCTGGAACAGCCACTTCCTGCCTGGCCGCACAGGGAGGAGGGTAGCTGAAAGTGGAGTTCAGAGTTGAGATTATTAATCTGGACAAGACATCTTAATTACTAAACTGAGACCGTGCTTAGGACTGAAAGTCCTTGGGACTGAAAGATGTTCTGAGATCTAAGAGTGACCCGGAGTGTCCAGAGAACTCCCAAATTTTTAGCTATAGGGTTGGGGAAGAGGGTGTGTCTGCAGATGGAATTTTTCTAAAGGGCAGCCGGAGGGGTGGGCAGGAAGGACAGTGACAGCGCCCCTGGAGCCTGTGTTCTCACTGGGACTTGTCAATCAAGAATCAAGTCATTCAAGCCATGAGAGGGCCTTTCATTTTCCTAGTGTTTTGGTGGTGGTTGTTTTGTGGCTTTTTTTTTTTTTTTCCTTTCCATTTTTATTTGCTTGGTTTTACATTTTCCCTTAATTACTTCGTCACCCTGTCAGATGCCAGTGCTCTCTTTCCGGTATCCCCGTGTGGTATGGAGGACTTCTTTGAGAATTTTATTCCCTGAGAGGATCTTCGCATGCTGCCTCCTCATCTGTCATGTACCCTGGGTGATGGAAGCAGAAAAGAGACTTTAGTGTAAGGGTGCTGACGGGGCTTCGGAATTTCCTGCGAAGGCTGGAGAAGGAGGATTGGTACTGAGTGCCCACTGCAGGCCGTCCAGTGGTACGCTCTGGTGTGGGGAGGTGCGCGCATGCGCGGGAGTGGTGGGGAGCCGCTGATGCTCCTGCCTTGACCTGGGATCTAAGTGTGGTTTGGCGCTGTCTTCCTGCAGTCATGTTTTAATCCAAGAGTGTGTGTATGTGTGTATGTGTGTGTGTGTGCGTGCCACAGCGTGTGTGTGAAGAGCAGAGAACAGCCTGCAGGGAGCCAGCTCTCTTCTTCCACCATGTGGGTTCCTGAGAGGCGTCTCAGGTCGCCAGCCTTCGTGGGAAGCATCTTTACCCACTGAACCATCTTGCCAGCTCCTAGCCAGCAGGTTCTGATCAGCATATGTTCATGCTATGGAGAAGGTGGGAAAGCGAGGGTTGTTTGTTGTTTTGTTTTGCTTTGTTTTAGACAAGGTTTCACTGTGTGGCTTGGGCCAGCTTAGAACTTGCAATCCTGCATGCAAGTGCCTGGAACAAATATTTTACAAAATATTTTTTAACTTAATGCATTTTCATTGAGCACTTGCTGTGAGGTTCACATGCTTCTCGTTGCAAAGATACCAAGGAACAGGTGATGGCGATGTGTGTGGCTATAGGGCTTACATTCTACAGGGGAAAGTGCAGTCATCCAGAGAGCAAATTAAATAGAAAGTTTACCAAAGGGTGGTTCATAGTAAAGGAAAAGCAGGGAAGAGACTTGGGGGAGCCTACTGTTCTGCAGTGGGGACAGGACAGGGAGGTTGGCATTGTTAGCTTCTCTGGGTTTTCAGCTTGCAGGCAAGTACACGTGTGTGCCTGTACATGCTCCTTGGTGTGGATTAGGGGTTTAACTGTATAAGGTAATTTTCCAGTAGGAGGAAGGTGTTGGATGCTGCTGGTGCTGATGCTGGTGCTGGTGCTGCTGGTGCTGGTGCTGGTGCTGGTGCTGCTGGTGCTGGTGCTGGTGCTGGTGCTGGTGCTGGTGCTGGTGCTGCTGGTGCTGGTGCTGCTGCTGCTGGTGCTGCTGCTGCTGCTACTACTACTATACACACAAACACACACACACACACACACACACACACACACACACACACACGCGCCATTTACATGGTGATTTCCTTTTTCTTGGTTTAACTGCAAAGTTTGCTAGGGCACATTTTCCTGATGTGTTTCCAAGAAGGCCTCAGTTTTGATAGTGTTAATAAGAACTCTAACGCGTGTGCCAAGCACTGCTTTGATGACTTTGCCTGAATTAATTCATTCTCACAAACCCCAGAGGAAGGCGGGTCCAGCCCATCGTGATGTCTCTTTGGCAGATGAGGAAACAGAGACCCACTGAAAGTGGTTCTATGGCTGCAGGGCTGATCCTGTGAATTTCAGTGCCGCTCAGCTCTGAGCTGATCCCTGACTCTACAGATTCTATATGCCCCTCCTCCAGCCCTCCAGCCCACCTCCTCTGGTTTTTAGGTTTCTAAGTACTCTGTGTATCTTTGATTTGGAATTTACCAATGATGTGCTTTGGTGGGGGCTTTTCTTTAACTGGGCTGGGTACTTAGCGGACCCTTTATTTCTACATAGTCATGTCTTTCAATTTTAGGTGTTTTTCTTTTTAATTTTTTAATTTAGTTTTCCCAGTACTATTAATCTGTTGTCATATTCTGGAACTCTCACTAATTCTATGTTTTGCTTTTTGTCTGACTCTTTACCTTCTCCTCTTTCCTCTGGTGCCTACCTCTTTGCCTTTTAAATCTGTTTTCTGAGAATCTCCTGGACCTTGTCTCTCATTTTTAATTTTTCACTTGAGCTATTTTTAATTTGCAAAATCACTCTGTTGGTCTCATGTGGTTCCTCTTTTGTATATTCCATCTGTTGATACATTTAATATTTTGGGGTTTTATTAAACTGTCTTCTCCCCTATCCTCTGCCTTCCTGTTTCCATTTGTATAATATAATTCAGATTCGTTGATTAGCTGGCCTCCTTCTTCCAGACTGAGGGCTTTCCTCAGCTGCTCCTGTCACCTTCTGCCTGTATGTGACGATGTCGGCCATCTTGGCCCATCACTTGGCATGATTCATCGCTCCTTAAGTTCTTGCTTCCTCCATGCTCAGCCTCATCCCGCTGTCACGTTCATGATCAGGCCCTGCCCTACCCTGCTTGGAACCAGCTGAGTCTGTCACATGGTGCCAGTAAGTGACTCCCTAATGACCGGGTCTCAGGGAGTGGGCTCAGGGCTGCCCTATTTGCAGTCACTCTTTTATCCATAGCTCCAGCATCCTGTGTTCCCAGCACCTCCCTGCCTCCCTTCTCTCATTGGCTTTGTGTCCATCACTGAGTTTTCCCCTTAGCACACAGACATGTTAGGAAATAGCTATTCCTTATTGCGGTCTGCTTTCTGCACCCCTCCCCTACTTCTGTCTGTTCCACCCCCCCCTCATTTCCTTCCCTGCCCTGGCCTGTCCATGTGGCTGAACCCAGCTGCATTAATCTCACTTGACCTAACATCATTACTGGGAGAGGTCCACGTGGGGTCACCTGGCTGTCTCCTTGCATCAGTAGCCTGTTCTCGAGGCTCTGTGCCAGCACCTCTGATTTCTGAGTTCAGTTCTGATCCTGGCCTCTGCCACCCCCTTCTGGCTTGTGCAGCCCCCACCGCTCCGTCCTGGTCTTTCCATGGTCTCCTCGTTGCTGTCGTCTGGGCTTCCATGTACTCCATTCTGTTCTTAGCTGCTGGGACAAGTTTTCTTACGTGGTGCTACCACGGCATCTGTCTGTGCAGCTTCCGGTGGCTGTTTTCCCCTCTGCTCTGGCCTGCTTGGACAGACCTGAAGTCCATCTCTGTGGCTGGTCTTACTTGTCCTCTCTCACTGTCCCTGTGCTGAGATGGCCCTTCGGTTCTGTGAGTCAGTGAGTGAGTGAGTCTGTCCTCTTGGCAGGACCTTTACACAGCCTCCCCTCTGTCTCTGCTGAGTGAGCTTTCGGCGCCCCTTTCCATGGCTGACTCAGGTTTGCTTATGTGTCACTTACTGGTACGCCCCCCTCCCAGACCCTCCCCTCCCCACCGCCACCCAGTCCTTTTCTATTTGCTCTACTGGATTGCCACCACTGCCCTTGTCACATTACTCAGTCGCTTGGTCATCCTTTACTTTCAACGATGAGAACTCTACAAGCAGATAGCCCTAGCCCTAGCAGGGCCCAAGTATCCGCAGCAGTTGTTTCTCTAGGCTGTGGTGGTGCTGCTGTGTGTCCACCTCTCTAGGGATCCGGGACCACTCTTCCTCCATCTGGTCCATCTCAGGGCAAGGACCTGGCCCAGTGTGAGCAGCTTGACCATCGTTGCTAGGAATAGATGCATTTCTGGTTAGTTGTGTATGTGCCTTAGTTAGCGTGGTGTGGGGAAAGACTGGGGATGTGTGTGTGGCAGAGGGGGTGGCTATACCTCCGTGCCACTGAAGTTCCACTGTTTTGAGGACTGAGGTTCTAAGTAAGTGCTCTTTATTATTATTATTTCTTCTTCTTCTTCTTCTTCTTCTTCTTCTTCTTCTTCTTCTTCTTCTTCTTCTTCTTCTTCTTCTTCTTCTTCTTCTTCTTCTTCTTCTTCTTCTTCTTCTTCTTCTTCTTCTTCTTCTTCTTCTTCTTCTTCTTCTTCTTCTTCTTCTTCTTCTTCTTCTTCTCTTCCTCCTCCTCCTCCTCCTCCTCCTTCTTCTGTAAACTGGAGCGGTAATCTGGATCTGGGCTCCTGTGCAGCTCAGGTCAGATACTGGATAGGGAAGGCCTTTTGAAAGCACAGATGTGATGGAGTGCTAGTGTAACGCATGCCGCCCTCTGTGTACAGTGCCCCTGGTGGAGATCCTGGGTACCACACCCAACTGTGTTCTGCTCAGCGAACCCGCCTTCCTGTCTTGCTGCCGAAGAAGCTGACTTCTGAAGATGAGTGACTTGCTGGCAACATGTGGCTGTTTTCTTAGGCACAGCTCAGTCTCCCACCCGCTTCAGACCTTGTCTTCAGAATGACAACAATTTAAAAAAATCCAAATTTCTGTTTTCAGCTTATATTTTTTCACTTAGTAATTTTTTGAAAAAAAAATTTATTCTCTGAGAATTTCACATAATACATTATAATCATATTCACTTCCTTCTCCGGACCCTTATGCACCCAACTTTGTGTCCTTAAACAAAAACAAAACAAAACAAAACCCCATCAAGTCCAATATACTCTCAGATGCTTGGTCTTCACTGGAGACACACTGTTTAAGAAAACCGACTTCCTCCCAGTAGCCATCAACTGCCAATAGTTAGGCCTCCTCGGCTGGGGCTGGGGCTTCAGGCCCACCTCGCCCTTCAGGCTGGGCTCTTGTCTGGCATGGGATTGGACAGGTCTTGTGCATGCTGTCACAACTGCTGTGAGTTCTTATGTGCTGGAAAACACAGCAGTCACACACTGACTCTGGCTCTGCCAGTCTCTCCACCTCCCCTCCCGTGATGATCCCTGGGTCTTTGGAGAAGGAGTGTGACACCAATGCCCTGTTTCAGTCTGGGCATCCCATGCTCCTGTGTTCTCTGCATCTTAGTCAGTTCTGAGTCTCTGTGTTAACCACCATCTGCTGAAGGAAGACACTTCTCTGATGAGGACTGAGGGCTGTGCCAATGTATGGGTGTAATGATAGGTCATTGGGAGTCACTTTAACACTCGGGCCATTTAGTAGAATATTAATGGTAGCTTCCCCTCTGGGACCTAGGACCTGTTTAGCCACAGGGTTTTGATTCCAATAATGTTGCCGGGTATTGGGTTCTTCTTGTGGAGTGAGCCAGAAGTCCATTCAGAAAGTGATTGGTTACTCCCATGGTGCCCTTGGCACTCTGGTCCCAGTGGGCCTGTTTTGCCAGGATGATGGTCATTGTAGCTTTCAGACTTCACAGTTGGGTGAGACCGATGACTTTCCTCTTCTGACAGCGTGCATGGTTCCTTCCTTCCAGCACTGTGAAGGCTAGCTAATAGGGATGAATTTTCTAGGTAACTGTTACCTTGATTCCTCCATATTTTACGACTCAGGCGTGTAGTATCTTTGGCAATGTAGTTTTACTCCTCAGTAGTTCAGTAGTTTTTTATTTTTTTGTTTTTTTTTGTTTTTTTACCTTGACTAGATCTTCTTAAACTGTGGGGTCACATAGCTGAATATGATTGTTATAAAAAAATGGCAATAGTCAAGAGTTTTCTGAATATACAATGACCAAAAATTAGTTGGGAATCCAACAAGTAATGAAGCTTTTGGCTTTCGGCAGCACGTGCTTGTGTCGCTGCCTTGGTTCTAAGCACAGAGCACATGCATCTGAACTGCTGTGCAGTCACGCCATGCAACACCAGCGAATGCTGTCCGGGACACCTCGGTGCAGACTCGAGACAGTTGTATGTTATACAATGTAGGGTTTTACTGTGCGTACAGCTTTTTTTTTTTTTTTTTTTTTTTTTTTTTAGCTTTTGTAGAAGCATAATGGTTTAATTATAGAAAACAAAGACCTTAATATTTTCCTACTGTCATTCCTTAGCATGTACCAAGTTATGTGTCTTCAGAGTATACTGTGTTAGAATGATTTTCAAAATTGCTCTGTAAGTTGCTGAGTTGTTTTGTTTTTTTTTAAAAAAAAAAAATCATTAGATGAATTTCGGCTTGGGATTAGGACAGAATTTCCAACCATTTCTGAAATGGCCCTGAACATACTTCTGCCATTTTGTACTATATATTTATGCAAAGTGGCTTTTTCAGCATGGCCTGTTATAAAGCAAAAGTATAAATCAATCATGAAACATGTTGAAGATGTTTATATAGAAACTCCTTATACAAAGACAAGCATTTGCATCTCACTAGTATGCAAACGTACTTTCATCTTTAATAAATGGTAAGCTTATATGTATACCAGAGAATTGTTTTAAGATGAATTTCTTTATGATTTATTAACATTAAATGTCTAGTTTATTTTTTAATTTATTTTTTCCCTTTATTTTTATTTTATGTGCCTGCATGTATGTCTGTGCACCACATGTGCACAATGCCTGTCGAAGCATCAGATCCCCAGTGAGGGTGAGAGTGGGGGCTGAAGTTACCAATGGTTGTGAGCCATCATGTGGGTGCTGGGAATTGAACCCTGGTCCTCTGTAAGAGCAAGTGCTCTTAACCACTGAGCCATCTCTCCAGCCCATTTCTCAGTAAGTGATTTGTATCGCTCTTTTATATCTCTCTGTGCCTGGCATTGTGTAAAGATTTTTCAAGCAGGGCTGGAGAGATGGCTCAAAGGTTAAGAGCACTGACTGCTCTTCCAGAGGTCCTGAGTTCCATTCCCAGCAACCACATGGTGGCTCACAACCATCTATAATGTGATCTGATGCCCTCTTTGGCATGCAGGTGTACATGCAGACAGAACACTGTATATGTAATTTTTAAAAATTCCCAAGCAAAACAGGGCTGCAAATAAAGTTTGGGAACCCCTGCCATAGACAGCGAGTGGGGCAGGCTGTTGAAGCGGAGGAGTGAGGAGCCTTAGTTCCTCCTGGTCATCTCTAAGACTCAGGTGGCAGGTGTGTCATGCAGAGGCCGCAGGGCCTCAAGAGCAGGTGTCCTTTCAGGGGAAAGACCTTTTTTTTTTTTTTTTTTTTTTTTTTTTTCCTGTCCACCGATTGGTCAAGGGCTTCCTTGCCCTTCAGAGCCTGGCTCAGACCAGCCCACTGCTGAGTCCCGTGCCTTGTGGCAGGACTCATAAATAACCTGCATCTCCAGGCTCCACCACTGGCGATCCCCTGCCACAGGGTTGGTGACAGTGAGCAGTTTCTAAGTCCGCATCCTAACTAAGAACACCCAGAGGGCAGGGCCCAGCACAGGACCCAGGACCCAGGGTATAGGGTCGGTGATCACCCCCTAACCCCGTGGTTCCCAGCCTTCCTAACACTGCAGCCCTTTAATACAGCACTTCATGGTGTGGTGACCCCCAGCCATAAACCATTATTTTTTTTTTTGCTACTCCATAACTTTAATTCGTTATTGTTATGGATAGTAATGTAAATATCTGCTATTCAGGATATCTGATATGTATCTTCTGTGGGGGGTCATGACCCACAGGTTGTGAACCACTGCCCCACATGAATAAATCACTGAGCTACATTTCAAGCCTGTCCACAGGACCAGGCAATCAGATGCAGGCCTGCCTCCTCCACTGCCCAGGGCTCAGAACTTGCTGCATTGGGTACGGCTTCATAACTTGTGGGGGCAGCAGGGGTGGGGTGGGTGATGAGGAGGTGGGTGGGGGGTGGAGGTGGGGTGGGGTCCACCACTACAGCAGAGCTTCAAGAGGCACTGCTGTAAGGAAGGACAGACTCATAACCTGGGAGTACGGGCTGCTGCGCTAGACTGGAAAAAAAAAGGATGTGTTGCCAGCAGAGGCATGGCTGACCGTGCCTGGGATGTGGCTGGGCGGGAAGATTAGGCTTTCTCTTTCAACAAGGGGCACACCGAAGCACAGAGACCCCAAGAAATTCGCCTAAGGCCACACAGCAAATCAGAGAGGAGACTGGACTGAGAAACCATATTAAATGCCAGGTCTGGAACCAAGTGGTCTCCTCAGGCCAGTAGAGCGGCTCACTTCCGGATGGCATCTCCATTACCTAGGAAACAAAGTAAAGACACAACTAAGAATTAGCAAGATCTGGGCCCTGCCCTTCTGTCTGACTGACCACAAGTCCTGAACTCCAGCTATGCTCCGCACCTGGAGGATGGGCAGGCCAGAGTGAGCCTCTCTACCTGGAGGTGGAGGAGTGCATTCAGAGGAGGGTGGCTTCGGGGAGGGGGTGTCCTCTGGTGTGGTGGTCACTAAGCTTCCTTCGTTACTCCCCTGTTGGGATTACATGGCGTTCTGGTAGATGGTCTTGAAGGTCTGTGCAAAGTCTGGCTTTGTATGTCATGCTGGACCTCAGAGGTGCTGGTGGGTGGCTAGGTCCTGAAACCACAAGTGTTTGCCTTTTGGCCTGTCTGTAATCAGGTGTGGGTAGTTTCCATGCTGGGGTGGGTGTAGGGAAGCAGAGGGTGGCAGTTGTGTTGGGGCGGGGACTGACCGGCCACTCCAGCTTGGCCACCACAGCTGGCTCCACCCCACATGTGATTCTGATTAGGGGCCTGTGTAAAAGTTACCTAAACACCAGTCTAATTACTCTGTTTAGGAACATTCGCATGTGTGGGAGGGTGCCTGGCACTGGCTTCCCACATGTGCTGGGGGTCTGCAGGAGGCACCGCGTTTGCACGAGCGTGACAGGCACAGGCACCGGTTGGGGGGAGCCCGTGGGACAAGTCAGGGAGTCCTTCCCTGGGTTCCAGAGTCCCTGGCCAGCCCCGGGTAAGGCTGGCTGCTCTGGGCACTCCTTGCTGGTAGGGGAGTGCGTTGAAGAGCTTGTCGCTGTGTGCAGAAGTGAATGTTTTTGTCCGCTGCGAGAACAAATGCTCTCAGATGCTGAACCGTCTCTGTAGTTCCTGATCCACAGACTCGTGTCAGCCTGTCACAGGCCCTGCGCTGCTTCCGCCTTAGGGCACACATTAGTGGGCAGGAGCTGCCCCTGCGTTGGGGTTCAACGGAGAGGTTTTCTGCCTTTGACACGGAGGAAGGCCTGGCAGCTCCTGGCCCTTCCTTTAGTGTGAATTGGGAGTGCAGTTTAAATGATTCATTCATCAACACGCTTGCTTATCTCTTTTACTTAGCTATCCATGCGGAAGCTGCCGTCCATCTGCTCATGTGCTAAGGACCAGTCTTGCCACCTGACTGCCCCAGCTACTCTTTCAGCCCCCAGCTCCCCGCCAGCCCGGCCACCCTCACCCCAGCATCAGCGGGGTGTCTCAGGTGTGGGCCACTCATGGGCTCTTGAACTTGACCTCGATGACCCTTCCATTCCCTAACATGCACAAGCGTAAAGCAGGCCTCCAGGGCCCATTCATTCAGCGAACCTGTTATGTCCCACAGTCCCTGAGTGCCACCGTGTACTTGATGACCCTGTTCTGGCAAGGGGGGTGCTGCTGCTAGACAGTTTTCAACGAGGGCGTGGTGATATTCTGTCTTTGGTTGAGACAGGATAAACAAGTAAATCAATGATCACTGATGTGGTACGTGCCTCTGGGTGTGCGGGCCAGGCTGCCTCATGGGAGACCCAGACAGGATGTGGGTAGAGGCAGGGTGCCTAGGGTCTGCGCCGGGTTCTAGGCTGGCATGCAGCTCAACAGCAGGCGACTACAGAGGGACAGCTGAGGAAGCCTTCCTCGGGAAGGGAAGCCAGCACTTGCCCCAGAGAGTGGGCCAGGAAGAGGGGATGGGTCATAGCACTGGAGTCCTGCTCAAGCATGCCTTCTGCCTTTGGTCCCTTGCTACACCTCTATGGCTAGGCACTCACTGAGTGTTGGCCCACCCTCCATCCTGCTGGACAATGCCTGTGCTGAGCTCCACCTCCACTACCAGGTCAGAAACAGTTGCCTTACATGAGATATGAAGTTTCCTGGGCCTTGAGGAAACGCTGAGGTCTGCGAGTTTCATTAGAAGAGGAGACATAGCTAGAACATGCTTTATGGTAGCACTCTAGAATATACCACGTGAGAAATAACCCCAGTAACAATCCTGTGGGCAAGGATTGCTTTTCATCTTATCTGAAGACCACCTTCCTACTGGACCACACTGCCTCCAGCCTTTCCTCTCCACCCAAAGCTACAGGAAGAACTTTCATAGCGGTGGGTAGATTAGAACATTGAACAGCACCAACCCAGGGCCGAACCCTGCCTTTGTCAGTGCGTGGTCCTGAGTTGCAGAGCTGGCTCATTGACTCCTCAGCCATCTCTCCTTTTCTATTCTGCACTTCGGGTCTCTTGGAGTGCTGCAGAGGAAAGGATTTTGGAAGGAAAGCCCAAGACCCTTATCATACCATCTTTCCTTCTGCCTTGTATGTGAGGAAACGGGCGAGGCGGGGGGGGGGGGTGCAGTGGGGGGAGGTAGCCCCTGTTCCTAAGAAAGATGCTTCAGGGCCCTTTGGCCTTCTGCAGTGGGGGCAGCGGGGCACTGGTGAGTTAGGTGTGCTGGGCTTTGACACGCACTGCCAGGCAGATAGTCTTTTGTTGAAGAGCTCCACACTGGCACTGTGCAAACAGACCAGCCCCGCCTCCCTATTAATTATGAAGCCGTAGAATGTTCCCAACTATCCCCCAGATTCCTGCTCGTGAAACTGCGCAGGTCAGAGGCCACACATGTTTTGCTTTTCTTATTTGAGGTATTATGTGTTCAAGGTAGATTTATGCTACAACCTTTGTTTATTGACTTGTACTTTCCCCTGTGAACCTGATGGAACATGACAGACGATATTTACAAGGCACGTGTTTCTGATTAAATCATGTGAGACATTAAAGCCCGATAAATGAAAGCCCCTTTGAAAGGCCAAGTTCAGAGGAGGAGGCAATCCCTGGCGGGGTCTTGAAGGTGGAATCGTCCCTTCAGCTCGCTGCAGAAAGTGCTGTAGATGGCTGGCAGGCCCTGTGCCTGGATGGGGCCATTTGTCACTGTTCCCAGTCAGGGACTAAGGCCGCTTAAAGCTCGGGAAAAGTGCATCTGAAGAGCCTTTCCTCCCTCTCACCCGCGTAGGATGGTAGGAGCAACAAGATGTTCCTTGAGTACCTACTGTGTGCTGGGCTGTGTGAGCTGAGTGAGGGCTTTCCTGTAGTCTAGGCAAAACACCAATGTGCATAAGATAAAAAGCAATAAATACTTTAAAATAAAAGAATATACTTTATGTAGACACTGAAGGCAGGCAGCTGTAGCTGCAATCCAGGCCTCTGGCCACAAAGCATTTCACAGTGTTACCAGGCAGTTCTGCTGGGTGATGCAGGGCAGGCAGTAGCCACCAAGTGTGGCCTGGCCACCTGCTGCACCAGGCTGTGGGGCTTCCCTTGGCTTCATCAGATTTCCCTGGAGTGGTGACGGGACATCTCAGTAGGCAGAATTGCCTACTGGAGTCATTCCGTGGAGGTCAATTAAGAGATTTGGGCAAATCTGAAAAGTGGAAACAGCTTGGGGTGGGGACTACACTCTCTGCTTTCCTTCCTCTGCCTGCCTCCCTGTCTGTCCACTGTGCCGTCGAGAGATGTTGGAGGGGACCACTGTCCACAGGACTCGTATAGCCATAGGCCTCCTCTTGGCCTCCCCTGGACAACTGGTGGCAGGGGTCCTGCTAGCCACTAGAGTGGTTTCATAATTAAAGTTTCTGTTTAGGATTTTGGGCAGCTTGGGGACTGCTCTATGGGAGCAGAGGGTGATGGAGAAGAGCAAGAGCTGGCCCTCCTCGGCCTCCCAGAGGAGGACCTTGCTTTGGAAACCGCCTTCCTCTTCCCTCATCAGCAATTTTCCTGGAACTGGGACATTCAGACTGAGTGAGGTATCTGTGAGGTGACAGGCAGTGGCTGTGGAGACAGCTGTGTGGGCCCTTCCCAATCTGGCTTTGCTTCTTGTTCCTGGGTACCTTAGGCAGGTGGCGTCACTACTCCCACCTTTGTGCCATGTTGCGATAAACAGCTGTAATGGCAGTCAGAGGCAGGTGGATTGAAGGTTCTGGATTGGGACCAAACACCGCGTTAGGATCTGCTCATCTTGCCTGGGGGTCAGCAAGGCCTGGGAATAACCTCATATAGCATGGTCCCTCCTTCCTATCCCCATGCACCCAGTGACCCTTTGAGCAAATTCTAGGGGCTGTGTGAATTGGAATTCCAGGTGGTCCACCTCCCTTCTGTAGCCTCCCTTACTTCCTCTGCAGAAGCAGCCCTCTTCTGACTCTCATGAGCTGTCATAGAAGGAAGTCATGGGAAACTGCGGATGTCAGGGTGTCATGGTGGGCGTGGCTTGTCATGGGGGGGCGGTCACAGCAGGTCGCAGCATGCACTTGACCCCTTTAACCTCACAGCAACACTCCTGGCGTGGCATGAGTCTCCACCTCCTCTCAGGCACTGCTTGCAGAGAGAGAGACTTGTTCAGGATTCAGTGCCTCTGGGTTCCACAGAGCCTCGCCCTGTCCCGCTGCCCACCCTTGGAGAGACCTTGTCTCCTGGGAGCGGAATAACTCGTGAAGGCCCCTTAGCTTCCTTCTAACCTAAAGCCCCCTCTCCTCCTCTTCCTTCAACACCAGCCATCGTGATCTAGACATGGCGGGGGGGTGGCGGTGTGGGAGGAGAATGGGGAGTCCCCTGAGCAAAGGCAAGGGACTGCCTTGGTTTTAAGTGACCAAGTATACAGCCTTGTTAATAACTCTCAAGGTCAAGTTGCTTCTCCTCTCTGCGCCTTGGTGTCTGCAGACATCAGAAGAGATTGATAACAACTGCCCTGCCCCTGCCACACATTTGCTGTAGGGGGCTAAAAGCAGTGGTGACCGAGAGAGGGTAGGAACCAGTTAAAAGTGTTCTTTAAGCATGGGGGAACTGGGGATTGCAGTCCCTGCAGCCAGCAGACAGTTTCCCCCAGGTGAGGAGAGGCCTTGTGAAGGCCATTTGCCGGCTTCAGTGTCCAGCGATTACCGAGGACCCAGGGAGTGGAACTTATTTTTGTAGATGATAATGCTGATGCTCAGGATGAGCTAAACAAATCCCCTCATTGAAGAATGTCGCTTGGGGCCGGGCCTGATTAAAATTGGAAAAATCTAAGCGGCTTAACTGTGCGGTTTTGGTCATGGAGAGATCAGGAGCTTTGCCTTGCTCTGCCTCTCGGTGGCCCTGGTGGTCATGGAGTCTGAGGCCACAGAGGGTCAGAGACAGTGACAGGCCATTGAGCAGCCTGTGTAGTTGGGAGGGGGAGGGGCTGGAAGGCCTCTCTGGCTTAGTGAAATCTCAGAGTTCTGGGGGGCTTTGGGCTGGGAAGATGTGTTGAGGGTTGGAGAACTTGTTCTGTGGACCCTCTTTTTCTTGGCGTATCTCTGGTGCCCTGTACCTTGGGAGGTGTTTTCTTTCTGCTTCTCAATGCTATCTCATTCCCTGTCAAATAGGGTGCAACCTGTGCCTGGCCTAGTATAGAGAGTGTACAGGACAGAGCGGGGTACAGGCAGCCGTGCAGCACATTGTTTCCTGGGGGCCCCACAAGAAGGGATGGCATTGCTGTTTACATCCAACTGGCAGGGATGCAGAGGGGAAGTGCCTGTGGGGGCTGGGCCGGTTAGGCATCCAGGGTCCAGCTGACTTTGAAGCCCAAAAGATTTGCTCTGCAGCAGAAGATCCCACCTGACATGGGTGACAAGCTGTGGTGTCTTCTAGTTTCTCCATCCCCTCATGGCATCGGAGGGAGGGCAGCTCCACACTGGTCAAGTCTCATTTACACATTTATGCCCCTCAGGATACTTGCAGATAACCCAGGCTCTGTGACTCAGGACAGCGGGGGAGATACCTGGCTCTTGGCTAGGAAGGTCAGATCAGCCACCCATGATCCTACCCATGGGTGAAGAGTTCTGTACCCTTGCTGAACCCAGATTGGTTTCTGACCTTGGCCATGGGTAGATACCAGGGAAGACTGTTCTTATCCCCGTTTTTCAGATGAGGGCAGAGCCACAGTGTCCCCCAGATAGGTGGCCTGTGGGAGGTGAGCGCTTCTTAGAGTACGTGCCTCAAGTCCAGTCTCAGGGCAGCCCTTTTCTGGATGGGCAGGGAGGGACTTATGAGGCAGCCACTCGTAGGCAAGATACAGGGAGGGGGGCAGGGCACCCCTGTGTTTCCTGACTGCTTTCCATAAACAGCAGATGTTGACTATGTGGCTGGCATCGATGGTGGGCAGAGCAGACTGGAGGAAGCCGGGCTCCCCAGTGGCAGTGACAGCACGCGGGGGCACCAGTATAAAGCCAGCTATGTTTGCTGTAGCGTCTTTCTGCCTGATGGATCACAGACAGAGAGCTTGGGCTCTGCTTCTGCCTCTGCCATCCCACCCGCTTTGATGTCTTTCGGTTTGTGCACTGGTACAGTGGGGGCAGTTGCACTGCTTACAACATACCCACACCAACACCAGCTCTCAGTGGAGGCCTTCAGGTAGGAAGGAGCTGAGGGGAGCAGGCTCTGGAAGATTCTGGCTCCAGAGGGGAGAGAAGACAGTCCCAGTGCCGCTTTGTACCACCCACGTGGCTATAATGAGGATGGAAGGGGAAGAGAGCTGACGAGGGCTTGGAAAACCTGGAATGTTCTGCTCTTACACTGTCACATGTAAAATGTGCCGTTTCTCAACGTGGAAGACACAGTTACCCTTTGAGCCAGCAGCTACAGCCCTGGGTCTGGATCACGGAGGATGGAAGGTGTGTGTGTCTACACAAACTTGTTCACAAGTACAATAGTTGTAGTGCTCACCGTAGCCAGCCAGTGGAAACAGCCGAAATGTCCCTCGGCTGACCCATGGATTAACAGAAGTGACATGGTAGAGTGTCAGCTCAGCCCCAAAGGTCATGAGGTGCTGATACCTGACAGCATGGACATATGGACGTGCCTTGGAAATAGACTGCTGGGTGAATGATGCCAGCTGAATATGGGTGCCCAGCGTGTAACTCCATTTACATGAAATGGTCTGAACAGACGTGTGTACAGGGGCTGGGAGGAGCACGGAGGGGGTGTGACTGCTGAGGGGGAAGGTCTCTTTAGGGTGCTGACAGCGTTCTGGAGCAAATGGCGGTAATGGGTGTCGCCCTGACTATAGGGAAACTGCCAGGGTGCACTTCAGTGAGAGTCTTGAGGTGTGCGTTACAGTTCATTTAAAAACAAGGGCGCTGGGGATGTGGCACAGGCCTGACATCCCAGCACACAGGAGGCTGACAGGGCAGAACTACTAGTTCCAGGCCAGCCTGGGCTACATGAGACCTATCTCAGGCAAACACAATGACAAGCAAATACCAGAAAAACAAAGCCCTCTGCTGAAGCTGTCACTTCTCCCACCCCATGGGACAGCCGGTTCCTGTCTCTAGCTCTGCTCCAGAGTGGACCTAGGTCCATGGTCTTGCCTGATTTTCTCTTTGCTCTTTCTTTTTTGATGGGGTCTTGTTGTATAGCCCAGGTTGGCCTAGGGACATATGATTCTTGTGCCTCTGCTTGTAGTATTGGCTATAGCCCTACTCATCAGCTGGCGATTGTCTTTTTCTTTCCTTTCCCTTCTTTCTTACTTACTTACTTACTTACTTACTTTTTTGGTTTTTTTGAGACAGGGTTTCTCTGTATAGCATTGGCTCTCCTGGACTCACTTTGTAGAACAGGCTGGCCTCGAACTCACAGAGATCCATCTTCCTCTGTCTCCCAAGTTCTGGGGTTACAGGCGTGTGCCACTGCACCCGCTTGCTGGCTTTTTTCTTAATGTGCTGTGGGCTAAGAAGCACCAAACAGAGGGTCTCACAGGAAGAAAGTGGAGCTTCAAAATAGGTGGAGTTGGAAACAGGGGCCAGTGGCTAGCAACTGTGAGGGGAGAAAGTACAGGAGAGACACGGGAAGGGAGAGAGGGAGGGAGGGAAGGAGGGAGGGCAGGAGGAAATGAGGGCAGAAAGGGGTGAAGGCAGGGAGGGAGTAAGGGGTGGGGGCTGTTGGGAAGTAGGGGTAGGGTTGAGACCCTCCTGCTGAGCAGGCCTCTCAGGCTGAGTGCTTTGTGCCCTGCAGTGATCCAGGTGGTTGGGATAGTGACAGTGATGGCGCAAGGCTGTCTTAGGGTTTTATTGCTGTGAAGAGACACCAGGACCACAGCAGCTCCTATAAAGGAAAACGTTTCATTGGGGCCAGCTAAGAGATTTAGTCCATTGTCATCATGGCGGAAGCATGGTGGCATGCAGGCAAAATATGGCGCTGGAGAGGTAGCTGAGAGTCATCCCCTAGTGACACACTTCTTTCCTTCCACAAGGCCACACCTCTGATAATGCTACTCCCTATGAGCCTGTGGGGCCCATTTTCACTCGGATCACCACACTGGGCTTTGTCCTCCGCGTTGAGCTGCCCAGCTCAGAGTCCTAGCTTTCCGTCAGGAAGGCTTGGGTTTGAATCCCAACCCTTCTGAGTGGTGATCCTCGTCGTTTGAGTGGTCTCTTTAGGACTGTGGGCTGTAGCAGGCATTCTCTGGACTACCTGGGTTCCCTCTGCAGTTCACATGTCTTGAAGGCCTAACCCCCAGTGGGATGGTATTCGGAGCTAGAGCCTTGAGGAAGTAATTGGGTTTGAGGAGGCCACAAGGATAGATCACAGGGATTCGTGTCCCTAGAAGGGGGAGGGGGAACCAGTCAGCCCTGTTTCTGTGTCCCTCGTACATAAACTCAGAGCAAGAAGGCAGCGTTTATGACCTAGGAAAGGGGGCCTCTGTCTGAAACCTGCCATGTTGCCTCTTAATGGCCAGAACATAGAAATAACACTTTGCCAGCCATGCCTCCATCTGTGGTGTTTTCTGACTCAGGCTGCATTGAGCAAGCTAAGTGCTCAGAATGGCCAGCCATGGAGGCAGCTGTGGCAGCTGTCCCAGGGCCAGCATCCCTGTTGTTACCTGGTTTGTGTGCATGCCTGCCTGCCTGCGTGTGTGTGTGTGTGTGCGCGTGCGTCTCTGTGTGTGCACATGCTCACATGCGTGCATGGCTGTGATGGTCACGGTTGGCAGCAGGACCATGGGGCAATCACTTCTGTGTCTAAATTCACATCCTCTGAGACTAGGGCAACAATGCTTCCCTCAGGGGCTGTGGCCAGTCTCAGATGAGAGAATCAGGCTGAGGAGGTTTGTGGCCCATTGGCTGGCATGTCTGTGAAGGGGCAAGGTCCTTGTGGGGTTGGAAGCACTGGCAGACTCGGCAGAGAGCATCATGGGACAGTGTGGGAATCTTGGTGAAGGTGCTGGGCAAGCATAGTGGGCAAGGATGCCCTGGCTGAAACACTCCCCATGTGGCCCTCTGGGAAGGAGCAGTTTGAGCTGCAGGCCCCTGGTGCCTCCGTCTGGGTGGCAGCTGCTGGACAGCACTTCCAGGCTTGGTCCTGAGTTCAGGCGTGGGCAGCAGGCTGGCCCGGTAGTGCCGGGAGGACATGGCTGCCACCTGTGGCTGGAGTGGTGGCCAGCTTTGCCCCCAGAAAACCCTGGGTTCCAGAGAAGGCCTCATTTGCTTCTGCCCAGGCCCAGCACCCAGGATTCTCCAGATGGGAAGATCCCAGCCTGGAACCCTTGCATCATCTCCTGGACAGTTGGGAGACGTTGCTGTGGCATTGTCCATAAGCTGAGGCCACTGGCCCCTCAGACATCTCGCCAGCACCAGTGTGTGGGAGAGCATGCCTGGGAGAGTGCATGGGGTTCGCCTTGTATCCTGTTTGTTTGCTGTCTGGTCTGGACGGTATGTGGGCAGGGCAATGAGTCCTCGGAATGTTGGCCTGGGCAGCACAGTGGCTTCACTGGGGTGGAGAAGGGCAGACGTCAGAAACGTCTATAAAGCCTAGAGCCAGGAGGCTTCCAGACGTCAGAAGTTTGGTCACTAGAATAACTCAGTCCAGGCCCCTCCCTGTAGGCCAGCACTTAACCTCGGGTGTAGGCTGCAGTGATTAGAGCCGCCAGCCGAGGCCCATTTCAGTGATGTAGCAATCTATTCCTCTTGTCTTCTCTGCGAGCTGTCCCAGCAGTTGGAAGTGCGCCTGCGTTTGCCACAGTGCCCAGCGGAGTCGGTGCTCAGCACACCTTTGCTGGATGGGCATGTGGTGTGGAAGACAGCCAGGCCAGCCAGAAAGCTGCTGCTGCTGCTGCTTCCTCGGCTTGATGCTGTCCAGGGCAGCTCTCCTGGGATCGCCTCTGCTGGTGGTAGGGTAGATCATGAACCTGCCCCAGGAATGTTCACAGACTGGGCTCAGGGCTCAGGAACACAGTAGCTCCCTAGAGGAAAGCCTGCTAGGCTCACGCTGTAACATGGGACTGCCTTGAAGTATGGACAGGGGTTCTGTGAGAGTCAGGAACTCTGGGGAGGCTTAGAGAGGACTTTCAGTGCAGAGCTCAGGAGCCCTCAAATCTACCCAACAGCAGAGGAACCCCCAGCAGATCCTGGGTGGGGTGAGCTGCTCTCCCTGGCATCGCTGTATCCCCTGTACTTTTTTTTTTTATTTAAGCAGGTGTGTCATTGCATTATCCTCCAGGTTCTGCCTGACTTGTGATACCCTGCAAAGGCCTCCTCTGGCTCCCTTTCTTGTCTGGAGAGAAGGAAGCCACTAGGTCACTGATTCACCTAGAAACTCAGCCTACAAATGCAGACATACCTCCCAAAGACACCAGGCGCTGTGAGGGGAAGCGGAGGGGCCTTCACAGCAGAGCCACGGGTGGGATCAGGGTGCTCTGGTCCTGGCGTTGTGGCTATTTCCAAAGGAGAAGGGTACAGGTTATTCAAGGGGGCCTTGGACCAAAGGTGGGTGGAGCCAGTGTGAGCGAACGTACTGAGAATGAACAGGTGGCTACTGTGAGGCTCTGAGTGCTGTCTGTCAGCACCTACTGGTGCCAGGGAGAGAGAATGAGGTTGGAGAGCCTGAGCACCCAAGTGGTGGTGGAACAGGGACGCTTGGGCCAGCGCTCTCATGCTCTAGTGTCCCCGAGGAGCTGGGAGGGCATTTATCGGCATCCAGGAGCCGGGTGGCAGCAGGTCCTGAGTTTGGAGAAGGGTGTCTTGCTACATGAATCCGTTGTTAGAGATCCCCAAGAGATTCCTGCCATCATGCGGAAGGCAATAGCTCTCCCATAGATGTGCTACAATTTGGGTCTCAAGTGGGGAACAGTAGTGTGTAATTCACTTCTGGTGCTTGAGCTGACATCCTAAGGGAGAGAACTGGAAGGAACTTGCTCTATAGGACAATCTAATTGCTTGAAGGACAAATATTATTCTTTATTGTTAACCATTAGCTGCTTCCAGTTTTATTAGGCTTCCGCCTGTGCGGAGCTCAGCGTTAGCCTCTTGGAGCTAGCTGGCTCCTGAGGGCCAGGAAACCCTCAGAGCTGTCCCACCTCATAACCAGGCCTTGAGAATTCTTACATATCAGGCATATTGGTACTTGGTGCAGCATCCCTGGTTGTTGGGGGATGGTCTGGTATGGACTCTGCCCCAGTGGTCCCAGAAATGGCCCTGCCCTGGAGCCAGGCAGCCAGATCATCTCCTGAAGTAGAGGGTGCTGGTTTGTGTTTTACGGTTTGTGTGTGTGTGTTTGGGGGGGGGGTAGTTTTTCTTCTAGGGCGCTTGCTAGTGCTAGCTGAATACCCTGGTATTTAGCCACACACCTCTCCAGGTTACTGCTTTGTTTCCACTCTAGACTCCAGGCCCTGTGTTCTAGGGTGCTGCTTGGAGCCTTGTCCTGCCCTGCCCTTCCCTTCCCTGCCACCTTCCTTGGATAAGCAGGCTCTGGACTTCGCAGGGTGCATGGTGTAGGGTTAAATACAACTCCTTCCCTCTGTTGCTTGCCCTTCACATCCAGGTCCCTGTCTCGGGGACGGCCCAGCTGGACCTACGAAGAAGGCATGACAAGAACTGCAGTGCGGTGGCCAGTGTGTACATCTCGGTCTGTCTGGGATGTTGAGATGGTAACCCTGAGTAACCTGTTCCTGGTATCTCCTGCCACCCAGAGTCCAGGGGCTGAGTCCAGGGTGCCACATCCAGAAGCAGCAGAGCTGGCCTGTCTGAACACCCTGTCTGGCTTGGGCTTTGTTTCTGCCCCTCTCATGCATCCTTAGCACAGCACAGTTGGGGGCTGTTCCCACCGGGGGCCGTATGGGCAGGCCATCAGGGCTCTACTGAATGGGCCATGAGGAGAAGGAAGGCAGAGGGGACCAGGTGGGGCCAGTGCCTTACAGAAGGGAAGTGTGGTGTTCTGAGCCTGATGGGGCCTTCCTGTGGTCGCTGACTGTGTATAGTGTCCTTTGTTTTTGTCATTATTCTTGTTACTCTTGGCCATCTTGGCAACACTAACTCTGGGAGCACCAGGTCTACCTGTCTTCCCCATGTGCCCATGCCGTTCCCTGCCTAGAGGGCCCACTCTTCTCCACTTGGCTAACTCCCGAGTCCCATTTTGAGGCCACTGGAATGTCCTGACCCTCAGGCTGGCCAGAGCCCCTTTTCAGCATCTCAGGCTCAGGAATGTGTCTGCACATGCTAGCCACCTGTGTACTGATTTCTATGTTCCGTTTCCCCCACAGGGCAGTGGCCTATGGATGCCGGGATGACATTCATTCCTGCAAGCCCCAAGCTTGGGCCTGCCTGGGGCAGGCTCTCAAGGAAGGCTGGCTGGGGGGGGGGGTGCTTAGTAGCTGATTGTAATGCCTCATACTTGAACCCCCACCTTGCTTCTCAAACTGCTCATGCCCACACTGCTGAGCAGCCTAGCTATCTGCAGGCCAGGAAACAGACAATAAGTATGTTTTCAAGAGGAGGAAACTGAGCCTCAAGGAAACACCCCCGCTGCTGAGACCATGTCGCCAGCCTGCAGGCAGGAATTTCTGTAGTCATCTGCCTTCCTCCTGAGGAGCTCATCTATTGAAAGGGTGGAGAGTTGTGTTTGAGGTAAGGGTGTGAGGCTGCCATGGTTCTGACTGGGGCATGGTCCAGGAAGGGCTTGGAGGCTGAAGGACCATGCTAGACCTGGCTTGGCTGTTCTGGCCTCACAGGCTTCTGGGACCTATCCCAGTGGCTGGCCAGAGCCTACCACACACATCTATGAGTCTTTGCAGGGTGGCGGGGGGTGGTCTAAGAAGTTCAGGATGCTTTTTTGGAACAGTGAGGTGCTATTGGGCCAATCTTGGCCATAGTGATGCCTCTCAAGACTGAGTGTCCTTGGAAGGTGACTACAGCTCTGCCTGGTGAGATCTGGGGCTGTGATAACAGTACCATTCTTTGCTTCAGTTTTCTTTCCTGCCTCAGTACATAATAGCAACTGTGGAAGGGCTTGATGGGAGATGAGCTTGTAAAGCATTGCCTAGAACTTTCTGGGTGCCACAGTGTCCCCTCTTCTGTAGCACAGAGCTGGCTTCCAGCTTGCTTATCTCCTAGGGCTGCACAAGGGCCAAGGAAAGCACTCCATACACACTGTAAAGTACCATGCATCTGTGTGTGCCTTCTTTCAGAAGCGGGAGGCAGGTGTCAAGGCATAGAGCCTACTTCTAAGCTGCTTTCTCGGGTAGAGAAGGTCTGTAGACCCCAGGGCCAAACTGACATCCAGCCATGTCAGTCCATCCTGTCGGGGTAGATCAGCAGTCGGGGAAGAGGGGGTGCCATAAAGAGCAGCACCCCTGGAGGTCCGTGTCGTGCGGGCCTTAGAATGCTTACCCAATGCTGGCAGCACATTTGGCGCTCCAGAGCCTGGAAATGCCCACCTGGAAGGCCCAAGCTGGGTGGTTCTGGTGCCCCCAACTTCTCTTCTCAACTTGGCACTGAACAAGTCAAGGCCAGCGAGGGCACCCCCCCCCCTGCCCCCAGCGGGCTGTTAGAATGTTTGCATCACAAAGGTGACTGTGATTGTGAGACTTTTTTATTTTTAATCCCCTTTGTTAGAGTCTCCATAATGCAGAATTCCCCAAGCACACATCCCATGGACGTCATCTGCTTGCCATCCCGAGGACTGTGTTCTCCAGGCAGCGGGGAGCCAAGGAAGACTTTGAGCAGGGGGGACAACACAGAGTTAGGCTCCAGGTTGACTGATCTGGCAACATGCTCATGTCTCACTCTGTGGTGAGGTCACCTCAAAGGTTGTGTCATGTCACTTTAAACAAATACAGCTTTTTCAACAATAGCTTTCCTCTTTTAACTGGAGGGAGAGATTAGACAAGGAGGAAAACAGTTTATGTTAAGAAAAAGTCAGGCAGTTGAGGGTGTCAGGTAATTAGTGGGAAGGAGGGAGAAGAGTGGGCTGCGCACCCACCAGGGCATGCCCCCCCTGACCTCCCTGCCCCCCCAAATCCATCCTCAGGTCAGGTGAGGGGTAACACCCTTCCCCCAACCCTGCCTCATGACTTTTTCTCTGGGAGTCTCTATTCACTGTAGATAGAAAAGGCAAGGATGGAAGATGGAAGGGTTCCGTCCAAGTCCAGCTTGGTGAGCCGATGAGCCTTGGTGGGAGTGCACATTTGCAGCAGGTTGTGAGTGACAGCAAATGAGGGCATGCAGATCCGTCCAGGGTATGAGACACAGCCACAGCAGCAAGAAGATGACAACACCAGGACATCCTGAGAACAGTGTGGATGGTGAGGGTGCCTTGGGGCAGCCAGAGTGCTAGGAACCGCTGCCACAATGGGTCCCCAAACCCTCCGGAGCTTCCTGTGGACCCCAGCTTCCTTGCCACCATGCAGTTACTACTTGATACCATGTCCTGGCCCTCAGCTATGAGCTCCTGAGGCCTGAGCTGACTTTTCTCTGGGTCCATTGGCATCCAGTACTGGCTGCAAAGGGAGAAGAACAAGTTGCCAGTCCCAGGCAGGCTTGGCCAGAGACACCAGGCAGGTTAGCCTCACACATGGCCGGGCTACTTTGCACCACAGGGAAGTATCATCAGGGCCAGGCGAGGAGGGGCGCCTGATGGCACCATGCTGGAGAAGGGTGACCAAGGGGCCCTGCTGGGACTTCAGCTATTCTTATGAGACCTCCAGGACCAGCTCTCAGGGAGTCTTCATGGGAACTTGAAATGAACATGATAGACCAAGTAAGCGATGCTGTGCCAGAGACAGCCAGGCATTCTCTGAGGCTAAGACGATGTGTCAGAAGTGGTCCGTTGGAACTCCTGAGGAAGACAGCAGAAAGGGACCTGCCCAGATGGGCCAGGCATTGGGAACTGCATGGACTGCCCAGAGCAGCCGGAAGGAAGACTGTGTACCACTTTAACCACTTCCTGTCTCTTGTAGGTGTTATGTCCTCATGATAGCCTCTTAACACAGGCATAGGTGTTTTCTCCCTTTCTGGTGGGGCGACTGGAACACAAAGCTTCAGGTACTTTCCTGAGGCTGCCAAGCTCGCAGGTAAAGGGGCAGGATTGGTACAGACCCAGGCTCCTAGGCCCGGTTCTCTGTCCACAGGGCTCCTCACACCAACCTTCCCACATCCCATGCAGGGCCTGGCCTGTGACTGCTGGGTGAGTGAGGCAGCGGAATGCCTTTGAGCAGTCACTCGTCTTGTCTGGAAAGCTCCTATGTACCTCTCAAAACCCAGTTCAGGCCTTCCCACCTGGCATGCTTCTGTGGTTCCTTCCTTCTTTCCCAATATAAAAACAGCCTAGTCTAGAACTCACAGCCCTCTTGTCTCCCGAATGCTGGCTTTTGTCTTCCATGTATTGTCCCACCACTCTTGCTGCCATCTCTTTCGGCATATAGTCAGTCACTCTGATCAGGTCCAAACATTTGTTACTCTGTCCTCTGTTTTCTCTGTCCCCTGGATTGCCTCCCCGAAAAGCAGAGCTTCTCAAGAAGAGGGCTGAGTGGTTCTCCTGGGCCTCCAGGGCTCCGAGTTGCCCACAGGCCAGTGAGGCCCCTTAGCTGGCCTCACAGGAGTTTTTTTCATCTTTCACTTGCTTTTCTCTTGAAAACAAAGCCACCACCCTACTCCCAGGGAGAGGCGTGGGAGCTGGAGCAGGTCAGAGGTGAGATGAGCTAAGAGTAAAGAAAGGTCATAATTCGACCTGGCCGATTGGGCTTGCATGAGACTCACGTTAGCATCTTTACCCATGTAAACCGAACTGGTAGGGTCCCGCCCCACCTGAAAGACCTACATGGGATGGTAGGAGCTAAGCAGAGTCAGCCTGGTGTGGTAGTGACCTTGGGACGTGTGAATGAAGCAGATGCGAAGGCCATTTGAGACAGTGCGTGTCTATAGAAGTTGTGCTTGAGAGAGTCATGGCTGGGGTCATCAGGGAACAGTTCTAGGGCCAACAGTAGCTTTGATGACAATTGACTGCATGTGGAAGATGGATGCGGGGCAAGATAGGGGGTTCCAACTGGTAACTGATGGACAGGTAATGGCTGGGTCCTGTTGGAGCCTGGACGTGATGGATGAGGCATTTGTGGAGGTAGAGGTGAAGGTGAGGGAGCTGATTTGTCAGGCAGGAGGCCACAGCCTTCTCAGAAAAGACTCACCGGAAGAGCAGGGAACACGTGGGCTCTGTGGGACCTCCCCAGGGGTAATTTTGGCTTGGGTGGGATAGCCACTGATCCTATTGTAAGTCAGGTACGGGATCGCAGAGAGTGCAACAGATCAAAGCCAGGCCGATTGGGCGCTGATTAGACCCTGTGAGGAGGCCAGACTCATCACCGAGGAATGCACACAGGCCGGCCCACTGATGGGGATAATAACAGATCATGCTGGCCGCAGACACCGCGGCGCTCAGGACGCAGTCCTCTGTGGCAGGGCAGCCACAAGGAATGGCATGTTTGCAGGCTGCCATGGGAGTGGGACTCAAGGGTGGGTGGCAGCCTGCTGGGTCAGCTGCATGGCCAGTCCCCTTGGTGGTCTTTGCTGGCCTCTTTGCAGCCTGTGAGTGGTGACTGCGGCCAGGGACACCTTGGCAGGGGTTGGCCTGGTAGCACCTCATCCCTTGTTTTCTTCTTCTTCTTCTCCTCCTCCTCTTCTTTTATCTTTGGTTTTTTTTTTTTTTTTTTTTTTTTCCTTCTTCTTCTTCCTGAGACAGGGTTTCTCTGCGTAGCCCTGGCTGTCCTGGACTCACTTTGTAGACTAGGCTAGCCTCGAACTCACAGCGACCCACCTGTCTCTGGCTCCTGTGTGCTGGGGTTACAGACGTGTGCCACCATGCCCAGCTCTCCCTTTTCACTTCTGTGTGCCTGCCTGCTTAGGACCTTTCTCTACAGTGTTGCTGGCATGGCCTCTCCCAGGACTTGGCTCCTCTCCTCCAGGAAGTCTCCCATGACTGCCCAGGCCCTGTTTCTCCTCTGGGACCCATATGGCCCCATCCCCTCCAACTGTGACTTCTTCAGAGACGGTGGGTCTCTCCTACATCCTCTGTGTCTACTCAAGGCACAGAGCAGAGGTCCAGGTGGGTTCACAGATTTGGGCAGAGCCAAGTCCCTGGAACCACTGTGTGAATGGAGAATAAGGATGGACCCAGATTGACTTCCTGCCCTGGAAGAAACCCCAGGACTTTGGTGCAGAGAGGCTGCCCAAGTAAGGAAAGACAAGAGAGTCCTTGCTAGCTGGTACGGAGGCAGCATGCAGAGGCTTCGTATAGAGGAAGAAGAAAGTGGTGCCAGGTGGATGAGCCTGGACTTGATGCTCAAGGCACTGAAGGTTCCTGATCTGGGGGACCATCAGAGAATGGGCTGTGTTTCAGGGGACTCTGAAGGTTCTGTCCTGGTGCTTCTGGATGTCGGGGAGAAGCGGTATCCTATGAACCGTCACCTCTACTGCGATGTGACTTGCAGTTATGTCCTGCAGTGCAAAGTTAGGCTCTTCCACTGTGGTCCCCATCTGGGTCCCGCTGGCTGGCTATGATCTCCAGCTTACTCAGCTCAGAGGTTAGGGTACAGCAGGATGTCCTCTGGGGCTTGAGACTTTCCATAGGTTGGGCTAGCCTGAAGTCAAGCCACACCTTTGGTTCACAGACTCTGCCAACTCCACGCCTCCATGGGCTGGCCCTTTGTTGGGTCTGCGATGCTGTACAGCGCAGCTCCCTTGGAACAGGCAAAATGAGCTTGGCTGTGAGGTCATGACCCAGGAACGTTCTGCGCACAGGTGGTTGCCACTGCCATGAGACCCTCACTTTAGGTCTGTCCTATCCTTCTCCAGACACACACCCCACATCCCTCCTTGGACCCCCCATTCTTACCTTCTTGCTCTTGTCAGGGTCTTGCACTGGCAGGGGGACAGTGAAAGTGATAACTGTTTTATGAGGCCCTATCAGGTACTATTGCCGCCCTTCTCCTGCAAAGGGCTTCTGAGGAGCCGTATGCGTAGCAGGGAAGACCTTGAGAGAGAGACGTGGGGGATGCTTCTGAGGGGGTGGAGAGAGGTGTGGACATGCCCCAACTTGGAGTTCAGAAGGAAGGAGCATAAAAACCTTTATTCTCCCAGCTGCAATGTGGACATGTCATCTATCCCCTCCTCAGCTCTCCTCCAGGCCAACGAACGTCCAGCGTCGGGAAAGGATTCCGATCTGAGCCCCCGCAGAGTAAACGCATCTTCATAAACTTGGCCACAACCCAGCAGGTTGGTGGGTCAGCACTGGACTGCAGACCTGGATGGGACTGTACCAAGCTCCCATCCTAATCTAGGCCCTGCCTGTGCCCAGGTCCCTCTGTAGCATCCTCAGCAAATGACCACCCTCTATGAGCTGGAGAGACTTTGGGGACTGGTGCTGGCCTCCTTCCCAGGTCACTCCTCAGGACTGTAACATGCCTTCCCTGGGCTCAGACCCCACACTCCTGTCCTGTGCAAGGTCCCCACTGGGGCTGGAGACAGGGACTGAGGATGGCCCGTGATAGATAGGAGCTGGCTGACTTAGAGGTAAAAACCTCTCTCCCCACGAGGGGACTCTGTAGTAAGCATCTGCCTCATCCGGTCCAGAGAGGAGGGCATGGAGGACTCGCCTGAGGTGGTACAGTACAGAAGCATGGCTGGAGACTGCTCCAGGCTCCTTTGACGCTACAGTCTGTGCTGTGGAGAGGCCTCTGGTCTGGAGACTATCTGCCTGATGGGAGGGCATCCTTGGGTACATGAAGAGTGGAAATCAGTGGTCATGAGTGAGCACCCAGGAGGGGTTAGGCTGCACATGACAATGCTGGGGCCTTCCTTGCTCGCTGAGGTACTGTTCCCTTCTGCGTCAGTGCTTTTGCACCTGACCTGGAATGCTCTCCCTTCCCCTGGCTCCAGCAGCCTTTCTCACTTAATATACACATGTCTCGCTTTCCTGTGCATGCCTTCCACACCTCTGACGACTTTCATATTATATGTAGGATTCTCTGGTTACTCTCTGTGCCTGTCCCCATCTGTCCTGTGCCTGTCCCACACAGCTCATGTATCAAACACGTGGTTCCCAGCTGGTATCCTGTTTTGGGAGGCGGTGGAAGAGGGTTCACTGGAGGTGGGTCCTTGAAAGTTATAGAGTCCAGTTCCTCATCTGTCGTTTCTGTGTCTTCCTAACCCATTATGATGTGTACAGCTACTGCCATATGCTTCTATCACCATGAACCACAGTACCCTGCTCTACCTTCCCAGACACAATGGACTGAAACTGGGAGCCAAGATAAATCGTAGCCGTCTTCAGTTGTTTCTGTCAAACATTGTGGTCACAGCAATGTAAGCAAATCCATTAATAGTCTCTGGCTCCTTGTGGGTGCTAAGCTCAATGCCCGTTGGGCCCATCATGAAAGGGGCAGCCCTTTCCCAGCCTCAGTTTCCCCATCTGTAAAATAACAGGTTTGTGGAGGAATTTTTTTCTTTCTTGCTGTGGTACCCTTTAGCCAGCTCTAGTTATGTTATGAGAGAGCTACTCATGACAGTGACACTGGCCTTAGGATCTGCCCTTATTCTCCAGGAACCAGGTCAGAGAGCAATGGTATAGTCTAATGAGCGAAGCCATCTACCTACGCTGTACCTGTGGGGACCAGCCCTTACATCACAGAGCCACATTTGGCATCTCTTGTGAGCAGTATCCCTTGTAGGACTTGTCCAGTAAGCTGGCCTGCAACTTGGTCAAATATGTGCAGTTTGTTTGGGGCTTGTATGGAAAAGGAGGCGACTAGCAGGACCAGACTGTGCTCTGCCAGACTGTGAGCTCCTCCCCTGGGGCAGAGGGACAGGCCTTGATTGTGCTTCCAACACCGCCTGACCCAGGGACTGGCTCTGCTGGTGGTGCTGACTAGCTGAAGAGTGAATACCAGTTGGGGTGCTGAAGGGCCCCCACCTTCACACCAGCCTGGGATGTCCTGCCGTCTATGCCAGTTTATTGCACACAGAGTTTCAAATCATCTCACAGAGCTGATGAATCTGGTGAAAGATTAAGAACACTTGCAGAGCTAGGTAACTGGGGGCTCTAGTCATTCCAGTAGAGGGTGAAAGTAACTTCCATGGTGATTTAAAAGACCGTACTTCCTCTCTGACCCTAAAGGAGCTGCCAGCCCCAGAAGGTGGGATCAATCTTGTCAAGTCTATGCGTTACATTTACTTTTACAAAAAAAAGGGTATATATACACACACACACACACACACACACACACACACACACACATATATATCAGCACATAAAAGCTCCTCTGAGGTTTCTAGTGTCAGTTGAAACAGTCCTGTGCGGTCACTAGAAAATAAGCCATTCCTCATATCAAGTGGGATAAACTTGTCCTCAAGGGGCGGGATACCTCTTGCTGTGTTAGGATCCCGCTGCCTTGTGTAGAGGTGAAGGGCCCCTTGCTCATGTCCGAGTTTTTGTCTTTCACTGTCTGAATCATGTTCCAGCTGCTTGACCCTGCCATGAGGGTTCAGAACTAAATCTTTCCAGATCAGTATAATAAAGGAGTGATGTGCAATGAAAAAAAAAAAAAAAAAAAGAACACTTGCAGAGATCAGAGATGGCTCCGCAGTTAAGAGCACTGGCTGCTCCTCTAGAGGACTGAGTTCAATTCCCAGCACCCACATGGCAGCTCACAACTATCTGTAATTCCAGTTCCAGGGGGTCCATCATACGAGGTACACATATCTGTCCATGCAGGCAAAATACCCAAACACATAAAAAAAAACCACTTGCAGAATAGCCACCAAATAACTAAGTTAGTATGTGTAAACTCAACACAAGGTGGCTGCTAGTGAAGGAGACTGCAAGATCTGTCTATCTGTGTGGGACTTTGAACTTCTGTGGGGGAGGTAGGATCCATCCTAAGTTCCCTTTTTTCCTTTGGTTTCTTTAAGTGTGCATGTCTGTGTGTTTATGTGTATGTAGGAAGATGTGTGTGCAGCTGTGTGTGCAGGTGTATGCATGTACTTGTTAGAGGCCAGAAAACAACTTCAGTTGCTATCCACCACCACCTCCTTCTCCTCTTCCTCTTCTTCTTTCTCCTGCTCTTCCTTTGAAACAGTGTCTCTCAGTGGGCTAAAGCTCACCAAGTAATGTTAGGCTGGCTGGGCAGTGAGCCCCAGGGAGCTGACTGACTCTACCTCCCCAAGGCTGGAATTATAGGCATATATGCCACCTTGCCTAGGGGTGTGTGTGTGTGTGTGTGTGTGTGTGTGTGTGTGTGTGTGTGTGTGTGTGTGTGTTTGCATGCATGCATGCATGCATGTGCATACTCACCTGCCTGAAACTGGTGCTCACTGTTTCATCCAGACTGTCTGGCCAGGAAGCCCCTGAGTACCACCTGTTTTGTCCCCTAATGCTGGGTGAGCTGCCATGCTGGCTTTTGTGTGGGTGCTGGGGATCTGAACTCAAGCCGTCGCCCCAGTCCCATGCCTGGTTCCTTTTCATGGGTAATGGGGATCACCCTCAGGTCTTTGTGCTTGCAAGGCAGGGACTTTTCTGACTGAGTTATCTCCACAGCCCACATTTTAACTTCTAAGGACTCGTGTGCCCCAGGGGCTTGTGGGGTTAGGGTAACAACTGACCAAGCTCCACCTTCTCATCTGCCCCTCCTGACATCCTTGGGAAGGAACCTTGTCCTGGAGCCTGGGTATTTCTCAAGTCCAGCCCGTCCTCTTGGTGAAGGATATGCCTGCTCTTTCCTGGCTACCCATGTTGGGTGGGACATAGCCTGCTAGGCTTGCATCCATTTCCCTGCTGCTTTCAGCTTTGCATGAATTCTCCCCCAAGTCACTGTACAGGCCCAGGCCCTTGTGGTCCCCGCCAGTGTACTCTACTTGATTGGCACATCCCTGAAAAGCCAGGCAGTGCAGGTATTGCAACAGTCCAGGCAAGGAAGGATGAAGCTTTGAAATGGCCTCTGTGCCCAGGGGGCTGCCCAGTCTTGGCTCACCGTGGCTACACTCCTGGTTCTGCGGTCCTATGGCTGCCTTGTAATTTCAGGAGCTTAGAAGCTGTGCGGAGTTGGGGCTGGGAGCCAAGTCCTAATACACTACCCTCTGCCCAGGTGTCAGTGCGGTTGAGCCCAGACTTGGCAAACACAACACACTATATCCTGGGTACAGACTATCTGGCCAGTGTCTGACATAGGGCAGTGGGTGTGTGTACGCACGCCACCCCCGAGAAGCTCACCAGTGGCACAGCAGAGGAAAAGTTCTTGTCACAGGGAGTCCGCATTCAGGCAGGGGTCTCATCCAGCTTACTCAGACAGCAGGGGATGGTTATTCCTCCCTTCTGCTGGACCACTAGGGGAAGGCAGTCTTCTGAGACATCCGAGGGCCTGAATAGCATTTGCTCATCCACCTGTATCCATGCAGCATGTGCTAGAAGCATCTCATACCGGCCCCAAGGTAGGATTTACTTGCTCACAGCGTGAGTCTCAGAGTCTGGTACTAACTGCGTGGTATTTCTGCTTCCCATTGTTGGCAGCTCACAGGGAACTTTTCCTTTCTCTTTTCTGAAGGAGAGGAGGTTTGTCGTTACCTCTATGTTGCAGGGGAAAGAAGAGTCTTAGGTTCTGTTCAGGGTGACACAGCTCCATCTAAGCAGAGGTCTGTGGCTGTCCCGTTTTTGTCCCGACACCCAAGTCTGGCATTGATATCAGTGAGGGGCAGGCTGGGTGCTCACAGGATGAGCAGCATCCACTTCTTGCCAAAGCCCTGTATTTGTGGACAGAGTGGTAGGATTTTTCTCCCAGTCTTCTCGGCTCTGTGTTCTTATCTGTGACACTTAGATAATAGTGTTTGCTTACAAGGACAAAAGCTGCTTGATAAGAAAGACCTTTTTTTTGGTTTTTGTTTTGTTTTGTTTTTAATTAGCAGCAGAGACACATTAGACAACCTCTGAATGAGCTGGAGGCCTCCCTCTCCCCTCCCTCCCGCTCCCTCCCTCCCTCCCTCCCTCCCAGGCACTGAGAACCTGGAGAACCCGTGCGTGCGTGCATGCGTGCGTGCGTGCGTGCGCCCTTGCTCTTGAGGAGTTCACAGACATGTGACCCAGGACAGATGTGAGTACTGTAAGTGCAGGGGGGCCCTTCTGCCAGGTAAGGGCTGCTTCTGGCAGGAGTGAGGGTAAGGGGTCCTCAACACTAAGAGTGCTCTCCGAGAGAAAAGATCAGTGACTGGCGGCTGGGAGAGCTGTGGGATGGTAGGGCTGCCACTGCTCTGCTGAGCAGAATGCCCAGCAGCAGGCAAGCATGCCAGGCCTCTTTCTGTACCCTGCTCTGCAGCAAAGGTGTGCTCAGGACTGCTGTGAGGCAGCTGAGCAGTGTGCCGTGGCCTTGCCGAGCTGCACAGCGGAGGTTTAGGCTCAGTCTCCGCACTTCTGAGATGCCGTGCCTCTCCTGTGGCTTCAGGTGCCTACACAGGAGACTTGGGCCATCTGTGGTTCAGGGTGCAGGGAGTCTGGGTCTTGGGGTCTTCATGGGTCATTCTAAGCGTTCTCCCTCCCCCCAGCTTTCTGAGGCTCCTGCCCTAACAGCAGATGCTGTAGTTCAGACATCTAGCCTCACATCTGCTTTCTCTCCTCCTTTCATCTGAAACCCAACCAGACTGTCTCAGTAAACAAACAGTAAATTCAACAATATAATCTTTTTGAAATGCCTTGTAGTTATTTTAAAACTATGTGGAGATTTATTTTAAAATAAATAGTTGCGGGCCCTGCTTCCATAGTCACCCAGCTGCTGGGAGCACCTGTGGCTGCTGCCTCTTGTCTAGACCCCGTGCCTCCCACCAGTGTCCTGCTGGCCTGCAGAGGAGGTGAGGGGACGTGGATGACTAGTCCACCATGTCCAAGCTCCTGCTGTATCTGTGCCTCAGCAGTGATGCTTCGTAGGCAGGAAGCCTATGCCCTGAGGGGAAGACAGACTGGCAGGTTGAGCAGCGTTCTAGTTTTTTTCTCTGTTGCTGCGATAGAACCCTGTGACCAAAAGCATCTTGGGAGAGGAAAGGTTGCGTTTGGCTTACACTTGCACACGTCACAGTCCACTGTTGAGGGACGTCAGGGCAGGTGCTTGAAGCCGAGACCACGGAGTAACGCTGTGCTGGCTCACTTCCGGGTTCATGCGTAGCCAGCTTTCTTATACAGCTGAGATCACCTGTCCACGGAATGGTGCAGCCCGCAGCCAGCTGTGCCCTCCTATATCAGCTGACAACTGAGACAATCCCTCACAGACATGCTCACAGGCCAAGCTGATCTGGAAAACTCCTCAATTGACACTCTCCCATGTAACTCCAAGTTGTGTCAGGTTGATAGTTAAAGCCAACTAGGATACTCCATATCACTTTAAACTATAACCTTTCAATTCCTTATCCCCAAGATCTTATGATTAATACAAAACACAACTTTAAAATATCAACGCTTAGGGTGTGAGGGTGATCTGGCTTGTGACATCGGTCGCCCTATTGATTGCCTCGGTTGATTTGGCTGATCTGGCAGGTTCCTGTTTCTCCTACACAGCTCCAGATGTGTCCTTCCTGAAGCTGACCACTCTGTGGATGGACATCTGTCTTAGTTAGGGTTTCCACTGTTGTGAAGGGACACCGTGACCAAGGCAACTCTTATGAAGGAAAACATTTAATGGGGCTGGCTTACAGTTTTAGAGGTTTAGTCCGTTATTATGGTGGGGAGCAGGCAGCAGGAGATTGGATTCTACACTGGGCGGAGCTTGAGCATAGGAAAGATCAAAGCCCACCCCCACAGTGACACACTTCCTCTAACAAGGCCACACCTACTCCAGCAAGGCCACACCTCCTAATAGTGTCACTCCCCATGGACCAAACACTCAAACACATTAGTCTATGGGGCCGTTCCTGTTCAAACAACCACAGCAACCTTTCTTGAATAGAAGACAGTCAAGTATCCGTGGTGCTTTCGAGACCCTCCAAAAAAGTTCTCAAGAATTTCAACACCTTTATTAAAGTACATCTTGCAGGGTGTGGTGATGTTCACCTTTAATCCCAGCACTCAGGAGGCAGAGGCCAGCAAATCTCTCTGAGTTCAAGGCCAGCTAGAGCTACATGGTGAGATCCTGTCTCAAAAAACAAAACAAACAAACAAACAACCCCCCTGCCCCAGACAACCCACTGAGGATCTTTAAAAATTCAAAGTCTGGGCCGGGCATGGTGGCGCACACCTTTACTCCCAACACTCGGGAGGCAGAGGCAGGCAGATCACTGTGAGTTTGAGGCCAGCCTGGTCTACAAAGCAAGTCTAGGACAGCCAAGACTGCACCCTGTCTCGAAAAAAACAAAACAAAACAAAACAAAACAAAACAAAAAACCCCAAAAAACAAAAAAACAAACAAACAAAAAAAAATACAAAGTCTGTTAACTGTGGGCTCCTATGAAATAAAAAACAGGCCATATACTTACTCATTCTAAAAGGGAAGAATTGAGGCAAAGGATCAATCAGATTAAAGAAAAACCAAAATTAAAAAAAAAAAAAAAAAGAAAGAAAGAAAAACCAAAATCTGGGAGTGTAAGTCTACATTCTGTACCTTGGTGTCTAGCATCTGGGACTCATGATCTTCTGGGCTCCCAAGGGCTTGGGCAGATTAACCTTTTCAGCTCGTCTGTCCATAGCACACACAGATTGTCTCAGGCATAAGCTTCATACTTTGCCCTGTCTTTAACAAATGCCCCACAGCCCTGGCATCTCCAGTATCCTGAGGTCTCCACTGCAGTTGAGGCTGTATCTTCACCAATAGCCTTTCCTGGCATCTTCTCCGGGATTCTGATCCTGCCAAGCCTTGGATTCTGGCCCTGGCCCTGTCAATCCTGCGGTTTTTATGTCTTCAAAAAACAGTACTACTTGAGTGACCCTTATACACTGCCAGATTCAGCTGCCAGCTTGAGATGGAGCCTCTTCTCCACCTGGCAATGATAGCTTCTGTGTGCTGACTACTTTTCTGTTGTCCCAATGAAGGACAGGTCTCATCTCAGTGATGATGAACTCTTGTTAATCACAGTCAATTTTTTAAAAATCTCTAACTGATAAGCGCACACAGATTCTTATATATCATACAAGTGTCCCCTGTCCCAGTTCTGAGGAAAGTCCTTGCTTCCCTCTGAAAACCCCCACGCCAGGCTCCGTCATCTGCGTCCTCTCAGCGGCCTTCCAGGCTTCCGTAGGAGTGGCCCAGTAAGCTCGGCCCACAGAACTGAACCGCTTTCCAAGCCCAGAGTTCTGAATATCTCATAGAAATTCTATTCCTGAGGCATAAAAGCCAGATAATCAGGTCCATCATAGCTCTGCCTGCTTGACTGTACTGTTTTCTGCTCTACTTCCCTTCTGTTGCTGTGATAAAACACTTGTCGCCAAAAGCACCTTAGGAGAGAAAGGGATTTATTTGGCTTAAACTTCCAGGTCGTAGTCCATCACTGAGAGAAGTCAGGGCAGCAACTCAAGAAGGAGCTTGGTGAGGTAACACTGCAGTGCTGGCTCCCTCGCCGGCTCAGACTGAGCTGCCTTTCTCCTCCTCTCTGGCCGCGGGATAGTGCCAACCCCAGTGAGCCGTCTTTCTCCATCAATTAACAGTTAAGACGGTCTCCCACAGACAACGCACACAGGCCCTCTGTGACTTGGATGGTTCAGTCGGGGCTCTCTTCTCAGGAGATGCTACGCTGTGTCAACTTGACAGTTAAAAACTAACTGGGACAGATGAGTTTCCTGGCCGCATAACATTGGGGAAGGACCAACAGGGCTTGTTTTAGATTTGCTCCCAGGAGCAGGGCCACAGACCCACCCCACTGACAGAAATAATCAGAAATACCAGGAAGTTGGTTCCAAAGAGGCCAGATGGAGTCTTCTGACTGGGAGGGGGTCTATGGAGACCAACTAGTTCACAGTTTTCTTCCTGTGCTCCCTCTCTAGCTGCCCTCCACAAGGGGCCTCCTTCTCTCTTGTTCTGCCCCTGACTGACCTGTACCCACTCAGTGCCGTCTCCACTGAGGTCCATGGTGCTGGAGAACCTGGAGTTTGTAAGCTTCAGGAGAATTGCACCTAGGAAGGTCCAGGCTGGTGGTCCTACCCTCAGTACAAGTGACAGAATTCCCTCACAAATGTGAACTAGAAAATACCTGACGGCTGAGGCCTGCCTTTCTTCCCAAAGCCAGGCAAGCTATTGAAACTTTCTGGGCCTCGCTCCCCCCTCTGGTGGGATGAACAGTAATGGCTCGTTCCCAGGTGATGCTGCCTAGGTTCTGAGACCTGAGGGCACGTGTTCCTACCCGAAGACCCCTGGCCAAAGGCTCTTGTTCGCTGAAAGGACCTTCTCGGAGTCCACTGTGCCGTGGGAAGGAGCGCCTGTGTCTCTCCGCCTCTGTGCACAGGCAGAACTGGACTCGGCTGACCTTCGGCTGTCCACTCCATGCATTTCCCAAGGAGCTGGGGCCAGGGAACAGTGAAGGAATCCCACATTATGGAGATGCGTTCTGAGTGCCAGGCCCTTCGGAGATGTTTATTCCCCCCACAGCTCTGGCAAGAGGACACCATTGTTCCTATTTCATACATGAGGGGCCTGAGGCTAGCTTGGAAGGGACACAAGAGGCGAGCACCAGAGGCCAGCTCCTCCCTCAAGAGGAAGACTGAGAACCTCAGCCTCAAGATGGGCCATTCTTAGCAGAGAGAGAGAGTTGTAGGGAGATGATGGGATGGCGTGAGAGCAAGTGAGAGGCCAGGGTGCTTCTGGCGGGTGCCTAGGCTCCGATCCAAACAGAGTGAGGCCCAGGCCTTGGGAGACGTCTGGTCTGGGTCCTTCTATTTATTTGCACATCACCAGATGTAAACTAATTTGTTTAGCAAGAAAAAACACATTTTTATTGCCTTTAAACCGGGCTGTTTTCCTCTGGCTCTCCATCGTGTGCACTGGTAGACAGGCCAGGAAGCAGAACTTTTGGGAACAGTCTGAGATGAGGTTGAGGCTGGGCTGTCCTGTGTGGGGTGTTTATCCCCAGTGGATCCCTAGCAGCTCCTACTCTGCCGAAGCAGCCCCGCGCATCTCTAGCAAGCTGCAGGCTGTGGAAGCCCACTAAACTTCTCTTGGACTCCCAAGAGGAAGCCTGGTCGGTTTCTCCAGCTCTGCTTATTTTGACAAGTGGTGGCGTCCGTTGTTAACCATCCTGCCATACCTCATCGACAAACCATGGTCTCAGTCAGGGGCTGGGCCCCTGCCCGGTGCAGTGGAAGGCGGAAGGCACCCTAAGGCTAGGAGGGAAGAGAGCTCAGGTTTCCTGGTCCTTATTGTCTTGCCTGCTGCCGTGTTGCTGTAGGTCATATCCCTGAAGCCTCAGGGCTCCGAAAGTGGGTTTTACCATTCCCACTTTGCAGACGGTGCTCACAGGGGCCAGGAGTGGGGTGTGCAGAAGGCTGGAGAGCAAGTGTCTGCATTCGGAGGGGTTCTCAAAGCTCTGGGTGGAGGGAGGAAGATGCCTTGCCTGGGCCCTAGAGGGTGCTAGAGGGTATACAGCGAGTTTAGGATTGGACTTGGGGAAAGGGGAGGGATGGGGAGGGGGAGATGGGAGGGGGGAGGGAGGGGGAAGGGGAGGGGGAGGGGAAGGGCTGCATCTGGCCCCAGGACCCAAGCCTGGCAAACTGGGATGGCAGCTCTAGGAGTAGAGAAGACCAGCTTCCTGCTTGATCAGCCCACTTTCCCTTGAGGGACTGGCCTATGACCAGGATGGGGCTGGTGCCTTCTTCCCGAGCTTCTGTTCGCTCAGTAAGTGTCCTGAGATGTACAGGTGGGTGGATCACGATGGGACCCGGTGCAGGGTGTTGGGGGGATGCTGTTGAGTCTCTTGTGTATGCGGTTCCCAGCTGAGGTGCAGTGCCAGGGCACAGGGAGGGGGGGGTGTTGAGAGGGGAAGAGTGGGCCAGAGAGGTGGGGAACTGTGAGGGGAAAGGGAGCCTTGACCAGTGCTCAGCCTATCAGACTACATGGCGGAAATGGAGCTGGCCTGGGCCGCTGTTTGCAGTGCCAGAGGGTAACCAGGAGTCTGGCCCCGCCCCAGGGCCTTTCCCTACCCCCCCCCCCAAGTCCCTCAAATAGAACTACAAAGCTTGCATGTCAGGCTTGTGGTATGGGGTGTCCCAGATTGCTGCTGCCCATAGTCTTGATCTAAACCCCAAACCCCAAACCAGAGAAAATGGTGCTAATTTGCTGAATCCCAAACTAAACCCAAGGATTAATTTTTGTACCTGAACCAAGTCCATGGTTTCTTATTGAAAATAAAGAAAGAAGGTTCTATTTAATTTAAAGTCTGAACTGTACTTCTTCTCTTCCTCTGCCATTGCCCAGAGCTGCTTGGACAAGGTCCTGTTGGCTGCTGGCTCTGGGCTTGACTCTGCAGTTCAGGTGGGGGGGGGGGGGGAGATGCAGTCCCCATTGAGGGCTGTTGGGAGCAGCTTTGTGGAAAGGGTGGCAGGCAGTGTCAGCCCTGACAGAAGCAGACAGAGGACTAGGTGGAGTCTGGGCCTTTCTGCTCCTTGCCCGTGTTAAATTCCGTTGAGATGAGGGAGCTGGCCCGTTGCCTGGAGTCAGGGGAGCAATCCTCTTGAGGTCTGTGCATGAAGTCAACCACACAAGCTGATCCGAGTGATGCTTCACGCTGTCATGGCTTCTTTTTTTCATTATCTTTGGGCTTCCCTGCAGACCAAAGGAAGTTTGGGGTGGTGTCCCTGTCAGCTGTGGGACTTCCTGGCCCCCTCATTTGAGTCTGAGCCAGGTATGAACCTGCTTCTGACTCAGGGAGACAGAGGGAGTATGGACAGGACACAGTCATCTGTGTCAGCTCGTCCTGTGTTTCTCTGTGTGCCACAGGAAGCCCACTAAACTTCTCTGAGCCTCATCTTAGGGGATGAAACAATGGCCTGGTGATAACGAGGAGCACTTAATGTTCCTCCAGAGGACCCAGGTCCCCAGCACCCACATCAGGCAGCTCCCAACAGCTGTAATTTCAGGTAGAGCGGATCCAATGCCTTCTGGCATCTGCAGGCACCTGCATGCAGGTGGCACACATTAAACTCACGCATGCACACACACATAAATAAAAATAAATGAATCTCTTTAAAATAGTGAAACAAGAGCTAGAGGTAATAATTGTCTTGTCCTTGCTAGGTTTAAGGCCACCAGCATGGAGTGGCACACAGAAGGTGCTCGGAGAGTGTGAGTTGCATGAATACAGGACTTAGGGCTGTTTGGTGGTGGTGGGAAATTCCAGGTTACTGAAGTTACACAGACCCCACCTCTAACCGGAGACCAGCAAAACTGGAGGCAGCAAAGAACCAGCTGTTACCATGTGACATGCTATGTGCCTCAGCCTGACCTTTAGCTAGTGAGTAGTACTGAGTTAGCAGTACTAGATCATCAGTACTGAGTCAGTAGTACTGTGTGCTCTCTCTCTTGCCATGGCCGTGGTGAGGGAGGGGGTCTCAAAATCTTTCCGCTTGAAGTCCCTTTGGCCCCTGGAAGCTTTCTTGCCACATTCTGCTGGGATGACATCAGGCCTCAGTCTTCTGTAAAACAGAGCTGTTGGTCCCTTTAGGTACTGTAGGGCTATGGGCCCGGCGTCCTTAACGGAGACAGCATTAAGTCAATCTCAAGGTGCAGTGCCGAAGCCCTAAGGTTTGCTCATCTGCTGACACCAGCCACACTCCCGAGCACTTCCTTGCACATCTCTTGGAGCGGTGTTTCTCGGCCTCCCTAGTGCTGCGATCCTTTAGTACAGTTCCTCGTGTTGTGCCGACCCCTGACCATAAAATTATTTCATGGCTACTTCATAACTGTAATTTTGCTACTGTTGTGAATCATAATATAAATATTTGATATGCAGGATAGCTGATATGTGAGTCGTTCCCCCCAGGGGGTCACAACCCACAGGTTGAGAACTGCTGGGCCTCTGTCCCCAGGCCAGCCATGGTGTCACCCACAGTGTTCCACTGGGTGCAGAGCCACAGGGCTCCAAGGCAAACAAGTACAATACCGGTATCAACAAGAACTCGCCGTTCTGCTCGCCTAGGGAGCACAGTTACCTGGGTTCTGTCCCCAGAGGCAGAACCTCAGGCGCCAGGAACTGACATAGACATCGACTTGGGATTATGATGGATGCCAAGGCTTCTCACCCAGGCTTACCAATTCCTGGGCCCTGTCTCCATTGAGTCTCTCTGTAGCTGGACTTTTGGCTACTTTATTGGGTTCTTTTTCCTACCTCCCTACCACCACCCCATCCCTTCCAACCCCCCAACACCAGGTAGGAGAGAAAGAAGGTTAGAGGGGGGACGGGGCATTATTATCATTAGATTACTTTCTGCTGATTAGAGGCGTTGAAGTCCTTGGGGAAATTTTGATCTTTGTCGTTAGGATATCTTTAAGCATGCAGTCTAGTGAACAGCAGCAGCAGCAGCAGTAGCAGCAGCATCAAAAGGGGGAGGAGCAAACGGCAGCAAGGGCAGCAGGGGCAGGAGCAAACAACAGCAGCAGCAGCTACCTCCTCTCTAGGAGCTCTGGCATTATATACCCTCTGACAAGTCCCCAGAATTTAAAATGTAAACTACCTGCAGTTGGCAGAATCACGTCCCTGCTAGAGCACGGGGCAAATCACAGCCAGCTGCTGTGGACAGTCTGAAGCAGCCCCATGTGCCACAGCTGAGATTAAAAAAAGAAAAAAAAAAAAAAAAAACCAACAACAGAACATATTCTCATAACATTTCTGTGTTTTTAAAGAGACCCAGAATTCTCACTACATGTCTCCATAGAGCCTGGCAGACCCTGAGAATTGTCCTTTCTGTCTGTTTCCAGGGGGTGCGGGAGTGTTGCCTGTGACCCACATTTCAGGTAATGCCCATCCAAATCGCCTTGACCCAGGTACTTTCTAGTTCCGGGTCCCAGGTTCCTCTTACCACATCCCTGCCTGAGTAGCTGTCCACAAAGGCTCCTGTATGTTCTTGCCTCACCCAGACTGTCATTGTCCCGCTCGGCAGTGGAGTGTGTAGGGTGCAAGGTGGTTTCTTTCTTTCTCTAGGAAAAATTAGGTCCATGTGGTTGGACTTCATCCTTCTAAAAAAATGCCTGCCCGTGCAACAAGTGCTCACGTATGCTGCTCTGCCCCAGCCCCTGAGCCGGATGGTGACTGAGAGGAAACCCAGTGTGGTAGGAGCGTGTGGGCTGCTAAGGAGTGGTGGGTGTCCACATGGAGGAGCCTGAGAGCAATGTCAGGGCTTGAAGCCAAGTTCACCCCTCTCTCTAGGGCTTCTTGGCTCCCTCCCTCCCTCAAGCGTACCTGGAAGAATAGGCTGATTTTGATTTTCCTGTGACGGGCCATTTTCCTGGAGGTGGCCCCAATACCACTCATATGTCTGCAGTGGCGTAGCATCCCAGCTCTTTGGAAAGGTTGTCTAAACCGTGTCAGTGATGCACTAATGTCAGGAAGGCACTGTGGCATGGCCATGGACAGAGTTAAAGCCATCAAGTGACGTGGTCCCAAGCGCGAGTGTGATTAGGGAAGCAGGGCTCATGGGGATCCAGACAGCATGAGGCTTCCATGTCCGTCGTTGGCGCCACCCGGCCTTTATAGGCAGCCAGTGGCAGGGAACACGCAGCACTTGCCAGGTCGGGTGATAAGGCTGTGGTGCTGGAGTGGCGTGTGTGCCTCAGCTGTGATGGGGACGGGAGGGGAGGGAGGAGGGTGGGGCTGCTGCAGGTCCAGGCTCTCTTGCTGCCCTGGGCAGACCAAACCACACCGAATCCAGGCTGCAGGACTGCCTTGAGGGGCTCTGTAAATTAAAGATGTCCCGGGCCAGGAAGGTGGGATTTGACTCAGCAGAGAGGCCTTGCTGCCTGCCTGTCCAGCTGAGAATGCTGCAGCTGGAGACACGACTATGTAAATAATCCAACGATAGGGGGCATTCTGGGTTTGAGAGGAGCAGAGAGTGACTTTTCTGAGAGAGGGATAGAATGGAACCAGAGAAAGCTTCCTAGAAAAGGCGACTTTATTGCTGGACCGTGAGGCAAGGAAGAAAACTCCATACCGCCGAGCGGGGCCAGCTGGGCGCGATGGTTCCATTTCTCTGTAAATGCATCCTTCAGGTGGGCATTGGGCAGGTGGAGTGTCCTGCCAAGGTGATGGAGGCCAGCTGTTCCATCAGCTCCAGCTGCTTCCCAACCTCTGCCTGGGGAAGCTAAGGCACTGCTCTTAGCTTCTGTCCCACGTAACAGCTGGAGCGTTGAGGATGCCTGACAGGTGCCTTAGCGTGGCCGGGAAGGCGGGGTTGACACAGATCTTGGGCCTTCTTCCACAGCCACTGGCTGGGCCCTGCTGTGTTCCTTAGGCCACACCTGTCGGCTAGAAAGGTTGACATTGCTCTCTTTCAAGTTAGGAGGAAATCTGAATGGGATTGAAACAATATTTTTTTTTATTATTATTTTTATTATTTTTTCTTTTATTTTCTTTTTCTTTTTTTCTTAATTTATTCTTGTTACATCTTAATGTTTATCCCATCCCTTGTATCCTCCCATTCTTCCCTCCCTCCCATTTTCCCCTTATTCCCCTTCTCTATGACTGTGACTGAGGGGGATTACCTCCCCCGAAACAATATTTTTTAATTAAAAATATTTAAATTATAATTATGTAACTTTACGCCATCGTTTTCTTCCCTTTAGCTCGTCCAACCCCTCCCATGTTCCTTTCACCCTCCCTCAAATTCATGGCCTTCTTTTCACTAATATTACATACATACACACATATGCACACATATACAAACACTCAAATGTATAAATACAACCTGCTGAGTCTGTTAGTGTTACTTGTGTGTATATGATTTCAGGGCTGACCACTTGGCACTGGATAACCAATTACAGGGCTCATCCCTGGGAAAGACTAATTCTCCCTCTTTTATCGGTCATTACTTGCCTGTAGCTCTCTGTCTGGGGATGGGGCCCCTGGAGACTTCCCCCTTCTGGTTAGCACGTCTATTGGTATTGTCACCGTTCAGGTCTTGTTTAGACTGCCATGTTGTTGAGGTGAAGCTTCCCAGTCATTTCAAGGAGACGCGACAGACTTCCTCATCCTCTGACTCTTACAATCTCTCCACTCTTTCTTCTTCTTCTATGTCCTCTGAGCCTTAGGTGCCAGCGTTACGTTGTAGATGCACCTGTTGGGGCTGAGCATCCCACGATCAGTTTATCTCAGCATTTTGCCAATTGTGGTTTTTCTGTGATGGCTTCTCTCTGACGCAAAGAGAAGCTTCTTTGATAAGGGGTGAAATCTACACGTTATTTGTGGGTATAAATAGTTAGAACATAGTTAGGAATTAGACTGGTCTACTAAAGTGGCAGTAGTAGGGCTTCTTTTAGGTTCTGTGACCTCAGTAGCCCCAAATAGTTGGTTAGGTTTCCAGTAGCAGCCATGATTTTCCTTCCTGTTGAGCGAGCCTTAAGTCCAGTTAGACAGCTGTTGGTTACCACCAAGATCTGAGTGCTGTTACTGCACCTTTAGGGGTACTGGTCATTGTCGGGGTTCATAGGTGTCACCGCTGGGTAACTGTTAGTCGCTTCCTTCCCTGGGCAACCCGCGTAGCATCTTCTGGGGCTCTGGAAGCTAGTCCTTAGGGAGGAGGCTGACCACACGGGCTTCTCTTTTCCAGGGGCATCAGCCAGGCCATCGCTGGGTCCCTTCTCACTATGTGAGGTTCCCAGGTCCCTACCCAGATACACTTTCAGGAGCCAGGCTTGACCCAGCCACCCAAGCTGGGCTCTGCAGGATAGGTTTTGCGCCTGGATATTTTTCTTCTAGTAAAAGTATTTTGAGATCTCAGTACCATGTTGACTCCAGGCTTAGTGAGCACTTTTCCCTTCACAACCTTCTGCGTTTTAGAAATATCTACACGTGTAAGAAAGGCTCTACTCTCCCGTTTTTCTATAGTTTTAAACGAGCTCTCCACGGGCAGCAGCGACTAACTCAGCATGAGATGCACTCTCTCACAACTCCACCCCATAGAGACGACACCGGCTTCCCCTGCTCTCCCCTGTCCATGTCCACAGGCGTGTTCTAAAGGTGGCTTGACTCATTTGTGGACGATGCTGGCTGGGTGCTGTGGTGGGCGCTGGAGAGCAAAGGTGACCACGGCACCTTAGAAACAACACCGTTGGGGGAAAGGAATATGGAGACAAGACCAAGTCAGGTTAGTCTTCTGGGAGTTTCCAAGGAGGCAGGGGATTGCCAGGAGGGCTCAGAGGCCGGTGTGGAATGTGCTGTCCTGCACGGATCCAGGGATGGACCTGACTGGGGCAACAAGGGAATGAAGAAAAGACAGACACGTACACGTGGACAGGATGGGACTGGGTGGACTGCGTTTTCTGATGGAGAAGCTACAGCGCCCTGGCTGCTCATCACATTTAATGTGTACAGTTGGATATGGATGTATGGTTGTTGCATGCAGCCTAATGTGGTGGGGTTACTACGTACATATAGGTAAGGAGGCGTGATTATTATATACAGTTGAGCAAGGAGGCAGGTCTAGCCAGCCTCATTAGGAGGAGCCTCTGTACGGGAGCAATCTTCAGGCCTTCACTTTCTGAGGAGGAAGCGATGGTGGACTGTTCTTGCTCACACTGTCCACATCCACACATGGACTCCCCCGCCCCTCTGCCCCACCCAAGGAAGACTTTGCCATCCCTCTGAGCCTCACCCCAGGGAGAAGGCTTTGGCACTCCCTTGGGGGTTGAGGCGTTGGAGTACTCGGTGTGGCTGTCCCCATGTCAACATGTCACATCCACTCAGGATTTCACTCATTCTCCTTTGCTCCCCACAGTGCAGAAGTTGGACAGCACTATGGGCCTTGACATTTTTTCCCTATCAGATTTAATTTAGCTGATGTACTAGGATGAGCTGAAAAGCATTTTCCTTTTAGAAAGTTAAGATACAGGACCTTATAATCTTTTATTAGCTACTTTCTATGCATTGAAGTCTGGGTATCAGGGAGTGATGAGGGAGACCCTGCCTGGATTTTAGTCACTAACAGCCCTCTTGTTAAGACAGCATAGGCATCTGAGAAGCTACATCAAGAAGGTCTTAGAAAGGGGAAACCAGGTCTGGGTTTGTGGAGTTTTGCTCTGGGAGATGGACGGCCCAGAAAGTCACTGTCTTATCCACAAACTGGACGCAGCACAAGCCACTATCTGACTGGGTGCTGTGGCCCCTCGTGGAAGAGTTGAGTTCAGCTTCGGAATCATCAGGCTTTTTTTTTTTTTGAAATAAAATCATCTTTTATAAAAGAGAGATTTATTTATTTATTTATTTATTTATTTATTTATTTATTTATTGAGAGATGTATTTATTATTCGGTGTGTCTGTGTAGTTCCCACTCTTCTTCCTCTTCTTTAATGTGATCGCCCAGACAGCTGCCTGCGAGTCCTGTGAGTAGGGAACCCCTGGGAGTGGCAGGCGACGGATGAGCTTGATGAAAACAGACTTCATTGAGCTGTTAAATGGGGTGTCAAAGGCTATTTAAACCTTTGGGGAGTAGGTAGAGGCTTTCAGGGTAACTGTACATCATTGGCGGTGGCTAAGGTGTTGGGAGTGCCTTATTTGTATGAGAAAGAAGTCCAGGTTCTTGCTGGACATGACCTTACTAAGGAGACCTTACTAACCTGGCCGAGACTACATGACCCCCTCTGGTGTGAGCAAAAGTGGGGGTCACAGGACATATAGGCCTGGAGCAGGAGAGGAGTGGCCCTCGTTCCTGCTGCTCTGAAGACGAGATTTCCGGGGTTGGACGCGGCTCTACCCTGTATGCTCTGGACCAGCTCCTTCCCATTCCTTGGTACTCCGGCCCCACATGTATGTCTGTGTGCCTGTGGTATACATTTATGTGCACCACACGTGTGCACTGAAGCCTTCTTGGTCAGAGCTGGTTTATCTTTGAATCTGAAGGTCTGGTTAAGAAATGGAACTCCTGCCTGTGCTGCGGCTGCTCGGCCCCTTCTGTCCTAGGTTTGAGTCATTCAGTTGACAAATCAGACCAACAATCTCTGCGTGCTGTCACGGAGCCTGTACAATCTCTAAGTGTCTGCCACAAATCAGACCAAATCCTGGCCCCACCGGGCCATGTGCTGCCTGGTCGTTGAGTCCTTGGTGGACAAACAGCTTCCTTTCAGAAAGACTGCTCTGCCCGCCTAACAGATGACCTACCTGGGGCCAGGCTGCTGCCTGGGATGCATCCAGCTTGCTTTTTGACTGCCTTAGCACTCGCACACTGCCTGGCACAGAGGAGGTGTCCCACTGGAGTTTGTGAAATAAGTGACTAAGGAGGACCTGGTCCAGCCTGGACACAAGGGCACGGAGGGTGCCTGTGGCGCGGTACCGAGAGGGCGAGGGACTGCGGATTTAACTCATGCACACACACTTGCGCACACACACACAATATCACAGCGGGTCCTTCGTGCTAAGAGAGCAGCCGCCGCAGCAGCAGCCGTGGCGGCGGTTTATTCTCATCCGTTCAGAGTTCCAAAAAGCTTTCTTATAGGCAGCAAAACAGGAATCCTACTCCCAGGTGAAATCCCTCAAGAGGCGATTGCACACAGGAGGAAAAGTCTCGAGGAAGGGAGGGGTGCGATCTTAGAGCAGTAAACATGACTAGCTAACCAAGATAAACACAGACATGGAAGCTGCTAGAAACAGGCCACGAAACAGCAAGACAGGCAGGCAGCCCAGTTGGGCCTGGTTCCTACAGGTGCCGGGCTGTCACCCAGCCTTACGTGGTACAAAAGATCCCCCCTCCGTTTACACCCGCCCCTTCTTGGGGTGCTCTGTCAGTGCAGGATGCTTGGGCACACCTATCCATGGCCGTGCTTCCAAGATAGAGACAAGTTTAGAACTCTGGTGACTGTAGGGGAGGTGTGGATGAAAGGCCCCAGCAGACTGAGGGAGATGGATTCATTTAGCTAAAGAGCATCTGAGGGGGACATTCAGGCACAATCCAGGGGCTTCCTAGACTACTGTGTAACCTTCAGCAGCATACCTACCTGACGGATGCCTCAGTGTCTCCATCTACACTGTGGATATCAGGAAGGTCACATGGTCCTGGGTCCCAACGTCCTGAGAGAGGAAATGGGATGCAACTTTGCAAAATTGCCAATAAGAAAATGCCCCACGGGTCAGTTTAATGGGAGCATTTTCTTGTTTGAGGTTCCCTCTTTCCAAATGACTCTAGCTTGTATCTGGTTGACATGGAACTAGCTTGCACCCCAGGGAATGAGCGAGTGTGAAGGGGTGAGCCACACAGCCCATGCTTCCTAGCGTCATCTTGGCAGAAGGCTGCTCCCCAGCTTTCAGGAGCACCCAATGAGAAGGACAAAGGGCAAAGGCTACAGTTTGGAGCACCGCGGAAGGAACACGATCTAATCAATGGCCCAGAAGCTCCCTGCATGACTGGGAGACCCACAGATGGGAGTGGGTTTAGGAAGGTGCTGCTGAGGGCGCTGGGTATCAGAGCTGTTTCTCTGACCAGGGCCTTCCTAGGCTTAGGCCCTTTCTGCGGGGTTTATTTGCCGGGGGTTAGGGAAGGGGCAGATTCCAGGCTGGATTAGCTAGCAAAGGGGCTGACAATAGCCCAAGGTAGATTGTAACTAAGCTGGAGATCTGCAGCATGTCTCCACAGTCATTGAAGTTATAATCAACCTTAAGAAAAGGTCCAGGGGAATGCTCAGTCATCTGGTTCACACTGGCCTGCCCTTATACAAGCAAGTGTTGAGCACAGTAGACTCAGTGCTATGCTGTCTGGGTGTCCGAGGAGGCTTCAGACACTGAGCCCATGGGAAGAAGGCATTGAGATTCTCACATGCTGGCTGGGGAGAGCACAGGTGAGCTGTAGAGACTGGCCGGAGCTGCTGTCAGAGCGCTATGTGAAGAGCGGGTGCTCAGTGAGTAGCTGGCTGCTTCTGGAAGGGTGCTGACAGAGTAGAATCGAGACTAGTGACCCTAAAGCCAGCTTTCTGGGGGGAGGGAGGGGTCAGAGCTCAGCTCTCACACTCCCTGGCTGTGTAACCCCAGGCACACCATGGCCGCTTTCTGTGAAGTTCGTAGCTGTGACGTAGTCATTGGAGAGTATGGGAAGAGCTATTTGGCACCTTCTTTCTTGCCCCAAGTCTGTCCCACCAGCCTCCCTTCCCAAGCATACCCAGAACAAAGGTCCCTCATTGTATATGACTTTGCAGCAGCAGAGGCCCGGTTGCTCGCTCCCCTCTTTGACACACTAACTTGGTTTGTGTTCAGGACATATTGTTTCCCCTCCTTGGTAGCCACTCTGCCTGGTCTTCGGCATCTTTTCCACGGGGTCATGGGCTGCAAGGCTGCCATCCCTGTCTACAAGGCTCCTCCTAAGGATCTTGGTTATATATTCGTCTTTATGTATCATTTGCTTAATCCCATTTTCCCCCTCTTCCTTTTGCCTTATCTTTGAACTACAGACTTCTCTGCCTTTCGTTGCATGTCTAGCAAATAATTCAGCCTAACTCATTCCTAATCAAGCCCCCCAGAACCCAGTCTGTCTCTGTGTTCCTGCTGTTTCCCCCCAAGGCCCTGTCTTTCCTCTTCTATGCTACACATCTGACTCATGTTTAGATTTTATTGTCTCAGGCAGCTGGTGGCACACACCTTTAATCCTAGCACTTGGGAGGCAGAGGTAGGTGGATCTCTGAGTTGAGGCCAGCCTGGTCTACAAAGTGAGTTCCAGGACAGCCAGGGATACACAGAGAAACCCTGTCTTGACGAGCCCCTCCTCCCCCCGCAAAAAAAAAAAAAATCGTTGGCTCTATCTTGACAGTAGGGGCAACGTGTGAGTTTTTGTTGTTGTTGTTTGGTTTTTGTTTTTGTTTTTGTTTTTGTTTTTTTTGTCATTGTCCTGGACAGGCCCGCATCATGCTCATTTGGATAATTTCCTTGTAATCTCCTGTTTGGTTTTCCTGCCTCCATCTTGACGTCTCTGGGGCTGGATCTTATTCACACACAGACTCTTGCGGTGTGAGCCACAGTTTTGCAGTGGTGACAGCATGCGTGCCTTCCATTGTGTAGTCTGACCTCATCTTGTAGCAAACACTCTGTCCTCCTGTCACCCAGTCCTCCTTACTTGTCTTCATATAAAAACAGGTGGCTAGTTAAGACAGGGCTTCATGGGTGTCTTAGGTACTTTCCTATTGCTGTGGCAAAGCACCATGACCAAGGCAACACTAAAGAAAGCATTTTATTTGTGGAACACGGCACCAAGCATGCGACAACCATGGAGCTGAGAGAATTAACTAGGGCTGGCGTGGGCTTTTGAAACCTCAAAGGCCACCTCTGGTGACACCCCTCCTTCCAAAAGCCCACCCTCCTAATCCTTCCCAAACGGTTCCACCAACTGCTGACCAAGCATATAAATATATGCGTCTTTGGAGCCAGTCTTATTTAAACCACCACAGTGGGTGGTGTGAGCCACCCCAGAATGGCTTGCCCAGAATGGCAGAGACTTCTGCATGCCACCTCTCTGCATCCCTGCAGTCCCTTGGCCTCCCAGGTGGGCTGTGTTCATTTTGGGTCACCATCAGAAACTGCGGATGTCTGCCAGCTTGGGGCTCAGCTGTGAGCTAGGCCTTAGAAACAGAAGAAGGAACAAGGCAGGCCCAAGACCCAAGAGTGCCTTACTCAGTGGTAAAGATAGGCCAAGAGACTAGTGGAGAGCCAGTGGTCCCTCAGGCTGGGTTGGCTCTGCCGTGGCCGAGCTTTGGTTGGTAGCCGTGGTCACAGAGGAGAGAGGAGAGATGCGAGGACATTTGGGAGGTGGGAGAAGCAGAGTGTAGGTTTGCACTGAATAAAGAATCTTCAAGTTCAAACCCGGACTGTGTTGTTTGCTAGCTGCCACTGTGACTTTGACCTAAATGTTGTTTAGCTTTTCTGTGCCTTAGTGTCCTCATCTATAAAGTGGAGCTGTAGCAGGGTTTACATGAGAGGACTGGGAGGTAGAGAAAGCTTCTCAGGAAACCATGGTCACTGTCATGGTTGATGACTGACTGGGCTGGAGCGTGCACCATCCTAGGAATGTCTAGGATGATGCGCTGAGTACCTGGAGATGGTGGGAGTGGGAGGACCAGCTCCCTCCTTTGGCTCTGGGGACCCTGTAGAGCACCTGGTAGGATGACAGAAGCTCTCTGCCTCCCACTTCCCTTCCCATCAGGAGGCAGGTGGCCCCACGTGTGACGAGCGTGGGACCCATGGATTGCTTACTGTGTGCGCATCTTGCTCCCTTCCCGCTCTGGAGGCAGGAGAGGGATGCTGCGGTGGCCATCAGTGAAGTCATCGTGGTGATAATGGCAATGATAACGGCTCGCATTTGTGCCAAGGTTCACATCTCACACAGAGTGTCCTCATGTTCATTACCTCATGGGAACACATGGTTCCAATAGTGGCGAGGGGCACGTTTCTTGTGGGCCCTAGGAGGCCGCTCTCTGAGAAGTCTGTTTCAAATAATAACTCATGGCCCGTGCATTTTTACAGCGCTTTGTGCTTTGCAGAGCATCTTCACGTCCTTCCTCTAACTTGGTCCTCACACTCCTTTTGTGGCCCATGGTCCAAGGAAGAACTTCGCATCTGACGAACATAAACTGGAAGACCTAGGCGTTCCAGGCATTTCCAGGCTCAGGAGTCTGATCTGCATTTTCAGCTAGTCTCTGGGATGGTCAGCCCTTCCACTGAGCATCTTCAGGGACAAGGAAGCTCAGTGCCTGTGAGGAACAGGCTGCCATCTCCACAAAAGGCTTCTTATCCGTTCCCGTGCTGGACCTAGCTCTTTGTTTGAAGGGGCCCAGCCTAGCTGGATCCTCAACACTGTCCTCCTCAGGGTGCAGCCCTGGCTGACTGGTCTTGTGCTGCTAGTGACCCCATAGGACCATAGCCTGACTGCAGCACCTTCATAGGTGTCAGCCAGGCAGTTTTTGGTGTCCCCCAGTCACTCATGTCCCTAAACCTCCCTGAGGTTCTTCCTGCTGGGTGGGCCCTGTACAGGGTGGTCTGGGGAGCCCAGATAGTTGGGGGTATTTCACTGCTGAGAGCTAATTGGGGATTAGGAGGAATTCTGTTGCAGTATGAAACCCAAACAGCCTAGCAGGTGAGTGAGATGCCTTTGCCACTCCACAGTGCTGCCACCTCAGACTGCCGTACCTCCTCCAGGTAGCCTTCCCAGCTGTTTTCAAGTGGGGAGAGGCTTTTATGGGCTCCTACAACACAGGGCCTCTCTGCTTCCCACCGGCTTACTCACCTTCACAGCAGCAGTGGCCCCACCATATCCTGAGAAGTCTTAGCAGTCTCACTTTGTCTCTTCTCCAGCCTGTTTTCCGTGAGCCAGGTAGTGCCAACACATACCTATACATACAAGTGTGTGCACTTTTCTCAGTCTTGTGACCCCATGGGGACATGGCCCAAGGCCATGCAAGGGAACAGGCTATCGATGAGTCCACTCAGATTTGTAGATCTCACTTAGATCACTTCCTGCGAACCTTCCACGAATGCTGACCATAGCCAGCACGCCAAGGATCGGAGCCGGCTTACCTGGGATTGCTCTTAGATTGGTAGTGACCCTCCCCTATTCTCCTGGGAGTCTGTGCTCTGCTAAGTTCTGGGGGACACACTGCCATCAACCCGAGCACCATAGAGGTCCCCACATCCCTATCCAGCTTGGTGACAGGATTGTTGTGGTCTGGGCTGAGCTCAGGGGCTGACGCTTCATGTAGCCCCCTCTCCCTGCCCTATCCGGCCAGCACAGGGCTCTTTGCTTCCCAGTGGGTTGGCAGTCAGGTCAGATGACTCTGATTGGAGCTCTACCCTTACCCCCACCCCCCTGTTCCTCTGTCCTTCCTCTGTGAAGAACTCAAGAGTGGTAAGTCCACTGTGACCAGTGGCTGGGAATGTCCTCTCTCTGAGCTTGCTTCCTGGGGCACACGTTGGGTACACAATTTCACAATCCCCAGATTGCTGTGAGCCTTGGAGGAGGTCCCATAGGCAAGGGCCTGGTACCCTGCCAGGCAGGCAGGAGTTAGTGACTGAAGGGTGATGGCAGGAGAAAATGTGTGGGGAGGGTGGTGACATGACCAGAAGGGCCAGAGAAGTCAGGCAGGTGGAAGAGACAGTGGATCCCTGTGCCTTTCTGATAGTCCCCGCTTGAGGGCTTGGAGAAGTGGCTTCCTCTTGCTGGGTGCTGATGAGATGTCTCTCCAAGTCAAAGAAGGCCTAGAAAAGCCTAAGTGGACATATGATGCCAGTGGCTGGGACTTGTGTGATTTCTTGGCCAAACTGCCCACTATAGAGAGGGCCGGGAGTGACTGAGGCCTTTATGTGTCTCAGTCCTTTAGCCAGAGCAGGTCTGGATCCCTCCGTTTAGGCAAAAGCCAGCAGCTGACTTAACTGGGCTCTCATCAAGGGCTGGTTCTGAGTCCTTGCTGTCTTCACCTTCTGATTCCTCATATAAACTCTCTGAAGTAAGACCAACGACTTCCACTTGACAGAGAAGAGAACTGAAGTTTGACTCAGCCTTTGCCTTTCTCAGGGTGGCGCCAGTGGTGCATGTGGGTGCTCCAGAATACAGGGACTCGGCCTCCCCAGCAGGTGGGTAAAGTGTCTCCTTGGGTCCTCGTCAGCATGGGGCCTTTGTGGTGTGGTGTCATGAGACCCAGGTTCAAGTCTTGCTGTGTCTCCCGTTTAACCATGACCCAAGTACTTTGGCAGTTCTGGCTCTGGTTCCCCAAGATTATGTCAAAGGAGATTAAGAGGCCCTGTGGGCTGGTGTGATAGGCAGCCTCACTTTGCTGGCAGCTTGTCCTTGCACCAGGCAGCTCCCCTCAGTGGGCCTTATGGGGGATCCAGAGTTCGTGTCCCCCTCCCATTACCCTCATCTTGAGCTAGACTGTGGAAAGCTTTCCTCCTTGGGCCTCTCCCTCCTCCTCCTCCTTCTCCTCTTCTTCTTTTAAGGTTTATTTATGTATTATTATGTATACAGTGCTCTGCCTGCATCACACCTGCAGGCCAGAAGAGGGCATCCAATTACATTATAGATGGTTGTGAGTCACCATGTGGTTGCTGGGAATTGAACTCAGGACCTCTGGAAGAGCAGATGGTGCTCTTAACCGCTGAGCCATCTCTCCAGCCCCTGTCCTCTCCCTTCTTAAGGCCGTCCCCAGGATTAGAAACCTTGCCTTTGGGGCTGGGTTCATCCCTCATAGCTCCCTGAGGAGTGGAGGCCAGTTGTCAGTGCACAGCAGAAGTCACATTCATCCTGCCATGGTCCCTGTTCATAGGAGAGGCAACTGTAGGATTGCTCAGCCAAGACCACCACAGAGAGTCCAGGCTAGCCCAGCTCCAAGGTCCCTCAGACCTTCTATTCATTTACTCATCAGGCCTGCTCTGTGTAGAGCTTGGAGCTGTCCCTGTGATGCTGTGGTAGAAGCAGAGGTCCCTTGACTCCAGGCACTATTGCTTACTGCTGTGGACAAAGGAGGGGTGTCTAGCGGGGTGCAGGCAAGGGAGTAGCACGCTGAGGCAGAGGAGGCAGAGTTGGCCCCACCTCAGAGGACCCATGCTCTGGAGGAGGCTGAAGTGGCCTCTGTGGGAAATCTGTGCTAGAACCCAGCTTTCATATTGTCTTTTGTTGGTTTTTCAAGACAGGCTTTCTCTGCGTAGCCCTGGCTGTCCTAAAACTCGCTCTGTAGACCAGGCTAGCCTCGAACTCAGAGATCTGTCTGCCTCTGCCTCCTGAGTAATGGTATTAAAGGATGTGCCACCACTGCCCAGCCATATTGTCCTTCTTAAAGAACACTTGGGGGCCATAATAACCTATGTTGACCTTCGTATGTTATACATTTGTTATTTCACTAATTTAGTGAAACAGATGCATCCTGTGTCTGTGTTAGCACAAGGCAGACAAAGCCCAAGAGCCTCTGTCCCCTCCTCAAGCAGCTTTCCACTCTAAGATGGTAGTACAGGATGGTGAAGGCTAAGGGGTGAGGGGGGCAGCAAACGTCCAGTGTTTGAGATGGCACTGAAGGGTAAGTAAGAGTTTGTGGAGCAGATGCCAGAGAATGGGTAGCTAACAGAGGAAGCAGAGGGTCCAGCAGCACAAAGGCTTTGAGAGCACCGTGTAAGACATGGTCAGTAGGGCGCAGGTGAGCACGGGGGCTGGAGGGTGGTCAAGGCCACATCGGGCTCTGGATACCAGTGAGGAAGAGGTGTGGGTATGACCAGGCCTCAGCTTAGTGAGGTCAAGGAAGGCCAAAGGGACCAGTCAGACATCTGGGACCTCAGGCTGGATGGGTCCGCCAGGAGAAGGGAATAGGTTAGTAGGCAGAGTAAAGATTGGGGACGGGACAAAGACGGACAGCCTATGTAACACACACACACACACACACACACACACACACACACACACACACACACCCTGAAAAAAAAAAAAAAACCCCGGCAGGGCCCACATTGCTAAAAGTTTCATCATGTCCCACAGTTTTTGGTTGTTTTTTTGTTTTGTTTTGTTTGTTTGTTTCTTGTTTTTTTTTTTTAATTTAAAAAATATTTTATTTAACTTTAATTTATGTGCATTGGTGTGAGGGTGTCAGATCTTGGAGTTACAAACAGTTGTGAGCTACCATGTGGGTCCTGGGAATTGAACCTGGGTCCATTGGAAGAGCAGACAGTGCTCTTAACCATGGAGCCATCTCTCCAGCCCCATGTCCCACAGTTATATGGGTTGGAGGGTTTAGGCCAGGCTCCTCAGGTGAGCCTTTGGCTCGGGGTGAGGTTCGGCCAGCAGGTGGTCTGCTTGTGGGTACAGGACAGGCTCCCCATTAGGCTCTTTCTGCTTTGGGCGCCATCTCATGTGATACCCAACAGAGAGGTCAGAGGTCTAGGGAGCTGACAGGGAGTCGTCAGGCTCCCGGCCCCAGCACACTCCACACATTTGTTAGAACAGCCGCAGGCCTTCCGAGGAAGAGTGCCACATGGATGGCTATTTTACCCCCTCCCTCGGAGAGACTTGTGTCCTCCGAGGACAGGAGTAAGATGGAACAGGGCAGGGGCAGGGTACAGGCTTTGGAGCCTACCATGCTTTTGGAATATCTACTCCATTAACGCTGACTTCAACTACAGATCCACCCCGCCTGGGCCACTGTCTGCGTGGTGGACATCAGGGTCTTGCAAGGTTAAAGTATATTTACTAATGCCTGAGTGTGTCACTGGTACTCCAGCTGCCAGCATGCAGCACAGGGGTCTATGCTTAGACAAGGGCAGCTGTGTGCTCTAAACCCAGCTGTGGCTACCGAGAGTATCGCCTGTAGTTAAACTGAAAAGGACCTGGAGCTCAACAGGCCAGAGAGTGCTTGATCGGTTAGTGATGTCTGCTTTGTTAACGGGGTGGGGACTGACCACATCACTGCCTTTGCCCATGGGTTCCCATGGCATCTCTTGGGCCACGGCCATTGTTAGGGCTCATCCACAGACCCGGTATCCTCCAGAGCACCGACAGAGGTGCACACACTTGCCACTTTGGAAGCCTGCCTGTGCACCCTTCCCCCGTCCCCTGACACGATGCCCTCGGGTGTCCGTCAGCCGGATTGCCATACCCAACCTTGCGGCAGCCAGCCTGTACCTGAGCCAGGCCAACACCGGCTCTGGGGTGCTGACACCAGCCCTTATCGGACTCACACCACACGCCATCACTTTACCATCTCCCGCTCACCCCTCCGACCCCGTTCTTCACCACGGAAGGTTTAATTGTTGCAAATGGAATCCGTGTTCTACAGAAGTCCAATAAATCTGCAGTCTGTCTTCCTAGTAATCCATCACAGATTGCAAATCGCACGAGGAAAAGTCTATAAGATATGTTCTTCATGTCTAGCATGTTGGGTTATTTTCATGTCTTGTGGTTTGCATTTGGCCACTGTCATTTTAGAGGAATTTCCTGCCATCTGCGTTCAATTGAATTTTCTCACAGATTTGTGCTTGCTTGTAAATACTCAGGGCTGGCAGAAAGGGGAGCTTTGTTCTTGGTGACATTTCAAAAAGCTGTTCGTGTTTCGTGCAGCCTCACCAGCCGGCCGGCCGGTCTGCAGCTTGGCCAGGAGAGCGAGCGGGGTGAGAAGGTGCCTCCGGGCCTTGGGATGAGATTCGCTCCCCTGCAGGGCGGCCAGCCAGGGCAGCTCCCTACCTCTCCTGCACCCAGCTGTTCCCCTCAGTGCTGCGGCCAGTGGTGCTAGGTGTGTGCATTCCTTGGCTCTGTGCCCTTCCTCTGCAGGAAGATGGTGCTGGACCATAGCATCCAGACCCACTCTGTTCTAGTTCAACCCTGGTGATGGTAGATGGCCCAGCTCTGTGTGACTGTAGACAAGTTGCTTTGCTCCCCAATGCGTCAGGCTCTCTCATGGACCTTGGTTGCTTGTTAAGTCTTGAGTGCAGCTGGAAGAACCAGCTGGCAGTTCTTCCTTTTAGCTGAAGTTCATCGCCTGCCTGCTGTGTGCCCGACCCGTTTGGGCATAGGAAATAAAAGGATGCAGAGGAAACAGTGGGTCTTGTCTGTGAGGACCATCGGTAGCTAAGGTGTGTCACGACCATCCCATGGCAGGGTAGGAGGAAACCTCTCTCTGTGTTGTAATAATAATGCCAGTGACAAGCCTGTCAACAGGTGCTGCTGCGTACAGCACGTGATCCTAATTTATTTACTCTCCTGCCAGTCTGTCAACACAGACCGGTGTCCTCTTATCCACCATCGTATGGATGAGGAAGCTGAGGCTTGGAGATGTTAGCAGGCTGTCTGAGGCTGCATACCTTTCCATGAGAGACCATGAGGCACTGGGGGACGAAGTGACTTGTCCAGGGGTCACACAGAGCTGGGCCTTCACTCATCACCAGGGGGTGAGCTAGTAAGTGCGAGTGGTTCCGTCCCTAAGGGAGTACATTTTTTCCTGTGGAGACTGTTATCCAGAGAGATGACGGCCACACTTGCATGCGTAGGAAACATCACAAGGCGGGATTAGGGGACAGACTCACAATCCTCTTCCCGTGGATAGAGGAAGTTAAAACTGAGAGATGGAAACTCTGCATGGGAGACTGATCTTGAACGTTAGGCAAGGCATCTTGGTCTAAGTTTTCTCAGAAGAATGAGAACAAGTCTCTACCTAGCCGGCCTCTGGGTATGAATGTCTGGCTGGGGCTGTTCACAGGACCCCTCACCTGCTGCAGGGCAGAGTTCCTGCCGTCCACTGTGACATCATCCCTGTCCCCATAGCAAACGCTCCTCCCCTCCCCAGAGCAGCTCTGTCTTGCCTGCTGCTTCCAAGAAGACTGTCCTGAAAGAACCAGTGGGATCTTCCCTCTTCCATTTCCCTTCCCCTCTTTCTTCTAGCTAACTCTTGGCCTTCGAGTCCTCAGCTATCTCTCTGCTGCTCCCCCAAAAGCCAGCGCAAGCTGCCAGGTCACCCTGGCCACCGCGTCAGTGTCTGATCTTCATGTCCTTTGCATGTGCTTACGTCCCTCCTCATGAGCGCAGCTTTGTGATGTCTTGTAGACACCATATTCTTCCCCAGGCCCCTTCTGGCTTCTGCCTCACCTCAGTGGCTGTTGGTGCTCTCCTGATCCTGGGAGGCTCAGGCTTACTTAAGGCCTTCCCTGTGTTTTCCCAAGAAAGAGGAGTTAGCATTCACAGACTTAATGGTTTCTGAACAGAGCTGAGAATGTCCTGGCTACGGTTCTGCCCCTCATCGGCCTGCTAACTGGAGGCTGCGCCCACTCACGGGTGGAGACTGTCCATTTTTGGGCACTGCTCTGTCTCCAGTACCTGAAGCAGTGCCAGGCACGGATGAGCGCTTAGTACTTGATGAAAGCATGCATAGGTGAGCGGGGACCCTGGGGACTGAGAAGTGCTGTGCTTACCTCAGCAGGAGAGCACCATTGTTTTCTCTCTGAGGTGTCTTGATCTCATTGACAAACTAGATGGAGCTTAACCAATGCCTCACTGAGCCACCCCGTGTCTGCCCTGTAGCATGGCGGAGGCGCTTTGGCTGGGAGCCCCTTTGTGGAAACAAAGACTTGTGGTCCCAAGAACCGTGTTTCTGGACCTGACCCAGATAGGAACCTCTAACTTGGGATCCCTCCATCCTCCTTGCAGCAGCCAGGAGGGTTGGGCTGGCCTGAGCCAGGCATGAGGGACTATGCATAGCTTGGCCAGTGGAGGGTGGCACTAGAAGGCCAGCCTCTGTACACCGTCCATGACCCGGTCACAGCCAGCTTCAGGCCACACCTCCCTGTCATCGAGGATGTCTGCCTCACCCTGATGCTCTCGCTGGTTACTGCAGCATCTCCCTGGATAGAACATCTGTGAGCACACCTGTGCGGGGCGGAAGCGAGGAAGTCAGTCACAAAGGAAGCCGTCAGGCAGGGGGAGTAGGCAAAGGAAGGGAGAGAAAGGAAAAGAGGTGGAGACGGAGAAGAGCAACGGTGTGTGTCGAGAGCAGCATGGGACCATGGAAGTCAGAAACCCATGGAATGACACCAAGAGGCACAGTGGCACTGGGACACAGGGAGACCCGGAGTTCCATCTCATGTCTTTGCCAGCACTCCTGCTAGGGACGGTCACGGGCAGAATGGGTGTAGGAGTGAGTTGGTTGGGGACTGGGAACAGCATACACCCTCTGCAGGAGGAGGAAGAGCCAAAGCCCCGAGGTCTGCATCTTTACTCATTCATTTGTCCTCATTCATTCGTCAAGCTTGTCTGTCTTCTCTGTGCTAGCAACCGCCGTACTCCCCCGCAGCCCAGGCACTATCCTCATTCATCTTTGCTCCTTACCTGCCATGGCCAGCCCAAGGGATACCCCGGTTCTCAGCCTCCTCTAGTCTAGCCAGCCTCTAGCCTGGCTTGTCTCCTTGGCCCCAGGGTGTTGCCACAGTTGTTGAGAGACATAGCCATGTGTGTGTGTGTGGGGGGGGGCGGCAGTTGAGAGCGCGAGTGTGCGCTGGTGAATTGCCATATGTTTGCCCCTTCTCTCTCCTGCTGTCGGTGGTCTCTAGGCACCTGGGGGTGGCAGCCGCTATTTTACACCCACTGGAAGCTCAGTGGCCTGTAAGTAGCTCGACGGCCTGTATGTAGTACCTATGTGGTCAGCGTAGAGTGGTTTTTGTGATGGGCCTTTGGCAGCGTTAGGTGGGCTTTGTGCCATTTCTAGACACAACGTCCCTCTGTATGATTGTGGACCTCAATTTTAAGAGGGGTAACCCAGGAGGTTTTTTTCGGGATCCAGAAGCCCCAGGACACATGTATCACTGGAGACTCATCTGCTTGCTCATTGACTGTTTGGTCTGTCCTAGTTTGGCTGGGCACTGAGCACTCTAATGAGTCAGGCCTTGTCCCTGTACTTAGAGGTATTTGTGGTCGCAGGGCCTGGGAACTGCAGCATATACTCCATCCAGCCTAGGATGGCTTGGGACTTCTAGAGAGAGCCTGAACTTAGCGACCCATGTCACCTCCTCTGCTGTCATCACTGGCCTGAGTGGCTGGTGGCTGAGGATACATTTTCAGGCAAGGCAGATGGGGACTCATTCCCAGCCTGTTTCAGATTTAAGCCCACTTCCCCCAGCCCTGGGCACACGGCACCTAGCTCTCATCTAACACCCGCAGCCTGGGGCTGGCACAGATAGGACCACCTTAGTGTTCTAGGCACTTGCCAGTGTCACTGTGCGTGGGGCTATGATGGACTCACAGAAGGGCCCCACTTCACAGAAACCCAGATCACTGTGCCCTTGTTCCACCTGCCTTAAGTCCCTCCCTCCCAGGCCTCAATACTCAACACCTGCCGTCCCCACGTGTTGGTTGATTGCTGGACAGATTGGGTGAAAGCGCCCGATTCACTGGTCCACAAGAGCCAGGCTATCCCGCCCAGGCCCACCCGGAGCCAGTGCATAGGGATTTGGGACTCAAGTTCCGCCAGGTCGCATAGTCCCCTAGTTGCTAGGAGAGTGCTAGCAATTGTTCTTGGAAATGATGTGGTTAATTTTGTGTTTCTGTTTAGGGAGGGCCTCGTGCGAATGGGAGCCCTTATTAGTATCAGTTTGGGAAAAAATACTGAGGCATTCACGGCCAACTGCTTAATAGTTTTCATTGAATTAATTTTAAAATGAGAACCTTGTTTTCTTTATTTAATAGTAGCAAACGACTTCCACATTCAGGCCAGTAACAGCCTCGGTTATGGGCTCTCCACAAACAATACACACATTAAAGGCATTGCATTGCCCTTGTGTGGAATGAAGGATTTTGTGCAAACTACTTATTATAAGCACACGATGCTCTTAACCCTTTTTTTTTTAAATTTTTATTTTTTACTGTCGTGGTGACAGATCCAGCCCAGAGCTGAGCTGTTAAATGGCACAGACTCTGGCTTTTTCAGTCTATGAAAAAAAAAATGGAGTAACATTTTAGAAACGCCACAGGGCTAAAAGGAAATTGTTAATTCATTTGGCCCAGCATCCAGGGTTCCCTGGGCCAGTGCTCCCTGCTAGGAGAAGGTGGCTAGGGGCATCTCACTGAGGCTTGGTAGCCACACCCATGCTAGCCCAAATAAGCATAAGCCTTTGAGGGTGGGGGTGGGGGAATGTGACAATGGACAGGGCTTTAGTGTCAGGGCACCCCTTGCTTCAACTTTCTCTTAATCCACCTGTCCCTTCCTCTGCTGGGACTATCAGGAAAATAATGTTAATCCTGGTGTTGATGGAGGATTATACTGATGGGTTGTCTAGGGGCCCATTAGGTGGGTTGCGCTATTCTGAGTCCACTGCTCTTCTGGGTGAGTAGGCCTCTATGTATTTATGGTTTCTTTTAGGGATTTATTTTTACTTTATGTGTATGATTGTTTTGTCTGCATGTAGGTATGTGTACCGCGTGCATGCCTCATGCTCACAGAGGCCAGAAGAGGGCATCGTGTCCCCTGGGACTGGAGTTATAGATGGTTGTGAGCCACCACGTGGGTGCTAGGAAGCAAACCTAGGTTCTCTGGCAGAGCAGCCAGTGCTCTTTACCACTGAGCCACCTCTCTAAAACCTTTATATTTATGTTTTCAGTAGGAAACACATGGGATTTGATTAAATACAATCATTCATTTGTGTCATTGTTTTCTTTGGTTCATTAACGTGCCTGAATGTCTGTCTCCTTGGCTCCGCCCCTCCTTTCCCATTGCAGTGTAATGAACCACCCCAGACCATGACCTTAGACACTGACAGGTTGCACCTGCCTGCGGGCTCCCCTCTCTTTGGAGGTGATCATTTTACTAAATTCTGCTCCCATTTCGCTGTTTAGATTATGCTTCTTGCTGAAATAAATTGTACATTTAGAGTTGTGCACACAAATGTGTACTTTGATGATATCTTTTGATTTATATATTCCATGCCATTGAAGCCAATACTTAAGTTAAAAAATAGACTATTATATTTACCCTCAGTAAGCCCCACTCACGCTGTCCCATTCTCTAGGTACCCACAGGCCCGAGTGAATTAGTTCTAGAACTACACATTGGCTCTTCTTTTGAACATGTGGCTAGGGTCATGCAGTGTTTGCTCTGCCTGGCTTCCTTTGCTCAGCACTGTCTCTGACATCTGTGTTACCCCACTCTTCTCTAGTGTTTACAGTGACTCCAGTTCTTCTTTTTTATTTTATTTATTTAATTTTATTTTATTTAGTTTTTTGAGACAGGATTTCTCTGTGTAGCCTTGGCTGACCTGGACTCACTTTGTAGACCAGGCTGGCCTCAAACTCACATGATCCACCTGCCTCTGCCTCCCGAGTGCTGGGATTAAAGGCGTGCGCCACCACCACCCGGCTTGACTCCAGTTCTTGACTGTTGTAGGTAGTGTGTCTATGAAGACAGCTGTGTGTGTGTTCTGGTAAGCATGAACCCACACTTCTCCCGTTCAAGCTCTGACCAGGCCTGACCTTAGCTTTTAAGATGAGATATGATGGACCACATTCATGGTGTTGTGGCCATAGACATATATTTATGTTTCTGTTGGGTGGAACTGTGGGTTTATTTTTAGCTTTCTAAAGCGGTGGTGCCATTTGGTCTCCCGTTAGCAGAATGGCAGTGTGAGCAAGGGCTTTTCGCAGCATTATGTTATTGGACAGTGCAGGTGACTCTGACCATTCATTTTCACTGCTGTGTGACAGCCTCTACTCTACTTGCTGGATGCTTACTTGGGTTGTTCCCTCATCTCTCTGTGCTGTCATATGGTGCTGTTTTTGAGGACTGCCAGAGAATTCTGCTTCCATGGGTGTGTCCCCTGGGGTGCTGGCAAAAGCTTATAAACTGTCTCTATGGAGGTATCATTGCAGGGTCTTCCGGTTTCTGTGGCCTTCCAGGTCTTCTTTCAGAACTTGGCTGTGGCTGAAGAGCTGACTCCCCTTGATGGGTGTGAGCATCCCAGCTGCTGCCCAGGGTGACAGAGAGAGTGTGCTGACGGTTCTCTTGCCCCCAAACACTTCCCACATGTGGTACTACCAGGCACATCCATTTTAACCAGCACTTAAAATACCAGACAATCTTGATGTTTTCCTCAGTAAATGAGCACCCTTGAGAACCTAGCTGTGCTGATGTCTGGGAGATGACGCTCAGTCAGATGGAAATCCCTTCTAGAAGGCTGTGCCAGGAGAAGAGAGAAATCACCACCCATAAACAGGGCCAGTGAGTAAAATAGATGGAATGATGTCAGAATGCAAAAAGTTCTGTAGGGGGAAAATACAGAGCAGAGTAAAATACACATAAAATGGCGGCACACCGTGCTCTTTCCCTTGCTTTTGTCAGCAATCCAAGCTCCCACAGTGGCTAAGCTTAGCAGCATCTCCCACACCCTCACCCTATAAGTCCCAGCTGCAAGGCTCACGCCAGGGCCTGTGCACATGCTATTCTCTTTGCAGTGCTCCCCTGACCTCTGCCTTGGCCCCATTTGTTAACGCTTTGCTTGAACAAGACCTAGAAGGAGGCAAGTAGACCCAGGATAAATCCCGGCTCAAGCACCCCCTTGCTGGGGTTGCTTACTTTCTCTGAGCTCTAAGCAATGCTCCTTCGGGTTCTCATGAAGCAACTGAGCACCATACCACCTAGCATGGATGGCGCAGTTCCTCCTCTCCAGACTGGAACTTGGGGCTGTGATTTGTAGACATCTGGAGACCTGTCCACTGCCTTGTAGGACCCAGTTGTCCTGTGGCCAGAGACAGAAAGGTGGACAAGTATGGTCACTCAAACCAGGTGTTAACCTGGGCCTCCCATTCCTGGCACAGCACTCAAGTGACCCTTTATGTGAACCTAATGTGTTGGGTTTTTTTTTTTTTTGACTGTTAATACTTGCTGTTCTAAAACGCCCTTGTGTCACTTGGAACAGAAGCCTGTGTCTTCAGTGGCCTGAGTGTGACTCTGAGGCCTGGAGCCAACACGTGCTGCCTCCTCCTCCTCATCCTTTCTCCTCCTCCTCATCCTTTCTCTCCTCCTCCCCCTCCTCCTTCTCCTTCTCCCTCCCTCTCCTCCTCCTCATCGCCCCTCCCCCTTCTCCTCACTTTTGTACTACTAATTATTAGTGCTTTCTTTTCCCTGCTGGTAGGATGTTCTAGGAGATCAGAGCTTCCTGCCTGTTCAATCCTGTGTCACCCCCCAGTCATCGACGGCAGCTTCTAGAGTGCAACTGAGGCATACTGGGAGCTTGTGTGCTAACTTCTTTACCAAGAGTGTGCCTGCTGGGGTGATAAGTGGTGATGAAAAGTGTGAGGCAGGGATATCTGGGCCTGGTGACACACACTTGTAGTGCTAACGCCGAGGCGGGAAGATCAAGCCGTACTTGAGGCCAGCCCAGCCTGCACGGTGAGCTTAAGCTCCGTCTGGGCTAAGTCAGTCCTGTCTCAAAAGAGGCAGACAAAAATCATGAAGTAAGCGAGAGGCCGGCGATGGTGAGGTGAGAATACAGTTGTCGCTGGGCCGTCATGGGCTCCCTGAGCAGTGGCATCTGAGCGAAGGCTGAGTATGAGTGTGTTGGTGGTGGGGGGTACTCTGTGAGAAACTTGAGAGCCACTGATTGGATAGCAATAGCAGAGACAGAAGTAGGTAAGCTAACCTCGGATCCTCAGTTTGGCGAGTGCAAAGCCAGCAAGCACAACCAGGAAATCAAAGAGTGGAGAGACGTTTATCACCCGCACTAGAGAGAACAGCAGGGCTATTTCCAAAGCTGCTTCTCTCTGCAAGAAGGACCCATGGTATCTCAGTCATGGCAGCTATGCATGTTTATACCAGAAAGCACTTTAGGGGCAGGCGTGCTTCTGAACATGCTTAGTGTAATGTTATTAGGTCAGGAAGAAAAGAGGGCTACACAGTTCTGAACATGCTCAGCTTAAAGTAATAGTGTGCATGCTTAAAAGGGGAAGACAGCTGAAGGAATGCTTCTTAGCATGTTCAGTTCCATGACTCAGCGGCTAATAGCACTGTCTGCTCTTCCAGAGGTCCTGAGTTCAGTTCCTAGCAACCACGTGGTGGCTCACAACCATCTATACCCTCTGATGCCCTCTTCTGGCCTGTAGGTGTACATGCAGATAGGGCACTCATACATTATATATATATATATTTTTTTTTAATATATATATATTTTTCAAAGTTGCCTAAAAGGATGAGCCAGAGTGGCTGGTGACTTTGGCTGCTGGCTCACAAGTTCCTCTAGAGTCTTAGCAGAAAGAAAAATCCACAGAAGGCTAACACAGGACATACGGTAATGCTAGAGAGCTTACCTCCCCATGTGTCTGCTGTACTTAGCAGCTAGCAATATCTGGTAAAGACACCTTCCTGTATTTGTCAGCTAGCCCTAGGGAAGATGCTGGCTGACTCCCCTCACTTTGTCCTTTCCTTTCAAAACAAGTTGGCTTGGGACGTTTTGATCATGCAAGCACACCTGGCTGGTATGTGGACTCCAAGGCTGGGCTCCCAGGTGACTGAGAGAGAGGCAGGCGAGCCTCCCTCCTCAAACTTTGTAGTCCTTATATGTGATGTGGGGGACAGACAGCTCTGTTATCTCGTGTGTGTGTGTGTGTGTGTGTGTGTGTGTGTGTTAGCTGAGGGTGGAGAGACCCCGGAACTGATGGAGTGGCTCCCTATGTACCACCTCTTCTTCCCAATGGTCACCATAGACTTGAGGAGTCTGAGGCCCTGACAGGAAGTAACTTGTCAAGTCCACACTACCTATTTGTGATAGAGTCAGAACTAGTGCCTCGTCCCAGCTGCTGCCCCCTGCAGCCTTCACTCCAGGTAAAGCTTAGGTGACCCCACCAGGGTTATAAGGGCCTTTGGGCCAATCCTCTACCCTAGTTATAGCGGGCTGTTTCCTGTTATGCTCAGGGTTTGCCCCTAAGACTTGCTGGGATAAGGTTGAAACTTCTGGGAACAAGAAACCCCGAGTGTAAATCAGGTTTATGGCCGGGATAATGAAGTCGCAGTTCCTGGGTCTCCTTGATTCCTTCCATATGAAGCTTCTGGTCACAGTAGAACATAGTGGTTTCATGTGTCCAGTCCCCGGAGCCCGGAGGGCCGGACATCCAGATGTGCCATGAGCGCTGATAGGCTGTTCCGTGGCTGTTTGAGGATAGTATTGTTTATACCTCCTCTGCCTGCCTGCTTGGGACTGACTGGGCCTGTGCCCCAACACAGGTGGCAGAGTGCTTCCAAGGTGGCATATGTCATAGGTATGCCAAATGATCGTGCAGCGCAGGGCCTGGGAACCAGGCAGGCTGGGGGATAGTCGGGGAGGGCTTCCCAGCGGGGAGCTGCAGGATGGCGAACCAGGCAGAGGGACAGGCACCCGAGCTCTGAGAGCTGCTAGGGCTTGGTTCGTGTGAAGCGGGAGGGACAAGTTCTCAAACACGGAGGAAGGAGGGGCTTCCTGAGTGGCACACGCAGACATCTTGGATTAGGTGTCACTTTAAGCAGGACGAGAAAAGGGTGGATGGGAGTTTGTCAGCTCCCACAGGAGATCTGCCTTGGCAAAGGCCTGGGCAAGTGACTGGGGGTGTCCAGTGTCCAGCATGGTGACTAGATGCAGCTGGAGAGGCAGTGACAGCAGTGGACGGCTTGTGTGCTGCACATCACGTAATAGTCCCTAACAGGTACCTGGGGGGATGTATAGGGAACTGGTGGTGACATGAACTGTCTGTGCCTCCATCCAAGCACGGCAGCTTAGTTCCGGGCACCTGCGTTGCTGGTGTTTGTAATTCCAGTGAGCGACAGGATCGTGCTTATCAAATGCCTTAGGCTGATTGAGCCAGGGGCACCAGTGCCGGTAATGAGCAACAGAAGCCGGACGCCATATTGCCTGGGGAAATCATAAGGTGAGTACAGGGTCTCTGGCCCTGCTGGGACACTGAGGTGTCTCTTTCTCCCTGTATCTGGCAGTGCCTGATTGTTGGGGGTGAGAGGGGATATGTATTCTGACAGGAAGAACACTCTGGATTCTCCCAGGGTATCTGGCACATGTCCTGGATTGGGCTGCTTCCAGTGGTGGCCCAGGCCATGTACCTCACCCCACGAGCACCTCCTCAGGCTTGGAGTGAAGACGGATGCCGACTGCAGTTCCAGGTCCAGAGCACTTGCATCCATTGGCTTTTTCCAATACCAGTTCTTCCTTCCCAGAAGCTCGGGCAGTGCCACTGTGTCAGGAAGATGTGCCAAGGATGCCACTAGCCCTCTGCTGCCAAGGCCCCACCTCTCTGGGAGCTTTATCATCACCTCACTTCTCATCCTCAAGAGTCGCTGTGACAACCTTACCCCTCCCCCCAGGGGCCAGAATTGTCCACCCATGTCTTTTCAGATAAGGAGCCTAAGAACCAGAGAGTGGTCACCCAGTTGGGCACCCAGGTCTCCTCCCAGAGGGCTTTGTTACCTCAGCCCTCCCTGGTTCCTCGGTACCTCCTAAACATTGCAAGATCACGGAGCTCTTACAGCGGTCAGCGAGATTCTGCATTGGAAAAAAACTCCATCCCTTCAGCAATGCAGCTTATGCCTAGAAACTGTTGTCCACAGTGTAGGAGGAAGAGAGACCAGCCCAGGGAAGGGGAGAATACGCTGCAGGGCAGCAGTCGAGTCGCTGCCTGGAGCAGGCACGGGTTCTGAAAAGAGAAGGGCTTACTCTTCAGGGACAGCCATGCAGAGCGGGGAGCCAGCCTCTGCTGAGAGTGGTCGCACTCCCTTACTTGTAGAAAGGCAGCTAACATTTCCCAAGAGTGCTTTTTAGCATGGTGTGTGTGAGGGGCCTGGGCAGGGACGTTAGCTAGCTAGCTCACAGTCAGGGCTGGGTACAAACCAGGGACTCTAAGGCAGGCAAGTGGCTTTGCCCCATTCCTCAGCAACGTGGGCCGAGGGTGGGGAATTGACATGAGATTTAGTGTCTGTATTGTCTACAAAAAGCCCTTGGGTTTTTCCCCCAGCACTGGGTTGCTGGGAGCTGAGGGCCTTGGATTTAGGATTCTCCCTATGTAGAGTGGGAGCAGAGATGGCTGTTTCTGAGGCGCTGTAAAGAAAAGCCGTTGCAAAAATGGTGCAACTCGGTAAGGAAGGACTAGCAGCGCCTACGCTGGCGGGTACAGTCAATGTACCACAGTGCTGGGAGGGATCCTGGGGGACCCATCCATGTAAGCCACTAACAGAAAATCTACTCCACACTCGGGTTGAATCTGCCACAGCTCACTACTGTCTTGGAAAGCCACAAGCACCCTGAGAGGCAGGCAGCCAAGGGCAGAGCAAGCACTGAGGGCAGGCAGCCTAGATGTGACTCCTGACCTGCCCTTCCCATGTGCTTCCCAATGTGCCTGCCTTTGAGGAGCCCTCCGCCCCTGCCTGTCCCTCCATCTGTCCAACGGCCTGTGTCACCCGGTACTCACATAGCAAGGGCGACCCTCTGGAGCCAGGCTGCTGCTGGCTGCGGAGGCCCAGCTGGGCCGCTGATTGTTCTAAAGAGCTGAGGGCTCTTTCAAGGGTAACTGCAGTCAATTAGTGGAGAGTGGAATTTGAAAGGCCCAAATCCCTTTTTACCCCAAACTTCAAATCTGGTTTTCGTCAGTGGCTTTGAAAACAAATACCAAAAGAACCCTTTTTTAAAAATTATTTTTTTCCCCTCCTCTTTTCCCTTCCCTCCCTTGCATTCTCTTGTTTCCTGGGCTTTTATCTCTTTGAAGAGTCAGCTCTGGTAGCCTGGCCTGGCTCTACCATGATGGCTGAGCAGGTGGCTGTGTGGCTGTGACAGACCCCACCCTGCCAGTGCATGCCTGAGCCTTGGCTCCTGTCGGTGGCAGGCAGTGGGGTGGCTGGTGAGGAAGCCATGCACGCATTGCTGTGTTCCTCTTCTCTGTGCCCTGGGCTCAGCCCCGATGGGTGTTGGAGCAGCTTAGAGCAGGTTGGCGCAGGTGTTGGAGCCCTGCAGTGGGAAGGGGAAGGGAGGTGCTTGGTAGGATGCTCAGAGAGGGCAAAGAGAGCTTAACTCCAGGCAAGCCCAGAACCACCCGTGCCTAGGCTTTGAGAGCCACCCATGCCTAGGCCATCCATTGTTGGGCTTTTTGCTCACTCATGCTGTGAATGTTCACTGACCATCTGCCCTGGGACAGACCTGATCCTGAGGGTCCCAAGGCAAATGGCCCAAGCAGCCTGGAGTCCAGTGGAGAAACGGCAACAGCTGTGGGGAAAGGCCCAGTGGAGAGAACCAGGCGTGATTAAGAACACAGAAGGTCCTGGCCATGGGCAGTGGTCAGCAGAGGCTATGACAGGTGGATGGCCTTTGGACTGGCTCCTGATGGATGAGAGAGTTTGCCAAGGAGAGGGGTGGGGAAGGGCATTCTGGCAGAGCGAGCGAGAGAGCCGAGGCCCAGCAGCGGCAAAGACTCCCACTGCTTTGTAGGAAGTAGATGTGGCTACACCCAGAGCAGGCTGTGGGGCGGGCGAGGTGGTTGAAGGCTAGCCCAAGATGTATGCTGTTTGCATCTTGCCATAACACATAACACTTGGTGTCTTGATATCCAATGAGCTCCCAGGACTCCCAGGCGCTGTGTCATCAGGACAGCTCTGAGGTTGGCGGGGGGGGGGGGGGGAGTTCATAAAGAGAAAAGCTTTTCCCAAGGGCCACAGGTGCTCAGCTGGGGAATGGGCATTTTGGGGGGCAAAGAGTCAAGAGGAACTGGCTACCTAGAGGCTGCCAGCAGACAAGTAGCATCTAAGGACTCCTCTGAGGACAAAGGGGGTGGAGCTTGTATGTAGAGCGAGTGAGAGAGCTGATTCGCAACAGAAGTGTCGGACTTGGGATTTGAACCTAGGACAAAGGCAACAAAGCCACAGGTTTCACAAGCACATCTCAGGTTCTCAGTAGACCCCTGACGCCCTGCCGAGCTCATCCTATGCTCTGCCTTTTCTTCCTCTCCTCCCATCGCAGTCTTGCAGCCAGTGCCAGCTGAGCTTGGTCTTTGGCAGCTGCCTGAGTATAGGCAGGGATATGCGTGCGAGTGTGTGAGTGTGTGTGTATGTGTGTGTGGGGGGGACAGCCGAGTAGTGTCAGCCTCGTTTCACATCCTGCTTCTACTTCGCCAGTAACCATGTCACTTAACCCTCCTCTTCCACATAACGGCAGTGACAGGGCTCCTTCCTTGTGGGGCTATGCTGAGGAGTAAGGACTTTGCCTAGGCAAGCGCTTGACATTGCTTAAACACAGCAGCAGGTTCAGACCTAGACTTTGTCCAGCATAGAGCTGGGGGCCCCAGAAAGCCTGCCACCCAACCCTGGGTATGTGATGAAGAGCAGAGACCTAAGCTGGGTGTGGAGGGGTATGCTTCTAAAGGATGGTTGTGTGTTTGCAGCCTCTGAGCTCCCAGGCTTAAGGGCTCACTCCACTGCCCTGCCATGCCCCGTACTTCGATATCCTCCTTCTCGCCGGGCATTCTTCAGGAAGGGCCTGAGTCTTCTGACCATTTGCCTGCCTGAGGGCTGATACTTGGCCCTGGACCTCCATTCTGCCCTCATGTGTCACCTGTCGCTTCTCAAGGCATTTGAGCTTTCACTGTCCTGGGGCATTGGGCTGGCTGTGTCCCTTCACTAAGAAGCCATAGAAGTACATTAATATCAACAACTTACCCGATGATTAAAATGTGCTCAGTCCTAAACATATACGTTAATTTAAATCTTACACCTGGATTTCGTCTTTTTTTTTTTTTTTAAAGATGTTTTTTTTTATTATTTACCCAGTGCTGCATGTATGCTTGTGTGCCAGAAGAGGCCACCAAATCTCATTATAGATGGTTGTGAGCCACCATGTGGTTACTGGGAACCGAACTCAGCACCTTTGGAAACGCAGCCAGTACCCTTAACCTCTGAGCCATCCCTCCAGCCCCACTGCACCAGGATTTCTTGTCCCCCCCCTCTGTTTTGCAGAAATATCAATTGAGGTTTGACAAAGTATCAGACTTGAGATTTGAACCCAGGGCCAAAGGTTGCAAAAACCACAGCTTTAAGCCATATCCATGTTTTCCTTCCTCCTCTATGATCTGGCTGTGGGGTTCTGGGGAGAGTGCTGTGTACCATAGAGCCCCACCCCCAAAATCTGGAGTCCTTGTTACTAGCTTCCTAATCCTGGGGTTTATAAATATTCACTGAGTAAACCTACATTTGCGTTGGCCCTGTATAGAGGGCTGGAAAAATTCTTGCCCTGTCTCCAACGTAAGACAGGAAAGAAAATATTATCGTCACCCTCTGGTGGAACCAACTCCAGGCCTCTGTCCCACTGAATCACCTGAAGGTCGGGTCTCCCCCAGCCACAGAAAGGAGCTGGGTTTCCAACCAAAACAACATGTGTGCATCTGCCTGGAATTTAGTGATTGATTTATGGGGTGCCTCCTGCCAGCACTCAGGAGATGGACAGGCCTTCTCCAAGCATGGCTGAGCCCAGCCACCCGGAGCAGAGGGAAGCCCTTGGGGACCAAGGCACAAATGAATGTGAGGACTAGCAGCCTAGCATGATACAGTCAGACTCACAACTGAGAGAGGTCGCTCCAGGCTTTCAAGGGCTTGGCGGGCCACGGCCACCCTGAACACCCTCTTCTGACTTCCCAGGGTGTCATCCATTTGAGTTGGAGAGTGTCACTGGTGACCTATGGCTTCTCTGTGTCCTTCAGTGCAGTTTAATCCTGTGAGGCAGATGATGGGATCCCACGTTACAGCTGAGGAACCCAGGGATCTGGTCACAGCTCTTCTGTTCCCAGCGGCAGATCCTGCTTTCAGCCTTTGCATTGTTTGGCTTTCTGCTGTCAACACCTCCGCAGAGCTGCAGGGTCTTAGGAGCCCCGCCCCCTCGGCCTTCACGCCCTGCCCTAGTGTGGAGGAAGCCAGGCCTCACAGAACTGCTGAGGGCCTGAGAGTTTTGAGTGAGCATAGTGTCCCAGCAGTGTCCTTTCTCATGCACTTTGCCACTCTGTCTGCTCATACCTCCCCCTGTGGCCTTCCTGACCACTCCCTCCTTGATCCTGGTCTACTGGCTCCATCTACCATTACATCTTTGGTTTGGGCTCCAAAAGGACCCCAGGATTGGAAAGAGGATCTTTGTGAGGTGAGCTAGTCAGGACCCCATAGTGGTGTATAACTGGGGCATGGATGGGCAATGGCCTGCTTCAGAGGCTCTGCTAGGGCCTAGGGCCGGGTGGTGAGCAGTTCAGGGAGAGGAGACTATAATACCAGTTCATAGCCAATTGGCCACTTCTGCACTCTTGATTCTGCAGTGGCTTCTGGTTAACCCTGTCTGTGGAGGGGGACCTGGCTGTCTGACCATGAAGGACTGAACCACCCGGGAGAAGCCAGCCCCTTTGGATAACAATCTGTTTTGCTCACCCTCTCCCTCCTATTACACAGCTCCAGTAGCCCTTAGTCAGAGTGCAGTTGTCTCAGAGTCCTTAGGCTTGGAAACACCTACACAGGCAAAACCTCTTGAGCAGCTCTATTCCAAATCCAAATCCAAAATGTTGCAGAATTAGAAATGATAAATCAGTACTCAGGAAACGCTGATTTTAGTGCACTTGAGGGATGGCATTGGGGCCGTGTGTGTGTGTGTGTGTGTGTGTGTGTGTGTCTACACATCTAAGAGATGGCACTGGGGCCTCTGGAGTTAGAGATGGTTGTGAGGCGTCTGGTGTGGGTGGGGGATCCAAACGTGGGTCCTTTGGAAGAGCAGAACCTAAGAGCCCCAGGGCTTCCGATTGGGGGCTTACAGATGCTCCGCCTGTTGTCACTGAGAAGATGGTGAGCTGGAGGGCTCCCTGGCCCCTTTGCTTCTGTGATCCAACATCATCAACCAGGCAGGCTGTGGCTGTTACTTGCCGAAATGACACAGGAACACCCTCATTCCAGGGAGACGCTGTCCCTGTTTCCACTCTCCACACACTGTCCTCAGCACGGTCCCCACATGCAGATCCATCTTCTCACCCAGGGGACAGATCCTCCCTCCCTCCCTCCGTCCCTCCATCCCTCCCTCCCACTCTGGGTGCTGGCTCCCAGGGCTCAGTGTCCAGCATTGGATATGCTAGCCCTGAAAACACCACCAGCTTCTTTCGTGTTCCTGTCCCCTGCACAAGTGGCTCTGTTCTGTGAGTAGTCTCTCCTTCCTACCTGGTTGACTTTTGTCTACCAGCCACCGACGGCGAGTCTCTTGGTAACCGTGACGTACTTACATGAGGATGGTAATATTCCTTCCAGAGATGGGGTCACTTTGTATCTGCTGTTGGGTGCCCACTGTCACCAGCCAACCAAGGCCTGTGGGAACTTAACACACCACATACGTCGTATCTCTCCCATCCATGAGATTATCTGGAATCCTGACTGAGGTCAAGAGAAGAGTAAACAGCAAATGAACCTCCCTGAGACCAAAGTAGCAGCTCTGTGGTCTCACCTCCTTTCCTAATTGATATGGCTCTTTCTCCAGAGACCTGCTCAAGGTCCCCTGCCCTGGGACAAAACACAGTTTCATTGTCATACCACTGACTCTGCCGTTCACGCAGTGCTATTCAGGGCCTTCTTCCGAGGGTCCCTCCCCTGCCCTTGGCTTGTGGAGTTAGGCTCCCAAGGCTTTCATCAGTCCAACAGAGAGCAGCTGGGTCTCAGTGGCCACCAGCAAGGGCCTGCAGAGGGTAGCTGCTTGTAGCATGCTGGGCCAGTGGGTAAGCCTGTCACAGGGATCATGCTCCTGCACTCCAGGACACTCATCCTGTCACTTGTTAACAGATGCTCCCTAGTGTTGGCATGTAAGGGGCCTGCCCCTAGGTTGCTTAGCAACCTCTGACATCATCACTTGGCCGCCACTAGGTGTGTGCCAGCGGACCAGGATAAAAGGAAAAAAAAAAAAACCTCCATTTGTCACTCTCTTACTTTGTCTCTTAGTCTTTCTTGTACTTTCTCTAAGGGTGCCCCCTTGTCTGTCTGTCTGTCTGTCTCTCCCTACCCTTTTGGCCCACTGAGGTCAGGTCCCAACTCTTCTCCATTTCCTTTCTCCCAAATAAATCTCTCCATATTCCTATATGTTGTGTGCCATCTCATTTTTAACCCTAACACCTGGGACCAGCAACGAGGTGGGGGCTGGGGCGGGGGGCAGGACCACAAGGGAATCTGACCCGGTCCTGCCCACAAGGCCCTGCAGGAGCCAAGGTAGGGGTGCCATACACACCCAAAAACTGCCCATTAGGAGGGAGAGCTAGAAGCCATCACAGGTGGATGGCAGTGAGAAGAAAAAGAATGCCAGGACGGTGAGCAGGCTCCCAGAAGGCCCTGCAGTTAGCTACTGAGTGGCTGAGTGAGGGAGCATGTGGGGAGCTGGAGACAGGGTAGGGGGTGGCGGGGGGGGGGGGATGGGGGAATGGGGGGGGGGGGGGTGGGGTCGTGCGTGCGCAAGTGGTAGGAGTGCCTGTGAGCTGAGGTCAGAAAAGCTGAATGTGGAATCAGCTTGTTTGGGTTGGTTTTCTGTTGCTATGACAGCATACCCCAGGCAGAGTAACTTAAAAAGAAAAGTCATCTTTGACTCAAGTTTCCGGAGGACAGGAAGCCACGGCCAGGCATCGATTACCTGGCTGCTTCAGCTCGGGGCAGGAAGCGGAAGGTGAGTGGACATGTGCAGAGAGGGGGAGGGGAACGGTATGCAGCTCAGCTGGTAGACCGATGGCCCAGTGTGAACAGGTTAAACCCCTGGTAACACGTAAGATGCCTGGAACCCCAGAGTTGAGGGCAGGAAGATCAGGGGTTCAATGTCATTCTCAGTTGCATAGTGAATTTGAGACCAATCCAGGCTATAGGTGATCCTGCCTAGGTAACTGACCGAGGGAGCGAGGGAGGCGCCTGACCGACCGACCGCCTAACACAGTTGACCCATTTCCTGCAGAAAGGCATGGCTGTTCTGGCACCTTGGTTTCCCCTCAACCCCAACACTGTCAAACTGAGAAGTTAAGGCTTTAACACATGTACTTTTGGGAGAGAGAGACACACAAACACACAAACCAATCCTTAGTCTTGCTGTTTAACTTGGGGCTGTCTGCCCTGGCTGGCCCCTCGAGGGTAGCGTGGTCACGGCGTGGTCATGGAGGGTACCCTACCTTTCCGTCTTGCTTACAGCTTCAGAGGGAGCTTTCAGTATTTACAGCAATGACATTTGCTGTCGGCCTTCTGTGAATTTTCTTTGTCACATTCATTTCTTTTCTTTTCAGGTTGGCTGTTTCCTTTGAAAAATGAGTGCATTTTGAATTTTTATCATATCTTTTCTGTGATTATCAAAATGATTTTTTTTTTCTGTATTGACTAACGTCATAAACAGTGTTAAGCAAGGCTGCAATGTCAAATCAACTTTAAATTGTTCCCATATGTCTAGTCCCACCATACTGCGTTTTCCCCAGTCTCTCTCACTGTGTAGCTCTTGCTGGCCTGGAACTCACTTTGTAGACCAGGCTGGCCTCAAACTCACCAAGATCCGCCCAACCTCTGCTTCCAAAGTGCTGAGATTAAAGGTGTGCGCTGCCACACTTAGCTTGTTAGTTAATTTCTCATTTAGAATTTACTCATCTGTGCTTACGAATGAAACTAGCTATGAGTTCTTTCTCCGTTCTGCCCTTGTTGAGGTTTTGTGCCCGGGTTTCCCTCACATCATGGCATGAGTTGGGGGCAGACACTTTCTTTCTATGCTCTCTGGAGCACAGCATAAAATTGTTTCTTTGAATATTGGACAAGTTTGAATATTGGCCTAGAGTTTTCTTTATGGGAACATATTTTTAAAGATTTATTTATTTATTATGTATTCAGCATTCTGCCTGCAGACCAGAAGAGATGGTTGTGAGCCACCATGTGGTTGCTAGGAATTGAACTCATGACCTTTGGAAAAGCAGTCAGTGCTCTTAACCTCTGAGCCATCTCTCCAGCCCTATGGGAACATTTTAAACATTAATTCAGTCTGCCCCTGACTGTGGACTTGTTCAGGTTTCCAACTTTTCCTTTATTCGGTTTTGATAACTTTGGTCTTACTAGAGACCGGTCCATTGTGATAACTCAGAATCACCGGCACAGTGATGGTCACATTGTTCGTTCTCTGGGCGGCTCCGTGTCTGTAGGCCGGCTTCCGGTTCCATTCCTGACAGGGCTGTTTGCGCCTCCTCTCTCCTTACTGTGAAGATCTGGGTCACTTGCTTGCCCGTTGATCTATCTTTTCGCGGGATTGATTGGGGTTACTTTACGGACCCCTCCTTTGTGCTGTGTGTGGGAGAAACATGCCGCTACTGGATCTTCCTCTGTACATAATTTTGGTTTCCTTAACGTCGGTGAAGGAGAGGTTTCTCCTTATATTATGGTTCCCTTCATTTCAGTTCTTTGAAGTTAATGGAGCTCCAAGGCCCAGTGTCTGGTCGGTTTCGTGTGCACTGCTAAGGACTCTTTTTTTTTTTTTTTTTTTTTTTTTTTTTAACTTGCTCAGGGGCAACTCCACTCCAGTTATTTCCCCCGTCTTTTCCACATCAATTTTTATCCCCTTCCCAGATTGTCCCATCCACATAGGACCCTGTTATTATTTCTAATGCGCTAAGAAAACCAAAACCAGAGACCACTTCTGTGGACCATGGCACCTTTCCAGTGTCCTCCTATTCCTGCCCGTTGCCTGAGTGCAAGCCTGGCTGCTCTGACAGTAGGAACTCTACTGCTCTGGGACTCTTGTCCTTGGAGAGTGGTCCCTGGGGTCAGGAAAGGGAGATGAGTATGAGACAAGGCAGCAGGCTCCTATCCCCTCTGTCTAGAGGGTCCTGAAGCATTGGCCTCCATCACTGTAGGGTTGGGCCTGGAAACCTGCATTTCATGTACTTGTTTGCCTTGCTTACCAGGGGTGCTTCCAGAGGTGGGTGGCCCTGCCCAGAACCTAGTCACATGGAGGTGGCCTGCAGATGGCTGCTGTGGCTCAACTAAGAGCATCGGAGAAGATGTCACAGGACACGAAGGACCCAGGAATAGCTTTGTGCAGTATAAAGGGTCTCCTCCCTCCTGGTCCCTCATGAGTAAAGTCCTTTCCGGCCTCTGCATCGTCTTGCTGTCTCCGTCCTGCCTCTGGTTATTCCATGACCTGGGGACCAAGTCGTTCTCTGAGCCTCAAAACCTCCCTCTTTTCTGGATGCCTGGATCAACATCTGCCTTGACCACATCTCTTCAACCATAGCCTCTGAACATCATGTGCCCAAGGGCGGAGTCCTTGAATTTTTTGTCACCTTCCCTCCCTGGTGGTCACATCCCAGGTCACCGCATCCTAGACATCTGCTGTGGATCTAGAGGTTTGTTTTCAGCCCCAATCTGGCCCTTCAGCTACCAGTATTTCTCCTCTGTGAATTGCAGTGGCTTTTTTTTTCTTTTGACATGCAAGGGTCTCACTTTATAGCCCTGGCTGGCCTCAGATTCATGGACTTTGGTATCCCTCTTCCTTCAGTCTCCCGAGTGCTAGGATTGCAGGTATATGCCACCATGACCATTTAATTTGCTTTTGCTGTGTCAGCATGGGCACCAAGGAGATCCTGTCAAATATCTTTCATTGATTGAAAGTTGGAGGAGGTTTTGTCACATGGTATGGAGGACATGCACACTGTTGAGGGTGTTGCTAACCATCTCGGGGTGTGTGAGCCAGCTCCCTAGAACAAATAACTCTCTGCCCCAAGAATTCAGTAGTGCTGAGCTTGACAAACCCTGTGCGGAGACACAAGCAATGTCGCTTTTCTTTTAAAAAATTATGTGTAATGGTGCTTTTCGTCCATGTATATCTGTTTTCCACATGTATACCTGGGTGCCTGGGGAGGCCAGAAGAGGCCATCGGATCCCCTGGGACTACAGCTAAAGATGGTTGTGAACTGCCTTGTGGGTGCTGGGAACTCAGGTCCTCCAGAAGAGCAAACAGGACCATAACCTCTGAGCATTTCTCCTGCTCCCAATGTTGCTCTTCTTAAATTCACCCAAATTCTGCATTACATCTCGAGGTAAAGCAAAGTCTGTACAGAGACTTCAGTGCCCTACATCACACATACACACGCACACACACACATACACACACACACACACACACACACACACACACTCCCTTATAGTCCCAGGGTCTCCTTCGTGTCCTCTGGCTTACTCCACTCCAACCACGTTGGCTTCTAGCTGATCTTGGAACATTAGCTTGCTTTCCTCCTGCCTTGGGGCCTTTGCACTGGCTAGTTGCATCTGCTTGAGCTGTCCCCACGCCTACCTAGACATCACACCATCTATTTGCGTTTCTACTTCACATGATTGTGTAAATGAACTTCACGGTGGGGCCCTTCCTGAACACCTGTGTAAAAGTGTGTCTCTCCTTCAGCTGCTTCCTTCTCATAGCCGTCTCTTATCACTAACATACGTGTGTGTGTGTGTGTGAGAGAGAGAGACAGAGAGAGAGAGAGAGAGAGAGAGAGAGAGAGAGAGGCAGACAGACTGACAGACTGACAGACAGACACAGAAAGAGACAGAGACAGAGAGAGAGAGACAGAGAGAGAGACGGGGGCGGGGGGGGGGAGGAGGGAGGGAGGGAGGGAGGGAGAGACAGAGAGGAGAGAGGACCATGCTAGGCGAGTGCTTCAGCAGTGACTTCCATCTCCGACCTGTAATTTGCCTATTTTGTTATTTTTATGCCCCCCCCCCTAGAACATGAGCCCCGTGAGAGCAGGAATTATTACCCATCTCATTCACGGCTACATTTTTAGCTCTGAGAGCAAGCCCTGGCCCGTAGCAGGTGCTCGGGGAAGAATGTGGTGAGCAGATGATGAATGGACAGCACTTTGCCGAGCATAGGCATGTGCGTATGATGTGTGTGATCATCGTGATTACTCTACACGCTGCCCAGAGGCATGCTCAAAGCCCTGCCGTAAGGATCTGGGGGAACATAACACAGATGGGGGCAATCGCTTAACTATTTGGGGGGAAAACATGAAGTTAAATCTTCACCTGCATTATCTCACAAAATCCATTCCAGATGGATTAAGGAGTTAAGTGTGAAAAATGAAGACACACAAAAAATTAGAAGGGATTATAAGGAAACACTCAGCTGACATCTAGTTGGAGGTGGGATAGGTTTACATAATAGCTGAGAAAGGGATTGTAACCAAGACTGTTGGAATGCTTCAGGGTGTAAACATTTTAATATGTAAGACTCTTGTCTTCGGCTAGGTATGGTGTCCCAAGCCTATAACCTCAGCATTGAGAGGCTGAGACAGGAGGATTGAAAGCTTGAGGACAGCTAGGATACAGAGGGAGACCTCATCTCAAAAATAAAAATAAATAAATAGGCAATAAAAATAAGGGTGCCTACTTCAAAGACCAAAGGTGATTGTTTGTAAACAAAATAATCTAAAAACTAAAAAGATCCCTCAGACTAACAGCCAGGGAGAGGAAATGGCTGGAGAAATACAGAGAGTCAAACAGAACGCTCAGACATTTAGCCCTAGTCATAAAATAGAGGAAGACGACGTTGTGCCACCCGCCGTCGCCATACACGTGGAGCCAGCAGGCTCACGGCCTCTGGAGGGGATAAAACAGGGACGCTCTTTGGATAACAACTTGACAACAGTGTTCCAAGAGCCTGGAAAATGTCCATCCCCTTTGGCCCAGGCATTCCTCCCCTTGGAAGTGATCCTGGGGAGTCATTTGGAGCTGCGGACAGTGATTTATGTGCAGGGGGTGCTCATCCGGGTGTGACTTAATAAGAGCCAAGAATCGAAAGTGTCCGAAGTGTTTGACAACAGGGGAGAGCCGAGTGAGCAGTGCTGACGTCCGTGACCAGACGGTGTCCTATGCAGAGGAGGGGTTAGGGAGAATTCCCCAGTAGTAAAGGGAAAGGCTCAAAATTCGATGGGTTTTGTTGTTTATAAAACAAATGTGACTCTGTATTAAGATCCAGAGTATTTGCGCATGTGTATGTACACACATAATCACATACATGGGTGCAATGAATGTGGATATATCAAATTTTTAATCAGTCTGAGAGATGGAAATTATTTAAAAGTTTTCCCCCAAGTTCATTAGAAACAAGCACGTACACCAGCCAGCTGTATGTGTCTCAGGGGGAGGAAGGCCTAAAGTGCATGTATTGAGAGGTCTCAAGGCTTATATGTGTGCAGGAATGCTCTGGAAGGCTCTAGGCTTTGCAGAGTCCCCCGGGTTAGCAGCTATTGATACCCCGGATCCTTCGCAGATCCTGTGTTCAAGGACACAGACCAATGGTAAGCAAATACCAGAGGAAGATGACAGAGCCGACAAGGCCCCTCACAGGACATGCGCTCCCAGGGACAAGAGGCAGCCACCCAGTGCACTGTCCTGCACAGGGTGCGTGCAGGCTGCGTGCAGGCTGGAAGGGAAGGGTGCTTCCTGTGAGGTGTGGGAGCAGGCTGGTGTGGTGGCAGCAGGAACGATGCATAAGGTACCCGCTGACATGCCTGGTCACACCGAACTCCATCTCACTTTTCGTGCATCTCTGTGGACGTACGTGTTCCCTGTCAACAGGTCCTAAGCCAGACAGCGAGGATAAAAGGATGACCAGAGAGGACTTCGAGGAGTTGACAGACCAGGAGTGGGACAACCGAGCCATCAGCGGTACATGGTCCAACTCCTCTCTTGGCTCGTTCATGGGACTGTGAACTGCAAACCCATGAATCGGCAGGGACCGTCTGATCTGGGCTTTAGTATAAGTAGGCATGAATTTACCAAGCTGAAGTGGGCAGAAAGGCAGCCGAGGCCACCATGAAACATGAGGCATGAGTGGGTTTGCACAGCTAGAGGATCATGGGAGAACAGCACGTACCTCCAGCTGTGTGAGTGGTATGTGTGCGTGATGGTAGGGAGGCAAGTCCTGGAGGGCCCGAGGTATGCCTAGCAGGACAGCTGAGGCCTTTTTTGAAGCATGGTGGGCACATGCAAGGTAGGGCTGGTGCCAGGCTAGCTGCTATGGCATCCCAGAGTCTCCAAGATTTTGTGTGAAATCTGGGGCAGGACCTGGAAATGTCTCCGAAGTTGCCTCAGAGGTTGTGGTGTGCCAGAGAGCTGGGGTACGTGGGAGTCATGGAGAAGTGAAAATAGGGAGAGCCAGGATTCTGTCTTCAGAGCCTTCCCTGCGGCTGCCCCTTCTATCTCTGGGTCCTGGTTTTTATCCCAATACTTGAACCATGGTCATTAAGCCCACTCTGTCTCCACCCGGTATTTTTGTATCATGCTTTGGACGTGCTGCTCAGCACACAGTGGACTGAACTGGCCTTGGACCTGCCAGATGATAGGTATGGGATTAGGGAGCCTTGAAGGTAAATGGAGGTCCTGTGTGGGTGTATGGGTGCCTGGTATTTTCGGTTCTGTCTTCAGGGCTACTACAGAGTGAGCACTGAGACGTGCAGACTGAATAAATATGAACTTTCACCGTAGCATCTTCTGCCTGCCCCAGTTTATTTCACGTGGGCTCCCTGGGGACAAAGAAGGCAATTTAAATACTGTCTTGGCCTTGGGCAAAGACCCACATCAGGTCCTGGCGTGAGCCTGAACATAGGATATGGCCACGGGAGGTGCTATGGAAACATCACCCACAGGACTAAAGGCCTAACAGTGGGACAGTACCGGTCTCTTGGTGGGGGGGTCCTATTACAAGCTGAGGAACTTACTTCTACTGGTTCTCTAGCTCCCCCCCACCCCCACCCCTGCACCCCGGGTCACCTGTGGTCCCTCCTCACTACACACTGCTAGAGGACTTTGGAGTGAGAAGACTAGGCGGTGCGACCTGCAACAGCACATCTTGAAATCCTCATCTGTAAAACGGGCACATCACTGCCTTCATGTGCTTGGTACCTGATCTGTGCAAAACAAGTCATGTCAAGCCCACAGACGCGTCATCGGCCTTCATTCTATGTCTCCACTCCTTTTCTGGCCCACCTCTGCTCAAATGGATGCTGGCTTCAGGAAGACCCCGGAGGGTCCCCACCAGGCCCCATTGGCCTCACATTCTGCTATCTCTTCGAGATAATAAATAGGAACAAAACCTAAATCCATTATTAGCTTCTTCTAGACTGCATGATTTATGGCTTCAAAGTGTCTCTAGTTAATCTGTCGAAAGGGATTTTAAATTTCATCCGTCTTCCCTGCTGGCAGCCCCCTTCTACCTTGAATTCAGCTGTTTGACATGTCTAGTACCGGGGTCCCATTTTAAAAACATTTACAGTGGGTCGGTGGAAAAAAAAAACCGGAGCTGAGCGGCAAGCATGAGGCTCAATTTGGCACATCTGCTTTGAATTCCACGCATCTCCACAAGTGCAAATAACTTGAAAGTTCGCCCTGGGAAGAGGTCTGCTGTGCCCACGAGGGCTGCCTTAGGTGACTTTAAAGGAGAGAGGGATAATTACTGAAAATGAATTGTCACTGAAATAGAAACCTCCCGATCGGCATGCTGACCATCTGCTGCTCACATGTGCAGGCCGCCCACACCCCCGCCTCCCCTTCCTGCTCCGGAGCACGCTGCTCTCTGGCTTTTAAATCTCTGCTTCCCAGGGCACTCAGGTGATGCTCTGGCCATGAGTCATGCAAACTGGGGTGGAGCCGCACATTTCCAGTCTATGGCTATGGGACTCAGAATCTGGGTAGAGATAGGAATTGCCTAGGATTTGGTCTTGCGGATATGTGTGGGAAAGGCTCTGACAGTAGGTCCTAGGGACATGGCGGGGCTGGGGACAAGCAAGCACACACAGGAGCATACTTACATGGGGTATTGGTATGTGTGTAGGTCAGGAGTCGGTTCTTTCTTTCTACCATGTAGGCTCCAGGTACTAAGCTCACATTGTCAGGCTTTGCGTCTTCACCCACTGAGCCTTCACGCAGGACATGGCATGCTTTTAAATAATGAGGTGCGCTCTAGGATGCTAGCGCGGGATGATGTAATTAGGAGATCTCCCCGGGTGGTTGGGGAAGGCCTCCCTGGCGAGCTCAGGGGTCCCTTGGGAGCATCAGCCTCTCGGTGTGAAGGCCACAAGGAAAGACTTTGCAGTAGAGCCCAGCTGGAAGAAGAGTACCCATGCCCGAGGCTGCTGCCTGTCGAGGATAGGCGTGGAAGGAGCTCCCGGGCAGGGCTGTGGTGGCAGCCCCTGGGGAAGTTAAGGGTTGTCTGCTCTTGATTTGACTTGTCTCAGATTGGATTAGCAGGTCCCACTAGCTGCAGCAACGGGAACTTCAGTATTTGGCTAGGCTCTCATGCCAACGAGAGGGGTGGGCATGGAATAGAAGAGGCTGGGCCCTTGGCTCTGAGCTCTATCCCTTCCTCTGGCATCCCCAGAACAGCCCTCCTCCAGCCCATAGTCCCTCCAAGAGGCAAAAAGCTAGTGCTGCAGTCATTGTCACAAGCCTTTCAACACACCAGTGATCAGCGGGACTCCCTCAATCCTTCCAGGGTCACCTGCCTTTGGCGTCTGGCGAGAGAAGGCAAGTTCTGAGTGCAGGCTGCTGTGAACTCTCTTGAGGTAGCACCATGGCACCCCACCGGCCTGTGCCAGACTCAGGGCTGGGTTTGGCCCAAACACGGATTCAGTTTCTGCACAGGTAGACGCAAATGAAAACAAAGATTTTTAGTTTTTATTCGGCCCAGTTGATCAGCTGTCTTTTTGGTTGTGTTTATGTCTGTCCACACACAGATGCACATGACTGTGTACTCGTGTGTGTACAGAGGACCTTGGATATTTCCTCAGCTGCTCTCATTATTATTATTATTATTATTATTATTATTATTATTATTATTATTATTATTATTATTATTATTATTATTATTAACAGGTTCTTTAGCCACAGAGCCCTAGTAATCATCTCACCCCTGCCTTCCCAGCACTGGGATTACAGATGCATGCTGCCAAGCCTGGCTTCTAAGTGGGTCCTGGGCCGGCGGGTGGGGGGGGGGGGGGGGGGGGGGAGAGGGGCACTCAGATCTTTGCACTTGCAAAGCAAACACTACCAACTGACGCATCTTCCCAGGCCCCTTTATCAACTTCTCAAGTGTTTTCTATTTTTCTGTTTGATTTTTTTTTTTTTTTTTTTGGTTTGGTTTGGTTTGGTTTTTTGGTTTCTGTTTTAAGAAAACTTTGCCTGTGTGAAAGTGTGGGAATTAGACGGCCTGGAGCTTTGAATCGGTTCCTCTCCTGAGCTGCCCCTGCGCTCATCTATAAAGAGTTGAGAACACATGAGGATTAAGTAAAGCTGTCATATAGCAGTAGGCCCAGCTCCAGGCACACAGTCGGTGCCCAGTGAGGGCTGGGAATAGGGGCTGTTGTCTAGGGTGAGAAGACACAGCCGCGTGTGTGCAGGCATTGCTTATTGAATGAATATCTGAACAAGGGAAATATGAGGTGAATGAATGAATGAATGAATGAATGGTTTGCTTATTAGGATTTTTTCTACTGAGGGTAGACTCCATCATGACAGAGGCTGACATTTAAGATTACAGATGTAGCCTCCAGGCCCCACCCACAAGGGCAGCCCCTCCTCATCTTCTGTGCTTCCTGGGCCCCATCTGAAATACTGAAGAGACCCTAGTGTATTGGTGATAGCCAGAGGTTGGCCTTGCCCTTGGGGCCTGTTCCTCTTCTTGTTTATCTTTTGAAGAACAGCCTTTCCGGATTCAGCTTGAGTCATCTCACAAGCCAGAAAAGGCAGCGGTCAGTGAGGCCTCTGCTTGCTAGCCGGCTTGGGGCTGCCAGCAGCTGCACTTGGGCATTTGTTTCCTCCCGGAATGGAGTCCCATGTGAAGGAGGGCTCTCCAGCCCTTTAGAGGTCATGCGAGCCTCAGGCAAGCTGGGCCTGCTACTGTGCTTGCTTTTCCTGATGACTAACTGCAAGACACCTTCTCACTTGCTTGGGTGCATACATGCGCAGATCCTCTTCAGGAAAGTGACTGCTCGGGCAGTGATTTATTTTAAATTCTGTTGGTTGTCATTTAGTTCTTAAATACAAGAGTTCCTCGCATGTCCTTGACTCAGATCTGATTGGTTGGCTACATGTAATTGGGAATCTCATTCACTGTCACGCCTTTTTTACTTTACATAGAACAGGGGCTTTTCATTTTGAGTCAGTCAGTCCCATCAAGTTTTTACATGTATCCTGCTTTTTGTGTTCCAAGAAAACTGCCTGTCCCAAGGTGTGTACTGCTCTGCTATGGTTTAGCTTTAAGGTCAGGTCAGTTAAACACTGTGAGTTAAATTCTGTGTGTGGTATCAGGTAGTTCATCTTTTCCATAAGGCTATCAGGTTTTCCTGCACCATTTTGTTGAAAACACTTTTTCCCTCAGTGGCTTACCTTGGCACCTTAGGAAAAACTTTATCGAAAGGGTTGGGGATACACTCCAGTCAGTAAAAGGTCTGCAGTGAAAGCATGCAGACTTGAGTTCAAATCTCTAAAACCCACGTAAATGCCAGATACAGTCACATATGTCTGCAACCCCAGCATGGGTAGGGTGTGACGTCAGAGACAGACAGATCCCTGGAGCTCGTTGGCCAGACAGCCTAGCTGCTTCAGCGAATTCTAGGTGTGGTGAGAGACCCTGACTAAGAGTGGTTATTAACTCACACAGGATGATTGTTTTTAGTTCCATCCATTTGCCTGCAAATTTCAAGATTTCTTTGTTTTTAATAGCTGAGTAGTAGTCCATAGCGTAAGTGCACCACAGTTTCTTTATCCATTCTTCTACTGAGGGACGGCTGGGTTGTTTCCAGATTCTGGCTGTTACGAATAAGGCTACTAAGAACATAGTTGAGCAAATGTCCTTGTTGTGTGGTGGAGCATCTTTCAGGTATATGCCCAGGAGTGGTGTAGCTGGGTCTTGAGGTAGAGTTATTCCCAGTTTTCTAAGAAAGTGCCAGAATCATTTCCAGAGTAGTTGTACAAGTTTGCACTCCCACCAGCAATGAAGGAGTGTTCCCCTTTCTCCACATCCTCGCCAGCATGTACTGTCACTTGAGTTTTGATCTTAGCCATTCTGATGGGTGTAAGATGGAATCTCAGATTTGTTTTGATTTGCATTTCTCTGATGACTAAGGATGTTGAACATTTCTTTAGGTGTTTCTCAGCCATTCCATATTCCTCTGTTGAGAATTCTCTGTTTAGCTGTGAGCCCCAGTTCTTAAAGATACACATGGTATATACTCTCTTATAATTACATACTAGCCCAATGTGGATGTCCTCTGAGAGTCTTCACTCAGTGGGGGATTGGGACAGATGCTGGGCTTTGCTATTGGGACTCTAGGTGAGAGAGGTGTGAGAGAATGGGGAAACAGAAGAACCCAGAGGGTGCTGGAACCCTACGAAAACACCATCAAGACTGGCAGATCTGGACCCAGAGGGCCAGCACAAACTCCTGTACAAACCAAAGACAATGCACACAGTAAACCTAGAACCCTATTCAGATCTAGCCAATGGACAGGACATTCTCCACAGTTGTGTGGAGAGCAGGGACTGACTCTGACATGAACCCTGGTTTCCCATATTTGACCACTTCCCCTTGGTGGGGAGGCCTGATGGCACTCAGAGGAAGGGGAAGCAGGCTACCAAAATGAAACCTGATAGGCTGTGATCATACGATGGGGAGGAGGTCCCCTTCTGCCACAGGCCTAGGGGAGGGGAATAGGGTGAAAGAGGGAGGGAGGGGGACGAGAAGATACAAGTGAGGGAACAACAATTTAGATGTAATCTGAATAAATTATTTAAATAACAAAATTCCCAGGGGGAAAAAGAGTGGTTATTAAGAGTTCTGGCCACTCTTCCAGAAAACCCGGGTTTGATTCCCAGCATCCACTGGTGACTCACACTTGTCTGTAATTCCAGTTCCTAGGGATCTGATGCCGTCTTCTGACCTCCACAGGGACCAGACACACCTGCAGTAAGCAGACACACACACACACAGGCAAACACACACACACACACACACACACATAAATAAACTTTACAAATATATAAGATATTTAGAAAAAACTAAAACGGAGAGCAATTAATTGAGGATGATGCCCGTTTCTATCCTTGTCCCTCACGTGCATGTGCACACGTGTGCTCATGCACTCTCATACACACTCGTACACGTCCCGATGTAACAAAAGGTCACATAGAGTTTTTGTTAATTTTACTGGTAAGCATTTTATGTTTTGTGCTGATAGACAGTATTTCTTTCAAATCCCGTTTTTTAAAAATCTTTTCCCCTATTACCTAAAAGTGGACTTAGTTTTTTGTACATGTTGACATGGTATCCTGTGAGGTGGCCAAGCTAACATACTCTGTCCTTAGATTGTTTGGGAAATGTGTTAGAGCTTTCATATAAACTGCCATGTCACCTAAGGTTGATGAGATAAACTTCTTCCCCTGCCTTTGTCTTTTCTTGCTCAGCTGCGTTAGTCACGGCCGCTGACAGAGTGCTAAGTAGCCGGGGCATGTGTGGCCATCTGTGCCTTGCTCCTCATGCAGGGAAGAGCATCTTGTCCTTCATTTTGAGCTTGAGGCTTGCTGCAGTTTGTCGTTGACATGCGTTATGGGTTGAGGACATTCGTCTGTGTTTCTAGTGCGCTGAGAATGCGCATCATGGATGGCTGGGTTGTCTCTGCATCTCCTGAGCTGACCCTGTGGCTCTTTTCCCTTATTCTTCTGCCTTTGCCAGTTATCTGTGTTGATCTAAAATCTTGTCTCTTTTGAGTTGACCTCATTAGAGCATGTCATACAGTAGTTTCCTATATTACTGAATTTATTTTCAAACGTTTCTAAAGAGCAGTCAGCAGATTATTTACATATGAAATTGTAAATAATTATTTTATATTTATTTTTCCGAGGCAGGGTTTCTCTGTGTAGCCTTGGCTGTCCTGGGCTTGATTTGTAGACCTCGAAATCACAGAGATCTGCCTTCTTCTGCCTCCCTGAGTGCTGGGACTAAAGGCATGTGCCACCATGCCTGGCTGTAAAGAACTAATTTTAATAGTTGACTATATGTCATAATCAGTCCTTACATGGATAAAGTGATTACACTAAGAAGCATTTTACGTGTCTGTATCACAGCTGTGCATTAACTGCTAGAATAAAGGTTAAGATGTTTCTTCAGAAATTGCAGAAGAACTCCTTGAAAGAGGGTAGGTTGGCAACACAGAAGATAGCATAAAATGTGGACTAAAAACTGCAATGTGTATTAGTGCCACAAGGCTGCTGTAACACAATAGCACAACCTTGGTAATTTAAAATTCTGGAAATTGGAAACAGCAGATGTTTATTCTTGCATGGCTTCTGGAGGCCAGGGGTCCAAACTCAAGGCAGCAAGCTGCTCCAGGCTGCCCCTCAGGGCCGCCAGGAGGGAACCTGTGGCTTGCCTCTTTATTCTGGTGCCTTCTGCCTCCTAGTTCCATGGCCTCCTCCTTTTCTGTGTGCCTGTCTCCTTAATAGGATGTAGGGCCCGTTCAGATACCCCAGGATGTTCTTAGCTTAAAAATCCCTCAAGGGCTGGAGGGATGGCTCAGCTGCTCTTGCTGCTCTTGCGGATGATCCAGGTTCAGTTCCCAGCCCCTGTGTCAGGCTGCTTGAAATTGCCTGTAACCCCAGCACCAGGGGATCAGACACCTTCTTTAGGACTTCATGGGCATCTGCATGCACGCACGCACGCACGCACGCACGCACGCGCACACACTAAAATTCTTAACTTAATTATAGCTACAAGATGATTTTCCCAGGTTCTGAGATACGGTGTGAGGTCTTTTCAGGAACCCTCGTTCAGCCTAGTGCATGACAGTGCTTTAAGATTTTCTATATGACACATTGGCATTTGGTTGCTGAAGACAATGAAGTAATCCCAGTGTGAATACTAAGACAATAAAGTCAGCCACCCAGGATCTCTGATTCTGACCAACTTCGTATTTTTTTTTCCAATACTGCTTAAACATGAAGTGAAAACTTATTAACTGAAACTAAACCATCCCCTGTAACATAAATTGTTGTCAGCTTTTATAAATGGTTAAAATACACAAGTTTGGTCTAGCTGTTTATTTGGAAAATTTGGGAATGGAGCCACTTGGCAAAGTAATTTGTAGCTAATTGGCTTTTGATGAATTGGTCAGTTGACACATTGATTTTTGGCCAACTGGCTCTTGGAGAATCAATGTTCACCCTGGGGCTTGGTGCCTACGGCTTCGTGCCTGGGGTTGGTATGAGGCCCATGGGGCGCCAGGCAGGCTGAATGCTGCGCCTAAGATCTAAAGGTCACCTTAGACCAGGAAGGACATCCCAGAAGACCTAACCATCTCCCAGACCTGGCCAGGGCTTGCTTCTAGCTAGGTGATATGAGACTTTGGGGTCTTAACTAATACCGACACTTTGTTGAATTTAGTGCCCGAGCTAAGGCCTTGTGGTGGCTGTTCTCTCATTTAATTGTTGCCTGTACAGCAAGTGTGATCTGGGCTTCACAGAGAAAGGAAGGGCGAGCACGGGGAAGGTAGCTTAACTGCCTAAGAATAGAGACCTGGGTAAGTAGTTCACATTCCAAGCCAGGTTCTCTCCCTCCCTCCCTCCCTCCCTCCCTCTCTTCCTCCCTCCTCCTCCTCCTCTTCCTTCTTCTTTCTTTCTCTCTCTCTCTCTCTCTCTCTCTCTCTCTCTCTCTCTCTCTCTCTCTCTCTCTCCTCTCTCTCTCGTGCTTTTAACCATGGGGCTCAAACAGACCTCCTTTAGCCTTGCCCTTAGTCAGTTCAGATCTACCAGCTGGTTTGTAAATGTTTGCTATGGGCTCTCCACTTGGGTAAACTGAGGCAGAATCTAATGTGAGACTCATCCAAGTTCTAGCATCACAGCTGAACAGGAGGGAGGCTGTTCTCACGGCTTCCCACAGGCCTGCTACCTCCAGCCTGGAATGGGGGCTTCTGCTGCTTGGTTTCTTGTCTGCGGCAGTGGGACTAGCCTACAGGCCCGCCCTCCACTCCTAGCCTTCCTTGTTTATATCCCCGTTAATGGGCCCTTGCAGGCCAGCCCAGCTGCTGCGGGAGAGCCAGTGAGCCACCTGGAGCTGTGTCTGCTGCAGAATGTTTACGGTGCATGGAGCCAAAACGAAGCAACATCCATCTTGCTGACTGGTCGCAAACACTGCGCCCATTCATGGCCAGGCAGTGGATGGTCCTGGCCTTGGCAGTGAGCTGACACAACTCAGCAGCTTGCAGGACAGCAAGAGGGTGAGGAGAAGGCAGGTGGGCTAAGGTGAAATCACGCCCAAGCCCAGGCAGCCCCTGTTCCGTTTTCTGTTCGCCCATTCCTCTAACCAGATGTGTCGTAAAAGTAGTACACTAAGATGGTAGGGTTGCCTGAAGAGACGTCCTCAGCCCCTGAGGCAGCTTCAGAAGTATAGGTTAGCCCTAGCCACAGACCTCAGCAAGGCCTGAATGAGGTCATCTGTCCATGTGAGCTGTGACAGCTGCCTCTGATAGACGTAGCAGTTACCACAGCGAAGGGCCAGTTTGCACCTTTACCCTAAAGAATTTCCATCCTGGTATGAATCCATTATAGCATCGCCTCCTATTTAAGGGTCCCGTGGCTCACACACAGGCCTCTGAGGGTAGCAGTAGTGTCAGACACACCCACATCCTTGTTCAGAGACAAGTGGGTAAAGCTATCTTTGGCTCAGATCAGGGAAAGGTTTTAGGGCAGGCACCCAAGCCAGAACAGGAAACCCTGTTAGTAGTGTAGGTTCCCAGTGTTAGGGCTAGGAACAGGAGCAGGAAGCAGGGCCAGCCCCTTCAAGGCCCTCCTTGGGGTCACAGAGCCTTTTGGTGTGTTCACAACGCTGGGATCAGACGCCACCAACACTCAAGAGTGGCCTCTCCCTTGTCCTTTACAGAAAAGTAAATGAAGACCCAAGGCTTGGGAGTTCACAGGCTGTGCCTTCTGCCTAGGGTCTGCCTGGACTCAGCCTTCCGTGTGAGAAGGCTGAGTTACAGGAACAGAGCAGAGAACAGAGCACACTTCCCACGGAGGCAAAGGCAAAGCCTCCCCAGAGGTCAGGCTTTCTCCTCAAATTCCCCACCCCTAGCAACCAATTGCTTTAGTGCAGCCTCTGGAGCAAGGACGGGGTCTTCTTCACAGCCTGTGCACCTAGAGCAGAGCTTCCGGCTTTCCACTCACAGGCCCACTTCTGCAGGCAGTGAAAATTCGCTCTGCTCAGGAGCATTTGTTGTTTCTGTCTTGTCTCTCAGGGAGTTTCAGTGTCTCTTAGCCAGTAGAGCCAGGGAGTTGCCATGTGCCCTGAACATGCTATGCCATAAACGGAGGTGAATGCATGTGTGTCTTTCCACAATGCCAAAATTTATTGAATAACAATAAATTTATAAGGTGCAGTGGTCTTAATAGCAGCAGTTTGCTAGGTAATCCCATCTACTTTAGGAATCTTGTGAATGGAAGTTCTTTTATCCCAATCTCAATTAGTAATATCAAGGCAACTCTCTCTCTCTCTCTCTCTCTCTCTCTCTCTCTCTCTCTCTCTCTCTCTGTTGTTACAGAATGACTACAAGTTAAATAGGCTCCAGTAGGCTTCCTGGGGTTGCAGAAGTGGGCTGGCAGGGCTGGGGAGATGGCTCAGTGGTTAAGAGCCCTGTCTGCTCTTCCAAAGGTCCTGAGTTCAATTCCCAGCAACCACATGGTGGCTCACAACCACCTATACTGAGATCTGGTGCTCTCTACTGGTGTGCAAGCTAACATGCAGGCAGAACACTGTATTAAAAAAAAAAAAGTGGGCTGACAGAAGTGTGTATAGTCTGTAGTGATAAGCCAGCAGACCCGGGCGAGCTGCAGAGAGGGAGCCGCTGCTGTGGAGAGCCAGCCACAGGAGAGTTGGGCTTGAGAACGAGGATATAGTTGGCTACAGAAACAGGAGTTAAACCCTTTTCTTGGTCCGACACATCCAGTAAGTTCCGGGGTCTGGCTTCACTGGTATGATTTTAATATGCCCATGTGCCCTTAAAGTCTCAATGCACCCCCATAAATGTATGCAGCACCTCTTCTACGCTCAGAAGTAAGCCATTTGTCAGTCTGTACTGCATGGATACTGCCTGACAGACGGTGGTGCTTGTGGCCCCTCCCCCAACAGGCATCATCAAACACCCTCAAAGTCAACCGCTATGTATAAAACGGGGGGTGGGGCGGAGGAAAGGGGGAGCATCCCAGGCTAAGGCCCAGCTCCAAACACTGTCTTGCACAATATAGAGTGGCTTCCTATGTCTTGCTCCATCTCACTTGAGACCTAGCCCCCGCTCTCACTTAACCTTGCTCACGTCAGCATTTATTCCTTTAGTTAATGGTTCTCCCGACCGGGCGTTTGGTACTCTCACCCTCCAGTCATTACTATCCAGTGCACGGGGAACGCGGAGAGGAAGGGTACGCTTAGTGGAGGAAGAACAAGAGGAAGCAGAACAGCGCAGGTCTGGGGAGCGGTGATTGGCTCAGAAGTTACGTCCTAGGGCATGGAAGGATGGGGGTTAGACATGGCCACGTCTGGGCCAGATGTTTGTTATTTAGAGATTGCTCTGGCTATGGTAGTGACGGGTCACATTTAGTGAGGAGAGGAGACTGGTCCAGATGAAAGGTAGTGGCTGAAAGTGAGGCAGAGTTGGTAAGAACAGAGGAAGGGAGGGACTGAGAGAGGGCAAAGCTGAGATGGATGGGGCATGGGCTGGGGTCAGGCCATGGCATTGACCTCATCTCCAGGGCTCAGCCAGTGCCTGCCAAGGCTCTCCTGGGTGCCTGGGGGAGAGAGTCTGGCATGCCTCACCTCGCGCCCCAGCACAGATCTGGACTGCCACTTCCCTTGCTCTGGGCAGCATGTGTGGAACCATGTGCCTGCCCTCCTGTAGGCGCCTCCAAGTTCAAGACCTGGCCACAGAATCCAAGAACAGACCTTGGGCCTCGGGGAAATGAGACCCAGGCTTGCTTTCAGGGTGCCTGTGTGGGATGGAGTGAGACACACGTGGGCCAAATACTGACCTTGTCATGCTTGCTCTTGTGACCTTGGCAAGACCTGGCTCTCCTCTGCAGAATGAAGAGCAGGCCTGGGTCAGAGGTTGCCCGCAGGGCACCTTTCTCCGAACAGGACCGTTTTTGTACTGCCTCCTTTGATTCCTGACACGAAACCCCTGCCTGCTCATTTGGAAAACCCCATATAATGCTGTAATTGCAACATAAAGAAGAACAAGAAGGGAGGTAGCCAGTAAGTGATGCGTCTCCTTACGTGCATGCTCAAGCACCATTGGCTGGGTGAGGTGGTTGGTGGCCCGCACCTGTGTGCGTCATCATCTGCTTGATGGCCGCAGATGCACAGAGTCCCAGGCAGAGTGGCCAAGGTGACGTGATTCTCTGAAATGGTGAGCAACCCTTGGGCAGCGTCCAAGCAAAGCACAGCACAGTCTTTCCCTAATATACATGGTAATTCCAGGCCTGGAAATTTCAGCGTATGTTACAACCATGAAAAAAGCACTTTGTTTTCTGTGTAAAATGGACCTATGTTCTGGCTTCCATAACTGGGTCGCTTGTTGACAGATATTTTGAATATTTGGCATGATAATTAAGCCGTTAGCTTAGGACTGACCCACCCTTGGCAGTAAGTTGGCCCTACCCCACTGAAAGACAGTGGCTGTGACCGTCAGAAATCGCCCCAGTGATTTCCATTGTGGCCCTTGGAGTGGCCCTCACCCACCCCCCTGCTGCATGGATGTTTGGGCTGAGGGTGGAGACTGGAGAACTGGGGGGCAGGAATGGGAGAGCTGCCCTCTATCTCAATCACAGGGCTTCCTCCTAGAGGGCGGCTGCATGGATGCAGATCTGGGGTGGAGCTAGGGGGATTTTTCAGGAGCCAAGACTGCCTTGCCCTTCAGGCATTCCTAGCTTTTGGACCAATCTGTGGAACAAATAATCTTTTCCACAGGGTACAGAATTCTGAGCCTCTCTGAGGGCCAAGGAGCCATTCGCATGTCTTCCCACCAGGCCACATCTTTACATGGTGCTGTTTCCTGGAGGTGGGGTGCCCTCATTCACGGGATGGTGATGGGGCGATTCTCTCCTCGGATAAACCCACTGTAAATAGAAAGCATAGTGTGTTTGCTGTTTCTAACCTATCAAGGGATGGGGGAGGAGTGGCTCACTGCCACTAGCCATCGTCAAGAGATTATCTTTAAAAAAAAAAAATCAAAATTCAAAAGTGGTTTCTGCCAAATGTGTATTGCTTTCCGTCCTTCCTGCCGTCATAATTGCAGATTCCTGCCGGGGACTGACTGTGTTCTCACCATTACTGACCCTTCTCGTACATGGGTACCACTGTCTCCATCCCTCTACTCTTGAGCTGTCTGGAGCTGGGCACCCTGAACCCACCCTGTTGCTGGCCCGCCTTCCTTCTTGGGCTTTACGTATTTTCCAGAAGTTGGAAGGAATGTTACAGCAGTGGAGAGAAGAACAAATGACACAAGAGTTAACTAATTAGCTTGTTTGAAAGGAAAGGGGTTTTTAAAGGAGGCTGGATTGGAAGGTGCTGAATATACACCTGGGTTAACACTCAGAACTCTGGACCTGCTGTCCGCCCTCAAGTTTTATAGAACCCAATAGCATTTTCTCTAGACTCCTTACCATCCTGGTAACCGTCCTTGGTTTCTGAACTTGGATAAAGACAAGTGATTTTTGGTGACCATTACTGTCCTCCCTGTGTGATTTGGGCCAGGCAGGACTCCTGTGGGGTTACAGAGTGTCTGAGAAAGAGTTGGGTGGGGATGGAGAGCACGGAGCCTGGTGTCATGGGCTCTCAGGCCCATCTTGGTTCTATTTGTTTGTTTTTGAGACAGGGTTTCCTCTGTGTAACAGCCCTGACTGTCCTAGACTTGCTTTGTAGACCAGGCTGGCCTCGAATCCACAGAGACCCACCTGCCTCTGCCTCCCAAGTCCTGGGATTAAAGGTGTGCGCCACCACCACACTCGTGCTAGGCTCACTGATGCACCAAGAGCTCAGCTTTCAATGTTGGAACCGTGGTCACTGAGCGTGATTAAACAGAACCTGAGAGAGTTAAGAAATGTTAGGATTTATTTACTAAGCTATCCTTCTCCCACCACTGGGAAGTTCCCAGATTTGCTGAGGACATGTTTTCTTTCCTTGGGCCCTTGACACTCCAGAATCTTTTCTGCCTGAGCTGGTCATTGTCCCCTGTCGCAGGGACTGAGGGGGTTCCCTGAGGAAGAGGAGTCTTGGGCCCTGGGAAACCCTGGCAGTGTGTCTACCCCCCAGCTGCAAATATTGCAAGCTCTTTTTAGGCTGTGCTCTGCTATTCTTGAGGGAGACCGGGAGACCAGGGCACGTTTGCAGACCGAGAAGCCTGGAGAACAGTCACTGACAAGCCAGGCGGCAGGAATCTTAATTCAAACCCACCTGGGATGTAGCCTCAAGGATTGCGTATTCATCTCAAAACAGTATGCAGTATTTTGATAATACAGAGGGTTAAAACCTATCTTAACATTTATATGCTGTAAAATTTATCTATGTTTATGGACAGTTTTATGAGCTGGGGCAATACCTAGAGCAATGGTTTTAACCTGTGGGTTACGACCCACTGTGGGGGTCAAACAACCCTTTCACAGGGGTCACATATCAGATAGCCTACATATTAGATGTTTGCATTATGATTCGTAACAGTAGCAAAATTACAGTTAGGAAGTAGCAATGAAATAATTTTATGGTTGGGAGTCACCACGACGTAAGGAACTGAACTAAAGGGTCACAGCATTAGGAAGCTTGAGAACCCACTGGCTCGGAGTCACCACGTGACCTGTTTGCTCTGTCCCAACAGGGAACAGAGAACGTTAGAGACCCTCAGTCCTACAGCCATACCTCCAGGTGGCTGCTCTTTCTTCTGCAGCCCTTTCCTATGCAAAGCCAGGGTGAACCCTATGGCCCGCCGTAGCTGCTGTTCCCTGCTCAGGATCCATGGCTTCCTGAGGGGACAGACTGAAACCAGCACTGCTGTCACCACCCACAGGGTCCCGCATGACAGCCCCAGCCTCTCCTGTGGCCTCACCCCCACCTTCTCCCCCTTGCTTGCCGAGCCCCCTTCCTTGTGTGTCTTCCTGTGCCCCTTCTCTGAAGAACACTCTGCCCCAGGGCCTTTGCTTGCTAGCCCCTCTGCCTAGAGTGTGCGTCCCTAGGCGGCCATGTGGCTTCTGCCTTGCTTTCCCTCAGACGGCCCTTCCCTGACCCCGACTGCCCTGCTTCTCCTTGCTTTCTAGCTTTTTGCCTCTGTTTTAACTCACAACCTGTGGTATCCATCTGGTATTATAGGGCTAATTTGTGCCTTTACCTGTGACGTTGTCTCCTCTTCTCTCCTACCAGGATGCGAGGCGGCACCACGGGAACTGAGGTTTTCAGTTCTTGGTTGGCACATTCATGGTGCGCAGGGCAGAGGGGAACTGTGCTTCTGGTGCCTCATCCTGGCACACAGTTAGGTATTCAATGCACGTGTGATAAGAGAACACAGTAATTGTTAGCATTTGCGATGCCAACCCCTTCCCCACTTTTTTTTAAACCATCAAGATTTTTAATTTAAAAAAAAAAAATATGGAATTCCAAATTCCTCCCTTCTCTGGTGTCTGTTTTCGTGGTGTTAGAGATCGAACTTGGAGCCCTGAGTGTTCTGAGCATGCGCGCTCTACCACTGAGCTATATCCCCAGTGGCCTCTTCATTGGATATAATTCTTAAAAATGTTTCCTCTTGTAATGAAGATTTTTCATAAATCCAGAAAATCACTATGGTGTGGTCTGATGCCTCGTGGTGAGGCAGATTCCCTTGGTGCATGTGGCCATTGGCGGCTGCTTAGTCCGTGTCCAGTTCCTCCAAGCGGGTGTTGAGGGTCCTCTGTTTTCAGGGGCTGGGCCGGCAGGGGGTGCCCCTGAGAAGCGATCCCCTCGTTGCCTGTGAGATGGTCACGGTTCCTTGTCCGATACACACTTTAGTGGGCCATTCGGTAAATAACTCACACGTGAGTTGGGGGGAGAAACTACCAAAACATCATTCACAAACTACGTTACTAAGCAACCGAAGCTCTTGAATTACGCTCACTGCATTGTGGCGGCATCTCACTGTGTCACGTCTAATGCCTCTCAAATCTCTGTTTATTTTCTGTGGTTGACTTAACCATTCGATCGGGGGACATACAAAAAGCCTCCTGTTCTTTTCTGTCATCGGTGGCTCTAAACTGTTAAAGCTAACAGATTTTTACTTCTGGGCAGGGAGGGCGGGAAGGGGGATGAGTGCGGGTGTGCACATGGCACTGCATGTGTATGGAAGTGACAGAGTTTTCAGGGGACTATTCTCTTCCTCTGCCACGGTGTTAGGGATCAAATGCAGGTTGCCAGGCCTACACAGCAAGCAGCTTACCCACCAAAGTCATCTCACTGGCCTAGCTCTTATTTCCAAATGGGAGCACCCAGAACCATACGTGGAGAGAACTACTGATAGCATAAAGTTATAGAGCCCTTTTGAAGGGCAGTTTGCACAGTAAGTCGGACCAAGCTTTAAAATGTGCATATCTTCTGGCTCAGCAACCCCATATCCAGAACATTATCCTAAAGCTATAAATATGGATAAACACAAGCTAGGTGATCGTAACTTGGCTGGTTTGGTTTATCTTCCTCTTTTCTAAACAATTTTAACTATAACTCTAAGGAATGACGTATGTACAGCCATGAAATAGAACATACTACATGCTCATTACATGTGCTTGGTTCTCACATCTGGCCTGTAACAAATTGGCTTGTATCAGACTAAGCTTCTGTCTTGGTCTGTTTTGTGTCGATAGCATCCAGTACCTGAGAACGGGTCGTTTACGCTGAACAGAATGTATTGACTCATGGTTTGGAGGCTGGGAATGGATACTGCAGTGCCGACAGCTGGCAAAAGGCATCACAAAGCTGGAAGGTAGACAGAGGGCAAGAGAAAGCAAGAGGGAGGCAGGGCCAACAGTCAGTGACGTCAAGGGAGTCTTTTTGCAGCCTTACTGCGTGTATAGACTCTCCATCGGCGTTTAGGGCTATCAGGATAGGCCGAGCCAGAAAGGCCAGGTTCCCAGGGAGACAGAGATGCTGAAATCTCACTCTGTCATTCCACGTTGCTTTTTCTGCTCACTCATATTTGCTGATGCAGAAGTGCCATGGGCAGAGGGTGGCGGTGTGAGCAGAGCCTGGCAGAGAAGCTAGGCAGTGAACTTTCAGTGGCTTCAGGTTTTAGGGAGACAGATATTAAAGTTCTGAATCAAGAAGGAGGAACCTGACATCTCATGCCTTCCATTGGAGCCCCCCGTAGGTGGTACCCTAGGAGAAAGGATAAGCCAGAAGCACAGCAACAGAGATCCAGGGATGAAAAGAGATAGGACCGAGAATCAGGGAAAGAGATTCAGAAGTGGTCCAGATGCTTGTGTTATTAGACACAGGAACATAGGATAAAATAATAGAATTAAAATGAGGGGGATGGATATGAATAAGAATGTGTTGAGTATGGGGGCGGTGTGTGTGTGTGTGTGTGTGTGTGTGTGTATGTGTGTGTGTGTGTGTGTGTGTGTGTGTGTGTGCTGGGTGGAGTTGCCCTGCAAAAGAAGTAGGAAAAAAAAAACAAAAAACCTAATTGCCCTGCAAAAGAAGTAGGAAAAAAAAACCTAATCTATTAAACAGTAATAGGTCAAGGTAACTGTTAAAAGTAGAGGAAGTTGTGTCTGATAAGCTAGCAGAGGCAGAAAACAGAATAATAGAAATGATTTAATATGAAAGAAGTTGAGGATGAAGAGGAAAAATACAGAATAGGTGGGACAAATAAATTGGTAGTAGGATTGTATATTTAATTCAGAACACGTGGCAATTACATCAACTATAAGTGGTGTGAGTGGACTACGTATTCACATGGGAAAAGTTGCCAGAGTGCATAGAATTCTTTCATAGAATATTGTGTTAACAAGGTCTGTTTGGTCATAACAGGTGTTAAATACGGTAGGAGCTCTGCTGAACGTTGCTCAGCGTTCTGCTTGAGGTTCCGGGTTTATTGATACTGCCCTCGCAGTGACTCCTTGAGGGATAATAGTTTCTTCTTGAGCAAGATGACTCCATCTAGTTCCCAGAGCTACCCACATCCACATGCAGGAGGGCACCGCATGAAGTGGAAGCTCCAGGCTGCTGACCTAGGCCTGCTTGCGTTATGTCTGTGCTACCCGCTGGCTGAGAGCACTAGCTCACGCCGATCAGCATAAGAGCCAGGGGTGAGGGCAGAGTGGAGTGAGGGCACAGTGTCTGCTGCATGCCCAGATCTGCACTGGGCACCGCAGAGAGTGTGAGAATGGCCTCAGCTTCATAAGCTATGCCACAGAGAACAGAAAGCATGTGCTCTCCACATGGTCACGGAGCTGGGAAACAACAGCGCCAAGATTGAAACGTGGCCACACTGACCACAGAGTCCACACTGTATCTGCCAGACTCTTCTCTCTCTGTCTCTCTCTCTGTCTCTGTCTCTCTTCTTTATTTATTTTTTTTATTAATTTATTCTTATTACATCTCAATTGTTAGCCCATCCCTTGTATCCTCCCATTTCTCCCTCCCACTTTCCCCCTACTCCCCTCCCCTATGTCTGTGACTGAGGGGGACCTCCTCCCCCTGTATATGTTCATAGGGTATCAAGTGTCTTCTTGGTAACCTACTATCCTTCCTCTGAGTGCCACCAGGCCTCCCCATCAAGGGGACGTGGTCAAAAATGGGGCACCAGAGTTCGCATGAAAGTCAGACCCCACTCTCCACAGAACAAAGCGACAGCCTACAGACTGGGAAAAGATCTTCACCAACTCTTCATCTGACAAAGATCTAATATCCAAAATATATAAAGAACTCAATAAATTAAACACCACTAAACCAAATAACCCAGTTGAGAAATGGGGCTCAGAACTAAACAGAGAATTCTCAACAGAGGAATATCGAATGGCTGAGAAACACTTAAAGAAATGCTCAACCTCCTGTCTCGTTTGTAAGCTCTATAAGTAGGGCCCATCTTCCTTCCTGTCTCTGTCAGCAAGGGGAAGGGAAGGATTGGATACTGGGGGGTGTGGACGAGGGTGTTCTCTTCCCCCAGGCTCACATGTTGAAGTCTCAGTCCCCTGTGTGGCTGCATTTGCAGTAGTGTAATAATTACGGTTGGACGGGCTCATAAGCGTAGGCTCCTGAGCAGCGGAACTAGTGTGCTCACTCCCTGCTCTCTTTCTCTCTGTGAGCATGTACCAAGGCCAGCCAGGCCATGTGAGCCCATGGAGAGAATGTAGCATCTGCAAGCTGCAAAAAAAGAAAAAAAAAAAAAATAGCCATCCCCGGGACCTAAACTTCCTGGGATCCATCTAAGCTTGGGAGAAAATAAAATCTGGTTGTTCAACCACTCCGGCTACGGTGCTTGTTGTAACCGCCACAGGAGACTTACATGCTGGGAGAGTGATGGACCTTGATATGGAATAGCCTTCCTGGCAAGATGGCGCTCACCTTATTTGCTGACAGCTGTTTACAGTGGTGTGACCATAGACATGTCCCATATTCTGCTTTTGGAAAACAGGAGTTAGCATGTCACGGACGGAGCCAAAAATTACACAGGACACACGACATGCATGTCGTCTCTTTTGGTTTTCATCATTAGATGAAAAAGATAGGACAAGAGAGTGTGTTAGTTACTTTATTATCCTGATTTTTCACAAGTAAAAGCTGTATGCAGACACATGGAAAGAACTATCAAGCTTTTTAAAATATATTATCTCCATGTCTGCTGTGGCTCTCTGGCTAGTGCTTTTATTGCCTGTCTTCATCTTCATTAAAAAAAAAAGTTTCACAATTAGTATGTAAGAATGTGAGGAAAGAATTGGCCCTTCTGTGTGTCTGTGTGCCAGCATGTTTCTATCCGCATGTGTAACCATCTTGGGCTGTCCGTGGCCTGCCTGACCTAGGACAGAGCTGTGGGTTTGCTTGGTTTCTGTGCCGTGCCATCTCGAGGTGAGCTGGCTCAGGTTTTATTGGCCTGAGTCCCTGTAAATCTCGCTTAGCTTTAAAGGGGGGAATTTATGGGGTTCTTGTGGCCTGGGATAAGAGATGGTGGGGAGGCTTTAAGCCTGGCGCAAGAGCTCAGCCATCAGGAGCTGTTGCTGTAGAGGCCTTGTCCAGATTACAGGCCCCCTGGTAGCCGTGAATACCCCGACATTCCTGCAAGTGAGTGAGCCTTGGCTCCCATCTTGCTGGGATACGGGGATGCGGGGATGCGGAAGAAACCTGGCCATTCACCTCTTGCCACCTTCCTCTAGTAGCCCCAGCTGCGCACTGGGCTTCAGTGTTTCACATGCTAGGAAAAGAGGTTCCAGAAGCAGCTTGATGAGGCAAGAAGGACCTGAGGAGTTCTTTGTACCCTGCCTCTTCTGTATCCCCTTAGGTCAGCTACCTACCGGGCCTGGGAATAGGAGGCACCGAGCCCTCTGTGATCTATCTCTGTGATGCCCCTGCTGCCACGGGCTAGGCACATGAAATCCAATTCTCGAGTCCCCGCTGCTCAGAGGGGGAAAGCTGAGGTTCAGCATAGCCTGCGCTCACACTGCTGGGGAAGAGCTGCCAGCAGGGCAGTCCTGGTCTGAGGCAGTCCTTCTGTGATCACTGGCACTCGCTGCCCAGGAGAGGGGGCTTTATCCTCGTGCCTGTCAAGAGGCCCAGCACAGGGGCCTTTTTCAGAATCCCAGCAGAAACCACGCCAGAGCTCAGCATGAGTGGTCTACTTTAGTGCACACAGCCACTCCTGTAGCTGAGGCTCTAAACCCTATTTTGCATATGAGGAGACTGAGGCTCAGAGGGGAAGATCACTCTCCCTGAATGAAAGCAGTAGCAGCTTTTGACTTGCCTACGTGTGTGTGCTTGCACCTGGCATAGAGTAGGCATGAGAGTGAAGTTCACAGACAGCCACTCTCTCAGCATTCCCAGCCACCTGCTGTGGACCTAACTGTGAGCTCAGAAGAGGGACACATCCCTAGAGGGGCCCAGAGATGTCTAGAGAACCTACCTGCGGGGTAAGATGGCCAAGCTCCATCCTCAGCCAGGGCCCTGTTTTCTGTGTGAAGAAGGTTGGGCCAGTTCACATCTGGAGCTGGGACTGCTAACAACAATTCCAAGACTAAGATCTTTGCCTTGGGCCTTTTGGGGGGAGGTGGAGCTTTAACTGTTCCCACAAGCTAATGCGGCAGTACAGTGGAGGAGTGGGGTGGGTGAGGGGGTGACCCAGCTCTGGTGATAGGGATGAGACATGAGGTACAGGCCAGGGCCGTGTGCACAGGTCACCTGAGTAGCAGTTACTCCCAGGGCTGCTATGAGCTGAGTGGTGGGGGAGCTCCTAGAGGGCTAGATTCAGGAATGTTCTACAGGAGAGAAACTTGCCCAGGGCTCTAGATTGGTAAGGACATACCTTAGCAAAACATTGTGAAGATGAGAGGTGGCACCCAGATGAGTGGGTGAGCCCAGGCTGTGGGGTCCTAGAGCCAGGCTGGAGCCCCATCCATCTGTATGCCCACCAGGGCTGGCCTTGTACTGAGTGGTTGACTTTCCATTGCTACCTGCAAATGCCTCCTCCACTGTGTAGATGTGGGACAGTAGAGCAGTTCCAGAGTCTGAGTCCCTGGCTCCTTCAGTGATCATCAGACCGACAGACATGGTTTGCCTTTGTTGTTGTGTGATGAAATACCTGTCCACAGCAACTTAGAGGAAGGCAGGGAGGCAGGAGCATCGTGGCAGCGGAGAGCTTGGGCCAGAAGCCAGGCCTCAATGCCACCCTCCAAAGCCTGCCAGCCATGCTCCTGTCCCAAATGTTCCTCCGCCTCCTAATACCATGCCACCAGCCAGAGACCAAGTGGTCTCACTCAGATCAGCACATCCAACTAACCAGCTCCTGAGGGTCGCGATGAAGCTCACAGTCGGGGACTACAGAGTTTTTAATGAACTGCGAAGAGTTGTATCCTGTCCTTGGCCTGTTACCTGGTTGGTTCTGAAAATTTGCTTGTTGGAAAACATAAGTCAGTTACCATGTAGGCTTTTCCGGTCCCTGCAGATGGCTGCACATGGCTACGGGTGGGGCCCCTGGGCCCTGGGTGCGGAATGGCAGCAGGTTTCAGCACCACACCGCTGCGGTCCTGTGGAAGTCACCCTGGGTGTGGTTTTACTTTATAGTCAAGGTATTATGGTAACTGGTGACGCTTTCGCGTGTACAGTGTGAACCGCTTGCCTCGGGCTGGCTTGTCAGGACTGAAACAAGGCTGATGAGCCCCAGGCACTTGGGGAACCCTAAGCCTGGGGTTTGGTCTGACTTTGGACCATCCTGCCTGGGGATGGGCTGCTTCTCAAACAACTCTGCCTGAGCTTCAGGAAGCACAGAAGAAGTAACTAATATCACTCTTACTTTGAGTATTCAGTGTAAGCTAAGTCCCCGCCATATGTACTCCCTTGTCACCACAACCCTTTGAGGTAGGCGTCAGCTCCACTGTACAGACAAGAACACTGAGGCCAGACCACCGGAACCAGAGCAGCTTCTTACTTGGTTTCAGAAGTGCCAGTCCAGGCTCTACTGTGACTGTATGGCCACACAAAGCCCATTTCCTCTTAGAGCCTGGTTTTCCGTATACTAACAGAATTAGACGGCCAGTTCCAGCTCTCACTTTGTAGGGTTTCTTACCGTTTGTCAAGGGGCTTCATGGACTCAGAGAAAGCCAGGATGCAGGGTCCATTCTTGGCTTTCATGGCTCAGGGAGAGACATGGCTTCTAGGAACCCCACCTTGTCAGGATAACCTTACAACAGGGCCCCAGATGTGTACTGTTCATCCACTCAGTCTCCAGAGAAGATCTGTCCTCCCTCCTGGAGACAAGATGAACAGGAGCAGGCCTGCTGTGGGTCTTATGGTGCCCTTGAGGATGGAGAAAAAGACTCTTCCGTAGAGGAGACAGTGGACCTGGGTATGTGGCAGGCGGAGGTGGCTGTGTCTCTGGCCAAACCTTTGGTTTGGTGTCCAGCCTTCGAGGAAGTATGTGAGAGACAGAGGGCAGTTTGGCTCCAGCTGTGGCAGTGGTTGCTTATGTGACCTTGGGTAACCAATTGTCAGCTCTGGTGCCCAGCTCTGCCAAGTTCAGAGGCCAGACTTTCCCTCAGGGCCCATGGAAGTCCGGGAGACAAGGATTTGAGTAGGCTTAGGGCACCAGCCAGTGCCAACTTTGACCTCAGAGCCTCCTCATCAACATCAGTTGTTTGTTTACTGCTGGGGAGAGCTCACACAGTCTCCAGCAGAGAAGCATCGAAAAGGCCCAGCTATTGATGTACTATTTGTTGCTGCTTACTCTAATCAGCTCAGGGTGTCTTTCCTGTGTGACCTTGGCAAGCCAGTTAACCCTGCCCGGTCTACTTTCACTGGAATCCTGGTTGGGAGTGCTTGTTTGTGGGGGGAGGGGCAGGGTTGCAGGGCAACACTTGGGTCTCAAAGTCCAGGAGGTCTGGGTTTGGATTGTGTCCCTGAGCCTGGGCAGAGGCCCTCAGTCTCTTTCAGCCCATCTGGAAAAAAACCAAAACTGTCATGAGTCTGCCCTCGGATGGGTACCAGGACGCCTGAGGAGGAAGGGCTAAACAAATGCAAGGCCTGTCAACTCTGCTCTCCAGGTCCCCCTTTCTTCTCTGCACCCCACTTTGTGCTGGCAGGAGGAGATACATGACCAGAGGGCGCAGATGATTCTGGAAGGAAGCTTAGAACCACTGTCACCTCCAGGATCCGGGAGAAGTCCTGGCGTAACAGCGCCCTCCCACCCCACCGTTATGCTGTCTGTTCCAAATGCCATTAATGATCATAAAATTATCCACAGTCTTTGGAGGCCGGTCCCAGGGTTTGCCTCAGTGGGACAATAAAACTGCGTACAGAAATGATCTGGAGAAGGGAAGGACAGCCAAGCCGAGCCGGAGTTAAACGAGCTGCAGCCTGCTCTCATTAACTCAGGCTGTTCGCATTTGTTACCAGGGATTTCTTTTTAATTAAAAAACAACCCAGTTATTAAAGCATAACCCTAAGAAAGGCTGGCTGGGCAGTCGCTGAAGCCAGCAGAGCGAGCGGTCCACGCAGCAGGACGGGCCAGTGCCGCCGGGGAAATGGCGTGAAACAGATGTTAGTTTGAACCCTCACCCAACCCGGGGCCTTGAAAGCTGTGCTTCTCATCTGTACACTGTAGAGTGCTGTTCGGAGCCGGGGAGAGAGTCCGTACTGTCACTGGCACAGGGATAGCCTGCGCTAAAGAGATCGTCTCAGCTGAGCTGGGACTGAGGATGCTATCTTAAAAGGCCAGTTCTTGTCACATGGCAGCTGGGTTGTGGGGTTGGGATCTGGCAGACTCAGTGCAGGGGCCCACCACAGATTTCTAGCTGTGTGTTCTTGAATGAGCCATGTAGTTTGCCTGGCTTGTTGGAAGTGCGTGACATGTGGCCTCATTGCTGTCCATGTCCTTGGTTTAGGGATTTCTCATTTGCTCGCTCGGTAGTGACAGTGCCTAGACTTCTTGTGAATAGCATTTATTTACATCTCCAGGGCATAAGTGCTTCATAACCCGAGAGTGCTCACCAGGGGAGCAGTGGGTCAGGCACATAGGATGCGCTGAGTCGTGGAATGAGTCTGGGAAGTGACGAGGCCCCAAAGCATTACCCCCAAAAGGTGACAGAACAAAAGCCTAAAGGATTGACTTCCAGATTAACTGCTCTTTTCCAGAGATGAGCAACTGTGGCTGAGGGAAGGTGGGAGAGGCTCATAGCAAGCATGTCTGACATTGTTATTGACTTTATAGGGTTTTTAAGACCCGTATATAGCCTCACCTGAGGCATTCACAGAGCATACAAGCAGTGTGGAGTATAGGATAGTTGGGCCATCAGAGAACCACAGGACACGGAGATGAATAACTGTGTCTGTGATGTGACATGAAATGGGAAACAGTATAGAGGGGAGGCTTAGTACCAATTGGTAGCAGATAGAGTTGGGCAGTCACCTCCTTGCACATGTGCCCCAAACATCTCCAGTCCAGGGCCCACTGGCGCAGCATCATTTCATCCAAACACTGAGGCACACCTGGGATTGTACGCCACAAATCCATCACATCAGAACCCGAACCCCTGCCTAGGGTCTGTGTGTACTCAGTTCCCACCTTGAGGCAGTTGTAGATAATAGTCTGTGTGCTTCAGGGCGCCATGGGTTTGGCTCACCAGGGTTTTTGCTCTTGGAACAGTCATGTCTGATTCACCGATATCCAGTGTTTGCTAACAGTCATACAAGCTCTGGAGCAACTGTGCGTGCGCACCTGCGAATTGAGGGGTTTTGTCACAGGTTTTGCCAAGTAGTTCTGGGAACTAAATACGGTGTCTCCAAGCCTCAAAGGCAGCAGGGTTGCTCAGATGGCTGCAGGGGCTCTGTCCTCTCTCCAAGCTCCCTGCCAGCTCGACCACTCACCTGTGCCCTCTTTCCTGTTGTCTCACCCCAGTGAACGGGAGCTACGGGACCTGCCCAGAGAAGAGCCTGCTGGACCTGGACCTGGCCGAGGGTCCCAGCCCCTCCTGCCACCAGGGTTTGTTTCTCCCTGCAGGGAGCCCACCGCCTCGGGGTCACCCGCCTGTCTGCGAGAGGCTGCTTCATTTCCCCCACCCTAACAGGTATGTGCCCATTCCTGGCCACTTCACCTAGTCGGCTTGGCTTTGCACGTGTCTGTGGAAGCATACTTACCACTCATGCCCGGCGGCAGCACGCATGGAGCCGGCTTCACAGGCGAGACACTCTGGATACTGGCCCAGATACTGGTGTGCACTTCACTGCTTCACCAGCCACATAGTGCCTGCCCTGTGCCAAGTGCTGGGCTGGCGCTGGAGTCCTTGGGGATGGTGACAAGGATCTCCATTGTGGGAGCGCTGAACAGTGACAAGTATTACAAGATAGGAACATGCTGAGGATTTCAGTTCCCCGTGGCCTTCTTTGATACCAGTGAGACTTTTATTTTGAAAGAGTATATTCATTTGGTCAGACCATCTTAATAAATGTCATAGACTGGGTGGCTTAAATAAAAGAAATTTCTTTCTCATGGTTCTTGGAAGGGGGGGGGTAGGGTGGAAGCCCAAGATGGGGGGACTGACAGGTTTGGTTTCTCCTAACCTGTGAGTTGCTCACATGGTCATCCCTTTATCTATGTGGTTTGCACTCCTATCTTATAAGGGAATCAGACATATTGCAGTAAGGATCTTCATAACCCCATTTAACTTAAGTTGCATCCTTAATGGCCCCGTCTCCAAACACACGCACTCTGGAGAGGTTAGGCTTCCAACATAGGAGTTGGGAGACGCCAGCCCAGTCTACAACAGGAGTGCATATCGTTTATGCTTCAAGCTGCCTACTGATTAATGATAATCACATGTGTCTATTGCCTGGATTAATCACAGAGTTTCTGGCAGCACACTGTGTTGGGGCAGAGCAAGGGGTGGCAGGAGAGGGGTGCATTCTGTATTGGGCTGTGCTGGCCCGAGATGTGATTGCACCGAGTAAAAAGTCCTGAGCCCAGGCTACAAGCTTTAGGCAACAGAAGCATGACTCGCCCTGCACCCCTGCCACTAGGTGTGAGGCCCTCTCCCCCCACCCCCACCCCAGCAGAAGCTGATTACTTACGTTGAACAGCTTTGCAAAGAGTCCAGTGATGGCCAAAAGGAGGTTTGCATCCTTGGCTCAGAATGTTGACGCCCTAAAGAAATGACAGTGTTCTCACAGTCATTGGACAGATTGGATTCTGGCTTCCTGGTAATGGTGTGACGAAGAATGCTGGGATTGTGGCCCATAAAGACCACGGTATCTGCTTTTGCTCCATCACTATGGCCTTGGGGATATCTACCTGCGTAAAGCAGGTGATGGCCCTGTATTAAGGAGAACTTAATACCTGTCATCCCACTGCTAAGATAGGAGTCAGCTCTCATGAGGGTACCTGGTGCATCTGGCTCTTAGGCACTGTGTGATCACAGTTTCTAGAGTGAATTGTAGACCTCAGCCCCAGAGCAGCCAGAACCACCTGCCAGGCCTCCCCGGGGACAAGGAGTAAGAGCCAGGCCATGCCACATCCATGAGACCTCAGGCGGGGACCTCCCACTTGTCCCACTGAGGCCATTCAGAGTGCTGTCAATGACATTCCTAACTCAGCCAGATGCTGCAGCCTGTCCTCTTTGCTGATGTCAGCTCACTGACCTGGAGCAGGTTGTAGAAGCTGCACAGTGGTGCTTCTTACTACCCTCTCTGCCAGCCTGCCTCTGCCAGCATTGTGCCCTGCTAAAGCATCAGCTGTGGTTTTGTTTCTTTACATTTTATCAAGTCCCTACTCTGACATGGACTCTTTCAAGTAGGACTTGCTGCTGGCTGTGGCAGACCCAGTGTCCCCACCCATGAGGATGGGATGTGTATTTGCTCCTCTGTGGAGATGCTGAGGGAGAAGAGCTCAGTGGACAGTTACTAGGTGTCTAAGAGACAGACATTTCCCTCGTGCCTCCATTCAAAGGCCACCTGCAGTCCTGGTCCAGGCCTGGCACTGGCTTGCTGCTGCATGATGACCCAGTGGCCCTCAGGCGTCAGGCCCCACTCCCTCCACTGGCCCTGCTGTGATACAGGGTCAGAGGCCAACTCTGAGTGCCACAGGCTCTGACTCTCCTTCCTGCCCTTCCCCTCGCTCCCTTCTCTCCACCCATTGTCTAGAGCTCCTGGAACTGGAGGGGCAGGGGCTAGATCTCAGGGGGTGTCTTAGAGAGCTCAGCTCCGTCTGTGAGAGCTAATGGTCTTGCAGAAGCAGTAATAATGGTCCTATGGCCCAGCCCTCTCCTTCCCAGGGAGCTGACCCTTGACCTTAGCCATCACCCTCTTAGTTCTACATATAGTGGTGTGGCCCTTGTCTGAGGGATGAGGAAGCTGATTCAGACAGGCCATGCTAGTCAGGCTCTGAGCCTATAGCCAGGCCTGTAGCAACTACATTCAGGTCTCTCTCATCTTCAGTCTTCTGGTGACAGGCTAGCCCTGGTGTTTCTGTCTGTATGGACAGGTCTCTACAGGAGTTCCCTAATTTCCCTAAATATGGCCTCCTGGGAAGAGGGTTGAAGGACTCTCTGCCACTGGTGAAACTGTGGACCACTCACATGGAAAAGGCAGCCTCTGTGGCCAGCCCATACCCCACCATCCTGCCATCCCCATCATCGCTGAGGATAGGGGCCCCTAACTTGTCCGGAGTGAAGCAATTTGCCTGAGTTTGCCCATCTAGAGTGGAGCAGACCCCAACCTCAGACCCGGTCTCCCATCCCCCGTATGTTTCTCTCCAGAACTGCAGTTTTACGTACTTAACATCTGAGCTCAACGTTCTGGGCCACCCTGCTAAAAATCTTGTCCCTCACTGTGCCTGTGCCTCAGGTCCCCACCCAGTCACACCAGCTATAGGAAGAGAAGCCGAATAGGGCCAGATGTCATTAAATAAAGGAAAGAGTACAGAAATTAAAAACTTAAGGGGTGTGTAAGTCAAATTTAAAACGCTGCTGGGCCTGAAGACTCCTCAAAATGCCATCCATAACCTTCTGCCCATAGATCTCACTTGAAAGTCACCGGTGGTGGTGGGGGAGGGCTGGAGAGATGGCTCAGAGGTTAAGAGCACTGACTGCTCTTCCAAAGGTCATGAGTTCAATTCCCAGCAACCACATGGTGGCTCAAAACCATCTATAACAAGATCTGTATCCATAATAAATAAATAAATCTTTAAAAAAAGAAAGAAAGGAAGGAAGGAAAAAAGAAAGTCACAGGGGGAGGGTCAGGGCTGACCCCAGGGAAGTGGGGGAGGCAAGCAAGGTGGTGACAGAAGAGGTGCATGGGCTGGGTTCAGGCACAGGGTGTCCTCATCCACCCCATGGTTAGCCTTCTGCCTCTTTTACCTCCTACATCTTTCTCCAGGCCGTGTCCTTTTTGCTTCTATACTTCTCTTCCTCTTTCCTGCCCTTGGCACAACCAGTTCTGGTCTTCCTATCCTCTCCTTCTCCCTTGGACACCCCCCCCCGTTCCCCCTCCCACCCCCCTCCCTGCCAGATCTCTGCCTCTGCTTCCCAGGGGCGCTGCCTGACCCTCACCCCTGGAGAGTGCCTACCTTTCATAATTACTCTGGCTACTATCTTCCAGGTCACCCAGACCTCAGGCCACTTATGTGAATGGCAGCCTCCCAGCGGCTCAACACATCAAGCAAGAAGCCCTACCTGACTACCAGGCCATGGCCAGCGCCCACACACCCCTGCCCACCCACTGCCGGGCCCCATCTTCTTCCACGGGCCTGCACTCAGACCTGGACTTCCCAGGCCGAGGCCTCACCAACCCTGCACCTTCCTGCTACCTTCTGGCCAATGAACCCATCTCAAGCCTGGGTCCCCAACCCGAGACCCACCTCCCTGAGGGCAGCCTGAAACGCTGCTGCCTCTTGGGCCTGCCCCCTGCTTCTTCAGCCTCCTCCTCCTCACCCTGTGCCTCCTCTGACAACATCAGTCCTGTCATCCACTCCTCCCAGACAGCTCTAGTCAGCTGTGTCAATGGACTCCGAAACCCACCTCTGCCAGGAGACCTGGGGGTCCCTCCCAAGCGATCACGGCCCGGGCCTGGGCCTGGGCCTACATCCGGTGACAGCCACGAGGGCAGCCTGCAGCTTGAAGCATGCCGGAAGTCAGGCTTCCTGAAACAGGAGCCCGTGGACGAGTTCTCGGACCTCTTTGCTCCTCACCAGCAGGGCTTACCACCCCCCTACCCCCTGTCTCAGTTGCCTAGTGGGCCCAGCCTTGGAGGCCTAGGGCTGGGCCTGGCGGGCAGGATGGTGGCCGGGCGGCAGGCGTGCCGCTGGGTGGACTGTTGTGCGGCCTACGAACAGCAGGAGGAGCTGGTAAGGCACATCGAGAAGAGCCACATCGACCAGCGCAAGGGGGAGGACTTCACCTGCTTCTGGGCCGGCTGTGTGCGTCGCTACAAGCCCTTCAACGCCCGCTACAAGCTGCTTATCCACATGAGGGTACACTCGGGCGAGAAGCCTAACAAATGCATGGTGAGTCTGGGCTGCCGGGCCCCCTCAGGCTCCCCGCAAGGCTGCACCGCCCAGGGTACTAGAAAGACTCCCTTGGGAGCAAGCAGGGCTCCCACAGAGTCCAGGGCTGTGGGGGTGTGACCAGTGAAGAAGACCATCTGTGTTCCTGTCACTGGGAACCTTGGCAGGACTACCTCGTCCTTGTCAGGTACCCTGGCCCCTACACTGAAGTATTGGATAGGTATTAGAGGTAATTTAGCAGGCCACACAGCATGATGCAGCGTGACCTCTGAACCTAAAACAAGCCCGGACAGACTTGTCTTTTCCATGTCACCTGATGGTGGCAGATGAGTAAAAGTGGACCCTGTGCCCTCCTCCAGCACCGGCCTTTACCCAGTGTACATCCAAGAGAGGCTCCTAGGCCTTCTAAGCTTCCCACAGCATTGCCTTCTGTAAAGAGCTCCTGGGTCCCTAGGGCGGGCATGGAGCTGAGGTCAAGGGTTAGCATAAGCAGTGTCTGGCTGAGGTTGAGTCAAAGCTTTGGGGAGAAAGAATACGTGTGTGCACATCACACAAGTTAGAGGCAGGCAACCTGGCCTCCGCCCATTCTGACTGGCGGCCACGCCCATGTTCTGTGATTGTGGTGGTAGAAAGCCCTATCAAAGGCTAGGAGAGGGATCTTAGTCCCTGTACCCGAATCTCCCTCCAGCCGCATCAGCCTGGGAATGAAGGGCTGGCCCTCCAGAGTGCTGCACAGTACAAACACAGACCACTCAGACCAACCAGGTCTCTCCTTCCTCGCTACCATCCAGTAGCTACCAGTGTTTCTGGTCTGTAGAGCTGAGGTCAAGCTTTTCCTGCCACGCACTGCCTGTGTCGCGCTTTCAGTTTTAGAAGAGTCTGTACGTCCTCTGCCCAGAGCACATTTGTGGGGTATCGGGTAGGGAACATTGGTAATTGTGGTGTGTAAGGTCATTCTCTTGAGGCCACACTTGTCCCCAGGGCTCATCTGCTGTGGCATTCTGAGCTGGACAGACTGAGCGTGCTCGCTGGTCTTGAAGCTAAGGAGTCTGTTGGTTAATAGACATGCTACAGATGGGCAGCCTTGAGAAGAGAGGGTAGAGGGTGGGGCTTGGGAGCTATTGTGCTGCGCAGAGGTGTGGGGGAAGGGCACTGAGCTGGTGGAGATTTTTACTTAATGTTTTTGGGTTTAGAGTATGCAGATGGGCGTTGGGGGGGGAGGGGTGCCGGGGCAGAGGCAGGCATGGATGAGCTAGTTCTTATAGATGCTGCATTGTGTGGGGTCTTACGACACATGGCTTAATGAGAGATGTGCCTCTTCAAGGTGGGGAAGACCAACAAGTCCGTAGGCCAGGGCTGCTGGAGACAGACAGTTCCCAAAGGAGGGAACCCCAGGTGTCTGTATGGACCCAGGTAGTACCCTGAGGTGGCCAACAACCTTCTCTGCAGGATCTCGGCCTCCTCCAGTGGTCCCGTGAGAGAGCTAGACCTTCCTTGAGTCTCCGTGGGGGACGCTGGTTGCTCAAAGCAGCCCCAGAATCTCTCCTGGTCAGAGTTCTCACTTGATTCCTATTTCTCTGATACTGGGGACCTAGACATGGCTCTGTCACAGTCGTTGGCCTGAAGGACCTCGCACTTAGGGATGTGTCCTTAAACCATCAATCAGGCACCAGGCTGTGACTAGATAGGAGTTTGAAGAGGCCCAGGGAGAAAGCCCAGAGGGTTTTATGGGGCGGTGTTGATGCCCACTGGGGATTGCACCTAGTCTTTATCAGGGACCTGCAAGACTCAGGGCTTTCACATATGGAGAAACAAAGACTGGGCTCAGATAGGTCTGTCCAGCTGCCCACACCCTTGGCTTTGCCTCTTCCGGGTTAGAATCACAGTGGTGACAGGTCAGGTAATCAGCTGCCGAGTGCCGGCTTCACAGATCCATGCGGTCCTCACCACAGCTCTGCGGATATGTCCCACTCATTCCCATTTTACAGATGAGAAAGTGGAGGCCCAGAGAGGTCGCACAATTGGTTCCAGGTCAAACAACTAGTCGGAGAACGTAATAGCAGCAGCAAGATAACAGAGGCTCAGAATCAGAAAAATAGTAATAAAAATAAGTTATCCATAATTACACCACAGCTAACTGCTGCAGTGGGACTGGTCCAATGCCCTCATCTACCGCAGCACCCTTGATAATTTAGATGCTTCTGTGGGGCCTGCAGGCTGGTCCTGCTTGGTGGGGTCATCTGCAATAGGAACCTCTGTGGAGCCCCACTCCAGGCTGCTCCTGCCCATGGTGGTGAGAGCAACCGTATGCTGATGGAATTAGGTAACCAGGGCAACAGGCCAACCCCCTCGGACCACACCCAGGTGAATAGCAGCAGCTCCCATCCCTGTAAAATTATTAATTTCTCATGACAGGCCTGTGCTACTATGTCTGTAATAGACAAAGGAATCTTGGACCTGAGGCCTCTGGAGGACAGGAAATAGATGAGACGTTTTGATTGAGGAGTAAATGGCCCACTAAAATAGCAGTTAATCCTTTTATTATCTCCCCAGCAGCCTTTCCACAGCTTTCATGAGGTAAGCTTCCCTCGCCCCCAAAATAACTGCAACACCCCCACCCCCACCCCAGCACTGGCAGCTGGTTTAAATTTAGCCTATGGAGCCTTTGCTCGATCAGGTACCAGGCAGCCTGGGTGTGGAGAGAGGCGCCTGATCCTGAACCCTGCTAGCCTCCAGGTAACCCTGTCCTGTTTGGCCAGTCCTGCCCTGTTTAGTACGCAGCCCCGAGGAAGCATCTAGATCTCTCTGCAATATCCTGTTGTGCTTGATGTTGCTCCCGTTGTCTCAGTCTTATTAAATCCGGGCCTTCATCTGCGTTACCATAACAAGCCTATGTCCAACCCAAATACGGACGCGGCGCCTCGAAGACGTGGGCTTTGGAAAGATTAGTCCCCTGCTTTCTTAGGTTGGTCCCACCAGACAGTCAGAATCCTCGTTGTCTGAGCTGCAGAAGCCAGCAGCCACGAGGCTTCTCAGAATAGCCCTTCCCTGCCGTGGACTCTGTAAAACAACAGCCGGTGCCCGGAAAGATCCTTGCTATGGTGAAGAATTTTAACAGCCCTGGGACCCTGCATGGAGGGCCACAGAGGCCGCCTAGAGTCCCACATACCTGTCTCCCAACTCGACTCTGCTGTTCGCCAGCTTTGTGTCTCAGGCAGGTGACTCTGAACCGTGGAGTACTTATTTGTAAAATTAGGCAATAATAGTGCTTAATCTCTGGGGCTGCTGTTAGCAGGGTTAAAATAGGTGCTGCAGGGAGAGCGCCTGGTTTATCCCCTTCCTCCCCGTCACGCCCTTGAGCAGTGATGTCTCTGGTGGTGGAGCCCTGCCCAGTCTTTTCTTGGTGCCACTCTGAGCCAGATGGAATCTGCACAGGTGTCTGTCTGTCGGTCGGTCTGTCAGTCTGTCTGTCTGTGCTGGTAAGCAGCTGAGGTGCAGACTGTTTTCCTCACCCTGCTGAGCTCTGGCCAGCCGCTGCCTTCTACCTTCTACACTCCTCCACCTGCCAGTCTGGCCGAGGTGCCTGTGAATGGTGACCTGGGCACAGCCGAGCATTATGACAGCCAGAGTGAGCCAGAGAAGGCAAAAACTCAGGCCCAATGGTTTCCCCTGACACCCACTGTGACCAGAGTTACATTTACCCCTAGTTCTAGTCTTCTTGCCACCATGCCACAGCCATGGTCCCTGGTGCGGGGGGGGGGGGTGTGCAGGGTAGGGGATGGGAAGGGGAGTCGGGGTCGGGGGAGGGAAGGTAAAAAGGGCAGGCGTATTCTTAGAGTCTCATTCTTCTGCAAGGACTCAGTGTGTGAGCCTCAGCTTAGAACAGAGCTGCGAAAAAACCGGAAGGCTCGGAGGGGCTGGTCAGCTTCCAAGGGTTGCAGTCTGTCAAGAGCAGGGACCCATGGAGCTGAGAGTGGAGGTGGCTATCAAAGTCTGGGATCCTCTTAGTAGGAAATCAAAGGGGGAAAGAGGAACTGGTACCTTCCGAGACCGGCTACTCAAGCCAGGAGTCAGCTGCTTACCAAGGAACCGCCTACTGATATTCACAGCCAATCAGCTCTCTCTGTCTCCTAACCTAGCTGCACTCTCCCTCTCATTACCTTTGTACTGTCTCTTTCTTCTGCAAGGCTTGTCCAGTCCTGGCAGGTAGAGTTCCTGAGTATGTGCCCTGCTCCTGCCTGTTTGTTTGTTTTGAGACAGGGTTTCTCTGTGTAGCCTTGGCTGGCCTGGACTCACTTTGTAGACCAGGCTGGCCTTGAACTCACAGAGATCCGCCTGCCTCTGCCTCCCTGAGTGCTGGGATTAAAGGCATGTGCCTGGCTCGGCTCTTGAGCCCAATTTTGAGGCTAACACTCACCACACCACCGGGGCCTCATCCCAGGGATTCCTTGGGGCCCTGAAATGTCTGCATGGCAGGTCCATCAGTCCTTCCCCATATGTGCAAACAGCATATGGGGACGGCAGAGACAGATAGGGTTGCCAGGAGCCTAGAATCGCACAGCAAATGCATCAGTGTCAGACTGATCAGTAAACACTGGGGGGATTTAGGCTGAGAACGTGACCCTCAGACAAGGAGAGACCCACTGCCTGATACTCTCACCTCTCTGAGTGGCAGGCTCCTGGTGAACCGAACTTGATGCCGGCAGCCACATGAGGCAACTTGGAAATTCTGCCATTGTCAAAAGGATAGCAAGTCTTGCCTATTCTTCTGGGTGATGGAGGATGGAAGGGACCAGGAGCTAAGGATGGAGAGCCTACATCAGTGGTCCTCAACCTTCCTAATGCCATGACCCTTTAGTGCAGTTCTTCATGTTGTGGTGGCTCCCAACCATAAACATACTTTTGTTGCTACTTCATAACTGTAATTTGGCCACTGTCGCCAACTGTAAATCTCTGTATTTTCCAATGGTCTTAGGCGACCCCCTCTGAAAAGGTCATCTGACTCTCAAAGGGGTCCTGACCCACAGGCTGAGAACCGCTAGCCTAGATGTATAGCCCGATCCAAGCTGGTCAAGGGAAGAGGACACAATAAAAATCCTTAGGTGGTGCTGAGGAGATGGCTCAGTGGGCAAAAGTACTTGCTCCACATGGACCTGAGTTCAGGGCTCCAGCAACATAAAAGCCTCTCAGGGCCACACACACCTGTGAACCCAGTGCTTGGGGACAGGCACATGGTGAGGAGGCAGATCTCAGCAGCTTCCTGGCTAGCTGAGGCTCCGTGTTTAGCGCAGAAGTTATGAGGAAGATAATTTTGGTGTCAACCTCTGGCCTCCACATGTAACCACACAGACACACACACATGCATGCATGCACACAAACACACGCACACACGCACATGTATATGCCCACACATGACCCCATCCTTGGAGCATCCAAGGCACACGGATCTCATCCCACTGTGCAGATGGGGAGAGTGTTCTGGGACATAGAGATCGGCAGCCCCACTGTGCGCTTGGGAAGGGCAGTGGGAACAGCAGTGTGCACAGGTTCATGCTCAGGCCGGGACACTAGACGTAGGATTTGAACCTAGATCTCAGCCTGACTCTAAACACATCCTAGCCACAGCTCCCAGATGGGGAATCAAGTAAATATCCAGATTTGAAACTTAACCTGTAAGCTTTCAGGGACCCTTACCTGGCTGGGTCCTGAAGTCACAGAGGGGCATCAACACTAGCCTGGGTGCTGGAGCCCTCAGCCAGATAGGAAGACAGACCTCTAAGTCACCCAGGGAGCCTGTTGGCTGTGACTTGGTGGGTTCTGTGGTCTTTCTGAAGGGACAAATACGTCACTTGAGGGCAAGCTTCTGCCCTGGAGGTTGGAATGGGAGGAGTTCCTAGCCAGGTGTGAAGGCTGCATGATGGAGCGTGCTTTAAAACTTCTGGCCCAGGGAAGCCTGCAGCAAGAAGTCTAGAGCAGCCACACTGTTCCGCCAGCTCAGGTCACCAAGTCCCACCCTGCTGTGGAAATGGGGCCTGAGTGTCACCTCATTCCATGCTTGGGAGGTGCCTGAGTAGGGAGACAGTTTTGAGCAGACAGTTTGTGTATTGGCATCCATAAGTGCCTGTGGTACCAGCCTCTCCTGGCGTCAGGTCAGTTCCTCATCCACCTCATTAGCCCACAGAGTTCCAGCAATCTTGTGCTGCTTGCCTCCCTCCCCTCCCTCAAGGCTTTCTCTCTTCCCTGGCTCCTACAGGCTTTGTATTCTGCCGCTTCTTTAAGGCCTCTAGGCCTTGGCTTCTGTTTTCTGTGTCTGCAATGCAAGTTTCCCAACTTGGCAAACTCCAGCCCTGCCCTTCACATCCCAACACAGCGCTTCCTGCCTTGCTCCTTCCCCGCGCCTGCTGTTGGAGCTTCTTGGTGTGGCCAGTTCTCCCAGAGACTGTATTACTTTTCCCAGGGCTGTGACAGAATACCTGACAAAAATCATCTTAGGAGGTAAGCTTCCAGTTTGAGAAGGTAATCAGGCCCTCGCACAGGGAAGTGAAGCAGCTGTTAACGCTGCTGTGAGGTCAGGAGGCAGAGGGATGTGAATGCTGGTACCCAGTCCACTCAGGAGGCAGAGGGATGTGAATGCCGGTACCCAGTCTGCTCAGGAGGCAGAGGGATGTGAATGCTGGTACCCAGTCTGCTCAGGAGGCAGAGGGATGTGAATGCTGGTACCCAGTCCGCTCAGGAGGCAGAGGATTATAAATGTCGGTACCCAGTCCACTCACATCTTTTTATTCAGTCCAAGGCCTTGGCCCATGTAATGGCCCACATTCAAGGTGGGTCTTCCCTCCTCATTAGCATCCCTAGAAGTGTGTTTCCATGGTGATTCTGAATCCAGTCAAGTTGACAATGAAGATGAACCCTCATAGAGACTGTGGGCCTTGGTGGCAGATGAGAATAGTCTACTTGGTAGGTCATGGGCCTTTCTGCCCTGGCGGGACCTAGTGTTGTCACATCTGCCCCCTTGGTTAACACTCAGAGCTTTTCTACGGGAATACCTGTACCTGGAAGCGGCCATCGGCATGTGACTGGTGCAGGCCTGCCTAAACCCCTCAGCCTGCATCGTCTTACCTTCAAAGGGAGGTGACAGGGTTGTCGTGTGGCTTTCTGAATGGGGTGGAGGGAGTCCCGAAAGGGACAGGAAAGCATGTTGTACAAAGGATTCTGTTACGGGCTGGCCTCCTTAGGCCTCTGCCTGCAACCCTAACATCTGCTCCTCCATACCCGCACCCTATGCCTGCCTGTTGCCAGGCTCAGCCCCTCCCAACACATTTTAATTCAGAGATACTCAGAACCCATGTGAAAACTGGATGGTATGGCGGCCCTCCTGTACTCCCAGCCCTCTGGAGGAGGACACAGATGATCCTAGGGGCAAACAGGTTTGCAAGACCAGCTGAATCAGCAGGCTCTGCTTAACGAGAGACCCTGATCAGTAAATAAAGTGGGGGTGTGATGGAGAGAGATACTGACTTCAACCCCTGGTACCCATACACACACACAAATACACATACACCTACGCCCCTGATCCAGGGGCTGGTAAGCCAGCCTGGGCAATGGCCAGTGCCTATGTTAACCCCCAGGTTCAGATCTGTACTCTGCCCTTTGGCCAGCTGTGGGAGTTTGCAAGTCACACAGTTTCTCCCAGCCTGGATGAAGGGGGCCATGTCATGAGAGTGAAATGGCATGTGTTTGAGGAGTGGGTGCTGTGTCCTGGAGCTATGAGGAGCTGGGATACGGGAGCCCTGGCGTTTCATGTGCAACCCTCCAACTTACTCACTCCCTGGGAGCGGCAGGCTCAAGGGACCTGGAACACCAGCCAAGTGCTGTGAGCTCAGCATTGCTCCGTGGAATATGAAAAACATTAAGAAACACACACACACACACACACACACACACACACACACACACACACACACACACACACACTCCTGAATCGAATTTAAAATAACAAAAGAAAAACAGCTTTTGAATTTAATGTAAACGGAATTGAAATGATTCCCTTGTTGGAATGAGAGAGCCAGATAAAATCAACAACGACTCTGAGAAAGTGTCCAGACTGCCTTTTCCAAGGGCATGTCCTGGGGATGGCAAGCTCCACAGCGAGGCATTAAACGATCCTATCTCTGCTGTGTGGCAGATGCCTGGCCATAGCTGGCATTGGCCTCACAGGGACAGTGCAGGGCAGACTTCATCAGTGCCCTGTCACTAAGTGGAGGCTGGGGCGTTGGATTGCCGCAGACAGAAGGTGCTCCCACTGCATGGATCTGGGGTGCTCCATACAGGCCTCTTCCCTTCTCCAACCCTTCAGTGCAGCTTTACTGACACCCTGGGCCAGGTTTTGCCAGAGCAGTAAGAGGGATGGGATGTGATGCCGGATGGGGCTGCAGCACAGACAGACAGAGGACCAAGCCTTCCCTAGGGCACCATGAGAGCTGGGCTCTGATGGAGTTAGTAGGAACTTCTTAGGTGCGGACCAAGAGGGAAGGCGTTGTAGAGAAAGGGATTATGTTCTTCACCCTTGGCGGGTGTGTGTCTAGGTCGAGCCATATGCATGGTGGCTGGGAGCAGAGTGGAGATTGTAATTGGGCCTTTGTAGTTTTCAGAGCCCAGTAAGCAGCTTGCAATCTACCCCAGAGGCAGCGGCGAGTCCCTGACGGATCCTAAGCAGGAGGGTGGCGTGATAGAGAATTGATGCTGGTGTAGACACAAGGGAAGGGATGGCAGCAGCCAGACACCAAGGCCTTTGAAGGGGAATGGTCCTAATCCAGAGCCCCTTCTTCTCAAGATCCTTCAGAGCAGCCCGGCTGGGACTGTGCCCCATGAGCAGCACTTGGCTGGCAGCCAGCACTGGGCATCCTCTGGCTGGGCCCAGGCTGCTCAGCATCTGCACACAATTGGGCACCAGAGCCCAGTTCCCACTAGAAACGATGTCCAGCACATTTACCAGTGGGAAGCGGGAGAGACATTTCCCATCATGTGGCTGGGTAAAGCTTGCATGACTTTCCTTTGTTTTCCATCAAGCCTCCACAAATAAATCTTCCTGCACTGCCAGGACTGGGGCCACAGAGGTCTGTGAGTGATTAGGCCCAGCCCCACCTCCTTGCCCCGCATTCTTCCTGCATGGGTAGTGGTAGGATGAGCCAATGAGTCAGAGGCTATGTGGTCTTGCAAGGGTCTGGGAGATGAGCTGTGGGCAGTCAGCCTCCTCTGGCCCCTCTCTGGCCATGGCAGTCTCCCTTGGCAGACCTGCTGTGTTGGAGACGTAAGCCCCAGGGAGCAGGAGGCACTGCCCGCCTGGACTGGGCATTTCTTAGGATGGAACAGTTGGGCCAGAGGGCTCTATAAGACTGTGCATCCAGGTAAGACCTGAGATGTCTGTGGACACAAGCAAGGCTAGCTGAGTGACATTCAGTGGGGACCACCTACCAGCTCTTGCTCTACAGGACCCACAATGCACTAGGGCCTGGGGGTGACATTTGCACCTTCCCCAGCAGGGTTTCCGGTGGACAGTACCTGTGCTTGGGAAATGTGCAGGACATGGGTAGATTCTCCTTCACAGTGGGAAATCCACACGGTGACAGCCATGGGCAGCTTTCAGCTCTCTGTCTCCTTCCCCAGCTCTCTACCCTACAATCTTCTGTAGCAACCTATCCACCCATCTGTACATCCCAGCATCTCCTGAACCTCATAGTTTGGGGATCCATTTGGTATGCAGCGTTGTTGCTGACTAGGCTCCATTGCCAGGAAGCACAAGTGATTAGACGTCAAGTTTGGCTCTAGGCAGAAAAATGAGTCTTTTGTATCTCCCCTCCGCTTTCTTGAGCTCTGCACTCCCACGAGCCCCGTGCTTCCAACCATCTCCCCTCAGGCTTCTAGAATGAGCAAAGGGATTTGTGCAGGCCACAGGTCCCATGGTGTGGGTTTGTTCCTTTATTGTTGGCAGATTTGGAAACTGAGGCCCGTAGAGAGGATTTGGCTCACAAAAGGTGAAAGAACCCATGCTTCCTGCCCCGTCATGCCTCCTAGACAGGGTTCTGGGCCTCGTGCTGAGGGCTCACATGCCTCACTCTCAAATCCTAAAGCACGCTAGCTATGGGGCATGCACCGAGGAAGACGCCTCCAGGCTGTGGCACCTCATCTAGCGTCCTTCCCAGGCACCAAGCATCCCAGGAGCTGACCTGAAGGTCCAGGACATCTAGAGAGATGACCTGCTGAGTTCAAGGCAGGAGTGGCTGGCACATGGTCAACAGAACCTTCTTTGTTCTGGCAATCCGATGCTCAAGACGCTGCCGGGCTGCCTCCTGGGAGTGTGTTCATGTCTCGCCTCCCTGGTGTGTGCTGGAGCCGTGCAGTGACCGATGGCCCTGGGTGTCAGGCCCAGAGGAAGCTGGGTGGGTACAAAGACCCACACAAGCATGGACAGGAGTGAATCTGCTTCCTCTATGGGCTGCAGCCTGCTACCTCACTGTTGGGACTTCGATGTCTCTAGGTGTGACAAGACATTTTTGATCAGATGAACATCTTAGCCATTCTGTTCCGACTCGTATGTCTCGAGACAGCATGGCACAGGGGGCAGCACGGCACGGGAATGGAGCCCATTCCCTCCCCACTTCTGCGGGTAAACACCTGTGCCTGGAGCTGGTAACGCTGTTCCTTTGGAGCCTCATCTTCCCTTGTTTGTAAAGTGTAAGACATGGCCTCCAGCATCCCTAGATCTTCTGGAACTCTCCAGAGGCCCAGAGGCCTGGCATGGCCAGCAAGAGGAAGGTGTCACAATGAAGGGAAAGACAGGCAAGGTTCTCCTGGACCCTGAATCTACTTCTCTTCTGGCCACACTGGCCTCCTGGCTACTTTTCAAAACATGCTGAACTCATTAGAATCACATGTTCTCTGCATAGCTGTTCCCTGTGCCCAAATGCCCCCTACTCCAGTCTGACCTCTGTGCACCCAAACCCTGACTCCTGTGTCACCTCCTCCAGAAGGCCTTCCATGACCTCTAGCCCACTCTGTAGTGTCTGTGTTGGCTCCTACCGTGTGGCCAGGCTCTGTGATGTTTAGCCTTTTCTTTTTTCTTTTGATTTTGTTTCTTGCTGTGGGTTTAGTGCTGTCACCTATCCCTGGGGGTTGAATCATCCAGGAAGCCCAGCATCCAGACCATAGTAGATGCTGAGCACTTCCCAACCTGGTTCCTTCCTTGCTCCCTCTGTAGCACCGGTACAGAGTTCCTGGAGCATCGCATGCCAACAAGACACTGTCCCCTTTACCAGCTTGGAAACTCATCCTGGGTTTTATGATGTTGCTGCAGCTCCGAGGGAAATTTACATTCAGGTCCCCACTTGGTAGAGGCCCATCTCAGTCACTGCTCTAGCTGGTTTTATGGCCAAGGTCACAGATGAGGCATGGGTACAATTTGGCATTAATTGGCAACAAAAGGATTTGTAGCCCAGGGGTGTAGCGGGGACATGGTGTGGCACCACCTTAAGCAGCCTACCTGGAGACTGGAAGGGAAGCCAGCTGCACTGGGTGCAAACGTGCCATCGTCTGATAGCAGAAGCTGTGACGAATCGATGACCTTGGCACCGGTCCACTACATGGATGAGGAAGCAGAGGCCGAGAGCTGGGGTGCAGTGTGGGATGGCAGTCCCCTTTCCCCTGTGTTCACCCCAGAAACGTAGGAGGCAGCCTAGTTATTGCTATTCCTCAGACAGTCACATGGAACTAGGTGGCCTCAGAGCTGATCCCAGCACTTAACCTGCACCTAACAGGTTTGGCTGAAACAAGAATTGGCACCATAAGCCCTGGGATTCCTCCTTGTTATCTCCTACCTGCAGGAGGGTGGCCCATCCCACAGGAAAGGGAGGGGACCAGGACCAGAGGTGGGACTAGAGGAGCCAGGGGTGAGGGCATCCTTGGACTCTAGCCTGAGCTGAGGATCTAAGGTACATGCAGGGGGTAGAGACAGACTGTAAGAAAACCCATCCCTATTGAAGCTGGCACAGCCTAGAGTCTAGGTAAGCCCTAGACAAGAGGTTCTAAACCTGTGGGTTGTAACCTCTTTGAGGGTTGTATATCAGATATCCTGCTTATCAGATATTTATATTACAGGTCATAACAGTAAGAAAATTACAGTTAAGAAGCAACAATGAAATAATTTTATGGTTGGGAGTCACCACAACATGAGGAACTGTATTAAAGGATCTCAGTGGGAGGGACGTTGAAAACCACAGTCCTAGACACTTCTGGTAGCATTGGCTGGTCTCCCATCTTGTTCGCCTCAGTTTACCTGTCTAGGCTGTAGAAATGATGAACCTGCCCTGTCTGGCTGGGGTTCTTCACCTGCCCTCCAGAAGACTCTCCACCTCGAGGCCATTGTTCATCTTCCCCACGAGGACACTTGGGTGGCTGAAGCAGAGAGTGGGTGCGGTGGCAGGCATCACACAGCCGCCAATGGTGAGACCCAGGGCAGACAGGTTCCTGCCACGTGTCTCCTGGGGTCTTCTCAGGCTTGTGCAAGGTGAGGAGGTGTTCCCCCGGCTAGCATGACCCTCACCACTGCCTCTCAGTGAAGTGGGCCCAGCTGAGAACTGAGGAACACAGGCTGGGCTCCCAGCTCCAGTGGTTAGGAACAGTAGAGCTGCGGGCTGCCTGCAGTCAACACCTCCGCAGGAAGCTGGCTGCTTACTCCTGGAAAGCGCCAGCCCTTTAATTGTCTCCACATTCAGAACCAGGAGTGTCTGTCCCAATGACTAACTGGCGAAATCAACCAGGGACCCCCTCCCGCAGCCTACAGGGGCAGTGGGTCAGCCTTCTGAGAGCTGTCTGAGGTGGTTACTTGGGTCCAAATTAGATGCACCTGGAAGTCTGGGCTGGGGAGGGCCCTGGGGACACTCACTTCCTCTGATAAATTCAGGATCAGTGGAGAGAGAAGCAGCCTTGGGCCTCAGGTGAGCTTGGTAGGTGGGACTTGAAGATGTGCATTTCCTGTTGGTGAAGTTGGGAAAGTGAGCAGCGCCTTGGGGGTCTTTATGGCCCTCTCAAAAAAAAAAATAAATGTATTTTATGAGAGCATTGGCACAAAATCAAGCAGATCAGTATCGTCTTACTGACTTATGTATGTTCAGTCTGTTTCCCCAAAAGCCAAGCCTGCAAAGCTTGGGAGTGTGGGAGTGCCATCTTCCCTGCCCCCACCCGATGTTCTCTCCACCTCTGTGGAAGAGGGGGGCAGGGAGACACCGCAAAGTCCACTATGCGGTTCTGGTCTGTTCTCTAGATCATTTTCTTTCTTACTCCTGGGTTCTTTCTTGTCTTTGTAGCTTTTGCAAAAAAGGGCCTACATGCAGCTAAGTCGACACCGATTAGAGGATGAATGTGGAAAAATCTAAACTTGTTAACTTAACTGGATTGAACCCCAGGTTTTCTTGAAGGTTTCTGGTAGCCAAGGCGGAGAGGGCAACTTGGCGATCTTCAGAATTACTTTTGTCTAGGAGAGGAGGTGGACTTGTCGTTTATGTGTTGGGACTGGCTTTTCCTGGGATGCTGAGCCCTTATGAGGGCTTGGTGGGAGCCCCTGAGCCAGTGGCTGGAGGAAAGCTGAGCAAACAGAGTTTACGATTGACACGATGCTGATGTGATTACTAAGAAATCACTCAGCCTTGCATTCATCAGTAAGTGCTTGGTCTTTGAGAAGAAGCAGAGGTGTATGGTTGTGGAGGTGACGATGCTCATGCCCCAGTCTGTATCCCTCAGTCCATAGAGACCACTTCACAGAGGAGAAAATAAGTCTTGGAGGAGCGACCCTAGCATCAAACAGCTTAGTCTGTTCCTTGGACCTGATAGAACCCCCTTTTCAAGGAGCGTGTAGCTTGGTGTGCCCGTCTGCCTTAAGTAATTGGAGACACTATGATTGGCCTGGCTGAGGCAGGACATCGGAGGAGCACCAGGGAAGAGGTGAGGGGCATCCAGGAAGAAGCCAGTGCATGCTAGAAATCCAAGGGATAGATGCTTCAGCCTGGCCTGGCAAAGGAGCGGAGACACTGCCTGTTGAGAAGAAGTACCTTTGACCACACTAGGCCCATGTGCCCATGGGTGTTTGGCAGCCCTTATAGAGAGGAGCAGGGGCAGTGGACAGGAAGCCACCATTAGCTTCTCCAGAGCCGGCCATCCCAGGGTGGGGGTCTGTGATGCTGTGCTCTGGGTGCCTTTGGGGTCCACTCTGGCAGGAAGACTGATCCAGGCTCCTCGCAGAGGCCTAGGTGGGCCCCCTGTTCATATTTTTACTCCTCACTCTAAGTAGTAGTCTTGAGTATTTGGTGTGGGGCACACATGTCTTTCAAGGATGTGGCCGCATCTGGGAGGGAGCAGAGAGAGGTGATGAGGCTGCGTCGTGTAGGGACCGGGGAGAGCTGAGTGAATGCCTGAGTTTCTTGAGCAGGTGGGTGGATGCTTCTGCAGGGACCAGGTGACTTGGGTGGAAGGAGGTGGGCAGAAGCTGGAGACCTTGGCCCAGTGCTGGCCCAAGCTGTGTATGGTCCTATGTGCACATGTGCCTGTGTGCAGTGGATGACTTGTCCTCAGCGGTGAGCATTGACACAGGCAGGGTTATGTGGTGATTCGCTCAGAGACCATGGGCTGCAGTGGGCAAGCAGCTGAGGGGAGCCAGAAGGCAGACCCTGAGACTCATGGAATAGCTGAGCAAGGCTGGAGGCAAGGCCAGAGAGGCCCAGTGAATGGGGAGATGGCCATATACAGACTTCCTCAGGGCCTGGTGCTCAGAGCAGTCAGTGTGGGCGTGTGGGCGAAACTGTCAGAACAGTTGGCTTCTAACTAATAAGCTAAGGATAATTCTCTTTTGTGGATGAGAAAAACGGAGACACAGAGAAGTCAATCCACTTACCCAGGAACACGCAGCCAGTGCTAGTGATCAGATCCGGCCTCCTAGGAAAGTAGGGGAATCTGGGAGAGGCTGGGTGAGATTAATGGAGTGGAGATGGTTTGGGGTAAGAGGCTTTATAGAGACTGGCCCTACATAAGAAGGAAGACTGGGCTGGGGAAAAGACCTTTACTGTGAAAGTAACATGTGAGGTGGGGGTTCAAGGTAGATCTCCAGAAGTTAGTGGGGGTGCTGAGGGGTTTCTAAGGTGTGGGGGTGTCTGAGCTGGGATGCTGGGCGCACCAGGCTCTCCTGTGAGAGTGTCCTAGAGTCCCGGGTACAAGGAAGGGCAATGTGATGCCCATGCCCTGTGTGGGGTGGGTAATATCATTGCTTCTCTTGCCCAGTGGGCCTCCAAGAACTCCAGCATGCTCCCGCTTTCCCTCTGTCTTCAGAAGAGGCGCAGACCCTTGGCCAGGACGCCTGAGCTCCAGGTAGGGAAGGGTCCCTGCAGTCCCATTGAGCCATGGCCCTGTGCATTCCTCAGCTCCAAGCCGGGTCCTTGTGCCCGGGTACAGTCATTAACCCATCGTGATTCAGATTCACCAGCCATCTCTGGACAGCTGTTCCGTGGCCTGCCTTGTGCTCAGTGTCAGTCACTCAGCAAGGACACCTGCTTCGGACAGGAAGGCAAGTCTCAAGACCTGAGCTGGTGTGGCCTGACTTATAACAGCCTCCCCCAGAAGAAGAGAATCAAGAGGAAGGGGGGCTAAGGTGAGATGTAAAGGGATGCTTAGAGGGGGGGGGCTAAGGTGAGGTGTAAAGGGATGCTTAGAGAAGTCCAAGAAAAGCACAAGAAAAAGCCAGGAGGTGAGTGCATGCCCAGAGCACTGAGGGCTGGAGAGAGCAGAAGAACTGCAGGGTCCCGAGCTGAGGCTGATGGGAGCCGGAGGCTGTGAGGAAGGTGTATGTGGTCCAGCTGTGCTAGGCTGGTCCCTAAAGCTGGTGTCCTGCTCTGTTAACTTGTAGGTAACTTGGCTTCTGGAAGCTTTTCCCAGAGCATGGCCAGCATCTGCCCATCGTGTTTCCCAGGGTTCCCCTTTCCTCCAGAGCCCTGTAGGTGGCTAGACAGCCGTGGGGGCTTCCCACTAGTGTTTTAGCTTGGCCCCAGACTCCTCCATGCAGGGCTAGGCTGACCATTGAGGACCCAGGTGTGATGGCCGAGCCGGACCCGCTGCTCACGCTGTTCTGGAATAACTTCAGGAATGCAATCGGAGGATGGGGTGCTTTGCAGAGAGCATGAGCTGGGGGAGGTGGCATGGCCTTCCTGTGGGCTTGAGGTCAGCCCTGACAGGGCTTGGCCCTCCTCCTTGGGTTAGTGCCATCTATATAGTAAGGCCAGGCCAGGCTCACAGGGCCCAGGTTAGGGTCACGCCTGCAATCCGTATGACTTGGACGTGATGAGCCACGGTGGATACTTCCTTCACTAGTCTCAGGGACCCCGGGCATCAGGACACCAGGTCGATGGGACCTTTGCTGTATGTGTGGCTTGGACAAGTCACTCTGCCTTTCTGAAGCTCCCATATCCTTATCTGTAGGATGATACTTAGTTGGGTGTCCTAAAAGTAGACTCAGCTGAGCAAAGGATTCATGAGCAAGTGACCTCTGAGGGGACCAAGGGAGGGTCTGCTTCAAGTAGTAATATAATCCAGGGTAGGAAGGGGTCCAGTCATTTTGATAACATTTCTCTATTGAGAATAAGGAATGCTGGTGACAGAGGTACAGGGGACCTAAGAGGAGGGCAGGCTGATGGGCCAACTGCAGAAAAAGCTGTCCTGGAGACATCTGGGGAACCCGAATCACATCCATGCTGGCCAAAGACAGCTTCACCAAGTGACCTGGAAGTCATTTATTGGCAGAATAAGTCAGGAGCCAGGAGGCCTTGGAATAGGCAATGTCCCACGCTAGGTGACAGCACCCCTTTGGAGGCCTAACCAGGCTGAAGTGAAGTAGGCAGTGGGAACAGTACAGGCCTCGGATAGGCCAGCCTGCCTGGGACCTGTTTCTTGAATTGCTGTCACCTTGTGATAGGTGCTATCCTTTGTGTGGAACAGAAAGTACACTCTGATCTCTGTTACTGTATCTTAAAGACTCCTCAGATGTCAGGCTCACTGAGAGCCTGGGGACCCTGTGGTCTCCTGTACTGGTAAGGGTGAAACAATTTGATAGCTAGGAAGCCACACACCTTTACCTGGGGGTTCTGGCTCTAGCTCCCTAGTGTTCTCAGGGTGCTTCTGCAGGCCAGTGTTGGCATGTATTTATGTGCAACAAGGCGCTCAACATCATGTGTGTACATGTCTGTGCATGTACAGGCCTGAGTGTTGGTATCTGTGGCCACATTTAGGTATGTCTCCGTGAACCAAGATATGACCCGTGTGCCTGTGAATACGTCGGTGTGACAGTGTGTGTGATGGATATGTGTCTACACATCTCTGTCCACACAGCATGTGTCCTGGGACTTGGACACTGAGAGGCTGAGGAAGATGTGACCCCCTAGGGCACTATGGCCAGAGGAAGCCACCAGTCAGAGAAGGAGGGGTCAGGCAGCGTAGTGATGATGGGAAGGGCTCTAGTACGGCCCTTCTTACTGCATTCTCGAGGCATAGATGGAGGATGCAATTGAAGAGACTTCAGCTCAGGCCTAGGAAGGACTTTCTACCAGAAAGGTCCTTCCCCAGAGGGGCAGCAGGTACAGGAGCAGAGGCTGGTTTACCACTTATGCTCAGCAAACACTTCCTGAAGCCTTTCTGCCAGGCCTCACACTGGTCCACGGTGGATAGACATAATTTGGGTAGCGTTCTGGTCCTCAGGAAGGACCCTAGACTGAAGGCCACAAGCCTTGGGCCAGCTTCTTCAGGGAAGTAGGGTGTCAGGGCACTGGCACAGCTGAGCCCAGTGCTGTTTCACAAGGAGGGTCGGAGCCCAAGTAGGAGTGTCTAGCCTGTGTTCTTCCTCACACTATTGGAACCTCACCCCTCAGGGACTGGTGGCCACTGACTGTCTTCCCTTGCCCTGTATGTAGGCAGTGGAGCCAAGCTAGACCAGGACGAGGCATGTTTCCATCCTCGTTGCCCACCTATAGGTAATCAGGAGGTGCCCCTGAGTCTTGCTTACTCCCTGTCACTTTCACTGGAGAGAGAGCGCCCAGCATCCACTGGGCTGCTTATTGAGCAGGTCACAGCAGCTATGGAGCTGACTGAGGCTTTGAACATACCAGATCGACAGAGATCTGGAGGCAGGAGCGTCAGCCATGGCACTGCCTGACATACCTGCTCTTTTGACAAGCAGGCCATAAGGGCTCTGGGGGCAGGGCGAGAAGGGAGCTGATGTTTTGGAGGGGCTAATGGAAGGGGACACCCCGGGGGCCTTGCCACCATCTGTGCTGATCATATGAATATGTGTGATCCCGCCCTGCGATGGTAGCAGCTCCCAAGAGCAGTGAGGGAGCTATCACTGCCCCTCCTTTAAGGAAGCTTAGAAGGGAAGACGGGCTTGACAAGCTCACAGTCTAGTCAGTGAGGACAGCAGGACTTGAAGGCGCAGTCTCCAGGCTCAGGGCCCTTTACTCATGTTAATGTTTTTATCAGACCGTGTTTGGTAGGTTCAAGAGAAGGCACGCAAGTATGTGTCAGCAACAGGCATAACAAGATGGGTGTCCGCGAGGTCCTGAAACCACGTTCCATCTAGGTTAGCATTCCCTGCTTTAAAAAAAAAAAAAAAAAAAAAAAACAACCCGGGGGCTGGAGAGATGGCTCAGAGGTTAAGAGCACTGACTGCTCTTCCAGAGGTCCTGAGTTCAATTCCCAGCAACCACATGGTGGCTCACAACCATCTATAATGTGATCTGATGCCCTCTTCTGGCCTGCAGGTGCACATGCAGGCAGAGCATTGTATACATAATAATAAATAAATCTTTTTTAAAAATCAGAAGATATGATTTCTCCACGCAGTCATATCCTTAAACAGCACAGTGTTTAGTTCTGCTTCATTTAAAGTGCCACAAAAGCAGTATACTGTCTGTGGACTCCAGGGAATTTTCACTTAATGTTATCTTTAAGAGTCTTTGCACCTGACTGCAGAGCTATAGCTTATATTATGTAATTCAGTCTTTTGGGGACGTCTCTGTTTTCTTTTAGTATAGACTAGGCTCTGTGAAGAGTCTTGTTCATTCATGTATCTATTTTACCCCCATGGGGGCGTGTCCTTGTAATGCATGCCTAAAAATGAAGTTGCCTATTTGGCGATGGAAGAGAGCACCAATCGTTTTTAAAGGTGGTTTTGAGCAGTGTACTCACCCACCTACAGTATGGGGAAGCCCTTTGCTCTGTGGTCCAGCAGGCGTGAGGCTGCACCGCACAATCTTCCCTTAGGTGATTACAGAAGAGTTGAGTACCTCCCCTTAGTATAGCCTGTTCCCGCCTCCTCTTCCACGAAGCCCTGCCTTGCAGGCAGCGTGTTACTGGTTGTAGGGATCCTGGGTCCATCCTGCCGGTTTGTGACTTACCATTTTTCCTTTCCTGGTAGCTTTTGTCCTCTGTAGGAGCTCTTCACTTTAATGGATTATCAGTCTTTCTTATCGTGCTTTTTCTGTGACTGTTGCAAGAACTCTTTCTTTACCTTGAGGCCATAAAGAAATAATCTCATGTCATGAAGGGTGTTTTTTAAATTTTGCTCCCACTTGTGAATGTTAAGTTCATTGGAATTGGAGTCTATGGCTTGATCTCCATCATATGTGTGTGTGTGTGTGTGTGTGTGGGTGTGCGTGTGTGTGTGTGCGCGTGTGTGTGTGTGTGTGCTTGGCCATGTGGGGGTGCACTTAGTGGTATTTTGATTAGAACTGCATTGAACCTGTGGTTTGAACTGGGGAGGATTGCCATCTGGACAAAGGTCTCCTTCTCCATGAACACGGGCCGCTTCTTCCTTTATTCTTCCTCGGTGCCTTGGGTGGGTGCTTTGCGATTTTCCTCCCACGGAGCATGTGCACAGGTGTTCCTTAGCTTGAGGACGGTGTCACATGCTGGTAACGCTGTGTTAAAGTTGAGAAACTGTAAACCAAACCTTCCTAATTTGGAGGCTTTTGCTAGACTTATACCCAGCTACTTCACGTTTAAGGAGTGCTGTTGTGCTCTTAATTTCTGAATTCGTTTGTTCACTCCTAGTATATAGGAATTTATAGCTTTTGTTTATTAACCTTGTATCTTACATTGCATGGTTTGCTTATTCCAAGAAGTTGTCATGGGTTTTTTTTTTTTCTTTCTAATTTTTACATACGTTCGTTCTCATGTCACCCGTGAATGGCCTTACTTCTTCCCCAGTCTGCATGCCTTCTTTCCTTTTCTTGTCACATTATCCAGGATTTCCAGTATGATGTTAAAAAAGAATTGTCAAGGCTCTCAATCAGGGCGCTTTTTTGTTTGTTTGTTTGTTTTGTTTTGTTTTGTTTAAGACAGGGTGTCCTCTGTGTAGCCTTGCCTGTCCTGGACTCACTTTGTAGACCAGGGTGGCCTTGAACTCACAGAGATCTGACTGCCTCTGCCTCCCCAAGTGATGGGATTACAGGCGTGCGCCACTGCACCTTATTTTTCGGAGAATATTAGAATATGTGAACATCAAATTTCATCAACTCTTAGACAACTAGGCTAGTATATGTGCTACATATTTATGTGTGTAGGATGCGCATAGTTTAATTTTCCAATGTGAAAGTTGTGTGCAGACTTCATAATGTGTGGTTCCGAGCCACCCACTTCAAGATTCACGTGCCTTTGCCTGTGAGTGGTGTCTGCTGTATTCTCCTTTCTTTGCTCCGCTGTTTTGATAGGAGGGTTTTACTGGTCTCGAGGAATGAGTTGAGGAGTCTATCTTTTCTATTCCTTGAAGCGTTTACGTAAGATTGGAATGTTCTTTGGACATTTGGTAGAACTTGCCTATAAAGCTGTCTGGATCTGATGTTATCTTTGTGGTATTTTAAACTACTGTTCCAATTGCTCTAATTGCCATGGGACCATTAAGGCCCCTCTCTCTTTTGAAGTCACTCCCTGCCTTCAGGAATTTGCTCTTTCTGGGTCTGTTTTCAACTTCATGGCCATGAATCAGTCACCGTTTTGCTTTTTGTTTTTGTTTTTGTTTTGTGGTACTGGTTTCAGAAGCAAGGGCTTTCTTTGCACGTGCTGCACAGGCAGTCTCCCATTGAGAGCTGTTTCCAGCCCTCTTCTTCTGTTTTGAAACAAGTTTCTTCCTCGGTTGCCCGAGATGGCTTGACTTAGCATCCACCCGACGCGGCCTCCTGAGTAGCTGGGATTATAGGCATTGCCAGGCCTCGGTGGATGTTTCTTAGTTTTGTTTTGTTTGTTTGCTTTTTATTTGTGTGTGGATGATTTTCCCACATGTGTGTCTGTGTACCTTGGATCCCCTCGAGCTGGAGTCACACATGGTTGTGAGCCACCATCTAGGTGCTGGGAATCGAACTCTGGTCCTCTAGAGGAGCAGCCAGTCTCTTAACCACTGAGCCATCCCCCCAGCTCCTGCTCTCACTGTTTAAATCTCCGCTGGATCTGTAATATGTTGCCCTCTTTCCTAACAGTGTTCTCGTGTGTGCCGTCTCCTTGCTCGTCTTATTCATTTCACAGAGGTCTGTCTCATACGCTAATATTTTCAAGAACGAATTCCTGACTATTGGTCTCTATTGTACCTGCTTAGCCTACATCAACGTCTGTGTTTATTGTTATCATCTCCTTCCCTCCTAACTTCCAGCACGAGTCGGCTAGCACACCGATACCCAGCTTCTTTTTTTCCTCGTAGACTAATCCTGTATAAAGCGACCCTCCCCTCTAGCGCCTCTGTCCCTGTACCAAGAACCGCCGTGCTATGGCTCTGGCCTCATTGCTTAGCCTCAAGCTGCTACTGCTGTACTCATGACGATGCTTTGACTGATGCAGGAAGTCTTTCATTTTCCAAACATAGGGACATCCCCCGCCCATTTTATTGCCTTCTAATTAAATTCCACTGTAATTGAAGAGCATTATTTACACAATATGACCCTTAGACCTAATATATGGCAGGTTTTTGTAAATGTTCCTCATGTGCTTGAGGAAAAATCTGCACACTCGGTTTTCGGTCAGTAGAAAGTCTTGTGTTGTCCAAATCGACAACTTTATTCACTTCTTTGTGCTAAACATATTAGGAATGGAAAGAAAAACGTTCTCTTCCTCTGAGGTGATAACCAGCATCTCCATCCAGTATCGCTGCGTTTCATTGCAACTCTGTTGGTCTCTAGCAGTGTAAGGCTTTTTATCATTAGCAAAATGGGTCTACCTTAGTAACCTTTTTGCATAAGCTCTACTGTGTCAGATGCTACTGTGGCTACACCGGCCTTGTGGATGGTCTGTGTGTGGTGGGGGGTACATCTTTGCCCACCCTTTAACTCGACACTCTTTTACATTCCTGGGTTTTAGGTGGAATCGTTGTAACTGGCAGATGGAAATTATCCTTGTATTTTGTTGTTCATCAGTCTGTTCTCTCTCAGTAAAGCATGTAGCCTTTTCAGTTCCGTGATTACCAATGTATTTGAGCATGCTTCTCTTTTTGTTGTTGTTGGTGGTGGTTCAAGGCTGAACAGGAACTCAGCAATCCTCCTGCCTCAGACTCCCAAAGGCTGAAATCACAGGAGTGCACCACCACACCTGGCTCCATGTTTCTGATACCTTACATTTTGCTTTCTACGTCTGCTGTTCCTGTGCCCCTCGTTTTTTGTTTTTGTTTTTCTTCTGAGTTTATGATTAATTGATTTATCTTTCTGATTAGGAGCAAAATTTCCCTTATTACTTGCCCAGCCTCCTGCCCAGAGTCTTAGAAATTATATACTCAAATTCTTTCGTTAGTGGTTACCTTTGAGTTTTTGTCAGACATTCTTGACCTTAAGAGTAGAAGGTGAGGCCCGGCGTGGTGGCGCATGCCTTTAATTCCAGCACTCGGGAGGCAGAGGCAGGCAGATCGCTGTGAGTTCGAGGCCAGTCTCGTCTACAAAGTGAATCCAGGATAGCCAAGGCTGCAGGGAGAAACCCTGTCTCAAAAAACTAAAAAAACAAAAAAACAAAAAAAAACAACAACAACAAAAAACCAAGAACAAAACAAAACAGAGTAAAAAGTGGAGTGAGCACCTGACCCTGTCTGTTGCTGCACAGGCACCTCAGGCACTGCCTGCCTCGCAGTCCTTTCACGTGCTGGGGCTGCAGTGCTCTGGCCCTGCCTTGGCTCCCGCCACATGTTTGGAGCACCATTGTTTCTCAGCAGAGGCACTGAGCTGAGCTCTGCCTACACAAGTGTAGCTTCAGATGCACACACCTCCTCTTAAACCCCTCTTACCTTCCTTCTGGGATCATTTTCTGCTCCTCAGCGAGTGTTCTTTGGGAGTTCCTTGCCAGGGGTGCTTCCTTACAGGCACATTTGGGAAGCTATAGTTTTGGGGGGAACTTTCCAGATTGGCAGTTCTTTTTCTCGGTGCTCTGGTTGCATTGTCCCCTCGTCCCTGGCTTTTGGCATGGTGATGAGCATTCTGTTAGGCTGTACTGGACAGCCTTTGTGTTTCCTGGCCTGTGCTCTTAAGTGCTTTACCGTTTCAGTCCATCCAGGTTTCTCTGCTCTGGAAGATGCCTCTGCTATTGGCCTCAGCTTTCCTCCGTGCTTTCTTTTTCCTGAGGCTTTGATTGGAGGTGTGCCTTCTTAGCTTAGCTTCTAACCCTCTGGTTGGAGTTCTACAAAATGTCTTCAGCTCTTCCTCCTGGGCCAGTGCCGTCTAAGCTGCAGTTTGCCTACTTTAAGTCACAAAGATATTATTAATTAACGGTTTTATTTTCAGTTACACAGATTTCTGCTTGGTTCTTTTCCAGTACTATCGGTTGGTTTGGATAGCCTAAACCTTAGGGTACGGTCATGTTTTAACCTCTGTGTGATGGCGGGGAGCACGTGGACTCAGACACGTGGAAGTCAGAAGTTGAGTGATATGCCTTCCTCGGTCACTTTCCACCTCACCCCACCCCCTTTTCGAGACAGGGTCTCTCAGTGAACCTGGAGCTCGCCCAGTCGGCCGGCCGACTGGCTGGTCAGCAAACGTCAGAGGCCCTCTTGTCTCTGCCTTCCCAACACTGGGATTGCAGTGTAGCCGCTGCACACACTGGCTGTGTGGACGCGGAGGACGAATGGCAGGCCCTCGTGCTTCTGTGGCTGGCAAGCGCTTTACTGACTGAGCCTTCCCCTCGGCCTCTTCCTCGTGCGTGCTTCATGCTTCACTCCTGCGAGCGGTTCCACACACTGGAAGCCACGGCAGGGTGTGTCTGACCTTAAGGCCCCCTTCCCACCCCGGTTCTCCCATCTGCCTGCCTTCTCTGATCGTGAGACACTGTCACATGTCTCTGTCTTGTAGAGGGGCACAGTTGTCCTTCCTTATCCACACGGTGTTGGTTCCAGGACCTCCCACAGATAACGAAATCTGCAGATGCTCAAGTCCCGTCTGTGGAATGCTGCAGTGTTTGTTTGTCATGTGGGCGCATCCTCCAGATACTTTTAAATCATCTGGAGATTCCCCCCCCTTGCATCTAATTTACATCACACTGTAACTGCTGTGTAAGTGGCTGTTTTGCTGTCCGCATGGAGAATAATGACAAGAAAAAGACTGAGCATATTTGGTACAGATGGAGTTTGGGGGTTTGGGGGGGACATTTTTGATCCTTGGATGGATGACTGTACACGGAGGCCAACCGTAGCGTTGAAATGTTTCTGCAAAACACTGAGAATCTGGCGGTAGGGGCCGCTTCGGAGCCTGACTGTGTCTCTAGTGCAGGCTAAAGTGAAGGTGGAGCAGTGTGACCTGCCCCCAGCACAGCCCAGCTTTGGCCTACAGCTTTCTGGATGCTTTCTCCCCAGTCTCTCAGAACTTCCTGTGTCCAGGATGGGTAGAACAGAACCCACAGTTCTGCATGGTCCGGTTGTGTCGTGCAGTAATGGCCCCAAACCCACCCCCAGGCCCCAGTGTAAAATGGTCAGCAAGAACCACAGATCTTAGACATTAATACGAGGCGGAGCACGAAGAAATGCTACTCAAAGAATGACTGCCATATGCTGCTGTTTTGAGGCGCCACGGAGCGGTTCCCATACATTATCACCCTGAGGCCCGCCCCCTAGATCCAGGCCTGTCATCACCTGCCTTTCACAGTAAGAACCCTAGGGGTCCGGCGCCTAAGGCTTACCTTCACCACCATGCTACAGTGTGTTGCTGTTGGAGGAGCTGCTGCTGGGTCAGGGTGCCAGGGAGCAAGGCTGCACCCTTGTTGTGGGACAGTGTGGTGCAGTGTGGAGTGCTGGCCAGGACTCAGACAGGCAAGGGGTGGGGCTCTCACAGATCAGCTTGTGGCCTGGGCTGTGTGCATCGCAACCCCTGGTCTCTTAGGAGCAAGTGAGAGGCTTAAGGGTACTGGGGTATTTTTCCGCATGTATGAGCTCCTATAGAGGTGTGACCCTCTGTTGTTTCATTTGTGTGGCTGCCCTTCTCTTGTGTCCCCCTGTCCCTGTGCCCCAGCTTCATGCGGACTCCTTGATACCTGCTTCCTATGGCCTCTGAGGACTGACTTTGACATTTCTCTCTGGTCCTCTATCGCCCACTAAGGCCTGGCAAGTGTTCATCAGGTCATGACTTTGGTCAGTAGCCTGTGTCACCTTTGTGCCATGGGGTCATCCAGCCTCTGCCAGCTTACCTGTCATGCCACTCACATGCTACATGTGGCTCGGATCATCTTTCCTCATGGGCAGACTTTTGGTTGGTAACAGTGTCTCTGTAACTCTGCTTCCAGCTCTTGTTTTTATGTGTGACAGGGAAAGAGTCTTGAAGCTAGGCTGCTCTGGCCTCACACCCTGGCCTCCCCACTAGCTGACTGTGTGGGCAATTGCTACCACTTAAGTGAGCTTCAGACCACTCATCCACTGTAGTAGGAAGAGGCGGGCCAGCCTCCTAGTGGTGTAGAGAGAAGTGCACGGTGAGGGGGATATCTCCAGCCTCCCTGCCCCCCCCCCCCACTTGCTGGCATCATCCCCTAACCCAAACATGCTGGCTCTCCAGGCTTAAGCCGCCCTGGTGTCACATGGTATGATGGCACTCAGTAGGGACTGCCAGCCGCTCTGACTCCTTCAGCCTCAGCCAAGCCCGGCATGTTCTAAGGCTTCCCCGAGTGTGCCCCTCGCCAGGCCCATTGCTGTGGTGTTTGCCTGATGAGGAGGCAGCTGCCAGCCCACTGTTTACCTAGGGCACGGGGGGGGTGGGGGGGTGGTGCTCCTCTCTGGCAAGGTTTCCAGCCACAGAGCGAGGGCAGATTTATGGACTGGGTTACACAGAAATTATTTAAGGCCCTGGTCGGCCAACAGTAACGTAAAGACACACAGTGCCTGTTTGGAGAAAGATTGCAGTGTCGGTGCCCACGCCACGGTCTGATTTACAGCATAGGCTGCCGATCCAATTAGCAGGCACAGCAGGCTCTGAGCTGAGACCAACGCCTTCCAGGATTATGTAGACTTTCCAGGTCCCAGCTATGATGAAATTATAGCTGGAGGCTTGTAAAGTCATGCACCGTTTATAAATGCAGTGTAGTCTTAACTGCCCTGCCGCTCAGCCTACCTGCAAGGCCCAGGAACCCCCTTAGGTCTGGCTTGTTGTTCAAAAACCCTGGGAGATTATTGTAGATAGACTTGGCTCCCTCTGACTTACTGTGTGACCTTATGTAAATGCCTAGCCTCTCTGAGCCTAATTTTCTCATCTCGGCTAGTAGTGGGGCTGAGTGGGACTTAGGAAGACTGACAGAAACTCTGCCTTACAGAACAAAGAGACCAGATGAAGATTGTTGAGAACTTAGCAGCGTCCCTAGCCTGCAGTAGCTATCCCATTATGGAGTGTGCGTTCAAGATCCTAAAAGGAACATACACTCATGACCTCCTCTCTGGTTCTCTGCTTTGGGGTAGGATGGAAGAACATGGCACAGTCAGGATGGGGGGTAGTGAACACTAAATACCGTCCTCAGTCCTTTGGGTAGCAGGGCCCGGTGACCCACAGGGTCTGTGTGGATCCTCACAACCCTCTTGTTAGCCCGGGTCTCATCAGCTACCTTCGGCTACTTCCGAAGAGCCAACTAAGTAGATATGGTCAGGCTCTTCCTAAAGTGCCTGCTGCATGCGTGGCTGCATGCGTGACCACCCCCCCCCCCCCCCCCGCCATGCCTAGAACACGCTGACGATGTGTAGTGTCTGAAGATAGGTGCTGAAGGCCTGTCTGTTGGAGCTGTTTGCCCTAAGCTGAGCCAAGTGTAGACATCACCAGCGGTCTGTCTGTCACATAGGCCCCATCCCCCACCCCACCCTGTTTCTTCTGCCCTCACAGAGACACAAGGACTGCCATGGCCCTGACAGGGAGACAAGTGCCCACTGAATGTGTGTATGGGGTTTCCTGGCTGAAACTGCATGCAGAGGACTCATACTGGTGTGAACTGGGAGTGAGTTCATACCTGCAGTCCTTAGCCTGGGAAAACCTGGAAATACTGTTCCTCCTCCTCCCTCAATGCTGGGACTGCAGAGACAAGTCAGCCTTCACCTAGGCACAGGCCACAACTGGATTTTTCCTTGCTCAGCTTCACTGTGTGCTACAGGCTACAAGCTCCTAGCTCCTCCCTGGATTCTTCTCGAGTCTGCATCAGGGAGGTCGTCACTGCCAACAGTAAAGTCCAGCAACTTAGAGGCTGTGCGGTGCTGTGTACAAGCGGGACCACTTGGAATGTTGCTTGGAGAGTCCAAAGGGCTCTGCCTCTGCCTGAGCAGTCAGGGAGGTCTTCTCGGAGGAGGAAGCACTTGTTCTGTGCCTTGTAGGATGGGTTATTGGCTGGAGGAGGAACAGGAAGTCCTTTGCAGGGGAGGGACCATTGTGAGCAAAGGGATGGGCATCTGCATGCGTGCGTGCATGTGTGGTGATGTATTGCATGTGTACATATATGACCCAATGGACATACATGTATGAGTGTGTGTAGATAAAGGTGTCAGTACATGTGTGTACAGTTATGTCAGAAACAGGCCTCTGGTTATGATGGGATGGATGGTTGTAGAGGGTGAGACAGGCAGATCTAGGAACCAGAATGGATCTCAGCTCTAAACTATACACCAGGTGTCATGCTTTGACCCTGAGGACAGAGGAAGCCAAACTCTTGGTAAGGATGGACCACAGGAACCCCCATAGCTTCATCCCTGCCTGAAGTGGCCTGGCTGGAGCAAGGCCAGGCCAGCAGGGGGCAGATGCTCAAAAGGACAGTCCCCACCAAGGGGCTAACTAGCATGAGAGAGGAGTTAGAGCCCTTCTAACTCAAAGTGAAAAAAAATAAATAAATAAAAATTAAAAAATAAAAAAAAACCACTCAGGACAGTTCTAGGGCTGAACAAACGCCAAGGAAGGATTGTGGCCCGAGGACTTTTGGACTGACAAGCTCTCTCGATGTGTAACAAGTCAGCAGTTCCCAGCACCTAGCCATTCTGTGTCGGTCACCCTCTGAGAAGGATTGGATACAGCCAAGAAAAGTATGGTCCCAGGCCTCAGAGAGCTAGAGTCCAAAAGAATGGGATCTATACAAAATGTCAGAGGCCGGCAAAACCGCCTACATTCTAAATTACTGTTTCAGAGACGCCCTGCGGGTCTCTGGAATATCCCAGGCCCTTCTAGCTCTGGTCTGATTCTTAAACTTCTGATAATTCTTACCCCTATCACTTGGGGATTTATGTCTCTTCTCCTTTCAGTTTCTAGGACAATATAGACAGGCCTGGGACTTCTATCTGATGTCCAAGTGTCTTGACCTTCAGTCAATAGGGCACTGTGAACCCCAGAACTGTCAGGAGCCTGGACACAGGTGTGGCTTAGTAAGCACTGGCCACGTTTTGGAAAGCTATGCATATTCTGGGGCAGAGGAGCAAAGCAACACAGTCCGACACTGCCCCCCACCACACACACACACCCAGAAAAGCACATGAATTGAGTGAGGCAAATGGCTTACACATAGGAGAGATGAGCGCTCCTTCGTTTACTCTCACACTCTCTGCTGTTTGCCCCTTTGAGTCAGGCTCTTGTGGGCTCTACAAAACAAGCGCCATGTTCTCCTTCATCTTGCCAGTGTGGCGCGAAGGCCAGAGAGCAGAACAAGGTATGTGGGCAAGGGAGTTGCCCTTTGGGAAACAAGCTATAATCTGTGACACGTGGCAACAGTATGGTCCAGGAAAATCATCTTCAGGGACGGCTGCAAGTCTACTGATGCCGGAAAACTGGGCAAGGCTGAGGCTAGAATGGCCATCAGGGACCAGCCAGGCTGAGTCAACACACATGAAAACCTAGTGTTGTATGTCGAGATCATGATGCGGCCACAGACGAGGCCTCCCCAGGCTGAGATCACATCACTTATAACAGACAGAGCTGGGGACCAAACTTAACAGGATGATGCTCACCTAGAGGGGTCAGGGAGACATCCCCCCCGATCAGGACCCTTGACTGCCTCTCCCATGCTGTAATGTTGTCCAGCCACTTTCTTGTGCGTTGCACATTTGACAGACAGTGAGTCCTCTAAGCCCAGCAAACAGTGCTTGCTGCAGCCCCTGCCAGCTCATCCCTCATCCTCCAGGACCTGGTTCCTGAGCTCCTCCTACGTGGCTCGGTCCTGCTTTGATTTGGGGCTCTCCTAATGACATTTGATTGACAGTAACTGGAGCCAGCCATCAGCTCAGGCGGAGGTTATTTATGTGTTTTCTCTCTTCTGTTAACAATGACTTCAGAGGGGCATATGGAATGGATAAGGGGGCTACAGACAAGACAGAACTTTTCAAGACACTAGAAACAATTGGGCAGAAACTCGCTATTTTAATGTACTTCGTTTATAAAAAGACATACTTACCTAATCTGTCTGCTTTTACAGGAAGTGAATTAGGAAAGGTATTCAAAAGAGTAATTGGAGTGACAAGATATTTCATGGTAGCGGCTTCATGTACCAAGTGCCATGTGGCTGTTTCAAGGTCCCCCTCCCCAATAGGCCCAGAGAGCCAGATCCAGACTTCCCAAGCTATCCTGGACTTCACTCTGTTGACAAGAGCTCCAGAGGCATCTGTGCTTTATCTTTTCTCCTTCCCAGCCTGTGAGTGACGGTGCAGGGAGTCAGCTTTCTTCCCCTCTCTCTGGGCCAGCTTGAGAGTCCATTTGCATTGTCATGCTTTCTATCCAAGTGGTATAGAGCAGTGGCACAACTGTCTGTGCCTTCGTTTCTCCCTCTGTACAGTGCAGATCATGATAAGCACACTCCCGTTGGAGCGATCTGATCTTGCGGACTTGACGAGACAACGTCCATGGTGTCTGGGACACACTTTGTTCTCGGTCCTAGCCCATAGGATCGCTCTGGAGATGGACGGGGAGGTGAGAGGTTTAGGAGGGCTGTCCCACATGCTCCCCTGGCTAAGCATGAGGCCGCCTATAGAAGGTGGAGGCACAGTCCATGAGAGGAGGCCGCATGTTGTCCGTGCTCACCTCTTCCCAGCCTAGAGGGAAACATCTTTCTAAGCGCCATTTCTATGTGCTGCCTTCCCACCAGTCACCCTTGGCACACTCAACAGAGACTATCTCCAGGCCTCTCCAGAGGCCTAAGGACAAGACCCTGGGCCAGGAGGAAGGGCAAGGCTGTGTCACATGCTCACACACATAGCAAGGTGCCTTCTGTTCGTAGGCGTTTCTTACTTTGCCTCTGTGTCCTGTGGCCTTTCTAAAGCTCTGCCCAAGAGGACAGTGACCTCATGGCAGAAACATGGCCTGGTTAGAGATGGCAGGAGCAGAGCAGTCTCAGAGTACCCTCAGCCAGGTTAGGGTTAGGATTAGAGACTTGGCCACTAGAGTGGAGGTGGCCAGACCTTGCTTATAAATGGCCGTGTAAATCTTCCTGTAACTTTCTGCCCTCGGGATCCCTGAGCCTAGAAAAAAGCAGGTAAGGTCTCCCAAGTCTACTCAGAGATAGCTGTAGTCATCCAGAGAGCGGCTAGGCCGTCTCAGATATCCATTTCCCTCCCACCCCCACTTGTGTGGCCTTTTCTACGCTGTACCCAGAGAGCATCATCTCTGTGTCTCTGAAGCCTGGATGGGACCTTGGAAGGCAGTGTGATGTCCTTCAGAGGTGGCACACCCCCAGGTCCAGAGGATATGTGGGCAGGTTGGTGAGGCTATGTTGCTGCCTCCCTAATATGACCCCAACCCATCCCTAGCGGCACCCTTCCCCTCGAATCCCTGACACCCACAGGCTCAAACCTGGATGATCTGCATTGACACTAACAGATTACTTAATGATCCCTGCGGTGACAGATTTGCATCGAATCCAGGCTCTTCCCTAGATTTCCCCTGTGGCTTTGGGCAAGTCACTTCTTGTCCCTGAGCTCCAATTCTTTTCATAAGCTAACGTGAGGTGCCCACCACTCCGCTCTCCAGACATTGCCCTGCTGCAGGGCTGTGGTGGGATCTCCTGGACACCTTGAAGAGAGGACTTAGCTCCAAGTCTTGCTCAGCTCACAGCTCATGATTTGACCCCAGATGGCTGACAGCTTCTCCCTTCCTCAGTTTCCACATCAGCCAACAAGAGGTCATTACTACCCTCTCACTGTGCTTTGGGAAGCTCGCAGAGACTGGGGAACGAGTGGACAGGTGCTTGGAGAGAAAATGCTGGGCTCACGGCTGCCGTTTGCCATTCTCTGTACCCTGAGGCAGCCCTGACAGGGGCCGCTGGAGCCAAGTGGGGCCCACCTAACCTGCCCTTACCCACTGTGACCCAGCACTCAGTCACCTTCTGCTGCCACTTTCCTGCTTCGGGCAGGACCTTTGCCCGAGGACTTGTCTCCTCAGTTTAGAGTTCTAAAACCCTGGAACTTATCATTGGTATTCTCTTTTTACCCTCAGATTTGCTTCTTCCTCACAGAGGCCTTCCCCAGCCATCTCCCAGGCAAAGGTCACCTTACTTTGTCACATCATGAGGCCAAGTGTTTTCCTGATCACATTACCCCGCCTGACCTTGTCTTCTCACTGGATTGGTGCCTGTGTGGCCTCACTAATGTGTGACCTGCAGAGGGCAGAGGCCATATGTATGCTGTTTCCCTTGCAGTCTCCATCAGCTAGTGAAATGTCCTGTACCTTAAGACGCTTAACAGGAATATAGCTAATGTGTGTGGGTACGTGGTTGTCTGGCTGGACGGACAGTTAGGAAAGGCTGTCTCAGGCAGGACACAGCATCCAAGAGCTGTGTGAACTGAGGTTGGGTAGGTTCTGGGGGAACCTGGGACAGACAGACTTCTGGCTTCTGGGAAATCTGTGGGAAGTAAGCCAAGCCCAGGGACTGTGTCTAGGCACGTCTGTTTTGGCCCAGGTGTACAGTGGAGCTGTCCTCTTCCGCAGGGCCTATTCTGAGCTGCGGAGTGGATTCTGAGGTCTGAGGAGAGGCCAAGGAAGTTGGCAGTCCCACAGCTGGCTAGGGATTGGTTGCAGCTTAGACCTCCACAGGCCAAGGTTGTTCTGTGTTTAAAGGAGCCATGTAAGAGAACTCTGTGTGTGTAGCCTCTCCCTGCCCAACTCCCATCCAAGGTGGATGACAAAAATAGAAATAGAAAGCCTCACAAGAGGCTGCCTCCTATGTGGCTGTGGCTGGGTAGAGGGCCCTGAACCAGCAGGATGGGGCAGGAGGCTCTTAGGCCGTGGGAATGTTTGCTTTGCTTCCCCAAGAACTGGCTGTGGCCATGTAAATCACCCTGAGGAGTTCTAGAGGGTCCCAAATGCATCTGTTGGTTTTTATAAAGAAAGAAAGACAACAATCTTTGTGGTCTGCATAAAATATTTTCATCATTAATGAGCAAGAGAAGAGTAACCCCCCCCCCAGCAGGCAGGAATTTGAGGGGAGTTCTGGTGAAGGCTGGCCATCCCCCTACCACCTGGGCCCTGCTGCTTAGAGCTGGTCCAGGCATAGAAGCAACAGGAATGAGGGAGGCAGCCTGTCAAAGGGTTTGAAGAGACCTACCTGGTTCTACGCACTGCGGCCACACTGTGCATCCTTTGCGGCATACAGCTGAGCATTTATGAGGCAGGAGAATGCTATGGTGGAGAGGCCAGGGGTCGGGCTTCGGGCTCATATGCATGCTGTGTCTGTATGCCTGTGAAGCTTTCAGCTACTTAGGAGACACGTCATCTGTCTACGTGATTACATGTCTACTAATTGTGAGTCTATATGACTGAGGGGTTACATAATCTGAATAAGTGTGGGGCATTTGAAGTGTGTTGAGTGGGTGTGGTTGCAGGATATATGTTTGGGGCTGTGTGGTTGGGAAGGCTCTTAGATGTAAGGATGTGGGAATGTAAGTGTGGGTTTGGGTGTCGGCTAGGAGGGATTATGCAGTTAGCTACGTGCATATTGAGGATGCAGTAGAAACAGGCACCACGGATTTACAAGAACCGTTACCCATCTGTATCCAAGATACCCACATCCCAAACATCACATCCTTACCTAGTGTATGCCCCGTAACACGCATGCTACATACAGGATGCACGTGCATGTGGCTTGGGTGTGGACAGGTGGTAAGTTTCCGGAGGTTGGTACGGGTGTGGCATGTGCCGGTGTTTAGGGAGTATGTGCCTACTAGACACGCAGGGTGGCTGGGCATGTGTATGTTGGAGGACGTAGGGGAGGCTGTTGTCAGTGTACGCGCGTGTAGTGAGTGTGGAAAATGAGTAGGGTTGACTTGTGGTGATATGTCAGGGCGGTAGGGTGGTTAGCTTCGCCTCGGGCAGCACGTTCAGCACACGTTGTGTGCTGAGTCTAAGGGGTTGGTGCATTGTGCTGGGTGTGCACTGTGTGTGTTTGAGGTATGTGTTGCGCATGTGTATTGGTGTGGTATAAGGGATTGTTGGGTGTGTAGTGTGTGTTTATATTGGGTGTAAGAGGTTGGTGTGTATTGGGTGTACTTTGTGCATCTTGCTGGGTGTGTGAGCTGGAGAAATGGTTCAGAGATTAAGAGCACTGCCTGTTCTTCCAGAGGTCCTGAGCTCAGTTCCCAGCAGCCACATGATGGCTCGCAACCGTCTATAATGGGATCTGGTGTCCTCTTCTCACGTGCAGGCATACGTGTGCACAGAATACTGCATAAATAATAAATAATTTTTTTTAAAAAGCTGGGTGTGGTGACACACTCCTGTAATTCCAGCACTCAGGGAGGCAGAGGCAGGCAGAGCTCTGTGAGTTTGAGACCAGCCTGGTCTACAAAGCGAGTCCAGGACAGCCAAGGCAACAAAGAAGAAACTGTGTCTCGAAAAACAAACAAACAAACAGTTAGTGTGTGTTCCTTGTGTGTATGCTGGTTGTAGAGGTTGGTGTGTGCATGCTGGGTGCTTATTGTGTATGTGTTGGGTGTGGGAAGATGTGTTAAGCATTCACTGTACATCTGTTACGTGTAGGAGATTGGTCCCTTATGTGCTTATGTGCATTGTGTGTTGATATGTTAAGTATAGCGTGCACATGCATGTCTTTTAAAAAATATTTTATTAATTTATTCATATTACATATTAATTGTTAGCCCATCCCTTGTATCCTCCCATTCCTCCCTCCCTCTTTCACCCTACTCCCCTCGCCTATGTCTGTGACTGAGGGGGACCTCTCCCCCTATATATGCTCATAAGGTATCAAGTCTCCTCTTGGTAACCTGCTATCCTTCCTCTGAGTACCACCAGGCCTCCCCATCCAGGGGATGTGATCAAATATGGGGCACCAGAGTTCGCATGAAAGTCAGATCCCACTCTCCACTCAACGGTGGAGAATGTCCTGTCCATCGGCTAGATCTGGGTAGGGGTTCGATGTTTACTGCCTATATTGTCCTTGGCTGGGTGCATGTCTGTTTTAAGTGGATGGGAGGGTTAGTGTGGGGCTCCAGTTCCTGCAAGAGATGCCACGCTCTGTGGGTGGCCTGGCTGGATTCTCATGTAGGAGCCTGTAGTCGCACACCATCCTCAAACTGAGGGCCACATGGGGATTTCAGCTGGCATGTAGGGGTCGTTCTTGGAGGCATGAACAGGCCTAGGAAATGGAAAGGCCTCTGATGTCCCAGTCTAGGCATGGTCACTGCAGAGGTCTAAGGAGATGGCGGGCATCCAGGAAGTCAGGCTTAACATGGGAAGAATGGAGAGCCAGTCCATAGGATGGAGATCATCATCCCATTGACAAGCAGGCATGAGGCCGGAAGGGATGTCTCGTCCATGGACTTAATTAGCATTTTTAAGTATAATGTTATGAACATAAAATCTCCCAGGATTCCATGGTACCCCATGCCCATCTTTTTTTTTCACAGCAGTATTATAGTCCCCCTTATATGAGTCGTGGTAAGATTTACCCAGTTAACTGTTAAACTAGTCTTCCGCTATTTGTATTTACGACCAGAACTTCTGTTAACCAGTTTCTCGCATAAAACTTTGATCTCCCGTGTTAGCAGGCCCACAACCGAGAGGGCAGAGGACAATTTGAACCTGTCCCTATGAGTATATGTTCCTCCATGCCCAGTCCACCATGAAGTCAGAGTTCCCCTGGCTGCTGCAGAGCCAGTCCTAGGATGCTCATGCCTGAGCCCCCTGTGACGTCATCAGCCTGAAGCATCATCGTCTATGCTTTGCAGTGATAGATCCTGAGTTGTCACAGCCTTTACTCCCTTTCCTTCCCACTGGAGCATGCATGCCTGTAAGGAAACTAACTCCTTCCCACATCCCTTGGGATTTTCAGGAAGAGGGCAGAAACCTCGGAGTTGGCCTCAGTCTAATGGCCCTAACACCTGTGGGGAGAGCCACACCTCTTTACAGGGTCTCTTGCTGTTTGAGGCCCATGCCAGCCCCCAAGAGGTTCTCCTTCCTAGGAGGAGCTTTGACAGGTTGGGCTATGGTTGTCCCTCATGCCCCATGCTCCACTCTGCCAATTCCTAGATGGGTGAACCGGGCCGGTTCCAGCTTTGTGGCTGCTTGTCTGCAGTGTGGGCATTATGTCAGCAGTGGCTTGTGGAGTCGTGGGAGGAAAGGCTTCAGTATGGCTCCATGTGTGGTAAGAATGGCCAAAGTGGCTTTTGTTCAGCTCAAAGGCAGTCCCCTTTGCAGTCACGGATCTGGGATGGGACTCATCACGCCCAGGTCATGTTAACAGTGGGATTTTCAGTGGGCAAAGGCTCGAGTGACATTTCTCTGAGCAGTTATAGAGATGGTCAGGTGCCCAGAAAAAGGTGCTTAACATCACTGACCAGGAAAGTGGAAGTGGCAAATGAGAAGTGCTGTGACACTGCTTAATGGCAAGAACCAAAATGTGGTTTTGATACAAGGATTAGGGAGGTGTGGAAACCCTGGGACCATCACCTGGTGATGGTGCCCTGGCTTTAGAAAACAGTCTGCAGTTCTTCGAGCTAACATAAGGTTGACGTCTATGCGGGCTTGTCATTACACTCTGAAAGATACCCAAGAGAGAGCGAGCATCCATACTAAACCCCAGACATGAATATTCATGGCCTCACTAATCAGAGCCCAGAGTATAAAGAACAACCTCTGTAGCCTCCACATAACAGAGCACTTCTAAGTTATTGTTATTAATTTATTATATTGGTGTGCGATGTCGTGGCAGGGCATGTGTGCCACAGAGTGTGTGTGGATGGCAGAGGGTAGTTCATTCTCTCCTTCCACTTAAACATGGCTGCCAGGAACTGAACTCAAGTTGCAAGGCCCGCACAGCAAGCAACTTTACCCACTGACCCATCTTATCAGCTCCAAAAGAACATTACTAAACCCTAAAAATGACTGAAGTGTTGTGTATACTACAACACAACACAGAGGACTCTTAGAAAGACAAGGCTAAGCAAAAGAAGCCATAAAATCCATGTTATATGATTCAACTTACATAAGTGTGTAAAAAAAAAATATCTATTGGAATAGAAAGTCGATCTGCAGTTTCTGGGGATTTGAAAGAGGGAGAAATGAGGAGTGAGTGACGGCCGGGGGCAGAGGGTTCCTTTGGTGAAAATGTTGTACAAACCGTTGTGGTGATGGTTGCCCAGGCGTGAATATGCTGACAGCCGCTGAATTATATGCTTTAAGTGGTGGGTTTTGTGGTCGTGTGTGTTCCTTCTCTGGAAAAGCTTTACTGACGCCTCCGGATGACCACAGGGAAACACACCCACCATATCTGGCCCCAAGCTTGACCTTCGTGGCTCAGCTTCACAGGGCTGCTGCCAGGGCTGTCCTCAAGGCAGGCCCAGGGCTGTGGCCACAGCACAAGACAGAGCGGCAGAGTGGCGGGAGCTTGTGTTCTGAAAACTGTATTGTTTGTGACAGTTTCATATAGGGAGCACGGTGCAGCTTGGATGGAGAGCACGGTCTTGAACCTGTTTTTGTGGTCAATATCTATAGTGCATCTCCATGCCTCAGACCCTCAGTGATTTTAAAAGCAGGAGAGCCTTTCTCCTTTCCCAGCAGTGGCATGGGACAAGAAGGCTGGCTCTGATGGAGGAGTCTGTTGCCGTCAGCAGACCCCGATGGAGCACCTGCGGTACATCCACTCCATAGCCTGGTCAAGACCAGAGCTGCCCTGTGTCTGACCCCTTTCTGAAGCAAAGAGCAGAGTCTGGAAGTTACTGTGCTGAGTATGAGGCTGTGATGGAGGAAAGAACATGGCTAGGAAGCCTAGGGAAATCGAGGGAGGCTTCTGAAAGAGGTGGTGAAGAGCTGGCGTTGCCGGGTGACAGGCATTCTGAGTGGATGGTGGCAAGAGGTGGGCACGTGGGTCCTGGCCTTATGGAGTAGACTGTCCCCTTCACTGTTCCTACTTCCTCTCTGATCTTGTCTTAGTCCTTACAGTAAATCTACTGCAGGGAGAGTCACCTCTGCTCCAGGACAGAGATCAGGTGACATGCCCAAGACCCCGAGCCAGCAAAACATTAGAGCTGGCACCTGGCCTTATCTCCCGATCCGTGGCCCAGGCCCCGCCCAGGTGCTTCCGTGCCTGAGGCTGTGGCCACGGGTGTTGAGGGTACATTTGCCCCTCCCCAGGGCTCTGAAGCTCAGTGTTCTTCTAGGGGGCACAATGTTGCCACTGCTCTCCCAGTCTGTGACCACGATTTAATTAAAGCTGCCACTCTATTTTTCTGATGCCTCGGACATCACTGGCACATCCAGTAACCCGAGGTTGTATGCTGACCTAAGAGAGAAGTCTGGAATTGAAATCTAGACCAATCCATAAAGGATTGCACTGCCCGCTAACGTTTCACAGCATGGCATAGTATGAAACGGCATACGGTAAGAGTGATGTTTGAGCAAAGTAGAATGTGGCAAAGAGTAGGGTACCGTGGATGGCACCACTCACAAGTGACCGGTGTTAATCATTTTGGGAGGGGTTTCCAAGCCTTTCTCTAACACGTGATAAATGTACTTTACTAAAGGAGTGCTTGCTTTCTCATAGACAGTGTATTTTGGACATCTAACCATGCACAGTTAGCTGAGTGCAGGGAACATGAATGTATAAAGGAAAAGAGGGAGGGAGGGAGGGAGGGAGGGAGGGAGAAGGGAGAAGGGAGGGAGGGAGGGAGGGAGAAGGAATTCCAGTTGGCTCTACTATGCCACCAGCCAACAGACCTGGGAACTGCCTAGACTGCCTTTCTCATGTATCCAGGCACCCACTTCCCTTCAAACTCCTGCCCCCACCCCCAGCCTTGAACCCTCAGTTTCTCTGTCTGCCCCCACCCCTAGCCTTGAACCCCCGGTTTCTCTGTCTGCCCCTACCCCCCAGCCTTGAACCCTCAGTTTCTCTGTCTGCCCTGAGGACTGTGGTAGTAATTCTGCAGCAATGTCTGGCGCTGTTTCTTCACAGACCGCTGAGGCGACTCATCCTTACCACTCTCACTGTGGACCAGGCATGCTGAAGCCCAGAGTTGGATGGTTTGTACCAATCACATGTGGCCTTAGGAGGGGAGTGGCATCAGAAGCTGAATCCAGACACAGGTGACTCAAAGATCGATACTTTATCCACTAGGATGAACACATGGGAGCAGGAAGATCCTACCTGGGACTGCAAGGAGGCGTAGGCTGCCAGATCTAGGGGACAGAGGAGGCCTCGGCAAGCCTTTGGGCTGCCGGGGTGTCTCCACCTGTCACGTGAGGGCCTTTGGAGACCCAGCTAGGCTTGAAAGGTTCCCTAGGCTGAAGTAGACTTAGGAGGCTCAAGACTTTCTCCCTAAAGGTGCTTACTGTAACATCTCTGTTGGTGCTGAGCACTAACACTTAAGGGCATTCCCGGAGGAGGGGAAAGTGCTATGAATGTGACGTTATGGTGTCCCTGTAGGCCAGTGAGCCAGGCCAAGAAGCCTGCAGGGAAATGCCAGGCTATGCTTTTAGTCTAAGCCCAAGATGGGTTTTGAACAACAGCAGGCTGGCAGCCTCAGAATCCCTGGTCATGGGGTAGATGGTGGACATGAGAGGTGATGAATAGACCAGAATTCAGTAGAATAGCAACAAGAAAGCCAGTAGGAGAGTCGGGCAGGATATATGGAGGATAGACGTCCTCCCCTGGTTTGGATATTGGGCTATACCCAACCTGTTTCCTCCTGGACCAAGCTGCAGATGCCCCTCCTATCCTCGGCCTTGTTGGCAGTCTCAGAGTCCTGCCTGGGCCCAGGCACTAAGGAGCAATTTTCTTTCCTGTGAATTATTGGTGCCCAGGTCACAGCTGAGTGGCTCAGTGCAGCAGCATCTTTCTCTTTTCGTCTTCCTCAATGTTCGGAGCCAAAGCTAAATGTTTTAATTTTACATTATTCCTGACACAACGCTAATGAGTTCCAGCCGCCCCTTGAGTTGGGGTGGTGAGGCTCCGCTGAGCCAGGCATCTAGGCAGCTGGCTTCCCAGAAAGCGCCTCATGCCCCCGGAGCTCGGAGGAGCATGCTATAGCTCTCGGTTCCCCCTCACGGACTTGTTTATCTCATAGACACAGCTCTTTGGTTTTCATAGCTGGTTCTTCAATGTGACAGCAGAGCGTTTCTCTGTGTCCCAAGAGAGGGAGTATCCTGGGAGAGCAGAAAGCCCAGGCCTTTGCAGAACCCCAGTCCAAACTGGGCTATACTGCTGGAGACTTTTGGTTTTAGGAGGCACGAATGCTCAATGTGATGACTGGTGACCACTAGGATTGTTTTCTGGTGATTTAGTGACTGCTTGCTTCTTCTCTCGTCATTTCTTTAGAGTGGCCCAGTGTTTTCTTAATCCCTGTAACACCTTGCTTTTGATTCAGTACATTGTAAGAACCTTAGTGTTGGGCATCCTTCGAAGTCTCATCTAAGAAAAGCAGCGTTGCCAGACGTGGTGGCGCACGCCTTTAATCCCAGCACTCGGGAAGCAGAGGCAGGCGGATCGCTGTGAGTTCGAGGCCAGCCTGGTCTATACTGCGAGTCCAGGACAGCCAAGGCTACACAGAGAAACCCCATCTTGAAAGATAGAAAAGAAAAGCAGTATTGTGGCCCCTTCATCTAGGCGGGGGTGTCTGAGGATCGGCTAAGCAGGGCAGTAGACAGGGCTGCTGAGCCTGACGGAGGTGTCCCATCGCTGCCAGCTATGGCCCTCCTTCTTGTCCTTGTCTCTCCGTGTTATTTACGTTGAAATCTGAAGCCCACGGCTGGAATGAGGAGAGAAGATTTAACCTTTGAGTTTGCCACAGCATGGGCATCTGTGCCTGGAGCCCATCTCCAGAAGCTCATGAGCCGCACTCAGCAGTTCCCCAGTATTCTCTCAGGCTCATGTAGAACGAAGGACCTCAGTCTCTAACACCTGCCAAGCCACCCTGCCCCACTTCTGGCCAAAGTCCACTTGTCCCCGTCCCCCCTCATCCATCTGATCGAGTCTGAGCTGGCTCCAGAAAATCTAATTCCCAGTTGGTCAAGGGCAGACCTCCTTCACACATGCAGAAACTACCAAAGGGCCGTCAGGATAGATAGAGTGGCACCAGCACCCCTAGAGATCGGCGGGGTCTCCCCCATGTCCGTGGCTCTTGTTTCCCCCTCTGTCCTGACCAGAACACTGTTGGGAAAAGGGAGTTTGTAAGGCTCCATTCTTTCACCCCTAAGCTCACCCCTGACCTCATAACTTGGGAGGCAACAACTGGACAGCAAGATACCCTGCCCTGCTCCACCCCGCCCGCCCTGAAATGTGGCTCTAGATGAGGAAGAGGGAAGGACTTCCTTGGGTCATGTTTATTTTGTGTCTGCATTTGGCGCTTAACAGGTATTCACAGACACAAACTACACCAGGCAGCATCCTGAGCGCTCAGGTGTTTACGACAGAAACACTATTTGAAGTACTAACTACTTGCCTCATACGGTCTACAGAGTTCTTTCCGCTTGCTCTTGGGGTTCCTCAAAAGCCAAGAGCTTGTTCCTGTCTGCTCTACTCTCTGCAGCGGCATCGCCACTCCACGGCCTTTAAGTAGAGTTACACACACCCACTCTACAGATGAGGACTGAGTGAGGGCCTAGCGGCGAGAGGCACTTTCCCAGGGTACCTGGCCTAGTGAGGGGCTTCTGTGTGGCTTCTCCTATGGACACTGGAGAGTGAGCCACACGCAGAACTACGGTGAGCAAGCCCCTCTCCACTACCGAGAGTGAGCCATAGAACAGAGGCCTCTGACTGGCGTGTGCACCTCCCCGGCCTCAGCCAGCTCACTGGCCACTGGAGACCCTGTGAGATATGGACATTTATAACTGGCTGCCTTCTCCACCTACCTCTGAGAGCCACAGCCTGGACACACTGAGGTTCTGCCTCTAGGTCATTTCCTTGTCATTATGTGCCTCTATTCACCCCTCTCAAAGACAGGAGCCTACTCTTGCCTCTCCCAGGGTTGCTGTGATGCTGATGGGACCAGGGAAGAAAGGTGCCCAGCACACAGTGGGGCCCTGGCCAGCAGCATGGTTCTCCTCAGCTTCTCATTCCCTCTGTAGTTGGACTTCCTGTGCCTGAATGTCCTGCTGCTTTCGTCTCTGTCCCTCATTAGCTCAACGATGCAAACAGGCCTGAGGCCCTGGCCCCAGGTTGCTACTGTTCCTCCACGTCACCTCTACTGGGCACGCTGTGTGAGTTTGAGCACTGGCTTCAATCTGTACTGCAAGTGTGAGGTGAGGCCCCAGAGCCTCAAGCAAGGAATGTGCGATGCGTGAGCAGGGAAAAGTCCACTTGGGCACCGGCACTGGTGGGAGTTTCATAGTAGGCCAGCAGGAAGGAGACTTAGGAAAGGCTTCAGTATGAGTTGAGCTCAAAAGAATCAGAAGGGCTGAACAGCAAAGCAAGGGCCTTGTGAGAAGGGGGGGGGGGGGCAGCGTGGGTGTAGGCTGAGGACAGTGAGGTATGGACTGAGCTGGGACAGGGTGGGAGATGGTAATTGGAGGCCAGGAGGACAGCCACTGTCTTGGTGGTTTTCACAGGCTCTCTGCCCAACCCAAAGCCAGCCTAATATAGCTACCCTGGGGAAGTCAAGAGTCAAGACATCTCGCCTCTTCTCCCCCTAACTTCTCGACTACCTCTTCGAGCTCCCTGGAATCTAAGAGAAGGTGCAAGAGAGCGACAGTCTTGGAACCCAGCTACACTAGAGGGTGTCATCGGGGAAGCCTGTGTCTCTAAGCAGCACGCCTTTCTTCTAGAACACATGTACTGGGCTGTCCCAAGGCCACCCTTATTCCATATGTGTGTCAGTTTGTGCGTGTGTTGTGTTGCACACAGGCCGTGTATCATGAGTGTCTTTAGAGACTGTAGAGTTGACATGTTTGTGCAGGGCGTGGTATCTGGGGCTTGTGTATCTTTGGGTATATGTACAAGCATGTGTGTATGTTGACCTGTGTGTCATTACTTGTGGGGTGTCTGTGTGATGGGGAGTGTATGGAGTATGTGTGCAGAGCATGTGTATGAGAGAGAATATCTAGGCCTTGGTGTGCATGGGTGAGTATGAATTCGTGTTTGTGAGCTGATGTCCTACGTGTGTCTTTGACATGCTGCTAGGTGGAGAGGAGAAAAGTGTCAATTTTAGGGTATATGTATATGTGTGTCTGTGATTCTGGATCTCTATCTGGTGGCCTGGTATGTATGTGTGGGAGAGAAGGCTATTCCCCCTGTCTCTCCTCTCTTGTAGCCCTGGCCCCTAGCCAGGCCCCATACCTGTAAGGCAGGCCATCTTGGTCCTTTGCTGCTGACCAGCAAATCTCTAGGCCTCCCTCAACTCCTAGGAATGGAAACCTGTTTCCTTTGTGGACAAGGGTTTATGCCCAAGGTGAGCCTGACCCAAAGTTACGGTGTGGCTCTGGTAAGGAAAGGTCCAGGCACCACAGCCTCAGAACCCCCTTCCCACGACAGGCATGACTCCTTCCCTCCCCAGCTCCCTTTCCTTGCTTCGTGCCCCACTTTACCACAGCCTGCCAGCTTCTTTGGGTGGTTTCAAAGGGTCCTGGAAGCTGGGTTAGCAGGAAGAGATTGCCACACTGGCCTGCCTCGGATTAGAGTGTGTCTCAAGCAGAAAGCTCAGCCGAGGTATGAGCCTCAGATCTAACCTTAGCGAGTTCACGGACTCTCGTGTGCTCTGGGCCTCAGTGCCCACCTCTAATGGAGTCAGTCACTTTATCTACCTAGAGGGATTTGGCGGCGGGGGGTGGGGGGGGGGCGGGACAGTGTTCAGGGAGTTTGATCTAGTCCCAAGTATAAAGCAAATGTGACAGCCGCTGCAGGGCAGTGTCCCCTACTGCACACAGCTGCATGCTTATTCCTTGTGCCCAGCATTAGACTAGACCCTCCCCTAGAGGCCTCATAGTCGAGAGGCAGAGTCCAGACCAGTGTCCTTCAGCCCTACATCCCGAACCTTCCGTGCTTGTCTCTCCCCTTCATGCCCTGACCGTCCCCTGAAGGACTGGCAAAGCCTGGGGCTCTGAAGACCCCTGTGAAAGCCACAGGGGGATCATAGGCTAGTGTGCTCAGGGCCAGCCTGAGTCTCTCCCAGGGTGATGGGCTGAGCAGTGGCCCTCAATCCCCAGATGGCTGGCCTTTAAAGCAGGCCAAGCACAGCACTGTTTGACATCTTGGAAAAGAATCTGGCACCGCACATTTCTCCCATCTAAATCACTGTAAAGTAACTTAAAAGTTTGTAACAAAAATGAGAAGCTGATCTCTGAATGGCCTGCCAGGCTATTGTAACCCAATATATTTTACCCTTAAACCAGAAATGTGTTTGTTTAGAAGCAAGTCACTGGCAAATGCCAAATCTGGAGGCATTTCCTCCTCTGCCCTGCCGCATGCCCCATTCCCCCAAACCTCTTCTTTACTCTCTGCACCCAGAGTCTTCATTAGGGCATGAGAAACTGGGCTTTCCTTCCTCTTGGGCCATGTCAGCCTCAGGGAAGAAACTTGACATTCATCAAGCACCAGCTGTGTGCCAGCTCCTACTCCGGGTGTATCAATGTATTTACTTCCTCAGAGCTGTTGGTGGTGGCCCCGTTTAGAGAGGAGAAAAATGAAGACAGAGATGGGATACGACTTGCCCAAGCTCCTGGTCCTTGCTCTGTGTGAGTTTAGGCATGGTGGCATCATACCACCTTATGTGTGAAACAGAACCCCCTGATTCTCCTCCAGGGGCCAGAGGGAAAGATCATCACCAGAGCCGACTGTGTCCGCCACCCAGGTTTCCCTGCGTGGCCTCAGCCCTTACTCATGAACAAAAGGCTGAGAGGCTCGCTAGTCCTGCAGATTCTAAGCCTGACCCAGGCCTGAGAGGTCCTGGGCTTTGACTGATTCCCTTCCCCCTCTGCACCCAGAACTGGAAGGGTCCTCGCGCTGGCCCTGGAGGGGAAGATGCGACCCCCTCCCTGGCTCCAGCGATGGCTCCCCTCTGTCTTTCATCTCCTGCCCTCCGTACTGTGAGCTGCACGCAGCAGTAACGGATTGCAGTGGACTTTTTTCAATTAGGCTGATTTTCCCCTGCCTGTTACTATAAAACTCCAGATGGTCCGGGGCTTCACGGTTCCCGGGGTATTTTCCCCCATTATTTTAATCTTCTTTCGTAACACGCCCCACATGTGGGAACAGGGCCTTTCAAGGCTCTGCGCTCTGTGAATCCTCTGCGCTTCCCTCTCCACTGTGCTGCCTGGGTTTCCCTTTTTGCATGGCGGCACCACAGAGAGCCACTCCCACCATCAGCCTGGGCCTGGATTGTGAGAATCAGAACCCATGTTGGGCCCAGTTTCAAGTCACAGGACTAATAGCCTGGTTAAGTGCTCTCTGAGTCGCCTCCCGGGCACTGGGCAGAGTTTAGGGGTGTACAGCCACGTCAGACTCCAGGCCAGATCCCAGCTCTGATTAGCCAATATGAGAATGGTGACGTCACCTTTCTGAACCTCACTCCTGCAGGGTGAGGCTGGGGAGCCACTCCTCCGGCAGGGCACAGTGCCTTCACTGAACATACACAGCACTAGCCAGTGGTAGGTGTGTGAGGGGCTCCGCCACATAGCTGGTGTTTTGAGTTTATTCCACTGTCCCTTAGGATGTATTTTTCATTGTTGATAGCCACCCATGTTGAAATATTTTGAGACCATTGGACACCCTGGCTCTCTTCTCTGGGTACTCTTCCTCCTGAAGTCACCCTGTCTATTCCCATGTGTGAGAGAGAGCCTTTGCTTTAGGCTAGGTGAGCCTGGAGTATATCTGGTTAGTTGAACAGCATGTTTAAATTGACCCTGAACAAGAGGTGTCCGTGGAACTGTCTGAAGACACTGATGGCATCAGGGCCAATGGCCACAGGATGCTACACACACGCTTTGATTCACAAACAGCATCCTTCCTCATGTGCCCAGGAGATATCTGGACTCTGGACAGGTGAAATGAACTCACTTAAGATCATCCCTGTGGGATGTGTAGAAGGTTAATTGGTACCACACTGCACAGGATCCTGGAATGAGGTGGTGTGAGAGCTGATGACACTGTCAAGTACCACCAGGGCCTGATCGTACCAGTCAGAATGCCAGGGTAAACATATATACATGGTCAAGTACAAGAGAGCCGAGCACAGTGGTAGCATGGAGGGATAAGGACAGACATTATCTGGATGCCAAGTCCTTGTTCTACATGCCATATAGGAGTGAACTGGGAGGAGGCAGGTAGCCATGTGGATACTCAGGTGAGTGATGCTGCGATGGGTAGAGACAGGAAGCAGAGGTGTTGGAGAGATGGCATCTCCATGGGCTGCTGACAGGGTGGATGCTGGGGTCAAAGAGAAAGAAACAGCATCTGGCATCTGCGTGGAAGGTGGTTCCACCAGCAGAAGCCATGCAGGAGGAAACGCCCCCACACACGCACACACACCCCGCCCTGGTGAACAGCCGGGTGTCATATTATATCTTGGGCCAAGGCACTAATTGTACGGGAGTATTCTGTACAGTTTTTCAGAAACAGAAATGCCAGCACTCACCTGCTCCGCCATGCATGATCAAAGGCAGGCCCAAGCTCCCTCTTCTCTTTCCCCTCTGCTTTCCTTTGGTACTGGCTCATAGCTGTCTCTAGAACCCCCGGTCCCTCCGCAGCTCTCACTGCTGGTGCTCATGCCTGCTCACTCCTGGAAACACATTTCTTGGCACATCATTTGTCAGAGGCCAGGCATCGGGTCACAGCCCCTCCAGGAAGGCCTACAACTGGACGGAAGGCCGCCACATTAGCCCCTTCTTGGAGGGAGCTCTCGGCAGCTTCTGCTCTGTGTGGGACTGTGAGGCATTTTGCGGCTTTGTTGCTGGATTGAGAGTATGGTGAAGGGGTTATCCAGGTGAAGGACTATAGGGGGGGGGGGGGCGGGGGGAGGAGCAAGAAGAGGAAAGAGGGGGTAGTGGAAAGTAGGATATGTGTGCACACAAAGGCAGGGAGACAGAGATGCACACACACACACGTACACATGAGTGTACAAGAGTGTACACAGAGTGACTTGCCTGGGATCACTCAGTAAGTGAGCAGCCAGTAGTTGGCAGGATAGTCTGTAGCAGAGGCCATGTCTGTAATCACTGTGCTCACTGCCACTGAACCTCAGCCCCCATCTGACTGGGCAGAAGGCCATGGGGACACCATGCTGTGACAGCGCCAGGTCCATTGGAGATGGCACAAGTGCTGACCCGGTGGTCACTCGCAGCCTCCTCTCTGTCTCTGAGCTCATCAGTGCAGTTGTTGAGGAGAGATAATAGAGATGACCACAGGGCTCGCAAGGGCTGAGCAGGGCTCGATCCTGGCCCCGATGAAAGCACAAATCTGCCAGGGATCAGACCTGTACTAGTAAGGCCACATCCCTCCTCTACCTGCCCACCTGCCACTTCCTCTAGGTGTCCTTGGAGTGACAAGCCAGTCCTAGGACAGAGATGGGGAGAGAAGGCAGGGCTGCGTGGGGGTGGGGCGTGAACCCTTTCCAGGACAGATGCAGGGAAGGCTCCTCCTAGGAGGTGGTACTTAAGCAGCAGAGGCAAAGGAAAGGAGGGGCCTTCAAGGCCTCGTGAACCTTTGGGGTGCAGAGTCCTGGCAAGTTCAGAGCCGTCTCTCCACAGCTGATGCGTGGGCTGTATTGGGTGGGAGAGACCTGGGGCCATCCTGGAAGACATTAGCACAGACCCTGGACTTCTGAAAAATTGTCAGAATGAGAAGGGAAGGCCTCCCAGGGGGAGTACAGTCTGAACAAGGGCGGGGATGGGGAAACAGGTGTTCTGAAGCCTAGACAAGGATTCATAGATTCCCGCTGGGATTCTCCCAAAGTCAGAGAAAGCACGCAGCTAGGAATTATTGGTCTCCAGCAACCTTTCCCCTAAGCCAGTCTGTGAGCAACAGAGGACCAAAGTGGATGCTGGGAGGAAGCCCTCCCTGTCCTGTCATACTGGGATGACCTTGGCACAAGGCCTTTGCTGGTGAGCAGGGAGAAACTGGCCACCTGCTGTTCCCATCCAGGATTTTCCTTTTGTCCTGATAACTAGAACCCCAGCTGCAGAGGTTTGCATTAGGCTGACCACAGCGGTGGCCTGGACTCTGACCCACTCGGCATCCAAGGGGTCATTGTCTCTGATCCTTGTCCTTGTGGCTGTACAGGAAGTTCTGTCATGGCCTCTGCTCTTGCCTGGGCCTCAGCGGTCCTCTTCTGTAACTGCAGCAACTGCCCTCTCTCTGTCACTTCAAGTCCCACTTACCATGAGCAGACAAAGGCAGCTCAGAGTATGCTGCTGATCAGCTCTTCCATGACCTCCACTGTCCTCAGTGTGAGTTGCAGGGCAGACTAACTCTGACCTCCCTACATGATCCTCTCCCAGCATTCCCCAGTGCACAACTTACAGTACGGAGGGGCTCAGGGCTCCACAAGGGACCTGTTCCTTTTTGCATGCTCTGATAGCTCAGCCGACGCTTTGTGGCCTGCTGTCCTGTCAGCCACTGTTATCTGGGCTATCCTGTCATGGATGATGGGCTCCCAGGAGCTTCAGTGGGATGAGTGAATACGTGGATGCAGGCATGACTAGCTGCTGTGTCTTCCACACCCCTTGCTTTCTCTCTGCTTGAGGCAGTCATCACTCACCGAGGTGTCTCACATACAGTTCCCAGACTGGCTGAATCACCCATTCGCTGCTGCCGAAGCCTACAGCTCTCTTGCTCTGACAGCTTGGCTATGATGTTTTCTGATGGCATGAAATCCCCTGTGTGGTCTTGTCCTCCTGGAGGGCAGCATCCATATTTGAGTTCTCCTGGGCTCACCCAGCCCAGGCTAAGGCTGTGCCATCCAAATGAATGGCCCCAAGCTAGAAATTATCAGGCATAGAACACCTCCCTGGGTTAAGCTGCCTACCCTTCTAGGGGCAAGGACATAAGCCAGGTGGACCACAGGATCTTCTCCAGGCATGCCCCAAACTTACCAGTGGGTACTGCACCTTTAAAGTTGGCAGAGACAATGAAGAACAGATGGCTGCTTGTGGGAGAGGAGACAACAGAACCTTCAGCAACCTCCTTCCCCTGAGAGTGAGCCTAGAAGAGGGGTGTAAAAGAGCTGTCTTGGAGCCCTGACCCTCAGGGAACATGGCCACCCTTCTTTGTCCCCAGCTGCCTGCTGCTAGCAGCTCAGGGGTACTTGGTGCAGGAGGCTGGAGTCTCATAGGTCCTAACTTGTCATGTCAGGCAATGTTGACTGTGGACTTGGGGAAGAAAGCCAATAGCTCCATCTCTTCGTCCTTAGTGGTCACTGGAACCCAGAAAGCATAGTCACCCTCCCTAGGCTTTGATGTCTCATTAGGCCTGTCCCTTGTCTTTGCTATGTTATGTGACCTTGGGCGGGTCGCTTCATCAATGTTTTTGAGATGAGGACATTGGTGTCACACACTTCAGAGTTTTGTAGTTAAACACCAGCACTGCACTGAAGCAGCAAGTGCCAGCCAGCCAGTGTTGGCCTCCGCTACATCCTGAAATACATGTAGCCGGAAGGCCAGCTGGCATGGGCAGACAGTGGGGAGAGGCAGAGCAGGGCAGTAGTTAGCACCATAGCAAAGGCTGGGGTCTGCTGCCTCACTCACCCCGCCCGCCTCTGGGCTGGACTTTGAAGGCTAAGCAGGAGGTAGCCGGATGGTCAGGACAGGTTACCTTCCTTGCTGATTAACCTGCATGAACAAAGGCTGAAAACTGCTTTCTGCTAGAGGCAGGGATAGAATGCCAGGTGGCAGGTCTGGCCCAATTCTATTGCCTCAAGGGGCTCCTGAGAAGCTGTATGGAGGCCAGGGCCGGAGGCAGGAAGGACTGGACCGGAGAGGATATGGAAGAGAGGTCCAGGCTCGGCAGAGGTTGCAAAGGCGCAGTTGAGGCCATGAAGGGAATGTCTGGGTGTGCAGAGGCCCCATGCTGTTCCTTCCTCTCCCCTAACAGTTAAGCTGTGTCTACTACATGTCCAGTAGCCGGCACACAACCTTCTAGATGGCGGGCATAGTACAGCTAATGGCTGCTGACAACCCAGTGACACTTCATTGTACAGATGTAGTTACTGATTCCAACAGTTACCAAGAATGTCGCTCTTTGCCAGTCATTGTCCTTGCTTTGTCTCTGATGGAGAGCCACAGCCTCACCTTTAGGAAGGGGCAGATACATCAAAGGCTTGGGGGATCCCAGAGCCTCTCAGGGATGGAGCCCTTCAACTCCACGCTGGGCTCCCACTTTCTGGGATTCCATGCTCAGTAAGACATGGCCTGTCTCAGAGTTGCTGGCCCGGGGTAGACAGCTGGCATGTGTGTGGGTTGTTACTCCCAAGGTCAGAAGCAGGAAGGTCTCTCTTTGTTTATTTGTTTGTTTGTTTTGAGGGAAGGTTTCTCTGTGTAACACTGGCTGTCCTGGACTCACTTTGTAGACCAGGCTGGCCTTGAACTCACAGAGGGCAGCCTGCCTCTCTGCCTTCCTCAGTGCTGAGATTGCAGGTGTGCACCACTGAGCCCAGCAGAAAGGTCATTTTGTCCTGCCCTAGGAGCCCATTTCTGAGTCTGGCCACTTTCTTAGCCCTGAGCACTTCCCTGGGGCAGTATTCCCAGAAGCTTAGGGGAGGACAGCAGGTAGTTTGGGCTGGGCCGGGCAGGCTTGGGGCTACAGTTTCTAGGGGGATGGGCCCTCAGGGGTGAGGACACCCCTCATCAGCCTCTCCTGCAGTTTGAAGGCTGCAGTAAAGCCTTCTCCCGGCTGGAGAACTTGAAGATTCACCTGCGGAGCCACACGGGCGAGAAGCCATACCTGTGCCAGCACCCGGGCTGCCAGAAGGCCTTCAGCAACTCCAGCGACCGTGCCAAGCACCAGCGCACCCACCTCGACACGGTAGGTAGGCCTGAATGTGGAGGCTGGGGTGCAACAGGGCTACACACAGATTCCTCCCTCTCCAGGCACTGTCTGCCTGTACCTTCAGGCTCTGTAACACAGGGCAGGTAACGCTGTGGCAGGAGTGGGTGGGGCGTGCTCTTTGTATTATAAAATGACCAGTAAGCTCCTGGGATTCCCACTAAGTAGATATTTTTTCCCCCCATCATCCTCTAGTTGTGGGATGGGCAGACCAAACTCCAAGTGCCTCCAGTTGAGATTTCTCTACTTGGCCCATGGGTACCAGCCCAGGCCCCATATATAGTCTTTATGGGAAAGTGGGTTCTCTCACTCCCACATGCTCTCTTTGGCAGGCCAGCTACACCTGCATCCTGAGCAGGCCACTCTCCCCTCTTCTCATTCCTCACTTGGGGACAATACGTAGGCTATCTTTGTCCCTTAAGGAGTTGTAGTTGGTCACACATGAGGTTCAGCATCTTGCCACAGCAGCCTGACCATCAGTGTTGGGTCTCTTCCCAGCTCCCTGTCCGTGCTTATGCCTGGTAGTAAGTAGATTCCCCACCACCCTGTCCCAGGCTGCCCCATTCTTCTCCTGTGCAAATAAGGACATCAGAAGCCAACACAGCACTTTCAGGACTTCCTTCCTATACTGACTCTGCTACCAAAGTCCCTGACCCATTTGACACAGGAAGGAAGTGGGCTTAGGGGTCCTGTGGCTGTTCATGATTGCATGGCTGGACTCTGGCAGAGGTTACATGCTCAGTCTTTGTGCCAGTCTCACTGGTGCTAGGGAAAGTGGCATGTCCCTTGGGAGGACCCCAACCCTGTATGCAGCACAAGGCTGGCGTCAGCTGGACCTCTGCTGTGCTGCATATGTTTGGGGAGCTAAGTTGAGGCTAGGTACCACTTGATAAACCTATCCCATCCAGTATGCGATGAGGAAATGGAGGCCCAAGAGGGTACCTGACATATCTGTGCAACTTGGAAGCCATAAAAGCTCAGAAGACACACGGCTCCCCAATCTCCGCCCTTTATCTCACAGCTGGGAAACCAGATTCAGAAAAGTGAGCAAGAGAAAGACCAATGGAAACTCTGAAGCCAGCCAGGCCCTGAGCTGGGCCCTCTTTATCTCTTGCAGCCTTATAGTGTCACACGCCTGCCCCAGACACAGGAAAGCTGAGACCTGCCTCTGATAATTTCTGTGCCATGTGCACAGTTGGCTGACTCCAAGCCCAGGACTCTTTACTAGAAAAGCTTGAAGGGTTGAATCTGCGCAGAGGGGACAGAATGGCCCCAACTCAAAACCAATGCCCCTCCCCTTACAGGCTACACTGTCAACAGCTGACACCTAAAGTGTGTTGTGCTTCTTCCAAGTCCCCTCCCCTTGGTCACCTTCTCTGCCTGGGGTCCTTGGCACTCTGCTCTTACCCCTAAGAGATGCAGCTTAGACTGCAGAACCCCTAGTTTTGTCTTGCAGAGGCCACAGGGCATCCAACAGTGGGCCTCTGCCCCTCTCCCCACCTCCTAGGCCCGGGGCATGTCCCCCACGGCCTCTCTAGTTTCCTGGTCCTTTCTCACTCCTGCACTTACTGTATTTCCTAGGCCCAGCCCCACCTGATAAGTGAACAGAACTCCTGACGGCCACATTAGGTTCGCACAAACCCGTAGGGTTATCCCAGGCCTTTGTCTATCTAAGAAGTCTCTGACGGGTCTGGGGACCCCAGGTCCCACTCACACCCAGCTCTCTTGTCTAAATAGCATGGGCAGCTCCTTCAGGTTGCTAGACCGCATCCCAGCCCACAGCCCTCAGGTCAGCAGCAGGTCAGGCCCATGCCCAGCACCTTAGCTTTTATAGGAGACTCAGCCTTAATCTCAGCTGTCCCTGGTGTCAGAGAGCACAGGGCCCGTGGCAGAAAGGCGACTTTGCGGACAGACTGGAGAAGACAGGCCTTGGCTCTGATTTTGGCTCTGCCACTTGGTCAGAAAGCTCTGATGAGAGCCACCTTACTTCCTGTACCTCGGTCTCCTGTGGTAAGAGGTCTGCCTCTTGAGAATAGAAAGTATAGCTAAGGTGACCATGAGAGGCCTGAGTGCGAACCAGACAGCCCTTTCCTTCCTGGTAGTCTGTTAGCAGGGTCTTTATGTCAACCAAATCCTGCCACACTCCAGCATCCAGTGTGGGGCTTGGTCTGGCAGCCCCTGTTCCAGTGTGTGCTTCAGTTTCCCCATCAACAGGATAGGAACTTCTGTTTGCTTGTTTGACTGGCCTGTTCAATCCTTCCTGAGAGAAAGAAGTCCCCTAATAGAGAGGCACACACATACCTGCTGACTATGACATCTTCTGCAGAATTGCGACAAGTGTCATGGGTGGGTGTGGGACTCAGGGAACCATGGGTGGCCAGTGCTTAGCAGTGCTGTACCTAGGAAGCCCTCGGAGACAGAACCGTCTCCCACGTCCTGCCAATAGAGCTCTGTACAGACAGGGAAGAGTAGCCTTGCTGACAGGAATAACACAGCCTCAGGCTTTGAGCTTGTGTGGGGATTCCGGGCCTAGGGTTGGGTTGGTGGCTTGGGACAGCCACGGGGTTTCCTGAGGGCTCAGGGGAGTCAGGCCTGAAGAATGTTCTATACACGTCAAGTCCTGGAAAAACAAATACCAAGATGGGCCTTGCTGCCCTGTTTCCAAGCAAGCGTGCCTGCCACACAGAGATGTTTGTTTGCTTTTTGACCAAAGTGTGTGGATTTGTATCAGCAGTCCCAAGGGACAAGACCTGGGGCCAGGCAGCTCAGGGGCAGGGCTCATGGGAGAGTGTTCTGGGGTTGGATAGGGCCCTAGAGGAGAGAGAGAGAGAGAGAGAGAGAGAGAGAGAGTGAGAGAGAGAGAGAGAGAGAGAGAGAGAGAGAGAGAGAGAGAGAGAGAGAGAGAGAGAGAGGGTGTTAGTCAGTCAGGGTGAAGGTCCGGTCTCAGGTGAGGGGCTGTGGGGCGGGGGAAGGGGGCTGCTGGCATGCTGAAGCAGGTGGTGGGGCAGTCCAAGGCAGGCCTTCCTCTCCTGCCCCTGCCTTCCTATTGGCGTAGTCAACTTCTTACCACTGTCTCTCTCTTTTTGTTGTTTTCCCTTTAACCTGGCTATCTCCGTGGCAGCTCCAAGGTATGGTTATGGTCATCTCTTTCTCTTTCTCCCTACAAGGGCCCTGGACAATGGGCACCTCTCCCAGCATCCCCGCCACTGGCAGGGCCAGAATTGCCTTGAGGCATGAGGGCAGCTTCACTTGGTGTGTCTGACCGGACATGGCAGTCTCTGGTGCTTACTCTGAGAGGTGCCATTTCCTACACACACACACACACACACACACACACACACACACACACACACCAATTCCCAGAGGAAGTCCTGAGGGCTCTGAAATGCTCAATGTGTTTCAAAAAGAAAATCCTGTGAACTTCATCCCCCAGTGGCAGATAGAAACCCCAAATTGGTCCTTTGGAAGCCCCTGAGCTATGAGATATAGGTAGAGCCATGAGTTCCCTTCCTGGTCTCCGGAAACCTAGACAGGATTAGCTGGGTCCCTTGCCAGTAGAGCAGAGGGGCAGTGGGAAGACAGGCAGCACAGGGTGGGCAGCGTAGCCTGTGGAAATCTCAGGCCAAGCCAGAGGACAGGATCTGAGCAACACTAATGAGGTGATGTGGGTTGTGTAGGATGGGAGAGACCTTGTGGGGTATAGGGTGGGCGCAATGGTAGGAGAACTCCAGTCAGTGCCAGGAAATGACCTAGTTTCTGATTGCTCCCTCTGCCCTGCCCCTAGTTATTGGAAGGAGAGCCTTGCTTGCTGTGTCCTGCCTAACAGGAATCCTGCAGGCTGGCCCTGGGACACCCCCTCTTCCTCTCTTCGCTCTCCTGCCCAGGACAGCCTCTCGTTTACCCCTGCTCCACACACTACTTCTGTGCAGCTTCTGTGAGCACTTCCGTCACAACCCGTGTGAGCTGGAAAGACCTATAGGACTCAGTCGGTCCCTCTTTGCAGATAGGAGGCAAGTCCTCTGCACTCCCAGCATGGTGGCCCAATGGGGACACAGAGCCTCCCCTCTCCCAGACCAGGTGCCTTCCCGTCATCTGTAGCCTTCATCCTGCAGCCTGCCCCTTACCCGCTCATCATTCCATGGCAGGTCACATAGGGGACCTTGACCTTGGACAGTGGCCTCTTACCGATCACTCGTGCCCCTTGATATTACAGAAGCCATATGCTTGTCAGATCCCTGGCTGCTCCAAGCGCTACACGGACCCCAGCTCCCTCCGCAAGCACGTGAAGGCCCACTCAGCCAAAGAGCAGCAGGTGCGTAAGAAGGTAGGTGGCCGCAAGCCCAGTCCCATCTCTGCAGACACCTCTAGTCCCAGCCACTTGTCCAGCACTAGACCAAGTGCCCCACCACCTGTGTGCACGCCACTCCCGAAACACTTGAAAATGTCACTGCTCTTCCATGTGCCCGCATCTTCCTCCCACCCAGTATCCCAACCCTCAACCCTTGCCCCATCACCCCAACCGGCTAGACATTCACCCACCAACACACTGGTACCCTTAAACCCAGCCCTGGGCTAGGCATTGCAGGTATAACACAAAAGACATGGTGCCTGTTTCCAGTGGCCTGAGACAGATAAGAGAAAGCTCCTTGCCATAATGATGATGACAAAGGCAGGGAGGTCATCTCTGGCACAGAGAAAGGGCTTTGGCCCATCTGCATGGGAACAGAAAGGTCCCGGGAAGAAGCATCAGGAACCATAAAGGATAATGGCTTAGGGGTGTGAGCTCTCGTCCCACCCGCAGGGCCTGCCACTGCTAGCTTGGTGGCCCTTATGCCTCTGTGTTCCCTGTTTTCTCAGCTGCTGCCTGGGGAGTGGGTACTAGTGAGGACTGAGTAACAGAATATCTGCCCGGAGCTGAGCCTGTAACTGGCACAGAGTCACAAACATAGAGGCGTGGACATGGCCGTTGTCTTGGAGTGTGTGCCTGGAACGACCCACAGCACATGCGCGGGCAGCGTACTCATGTCTACACTTAGATGGGCATTCGCCATGTGCTGGAAGGCCTGCCTGAGACTTGAGCTGTGCCCTGAGGATGTTCAGTGCCATCAATTGGTCTTGAGGACCACGTGGAGCATTGGGGGTGTTAGAGTGAAATGTAACTTCAGCACTGAGAGCAAAGAAGATGGTGGAGATGGCCCTGGGTAAAATGATGGAGACCAGGGCTGGGCAGCTGGGGGCGGGGCGGTCATCAGGACCCCAGGGGAAGCATCGATGGTGGTACCCTTCAACCAGGACTGAAAACCTGCAGGGCATGGAGAAGCATGGTTTGCATGAGCATGCCAGCAGTGAGCTGCTGGGGACTCCAGGTCATGAAGTGGGCAACAGGACAGCAACCTTGGGTAGAGCATCCTGGCCTACAGCACTCAGTCTCCAAGGGCCATGAGAGTTGAGGGTACGCAAGTGTCAGAGGCTGTGAGGGTGAAGGGACAGGCAGGAGCCAGCCACGGAGGACCAATGAAGATGAGCCCATTCACTTGCTTAAGCAATGTGAGAAGTGAGCACTGTGGGCCACACTCAGTGATCTTGGACACTGCTGTGAATAATACAGCAAAGCAGTGTATGGACTGGGAGAGCCGGCGGCTTCCATCCCATGCAAAGGGCAGATAGAGACGGTACCAGGAGCAAGCTAACCTCGCAACGGAGATGGATAGGAACCCAGGACACAGCTTCATCCTGGAGGCACTGGGGACCCATTTGAAGGGTAGAGCAAAGGAAGGTGGAGTCAGTTTATGCAGCAAGCTTACTTGTGCAAAAGCCACCAGCTCCTTAACTCACTGAGCAGTGGGACAGGCCGCTAACCCAGTGGCTCCTCAACTCAGACAGGGTACCCACTGTTTTACATGCCGTAGCTGTCATCTTACATGTGGGTTATGTCCCTAGCTTATGTCCATTTCAGGGATGTAGGGACTGAATCTCAAAGTGTTAACAATGTAGCCCAGCCCAGGAGAGACAGCCGGGGTGCCAGCTCCTGACACTGCCCTCAGCGGAGGGGCCTCAGGGAAGCAAGGGATGACTCAGGCTTCTGTAGGCTGGCGCTAAGTGCCAAGGAGGCTGCCGTCCCCAGTGGACTGGTGCCCAAGGTCCGGAATCCTGCCCTGGTTTTTCCCAGGCCCATGCTTGGCTCTCATTGAACCCCCAGGGAGCTGGGCTGCAGCTCTGCAAACTTCCCAACAATAAGAATCCATTAGAGCCATCGGGGATGATGGATCTTTCTGGGTAAGACGACCCTTGTATTATGACAAGTCCTTGGCAGCCCTGTTACATTTTGGAGAGAATTAGAAATGCTTTTCTTCCTTAATTCTCCTCTCCTGCTGTTCCTAATCCAATCGACATTGCGGTCTGCAAGAACATGCCTTGGTCCTCTTTTGCCAGAAACTTCATTTACATGGAAAACAGCTGCTGGGTCAGGCGCTGAGAGCCCAGTGCAAGGCTGGCATGCCTTCCCAGCCTGGTCAGTCCCCCAACCTGGGAGGATGCAAAGCCCCTTAGGGCTGACTCTCAGGTGCCCAAGAACGTGGGCAGGGCCTTTTGGCCACCTGTTTTGACCTGGTAAAGCAAGCGTTTGGACACTTGACTGCTAAGCTTTGGGCTTCCCCCAGAGAAGGGTTACCTCCCATGAACATGCTTGTCCCCTTGTCACCCGTGGTCTTGAGAGCCCCACCTTGTCTGTTTTTGCTCTACCTGGAAAAGTAGAGATGCTTCAAGGCATCCCAAGTGGCGTTGGCCAGATCATCGCAGCCAAGTTTTACTGAAGACAGTTCAGGTCCCTACGACGATCCGCTGTGACCCTGTGGGGATCAGGCAGCTGGACCCTAGCCAGCCCTACACACAGTACTTCACAAATCATCTTTTCACTCATCGTCTCACTGCTGGCCCACAGTGGTAGAAGCAGTCACAGCTTTGGAATACAGGCAAGATGGGTGAGACCCAGAGAAGTTAATTACCCACTGACAATCAGGGATGAAGAGGTGGCATGGGACTGGAGCCCAACCCTACATTCTTTCCAGTATCCCTTATACTGACAGGGAGGATGGATGAAGAAGGGAGAAGTTACAGTTGCTAAGTAACATCACTCGCACCATCACAGGTTGCCCTGATGGAAGCTGCAAAGGCCCAGGAGTTGTACTTGACTGTCCCTCCCAGTTTATGCTGAGGCCACACCTCGAAAGCTGATCTCTCAGGGACCATGAATAGACCCTTCCCAAGAGACACAGGACCCCGAGGCCAGCCGGAGAGGCTCCCCTCCCCCTTCCTTGGCTCAGTGGCATACTTTCTGGCCTACTTCCTCCTAGGAACATCCTCCTCTCCTTGCACGTCAAACCTATGCTGACGTCTCTTCTCTGGAGTCCTTACAGTGCCCCCATGAGGAAACCAGTACAGCAGGGAAGGTCCTGCCTAGGGCCGCTGCCTTTCCCACCTTGTCCCCTGAAGCAAGGGGTGCCTGTGAGCAGGTGGCCTGACGCTCACACCTCCCCACTTTTTTCTCCCCAGCTGCATACAGGTGCCGACCCAGAGGCTGACGTTCTGTCGGAGTGTCTGGCACTGCAGCAACTCCATGCTTCCACACCTTTGCCTGCCAGCAGAGGGAAGGGCAGCCAATCCCTGAGCCGGGAGCTACTCCCAGGTATGTGCACGTGAGGCAGTTCTCTGCCAAGCATCCCCTGGCGGGGAGGGGACACAGGCACTCTGTCATCCCAAGGGCACGTGGGTAAGACTTACTGCATTGCCTCCGGACTCTACTGCTTCTGCCTCCCCACTTTCAAGATGTCTTCTCAAAACTCTTCTAAGTAGATAGATACTCTTTAATAATAATTTCCTGTTGCCATAAGATGGTGCCCGCTCCCCCTTAGTCTGGCCGGAGGCCTCCTGGGTCCACTCTGAGCACCTGTCCACTCTTCAGTAAGCCCCTCCCCTCCCATCACCAAGGTGGCTCTTATTCTGCTCCCAGAACCTGTCTCCTCATCCCTTCTCCCCTCCTCTTAGAAGTCTTCACTGGGGCTGGCAGTTTCCCCTCTCTCTTCCACCAGGCTGTGGCTGGGAACTCCTCTGGGGAAGGCCTGAGTCGGTCTCATCCCAGAGTCAGCAGCACCCAGAATGGGGCACGTGCAGAGCCAGGCTGCGGGGGTGGGGGGGGGGGAGTGCCAGAAGGAAATGTGGCCTGTATGAAATACCCTGCTGTACCCCGCTGAGTGTAAGCCAGGTCCTTCCTTGTGTGTCATCTACCCACAACTCATCCACAGCAAGGCACTCCAAGAAGCACCCCAACAACCCCACTCTGGACTCAAGGTCCTGTTCAATGTCCAGCATGTCTCCTTTTAGAAGAGAAAAATCAAGGCTTTGAGAGGGTGGGCAACTTGACTGAAAGCACATCCTCCTCACTGAGTTCTGTGGCCCAGCGTAGGGCTCTCTGGGCCTGACCCTGCAGGCCCATTAGACAGCACTCATAGCCACTGGTCCAGCAAGAGCAGCAGCCGTTGGCTGCAGGGTGCACTCAGGCCATGGCAGGAATCCTGGCTTCGTGGCTTGGGAACGCTGCCCAGCCGCGGGCAGCATGGCCTTTAGATTCAGCCGAAGGGGCTGATGCCTTCCACCCCTGCTCCCCGAGGAAACCACAGCCTCAGAGCAGAGAGCTCGGTGCCCTCAGGGATTTCTTGAATTACTCTAACCATTTAAAGCATTTTTTTTTCCTCTAATTTTACTCCTTCTCCCAAAAAACTGAAGTTGGAGCGGGCTTTAAAACATGCCAAGGCCCTTAGCAGACAGCCTTGGGAGAACCCATCTGCAGACCTACTGTGTGAGGATGCCCTAAAGTGCACGCAAGGAGGAGGGCTGCACACACACCCCAGCTCGGCACCCCCAAAATCCCAAAACTGCTACCCTGGAAGGAACAGGAAGGGGCTTATTCCATTGCTGGGACCCCCAAGCTGAGGACCCCAAGGAGGGGCCCCCACTGATGGGGCCATGGCAGCCTGCAGCCCCCACATGTCTACCTTGAGATAACTCACCAGGCCAGAAGGTCTAACCTAGCTAGATTAGCAGCAGCAGTTTAGCCTAGGAGCCTCTTTGTCCTCATAGAGGGACAGGGACAGCAGTCTCACCCAGTGCCCAGCTTCAAGCCACATTAGTGAGCAGCACATCTGCCAGGGTACGGTCACAGGTGGGAGGGGCTCCCGCTAATACCTGCCTGACCTGCTATCAAGACAAAGCCTGGATCCACTTCACTTGGGGGGGGTGCCTGCCTGAACCCAGGCTGTGTCCCTGAGGCCCTGCTCCTTGTTCAGTATCTCCCACAAGCTCTGCGAAGGCCTTGGGCACAGTTCTTCATACCTGCTGTGCGCTGGCTGTGCCAGCCTCGGTCCTTCCCTAGGGCAAGAAGCAGGAAGGATGATGGCCTGCCAGGCGCTCCCTGGGGCGGGGACGCACGCGGACGGCTGAGGCACAGTTGGGAACAGATGTTAGGGTCAGAGGTTAAGTGCTCATGGCTGATGATTGATGTTACTGCTTTACAGCCCAAAGTGGTGTCTGGTTTGGGGGAGGCTACAGGCCCAGACCCCTCTTCCGTGGCCCTTCAGGTTCTGGTGATTCTTTCATCCCATTCATAGTCCATGTACGCGCTCTGTCACCGCCATGTGTCTAGCTGGGGCCATACAGGCAAGGACATCGGCCAAGACAGCAGCAAAGGCCGGGGATAGGTTCTAGGAGAGTCAGAAGAGTCCAAAACTGAGAGGGTGAGGGAGCGATGATGTGAGCGTGTCAACTCTCTGATCTGGGAGGGGACACTTACCTAGCAGGGATGTCTTCAGCCCCTACAGGGCGCCATGAGCGGTAGTGAGGATGTGAAAAGCATAGCGTCTACATGGTGGAAGGACCTATCGGCATTCCAGCCTTCCCAGCTGTCAGGCCCCCAAATTGACTCAAGATGGCAGGCAAGGAGGTGCTGAGGAGGCTGCAAAGTGAGTCAGACTGAGCAGCACCAAGCCAAGCTACTTCCACCACCGTCCCCTCCAGGCGTCACCTGGTCAAGGCAGGATAATGTGTGGCCAGGACAGGCAGCAATGGGCGAGTGGCACCTCCGGCAGTAGAGGTCCCCAAGGCATGGGGGGCAGCACTGGGGAGGACAGCGTCAGGATGCCCGGTGGCTGCCCGGAGTCTGGGTGTCAGGATCCAGACCCCTGCTCAGCAGGAGCCCTGCCTCAGATAGGCAGCCTCTCCATTTGGCCCATGATGTTTATGGGGTCTGAGCTTCTAAATTGTCAGATGAGGCATGTGGAGAAACTTGGCACATAAATACCATAGTTACCAACCGTGATGACGTTAATAATGGGATTTCTCTCAGGGCCACCTAGCCACAGCTACCACCAGGAATTGCAGGTTATCTGGTCTTCAAGTGCTGCTATCCGAAAGTGGCAGCTAAAGGCTTTTGGGGCCACATTACCACAGCTTCCTGATGCTGCCTCGGGCCTGGAGCCCAGCCCCATTCAGTACCCTGAAACAGCCTCCTTGGAGGTTCTTCTCAGAATATCCCGTCTAGGATGAGCTAGCCTTTCAATGCTAAGCAGCTGAGCCCATTCTGGAAGAAACCTGTGTGTTCCCAGGCCAGTCCTTTTAGAGGTCATAAAAAGCTTTGGGTCTGAGCTACTGCCCCGCCCCGCCGCCATGTGCCTATACAACCAGAGCAACATTCAAGAAGAAGCAGCCGGCAGGGGAGAAACTGGCTAGCCAATGGACGTTGCCTCGGTGCTGCGGAAAGCATAGCCCTGGGGGACAGTCCTCCCAGGATGTCACCTTGATGCACTGATTTCAAAAAATGTGATACTTCTATGCAAATAAACATGTTAGGTTAACAAAGGAGCCAAATTGGGTCCCATATTTTCAGGCAAAGTGAGGAGCATCCAAAACATTTTACCCATAAGCCAATGGTGTGATTTAATAGAGGTCTTGCTTAGCATGCGCTGGGCCCTAGATACCGTCTCCAGCGCCATAAAACAAATTGCAGATCTTGTTGTGCCCATCTTAGGTCCTGGCCCAGGGGAGGGGACACCCTCTCCTGATAGGGGCTCCTTGGCAATGCTGCCCTCAGTGATGAGGAATAGAGGTGATAAAAGGTAGGACCTTCACGTAGGGTACAGCCTGGACAACTGCCCATAGCCGGCCTTCCCAGGAGCCTCCAGTCATGCCTCTGCATCTGGTCACGGTGGAGGAGGCAAAGGGAGCCCCGCTGTGCCGCTGCAGCACTGCTTCCTGGAAGATTCTACCAAGCTCCGAGCTTCTCTCCGCTCCAAGGTCCCCATCTGCTTCTGGGGATCCAGAGCCATGCTCTGCTTTTCCAGAATAGCCCCCATGGAGATGTGAAGCGACTCACCCTATACAAGTTTCCTCCACCATGCCTCTGACAGCCCCCTCTGTCACCTCAGTCATCACACACACAGCGGCCTCAGCTCTGTTAGCCAGGATCTGAACCAGACAAAGCGGTGCCACCCCGCCCCCGCACCCCCACTGATGCACTGTCCTCCTTGCCGTCCTCTCCATACGCAGATAATCACAGCTCTTACGACGCTCAGACCCTAACGAGTGGCCAGAGCCCAGTGACATCTCTTTGGTTCCTTGCAGGTGTGTATCCTGGCTCCATCACCCCACAAAATGGACTTGCGTCAGGCATCCTGTCCCCCTCCCATGATGGTCCTTCCAGGCACCACCCGCTAGAAGTCACCACTGGGTCCCACCACCACCTGTCGCCTCTGCCCACAGCTGAGAACACCAGGGATGGGTATGTATGACAAGCCAGTCCTCAGGAGCCACACCTTAGCACTTGTGAAGGAGGCAGTCAGAGCAGGCGAGCTGCACACAATCTGTTGTTACTGGCGGCAGCAGCCTGCAGTTGTACATCACAGACTGGGTCCTGTGCTCTGTGCCACCTTCTGTGTAAGATGTTGTCGGTGCCTCCCAGGGTCACTCCCTACCGCCAGAAGCAAATGACATTGGTACCCAGGCTTCCAGTCAGCCACATATTCACTTTAGAGCCTCTGGGAACATTCTGCTACAACCAGGCTCTCAGAAGTGCCCCTCCAGCTTCTCCCTGGCTCTTTGGGCATTTGATACCAGACTTCCCCTAGAGGGGCCACCCTGGGTCCCGTTGAAACACCCTAGAGTCTTCCACAGGGCCACTGTATTCATTATGCTCCTTGCCCTATTGGCTGGAGCTGGCGAACATGCTGCCATCCTCCATGTTCAGAAGGAGCCCTAGCCTCCAACCCTCCCCCGTCCTGCCTAACACCACTAGTGACTTGCTCAACTTTGTTGCTCAAGGTCTGGCCTCAGCTATTTCCTCCTTCCTTGTCCTCCCTCCCCAAACCTGCATAGCCTTGGCCACCATTAGCTATAGGATCAGTCTGGCTTTATTAAAGAATCTGTGGCCCGCTGCTCCTACCTGGGCCATCTTGCCGTTCATTCATCTATTCCTTCACAGTTCCTGTGAGTAGGTCCCCTGGCCCAGTACCGGGCCACCACTGGCTTTGTGTGAAGGGCTGCTGGACAGGCTCCACAGTATGACCATATTGGGGAGGAGCAGAAAGGGCAGCAGAGGCCCAGAAAGGAAGCCAGCGGGCCAGATGTGCTGCCTACAGGAGGCAGTGCTAAGCCAGGCTCCAGGAACCAGGTGGGCAGGCATGGGAAAGAGTAGCAGGAACAAAGGCAGCCGTAGTGAGAGCTGGGAAGTGCTGGGAGAGGGACCATTGTGTGGAATCCTGAGCTGAAGAGAGGCCCCAGGAGGCAGACATAAGGCCAGGGATAGAGGTACCCTGAAGATTATGCCGGGCCACCAACATGCGTTAGATAGTAAGGGGCAGTAAAGGGCATAGGACATGAAATAACAGCCCGAGCTGAGGCTGGGCAGGTAGGGAGAGAACCCAAACAGCCATCATAGCACAGGCTTGACCCTAGCTAGATGAGGGAAACCCAATGCCTTGGGCCTTCCCTGAGCCTCTGTTTCTTCCTCCTTAAAAGGCATTGAAAGGCCCTCCTCCAGGAAGGTGGTGAGGACCACTTACCCCTGCCTGGTGTGGCTTGTGTCACCTGGTACAGGTCTCCTCCATAGTAGCCCCTGCTCTTCCCACCCCCAGCTCAGGCCACCTGCTTAGCCAGTGGCCAGTCTCAGCATAAGATGTTAAGCCACAGAGGCCCTCGCAAGGCCTAGGCTTGTTGCTTGGCCTCATTCATCACCTGCCTGCGGCCGGCGTAAGTGCCCATCAGGGATGCCTCCAGTGAGAGGCAGAGTGATGACAAGACAGGACCCCGGCCCACCCGCCCAACCCTGGCCTGCAGAGTGCCTAGAGTTGTCCCCAGCCGCCAGGCGCCCGGGTTCCGGATGCCTGCTGGAGAGAAGGGCCCCATGGTTGACACAGCCTGAATGGGTTTCTTTTTCAGCCCCAGAGGAGAGATGGGCGGGAAGGCCTTTGGCTTCCCCTGCTTGCCAAAGTCAACAGGGACTGGCCACTTGAGGCTCCCCAGTGGTTTGCTGGAGACGTTTAAATAGCCTGATAGAATTATCTGATTCACTCAAAAATATTCTAAGAGGGCCTGACTTCATGACCAAATGTATTTACCCTGGCTCGGAGGAGACACCAAATTTGGTGGGTTTCTTTCCCAGCGCTGTGCAAGGAAGGCACAGAGCCCTGGGGCTGCCAGCCAGGCCCGAGGTAACTTATATAGGCTTCAAGCAAAGCTCAAATGTGCCACAGGAGCCACTTGCCTGGCTCCAGAGAGAGCTCCAGGTGACCTTCTTGTCATCAGAGTGGCGTGGCTCCGCCTGTGTGTTGGCTGTGTGCACTTGCGTTCTGTTTAATCTCACAGGCGGTGAAGGTGGCAGAGGGGAATTTATGGCAGGTCTGGACAGAGAAAATAAACCTTGAAGACACACATGCTTCCCCAGATCTGGGCTTGCCTTTGCGTTGCACGGATTTGGGGCTGAGTGGTTTAGAAACTTAACTTGTGGCCAGGCATGTTGACATACACCTGAAATATAACCACTCAGGACACTGAGGCAGGAGGATGGTGAGTTTAAGGGCAGCCTGGGCTAAACAGTGAAACCGTGTCTCCAAAAGAACCTGTTTGTGGATATTTGTCATTGTTTGCCACAGGCCAGGCCCCTTCATGGGCTCTGGTGATGCAGAAGACCACGGCTGCCTCCCTGTAAGGCACGGCTGGGTTATGCGTTCTCAGATGAGAAGGGGCAAGGCAGACACCCCATAGTTCTGAAGGAAAGATCTCATCTGACCATGTCCTAGCCTGGCTTCCGCCGGGAGACTGAGCAGTGTAGTCATCCGGCTGGTGGCCCGGCCTTTGCAGTTGGCAGTGCACAGAGGGAGACTCTGTCCCCATGGACTGAAAACATTAACAAATGGAGAGGTTAAGTACAGAGATCCAATGAGGACTTGGCTCTTGAACTTCAGACGGTGATGTCCAGGTGTGTGGAAGATGGCAGTGTACTGGCAAGGCTGTGGGAGCGGGCTGCCGAGGCTCCAGGGCTGAAGGAAGCAGAAGGTACCTCCGGTGTGTCCCTGGATCTCCTGTCCGTGCCACAGACCCCCTACTTCCTTCCCAGTGGGCACTGATCTGCCCCCACAAACCCAACTTCTAGTGGGAGAATGAGGATGATATGCCTTCTTGACAGAGTGGCCTAGAGCCATGGCACTGAATTTGCTGTCTGCCTTAATATAGACCAGCGGTTCTCAATCTTCCTAATGCTGCTGCGACCCTTTAATACAGTTCCTCATGTTGTGGTGACCCCCCCCCCCCGCCATAAAATTATTTCATTGTGACATCATACTGTAATTTTGCTACTGTTATGAATTATAATGTAAATATGAGAACTATTGATATAGATGGTCCAGGGAATCCACGAGTCAAACCTATGTCTTGGCAACCTGGCTGCTGTTCTTTTTCCTTCTGCAGTGCCTACATGCACTGTTGGGCCACAGGCCTGTGCGTGGGTTCAGAGTCCCTGAGCCTAAAGGCCTGCAGTCCCTGTAAGTAAAACTCAAGGCTTAGGATGGAAACCTGAGGCAGGAGCCTGGCCTGTAGGGTCTGCAGCCAAGTCGGGTGGCATTCACCGTGGCTGCACTCAAGGGCACCTGCGCTTTCAGCTCACAAGAGCTTCTGAAGAGCACAGGCTGGAGCCTGGATCCCTCAAGTTAGGTATGAAAGTAGGTACTTCACCTCCCATCACAGAAGCTATGCAAGTAGGAAGACAGTTGGCCAGGAGGGAAATTAGGAGAGGCTCCCTCAAATACTCTGCACAGTAGAATAAAATGGCAACGTGCATGGCAGGTGCAAGAGCTAGCTTTCCTTCCCCTCATTATGGCATTTGTTAATGAGGACGTATGCACATTGTACTGGGTCGTTTGCTTACATGGTTTTGACTTTACCCTCATCCAAACCTGTGTGGCCAATGCTGCGGGGCCACATGGACAAAAAGCCTTGCGCAGCCTCTCTGAACCTTGGTTTCCCGATCTACCAAAGTGACCTAGTGAATCAGATTCCAGAAGGTCTGTTCCATCCCTCATCCAGAGTGGCACACAGGAGGGCTGGTCACCAGCAGGGCTGGGTGGTATTTAACCTAGGATAGCGACAGCTGCAGTGTATCAGGAGGTAAACAGCACCCTGCAGGAAAACCGGGGCTCCCAACATTCCAAGGTCTGTGTCTGGTGGAAGCTGCCCAAACTCGAACTCTGCCCTGTGCATTTCCGAGGTCATGGACATCTTTGTTCCTTGTTTCCTGGCATCCTGAATGCTGAGGTCTCAACTAGCCTATAGCTTCCGCCGGACCATGACCAAGCGAGGGGCTCATGGGCATGTCTATGACGCTAAATTAGAGCAGACGATGAGGCCCCTGGGTCGTGCCCCTGCCCATGAGGAAACCATGGTGCTCTGTTCTCTCCAGCCTGGGGCCTGGCCTCCTCTCACCCATGGTCAGCCCGCTGAAGGGCCTTGGTCCCCCATCACTGCCGCCATCCTCCCAGAGTCAGTCTCCTGGAGGACAGTCATTCTCCACGCTCCCCAGCAAGCCGACCTACCCACCCTTCCAAAGCCCACCACCACCTCTGCCCAGCCCCCAAGGTAAGCTGCCCTTAACCCCTTGTTGGCCAAGAGGACCGACGTGGGGTGTTGGGGGTGGCAGGTGGGTACTCTGAACAACAGGTTGGGTTCCAAGGGTTACCTACGCTGGTTAGAGGAAGAGTGGGTGGGTATGCTGTACTTGGAAGATGGAGGGACAGACCGCCTTACCCTCCTCTACCTGGCCCTGTTCTCTCTTCTCATCCACACCCTCAATGCCTGGACCAGACAGCAAGGGGGCTGATCCCCCCCCCCATGACCTGGGTGCATCCGTCTGTCACCACCACCATCCCTCTCTCCTCTTGCAGGCTACCAAGGCAGTTTCCATTCCATCCAGAACTGCTTCCCCTATGGTGACTGCTACCGGAGCACAGAACCAGCAGCCTCCAGGGATGGACTAGTGGGTGATGCCCATGGTTTCGACCCCTTGCGACCCAACACCTACCCCAGCCTCAGCGCACCTTTACCTGCCCCGGGTAAGCTGCCAAAGCCTCCCTTCCCTGAGCACTACCAAGGCTAGCCCTCTAGGACTTTCTACACTCTTGTGTCTGTTTAACAGCCCTGTGTTGTAAAGCCTCCCATGTAGACATAGATGCAGAAGCTTAGAGAGGCCCAGCCTCTCTGAGCCAGGGTACTGCCATAACTTTGCCCAGCTTCATCTATCTGGGAGTCCTTAGACTCTCTTATTTAGACTGGAACTTACTGGACCTAATGAAGTTTCATACTAAGTGTTTATCAGGCACCTGCTGAGTTCTGGCTCAGCCCTGGGTCGGACCCTGCAGCCTGGAGGGAGACAAAGGCTGATCCCTGCTTCACAGGAGAGAAGCAGGAAGGGCCTGGGGCATGCCTGTTCCCCCGCAGGGGAAGTGCCTGTTGAGCCTCTGAGAGTGCAGGGGATGGAGAGCCTGTTGCCCTAGCCCTGGCTCAGGGGAGAAGTGCAGTGGACAGGGAGGGAGCACATTGCCCAGAATTGGAATCAGGCTCTGTCCAGCAGGCAGAGCAGAGCTCAGGGCAGTATATTAGTAGGCAGAACTTCCTGAATTACCTAAGCCAAGCCTCACCCAAGTCAGGCTCAGGCGTGAGGCTAGTGGAGGCCATAAGGCTCAGACCAAGGGGAAGCTGAGACCCTCGTGAGCAGCCTTGAGCAGCACAATGGGAACAGAGGGACATGGACCCTGGACACAGGGCCAGGCCAGAGAGGCTACCAATAAACCAGACTTGTAGTTCCATCATCATCATCATCGTGGGTTAGGCTGTGTGTGTTCCCACACCTAGTCTATGTCTGTGTTATCCCTTCCCATGTTGGGGGGCGGGCACATGCATGTAGGACAGGCCCAGGTGGTTCTGAGCACTTTGAAGGGCACCCATGGCCCATGCATGTGTCTCACTGATGTTCACCTCCCCACCGCCAACTCCGCAGACATGCATGCACATGTGTGCGTGAGCATGTCAACCTGTTTCAGGTTGCTGTGCTTGTATGTACATGGGCCTGTGTTTGAGTGCAGGGAACATACATCTGTGTGTATATGTGACAGACCTGTGTGCAGGCCACCTGTGTGATCAGTTCCCCCATTCTGTGCCTATACTGCTGACTTTCACTGTCTTGTACTCAAGGCCCCAACCCAAGGGAGATTTATAAATTTAGCAGTCTGACACCAGAACAGGGAGTCTCTCACATGAGCCGAAGAACAGTTCACCCCGTGCCCATTGCACAGATGTGGGAGACTGAGACCCTCTTACCAAAGACACATAAGCCATGACTCAGGACATCGGATAGGATGATCCTTTCAGGCCTCTGCCTCAAGTCCAGCGCCCACCCCCCACCCCCCGCTCCCCGAACAGTGATCTCACTCTGGAAACAGCGTGTTCACCAGAAAAGCCACATGTCTCCAGAGCTGGATGGACTTCCATTTAAGTGCCAGTGCGCCCCACTCCCGACAACTGCTCTCTCTCTGAGCCCATCCTTTCACTATAAAGATGGTGAGTCCTAGGACACAGAATCACTGCGAGGTTGGCTACGTTGGACCTAATGATCACTTTCTAAGTTTCAGTAAATGCTGGCTCCCGTCCTGTGGCATCTTGTGTCTGAAGGGTGAGAGGACACCAGCTGCCCTGGGCTCTTTAGCATGCAAGATCCTGTGACTCCTCTCCACCCAGGTCACCAGCTGAAGGTCCCATGAAAGGAACATAAAAGAAGAGACCCAGATGGGTCACATAGCCCAGCCGCTGCCATCTGTGACCCTCTGCTCTCTGCCCACAGGCTATGAGGCCCTGGCAGAAACCCCATGTCCCACAGCACTGCAGCCCCAGCCATCTGAAGACCTGGTATCCAGCGCTCCCGAGGACTGTGGCTTCTTCCCCAATGGGGCCTTTGACCACTGCCTGAGTCACATCCCGTCCATCTACACAGACACCTGAAGGTGTCCTGCTGTTATCTGCCTGCCCAGCTCCTGACACTACTTCGCCTGCTTGCCATCGGCCCTGGTGCGTCCCTCAAGGGGCAGCGAGGCCACACTGCAGGGGCAAGTTCCCTGACTGGAGGGCCATCTGGTCTCAGCTGCCAGCCAGGGACTGTGGCCCTGTGACAGTCCCTTAGGCTGTTATCTTCTCCCGTCTCTCTCCCTAAGGTTCTCAGATCACAGACCTCGCGTATATACAGTGTATAGGACCTCTTTTCCACCTCCCCGCGAGTTTTATATTTTTGGTTTTTTACAAGAAAAACATTAAAAACTGGAAACTAGTCGTGAAGGCTTTGTTCTGCTTTGGGATTGAGCCTAAAGGCTGAGGCCCGGAAGATCTGAGGGCAGTGCAGCACGGAGCTCAGTGCCCAGGACGCCTTGAGCTACAGCTATAGGGATGGAACCCGTCCTTTTGCCTCCTGTACAGTGACCCTCACAGACCCCAGGCCAGTCCCAAGGCAGCGAGCCAAGTGGATATAGTCTCAGGGCAGGGGAGCAAATGGAGCCTGAGGGGTGCTCACAGACAGACAGACGGATACCAGACACACACACACACACACACACACACACACACACACACACACACAGAGAGAGAGAGAGAGAGAGAGAGAGAGAGATAGATCATGGAGCCAGCCTACTCACCTTGTACTCTGAGTCCTCAGCCTGTACAGCAGCCAGCTTTGGCTCTGTTGTCTAGACTGTATGCAAGTCAAGGACACCGTGAGACCAAGGAGCCTTTAGGGACAGAGACCCATCAGCCTCAGAGAGCAAGAGGTAAAAGATTCCCCCACAGAGCAGGTGCAGAGAGCGCTGTGCCCATGGGAACCCACATCTCCACATGACCCCAGCCTCTAGAGGAGACCAGTTCTGAGCGCACCACGACCTGCCTAGTCCTTCTTCCATTTTGTCTGTCTCTGGTGTCCGGCCCAGACAGCAGACCCACATTTAGCCTGTACAAGTGGGCTTCGTGTCAGCGTCACCTGAGGAAAAGATGAAGGTAAGCATCCTTGTGGGCTGGGGACCGAGGGGTCCTAGGTTCCCTACTCATTTCATGCATACCAGCCCTCTCCTGCTCTGGAAGTGCCCTCAGGAGGGTCTTCTCCCCTGGCTGAGCTCAGCCACCAGGATACAGCCCAGCTCAGTCCACATGGCTGACTTCCATAGGCAAAGTGAGAGGGATGATGACTCCTAGTTCTGAAGGGAAACAGGCTCATAGGTCACCCAGCCAGCTGGACTGCATGCTTGGTCCTTCTCTGCCATCTAGAGACACCTCAATCACCCCAATTATGGGAGTCCTAAGAAAAGCCACGAAGAGAACACTGTTCTGTGTCCCTGCTTTTCTAGGGTCCAGGGCCCGATGGGTCCGGTAGCTAATGAGGTACCAGCATGGTTCACAGTGCCATGCCTGGGCACCAGAGTAGTTTTGCAGTATTAGGCGGTCCTCATCCGGCCCCATTCTGCTTGGTAGCAGCCCTTGTATTTCAGGCATGGGATGGACTTGGGGCTGCCTCTCCCTTGACCGCAGCAGCCTCTTTCATCATAGCAGTCTTTGGCTAAGAGCCACTTGTCCCCTTGTGTAACTGAGAAGCTGAGAGATGGTGAAGTAAACCACTCATGGGATGCAGCCACCCTGTGCTCCCACTCAGCGTGCCTTTGGTCTCTGGATGCAGGGTTCCCTGCCTCTCACAGCTGCCTCAGCCCTGGCTTCTTGGTGTGGGCCCAATCCAGGCCCCAGTGAGGAAAAGCTAACCCAAGTCACACAGCACAAAGGGCCCCTGACTCCCACCCATGGTGCCCTACCCACTCCACACATACCCCCTACTTTTTATGGAAGTAATTAGGCTGTGGCAAATTCCCTTTAGCAGGGATGCTCAGGAGTCAGTACTGCATGTCATTGTAGGCTCTTAATCTACTCCAGATAAGCAGAATTAAGATGTACAATGAGAACACATTTCTATTAATAATGAGAAGGGCTGAGCCTCGAGCACACAGGGAACACACAGAGTGCTGGCAGTTGGATTCCATTTGGTTTCGGAGCAGAGAGAGAGAGAGACAGAGACAGACAGAGAAGAGACAAAGCCATTAGACACAGACCAGAGAAGACAGGGTTCCTGGGGCACCAAAGGCTCAGGACTGCCATGGTGGTTGGGACTCCTCCTCCGCATCCCCTCATTTCAGGCATCCTCAGGGCCTCAGCCCCTCTAACATGAACACAGTGCAAGAGGGTCTCCATATCTCTGGGACATCTCTTGATCCTTTCACCGGCTAAGCAAGGCTTCCTGGCCACTCCTCAGCTCTGTCCCTTAGATCAGAGAGAGCCTCGGAGCCTCCCTGTCGCCACTCCCAGAGACACTATGTCCCTAAATGGCAGGGAGACAGGACTGTCATTGTCACCCAGTGTCGGCTGGAAGCTAGGTGTAGTAAGCTGGTGTTTCTTGTTGGGCCTGCAGAGTCATGAGAGGAGGAGAGAGCACAGACAGGCCACAACTTAGAGGCCCAATGGAGGAGTCTGTCCAATGTCAGGACACCCTCCCAGGTCTCCTAGGAGCCCTGCACCCTCCTCCTTTCCCTCTTCCACACCATCTCCCTCCCATGGGGCCCCTCTGTCTCCTTCTGCTATGCTCTGTCCCCTGTGCCTCGCCCCCCTCCCCTTCCAACTGCCTCAGGTTCACCTCTCCCAGCTTATTCACCTTTCCTCCATTTTTTCCCCCTTTGACCCACCACAGCCAGCATGTCAAATCATCTGTATGTGACCAGGGCATGCTCAGAAGGACAGATGGGGGAGAGGCCTTTGGGGCAGCGTTTCATCCATCAACCCCTCAGCTGGACCCGGGTCTCAGGAATGTTGTGCATTCTGACCTTGTCTCCTAGCACTGTGGCCAGGCCCAGGGTCCCCGCAGACTGGCACCTGCCCTCTAAGGATTCTTGATGGTTTGGGGGTCCCACGAGTTACCTCAGGACGTAGGCCATAAAGCAGAGCCCTGCCCCCACTCCCTGCTATACCACAATAAATCCAAGCAGAGAACAGTTCCTGAGCACCCCCACCCCCCCCCCCCCCCCCCCCCCCGCCACATCCCCTGCTCCAGAGAGTCCTCATGGCGAGCAGGAAGCTACTGCTTCCACTGCAGGTGCTCCCCCTGCTGGACAGGGCAGGGCAGAGCAGGGTTTGACCAGTCTAGAAGATAGTTCCCAAGAGGGCTGCTCTGCCCTCCTGCCTCCCAGGCACAGGCCCAGAGGTACTTAGTGTGTGGTAGTTGTTACATACCTGTCCAATAAACCCATCAGTGAAGCCAGAGAGAGGTAAGAAACAATGACTGGCCCCTACAGAATCTCATGCATAGTAGGACCATAAAGAATAGAGCTGGAGCCAGGCTCGGTGGCACACGCTTGTAATCCCAGCACTGAGGAGGCAGAGGCAAGCAGATCTCTGTGAGTTTGAGGCCGGGCGTGATCTTCAAAGCAAGTCCATCCAGGACAGCCAGGCTACACAGAGAAACCCTGTCTCGAAAACAACAACAAAAATGCCAGCCAGGCGGTGGTGGCGCACACCTTTAAGCCCAGCACTCAGAAAGTAAAGGCAGGTGAATCTCTGTGAGTTTGAGGCCAGCCTTGTCTACAGAGCTGTCCAGGACAGCCAAGGCTACACAAAGAAACCCTGTCTTGTGGGGGCGGGGAGGTGTGGAGATAGAAAAGAGGGATGTGGGTTGTGTAAAAGTACAGAGTGGGTCTGAGGTTAGCCCAGTTAGACATGGAGAGCCCACCACACCACACCCATTGCGTCAGACTCTACAGTACCACACACACCTGCCAATTCCCAACGGCCCATGCAACTCCAGTCCATTTGGTATGCTAAGAATTGTGACCCATTTTGCAGAGCAAAGGACTGAGGCTGAGGGCAGTTACCCATCTGTGGCCATTTGGGCAGAGTTGGCATCCACAGCTGCCCCCCCCCCCCCGCCTTGCCCTACTCTGTCAGTCTACATGACAGCTCGGGATTTGAGCCCCTGGACCCGCCTGAGGACTTCTGGCACATGCCTGTCTCTCCTGTCCAGAGGGGACCATTAGGCTTTTACAAGTCCCGATTTATATACTCGCCTGGGCCATGGGCCCTGCCAGGCATTTATAGGTTTCTAAGTGGTCCTGTCTCTGGGGGAAATGCAAACAGAACAGGAACCAGGAAGGAGCTGCCAGCCCTCATCAACCAAAGCCTTCCAGTCATTCCCAGGGGGCCGGGGCCTGAGGCGACTGGATCCTGTTTAAGATGGAGGGAGACTCCGGGCAGCGCAGGCTGATTTAGAGGGATGGTAAAACAACAAACAGTTCCTGGTTGAAGATGCCTAGCTAGACTCATGTAATACAGGCTGAGGCGTGTTGGGGAGGGGGGTCTGGGACTAAGTTCACCCTTACTCTGTGACTGTCCTGTCATTGGTTGCATGGGTTGCATATAGCTTTGCATATAATTGGCCCTTAATAAATGCTTCTCCGAGTTAATTTGCCAGTGACAGATAAAGAGTTCACGTAGAAAAGAGGAAACAAGACTAGGGGGAGGCCTGCTAATCTTATAGATACAAGCCTGGAAACACAGGAGACTCCACTCCCTGGCCTGAGTCCCAAAGCTCTGCAAGGTACCACAGAAAGGGAGACTGTGCTGGGAGACCCTCAAGCAGGCTGGGAACCCGGAAGGTGGGGCTGGGCCAACCTCAGATTTTCAGAGCAAGCTGGATGGCAGTGCTGACCTGGGACTTCTGGTTAGGTTCAGGGTTATGTCAGCCTTCAGGACCCGGGAGACAACTGGGCCAGGGCCAGCCCCTGTCTCCCTGTGCCCCCCGCCCAACAGTCCCACTTTCCCTGCTCACCTTGGCAGCAGTGCCCTCAGGAGCCAGTCACCTGAGGGAGGTGAGTAATGCAGGAGTCCAGAGGACCTTGTATTGCTCTACCTCTCAGAGATCCCATCTGCCCATATTAGCAACAACCACTGAAAGCAGAGTTGTCCCCACCAGGGCTGTCCGTTACAACTGCCAAGGAGTCCCCACAGCCATGCCTAAAGGCTCTGGGCCAAGGACATGAGGGACACTACCACCAGAGGGCTCCGTTAGCTCCGCCCCAGTGCAGGTCACACCTGTGGGGTACTCCCAATCTCACAGGTAAGGAAACTGAGGACAAGACTGGTGGAAACCACCCTGATGGCCTGTGGCCGAGCCAGAGGTTGAACCACTGTCTCCCTAGCTGCAGTGCCCCAGGAGTCAGCTTCTGAACCCCGGCCCTGTGTATTGTAGACCCCAGATAGGGTGTCAAACCTAATCCACAGCCTGCTTCCTCCACTCACCTGTGGTGACTTGCCTCAAGCTCAGGACTTCCATTCCTCTTCTGAGCCTGGAGCCACACCCCTCCCACCTGGCCTGCGCTCCAGGGTGCAAGAGCACCCACAAGGGTGATGAGGCAAGGGGGCCACTGTGTAAATCAGGAGGGGCAGTGCCCAGACAAGGCAGGATCTTCATGGTTCACCCCTTTGTCGCTATCCGAGGTCACCTCTCCCCCACCAGCCTGAGCCCCAAAAGAGGAGTGGGCTGTCTCTTACCAGAAAGGCTGGGAGCTGGAAGGCAGCTGCAGGGTGAGGTCATAAGTCTAATGAAGGACAGACTGCCAAGTGCACAGGCTCCGCAGGCCCTGAACCCTCCCCCTCGCTAAGCAAGACACAGCCAGTGTGAGCCTGACTTCAAGATGCATCTCTGGCCGAGGGAGAACACTGGCTGACCCTACTCTCCTTTTAATAGTGGAGAAATGGGGGACCCTGGGAACTCAAAAGATGAGAACTGGGCGGTGGTGGCACATGCCTTTAATCCCAGCACTCCGGAGGCAGAGGCAGGTGGATCACTGTGAGTTCAAGGCCAGCCTGGAGTACAGGACAGCGAGTACAGGACAGCCAGGACTACACAGAGAAACCCTTTCTCAAAATTAATAATAATAATAATAATAGTGATAGTAATAATAATAATAACTATTATTATTATTAATGAAAGAAAGAAAAAAGGAAACATGGTGAAGACCTGAGAGCTGACAGCAGGATCTACAGTCCCCACACTGGCCTACTTAAGCACTGACAGGGGCCTTGGGCAAGTCACCTCACTGAGTCTGGGGTTCTACTCCAGAAGGTGGGGTGATGGCCCCTCCCTTGGTGGGAAGATTCAGTGCCATCACGTTGAGGACCTGCACATAGCAAAGTTACTTAATAAATGTACATATTAGTGTTCCTTTTTTTTTTTTTCCGAGACAGGGTCTCTCTGTGTAGTATTGGCTGTCCTGGACTGGCTTTGTAGACCAGGCTGGCCTCGAACTCACAGTGATCCACCTGCCTCTGCCTCCCGAGTGCCCTAAGCATTCTCTCCATAACTGTGAGCCAAGCTCCCATACAAATGGACAATCAAGACGGGAATGTTCCAGCTTGCCTGGAGAAGCATGAGAGTTCGGCGGTAGGTCTGCTCTTGTGAGTCCCATGTGGACCATGTGGACTTGAGCAGTGGCCCTAGCTGGTGAGCACACCCCAGCCTGTCTACCCAAAGTCTGGGACCTCAGCTCACAGATTCCAGCTGTGCTCTCCCAGCTTCTGCCTTGCTGTGCTGAGGTGGGGACTGTGTGAGGTCAGGTGTAATGGCCTTACATGGAGCTGAGGAGAAGCCGACTTTATCTAGTGATTTGGTAACTGGTGACTTCCTCGCCTCCCACTTGGTCCACAGAGTGAGAGGCTACCCTGGCCGTGCTAACACCCATCTAATAAGGCGGGCCCCTGCCAGAGAGCTTTGATGCTCTGCACCAGACGCGTCCTCAGCACGACCTCCCTTCCCCACGGCTCCCAAACCTCTGTCTTCTCTCATTTCTTTCTGTGTACTTGGTGTGCTCTTGAAATAGACTGTCCTCCATGGAGCCCTCTTAACGATCACTGGACACAGGCCCAGACATGGGCACTCCTTTTAGCGATTCCCCGCAGAGGTTAGTGAGTGGGGGAGGGGTGCAGAAGTGCATGCCAGACACAGACAGCTGGGGATGCTGCCAGCTCCCAGGCCCAGGAAGCTCAAAGGCAAAGCCACCAGTCCCAGTTCGGGGATCTTCTCTAGTCACGCTGCCATACTGCCACTGATAGCCGAGAGCCCACTGTGGCCTCTCCAGCTTTCAGACCTTGTCCCTAACAACAGGATTCTCTGAAGTCCCTTTGCAAGCAAAGCACGTGACAATCACGTCAGATCTCCTGGGTTCTGAGGTCCCTGTTCCCTCTCCAGGAGCCAGCTCTCTTCCTTAGCCAACCAGAAATGAGAGAACTTCTTCGGTGTGCACAACTACACGGCACATGCTACATACCACACGTTGGTGAGAGTGGACAGGCTTTCCTCTGCCTAAATCAAGAACAAGACAAGCACACTCACTACAGTTTATTCCACAACTGTCCAGAAATTTCTAGTCAGAGAACCTAGGCAAAAATAAACAAATTTTAAAAAGACAACCAAGTTTTTTCTTTAAAATAAAAAGTAAAATTATGATATATTCTTTTCTTTCTTTCTTTCTTTCTTTCTTTCTTTCTTTCTTTCTTTCCCCCTTTTTTTTCGAGACGGGGTTTCTCTGTGTAGCCTTGGCTGTCCTGGACTCGCTTTGTAGACCAGGCTGGCCTTGAACTCACAGTGATCCGCCTGCCTCTGCCTCCCAAGTGCTGGGATTAAAGGTGTGCACCACTACGCCCAATTTGATATATTCTTATATAGAGAAAATATTAAGGAGAGCCAGGCATGGTGTTGCAGGCCTCTAATCTCAGCACTCGGGAGGAAGAGGCAGGCAGATCTCTGTGAGTTTGAGGCCAGCCTGGTCTACAAAGCAAGTCCAGGACAGCCAAGGCTACACAGAGAAACCCTGTCTTGAAAAGCCAAATATAAAAAATAATAAAAAATAAATAAAAGAAAAATCTTGAGAATACATACACATGTGTGCACATACACTCACAGGCACACATATATACCTGTTAAAGCTAATGAATTGACTGACTGACCAAAGTTGCAGGTTACAAGGTCAACACAGTCATTATTATATTTATACTTGAGACAAGCAAACCCAAAATGAAACTAAGGAAAAACTTCACGTAAAATAGCATTGAAAAGGATAAAATGGCTGGGTGTGGTGGTTATGTCTTTAGTGCCAGCACTCGGTTGGCAAAAGCAGGCGTGTCCCTGTAAGTTTGAGGCTAGCTTGGTCTACATAGCGAGTTCAAGGACAGCCAGGGCCACATTAGTGAGGCATTGCTTCCAACCTGCCCCACAAAATAGTAACAACTTTAACAGACTGTATTCTGAATGCTGTAAGCATTGCTAAGTGACTGGGGAGACATCCCACATTCATGGTCAGAGGACCAATCCTTAGCACACTCATGTTCCCCTGAGTCAGAACAGTCCCTCTCCCAACCCCCGTCTGACCATGAAATTCATATGCAGACTCACATAGGCCATAGCATATTGCAGGCTGTCTTGAAAGAGGAGGAGGAGTCAGGGCTCCTGCATCTGTTTCCAAACACAACACAAAGCTGAGTAGCCAAGGCAAAGCAAAAGGAGCACAGGGGAAGCCCAGAGAGGGGACAGCTCAAAGGCAGCCGCACTGCCGTGCTCCGTTGGTTTTTGACAAGCGCCAAACAAATAACCGAGGAAAGAATCTTCTGTGTGTGTACAGGGACAACTGAATACCCATGCACAGAAGTGTGAACTTGGACCATGATCTTAAACTGTATGTAAAACAATTAGCTCAAAACAGACCGAAGGCCAATAGAGGAAATCTTGGTGACAGTGGCAATGATTTCTTAAATCTGACCTTAAGAGCCGTGCCACCAACGGTGACACACTGAACATCACTAAAATGAAAATTCTTTGTGCATCAAAGCACATCGTATCAGGAGAGCGAAGAGGCAATCCATGAAGCAAGAGAAAATGTTTTTAAATCATGTATCTTAAGGAAACTGTGCCCGGAACGAGAATGTTTATAACTCAGTAATTTTAAAATATGTTTTAAGTGGGTAAATAACTTCAACTGATATTACTCTGAAGATTTATAAAAGAAAAATGGCCGTGCCTCATCAGCCACCAGGAGAATGCACATTCACATCCCACGGGGACCCGCCAGTGTGGTCACCACCTGAAGCCACCACAGAAATGCTGGCAAACATTGGAGAACTAGAGCTTCAGGTGCCACTTGTAGGAGTGTAACATGTTGCAGTTGCCATGGAAACTTCCTGGCAGCTCCTCACAAACTTACTGTAGAGTTTTTATACAACCTAACCATTTTACTCTGAAATGGAATTTAAAAAACTCCAGAGAAATTAAAACATGTTTAAAAAAATATATTTTTAAGATTTATTTATTTATTTAATATGTATGAGTCCTCTATTTGCATGTACACCTGCAGGCCAGAAGAGGGCATCAGATCCCAGTATAGATGATTTTTGAGCCACCATGTGGTTCTGGGAATTGAATTCAGGACCTCTGGGAGAGCAGACAGTGTTCTTAACCACTGACCCATCTCTCCAGCCCCATTTACAGAATATGTTGTGCACAGATGTTCTTAATAGCCTTATTTACAATAGCCCTCAAGTAGAAGCAACCTAAGCTTATCCATGGGCATTGAACGGATAAACAGATGTGGTACATCCACACGGTGGAGTATTACTCAACAATAAAGAGAAATGAAGTAGGAACACGTGTGAACACATGAGGGAAGCCTGAAGACATTAGGGTAAACAGGAAAGGACAAGCATGAAATTCCGTACACTATATGGCTGTGTCACTGTGGCATGCCAGAATAAGCAAAGCCATAGGGACACAAAGCAGTGGCCAAGAACAGCCGTGCCAGGGGAACGTGGTGAGTAACTGCTCGCGGACACAGGGCTTCCCTATGGGATGATGACAGTGCACTACAACTCACTGTGATGGGGATAAATAACTCAGCATTGGAACCACGGAACTGGATGTAGTAAATGGAAATTACATCTCGGTAAAGCCTCCATTAAAAAAAAAAAAAAAAAAAAAAAAAAAAAAAGGCTGTGCTGAATTTGTTCCTTACAACCCTCCTCATAGTGACAGAGCCATGCAATCTAGTTAACAGCCAGTCTGGCCGCAGCCCCAAGTGACTAATCTGTTATTTTTTCCTCTAGTGCTGCGTTTCTCTTGCTTGGTCACCTCAGAGACAGAAAATGAACAGGTTAGGCATTAATTAGGGAAAATAAAGCTTTCTCTAGTGGAAAGGGATGGCCAGAAAGGTATGTGTCCCTTCTGGGGCCCAACTTTTTCCACAAGCCAAAGTTGCTCAAGAGAAGGGTCTCAGCTCTAGGGGCTCTAGCGAGGCCACGGGGAAACACCATGGAAGGCTCTCTTACAGGCACAGGGCTGCTAGAGGAAGAACTAAGGGCTCTTGCCAGCCACCACCGCCCAAGGGCCTCACACAAGCTAGGCTAGTGTTCTACCACTGGGCTGTAGCCCCGCCCTTGTATGGTTTACTTTCTGAGTCAGGGTCTCATTAAGTTGTCCACGCAAGACTGGAATTTGTGCTCTTTGTCACATTGCCTCTTGAGTAGCTAGGATTATTGGTCTATGTCGCCAGGCCCAGAGCCCCAAGAATCTTGTTCCTTTTCAGAGGACCAACCTGTGCAAAGGTGTGGGAAGGCCTGGAAACGTGAGGACACAGAGAAGCCAGCCTGTGAGCAGTCAGGCAGGGTAGAGTGGGACAGCAAGGGGCCATGCCCCTCCCTCCAGGGCTGGTAAAGAAATTTGGATGGCCCCACTGGGCCCTTATGTGTCAGAGACATCTCAGAACCTGACTCTGTCTCCATAGCAGGCTCCCTGAGTAAGAAATCCCATGAGATAATCCATTGTCGCATGCTTAATGGAGCAGTGGGAACAGAGCAAGGGCTGCATAAATCTTATCTGCTCCGATGATGACGACGTTTCTTTGGCTTCCCCAGACAGTCTGACATGAGTAAAGTGTAGCTGAAATGGCCAAGAGAGGCTGAATGTAACCAAAAGCTCTAAGAATTGGCGAGGCCTGTGGAGGCCATGGCTCCAGGCTGTGGAAGAGTCCTGCTGGGAATGTGGCCCAAAGGAACCAGCACTAAGGGCACCCAGTATTTAAAAAAAATGGGGAGAGGTGGAGTAAAAACAGGGGTTGGTGGAAAGGCAGTGAAACAGCTTTCAGTCTCCCTGGTGCCCCTAAACAGCAAAGAACCAGCCCCCCCCACACACACACACACACTCACCTTCCTTTCTCTCAAGACCAGCAGACAGGGGTGGCTTGGTCCAGAAATGCAAAGCAGCTGGGCATCCCTCTGGGGCAGGAGGCTGGATCTTTCTTGGAGCCTCTAGAAGTGGGTGTTTGAATCAACTCCCAAAAGCTGAGTACTTCTCCCTTTCCCATGGAAGCCCACAGTCAACAAGCCAGGCAGACTGCAGTTGCCCACTGTCTCCTTAGAGCCACCCCTGGGCTTTTCAGAACCCGGCTTCTGATGGGTGTTACCTGCTGGGGATCACCAGACCCCACCAAGGAAAATGTGGAGGAAACAGAACCCTGCCATAGCAGACAGAAGGCAAATCAAACAGCGCCTAGGAGACGAAGCCTTGAGCAGGTGACTTCAGAAGGGGCAGAAGACACAGAAATGGAAAAGTAGGGGGCGAAAATGAGACTGTTTGAATATCAATATAGGAAGTTCTAAAACAATGAAAACTAACAAAAGCTCTCCCAAAAGAGAAAAGTCAAGACAATAAAATAAAATAAAATCTTCCTGAATGAGAAAGAGGTGAGCCTCTAGCTGGACAAAGACCACTAGGGTCTTCTGCAGCGAGTGACAAGGAGACCAACACTGAGCTGGTCACTTGGGAGCCCTAGAGGGCCAAAGATAAAGCGGGATCCTAAAGGAGAGAGAGGGCAGAAGGAGGGAAGAAGCAAGTCCAGGCAAAGCTGTGAAATTTGAATCTCATCTGATTTCAGAGCAACAGTGAAAGCTATAGGCCGACAGCGAAAGCCTTAAGAATTCCGAAGAAAACCAGTTTTCAGACGCAAATTCCATGCTAAGTCATAGTAAGGGTGAGTATAAAACAAAGACGGTCTCGGGCAAAATAATGATAATTTTGATGCACCAGTTTTCAGAAACATCCGTGAGGAGGAGATTCGCCAAAGCCAGCAAATGGGATGAACGCAAGCTTTCTCCCACACAAGGACTCCAGGGCAGGAGGTGTCTCTGCAGAAAGAGCTATCCTTCAGGGCCTGTGGGACAGTTAGCTGGGGGTCAGGGGTCAGGGGTGGGCAGAGTCAATCTATGGATGCCCTGGGCAGCATGGTCAGTGACAGAAAGAAATGTGACATAAGGCTGTAAAATGAGGTTGGAAAGAATTAGCGTTGGGGACGTAGGACAATCAGACTGTGAGAAAGTAAGCTGTTATTAACTGGGAAACCAGTTGCCATGCGAGAATACGTTACTGAGCTGGCTAGATCTGTGCCGACTTGTGGTGACATATAGTTGGAATATGGGTTCAGCGGAAATGTATGTATTAGGAGCTCCCGGGAGGTGGAGGCGGGGTGGGTGGAGGTCATGAAGAGAAAGGAGTATTCCCCTAACCTCTGGGAAGCCCGTGGAATTGTCTGCAGGGAGTAGCCCAGGATCTACACACTACTAGCCAGCCTGGGACTATGCATGCCACTGCCCTGGAAAAGGAAATGGTGGGGGGGGGCAGGGAGGGGCACTGACTACCATAGAAGTATGGCATTTTGAAACAGGGTTATTTGTGTTACATTGAGAAAAATGCAAACCCGTGTTACATAGGTGTAAAGCAATCACTCTTAGCAGGAAAGGTAATGAATGAGGCTCGGCAAGCCTAAGGGTCTTCGCATGGACAAGTCAGGACAGGAACTGAGTCAAGCATGCTCAGTGGCTCCCAGCAACACTAAGGGTGCTCTCGGACAGGGCAGGAAAATGGGCTGTTTGCAACGCAGACTCCAGAGGTAGCTCCATCCTCCAATGCTGGAAAGAGTTTAAAACCACTCAGTCCTGTTCACGTCTGTGAAGTTTAGCAGAGGGCAGGAGTGACAGATGCCTGTGATTTGTGTGTGTTTGATCCTAAGGCTTTTCTTTCAAAGGGAGGAAAAAATATGGGACCCGAGGAAATTCTTCTCATCAACCATGAATTCTCGGGCCACAGAGCAGCAGTGACAGTTTCCATAATCTTCCACCTTATTCTGCACAGGTTTCCCAGCAGCCTTTGCTGCTGCAGTGAAGAGGTGCCCAAATGCCACCCCACCCCCACACTTGCAGGCTGGGGTACAGATATTTGGAGGTGTGGATTTTGGAGGTCCCAGGGCTCCTGTTGGGAGGAAAACTCAGAAAGTTCATCAGCCATTGGCCCCCATAAGATGGTAAGAGTTATCCCTGCTCAGTTCAAAGGCCTGAGTGAGGCACTGGGTCCCCACATCAAAGCCCTGTCCCTTCTCCCTCAGTGGACCATTGCTCAGTGGAGCCAGCGGGTCACCACCCTGGCCACACTCTCATCCACTGTAGATTAGCATCTTTCCCTCCAGTCGGACCACAGGGCTCTCAAAGGCCTGACCCAGTATGAGCTCTGAGGTCCTCAGCTGGGACAGGGGGAGGAATCGTGAAAAAGAGACGAGAGTAGTGAGCGTGTGGCCTTACCCTTGGCTGTGCTCCCTCCCCTCACAGCTGCTTATCCAACATGGTGGCCACATGCCCCTTGCTTCAGGCCTCTTGGGGTGCCTGCTACAAATACAGATTTCTGAGCTTAAAGCCCCTGCCCCAGGCTCACTGACAAGTTCCTCCAGAGGGCAGAGGGCCATGTATTGTCCTCCCCTAACCTTATCCAAAGTGGTTCCCGGCTGAGTACTGGCAGCAAGTAGGGCAAAACAGAACCCACCCAGCCCCAGGCCCAACGTTCAGCTTTCCCTGCCGTGGGAGTGTTCAGGGTGAGAGCACTGGGCTCCCACTTCCCTCTAATACAGTCAGGTTCCTCCCTAAACTCCCAGGAAGAGCTAAGGACAAGCCAGGGTCAAACAGCAAACTTCAGGGCACCCAGGGCCAGCAGCCCCGAGGCCTCACGTTGGCAGTGGGCAGAGTGACCAGAGACAACTGCAGGGAGGAGAAGGTGGGACAGGTACTAGAGGCTTCTCCCAGCTTCTCTGCCTCCTGTCAAGGGCAGCCTGGGTCCTGCTCCATAGCAGACTTTTCACAGCTTGGAAAGATTGAAACTGTATACGGAGAGCAGCACTCAAGTGAGCCTTGGGTTGGGTCCTAGCGGCCCCTAGTGGCCATTCCTCTGGCTTTCTCCACAGGCTGGCACATGCTGGTGGGAGGAAACCTAGGTCCTCCACAGGATACCCAGGGCTGGATCAGGTGGTGAATTTAGCCAGAGGGCTGCAGCCCCTGAGCACACTGGGTGGCTTGGGACAAGTGTCTGAGCAGGGCCAAACCAATTGTCAGAGAAACGTGGAGCAGAAGGACCTCAAAGTACACGGAGCCCCCTCCCCACGTTCATCACACAGGGGAAAACGGAAACAGGGATCCCGACAGGTGTCACCCCTGCTTAGGTGTGAGTTCAGAGCTGGGAGAGGGTTACTGTGTGGTGTGCTGGAGAAGGGGGCTTCCAGAGCCCGGGGAACCTGACCCCAGGCTTTCATTCCCACCTGACTTTCCCATCCTGACCCAGCCCCCCGCCCACTTCAGTTGATCACCCTCCCTTCACTGCCTCCAATGTTCTCCCTCCCCAGAACCCACCTGGACACCCGATGACCATCAGACAGGTTGGGAGCTGGAATTCATGTGCCGACCTCAGCGTAGACCCTGAAGCCCCTCTCCCTGCTTGGTGCTCCCCCACCTAGCCCACCCTGAGGACCCTCCTCCACCCAGCCCACCCTGAGGACGCTCCCCCACCCAGCCCACCCTGAGGACCCTCCCCCACCCAGCCCACCCTGAGGACCCTCCCCCACCCAGCCCACCCTGAGGACCCTCCTCCACCTGGCCCACCCTGAGGACGCCATTGCCCTCCAGACCCTCCAGAGCCTGCCTGCTTGAGCCCTCAGTCGCCAAGGCCCTTCCTGCTTCCTTGCACACAAGCTTTGTCTCCTTCTCGAAGATTCCTCATCTAAGGGACCCCTCTGACAACTGACTACACACCCGGGGGGGGGGGAACATACATACACATGCAGATACACATACACACAAACACATATATACATGCAGACACACATACACATGTAGACACACATATATACACAAACACATGCAGACACACACACAGATATACATACACACACACACATAAGCACACATACAGATGAACATACACATGTATACACATAGACACACAGAGACAGTCACATACACACTGTAGACTTCTTTACCACCTCTACTATTTGGCCATTTATAGCTCAAAAATTTTTTTTGGACAGTGTCTCACTAATCATCCCTGTCTATCCTAGAACTCTCTATGTAGACCAGGCTAGCCTCAAACCCACAGAGATCCACCTGCCTCAGCCTCCTGAGTGCTGCAATTAAAAGCGTGCGCCATTATGCCTGGCCTCCAGCTGTTTTTAGAAGATGAATTCACACTCACTAATGTGTGGTTCCTTCCTGCTCCAAGGAAGGGACTCTACAAAGTCCTTATTCCTAAATCCAGCGGCCACCACGCAGTCCCATCCCAGCAGCTGGCCACCTACTTCCTGGAAGAACTGTTCTGCTCCTACTTGGCTATACCCTTCCCAGGATGCACCTGTCCCTGTCTGCTTCTCCTGGCCTGTGCTAGCAAGGGCATCCTTGTCAGTGTGGTGTGCCATCCTAGGCTTAGCTCCGTGCTACCCTGCCAGATAGCTCTTCAAACTCCACATCCAATACCTTTCTCCTGTGTTCTTGTCTCTCAAGTCAGAGACCAGGCCTTGTCATGGTTCTTGGCTAAAACTCCCTCAAGAATGAATCTGGATATGCCCTGAATGACACAGGGGACACCAGAGCCACACAACAGGTGCACACTTATGACCTTCCTGTCTGTCCTAAAGCCTGGGTTGACAGAGTCTCCTGGAGCTGGGATAGGAGAAGACAGAGCTCTGAGCCCCCCTGGTTAGCAATACGAAGGAGAGTCAGCCCAGCTCAAAACCTCTCCACGCACCAACCCCAAACCATGCCAAGCCACCCTCAACATCAGGGGACACTGTACTTCCTGTCAAGGGCTTCTTTATGGGCTGTGGTGGGAAGGTTGTGTGGGTGTATGCAGGCACATGTACCTGTGTGTGTGCCTGTGTTTAGGCTGTCTAGTGCCCTAGTCTACAGCTTTCCCTTTTATCCCTCCAAGAAAGGGGCTTTCTCTGATCTTGGAGCTAGACCAGCAGCCAGGGAGCTTAGGGGATCCTTCCCCCATAACACTGGGGCTACAGTCATGGTGGCCATGGTCAGCTTTTAACACTGGATCTGGGACTCTAACTCAGGCACTTGTTTGTGCAGCAAGTCCCATTCAGTGCAGAGCCATTCCTCCAGCCCCGCTGTAGAGCCTTCTCAGTCTTCAGCAGCAGCAGCATTTCCCTGGAGAAGCCCATCCAGCTGCCCAGGCTGGCACAGCTCCTCCTGTGGGTGCAGACCCTGCTTCCTTCCTTTAGATCTTTGGGTATAAAAGCTCTTTGCCCAGCTCAGAGCCTTCCCACATGTCACTTTTTCTTCCAGGACCCATTTCTGCCCCAACGATCTCCATGTTGATTCCAGACCCTTCCCTGCCTCCAACTCTCAGACCCTAGTCTTCCTCTATCCCAGGCTGCCCTGCTAGATGGTCCAGCCTGCACTCACACCTGTCTCCCCGAGGAGTTGACAGCTATGCGTTCCTACGCTTGCTCTACCAGGGGGATTTGCGTGCTTCCAGCCTGCATGGCATATAATCACTTGATTATTATTCCTGTCTTACACATGGAAGCGAGGCTCTGTGTCCCAGGCCTGATATCCAGGCTGTTCTGGGAAGGGATTTCCCAGACCCGAGTTCCACAAGAACAGCCGTTCCCAATGTGGTTTAAATGGAAACCAGCCTGGGCGCTGCTCCCCACCCCCAGCCGGTTCTGGATGGAGGCTGTGCATCCCCTTTCATGCTGTTTATTCTTTTGAACAAATTGTGAGTTTTACAAGACATCCAAAGTCTGTGGTGGCAAACACATGTTCCCATGGTGAGAGTCATTTGGCCCACTGAAGCGAGGGCTATGAGTGCAACAGGCAGCCGCACAGCCCCCCTCCCGCCCCATCCCCCGCCCCCTACCCCTGGCTCTGTTCTTCCCTGTGAGGCTCACATCTTGCTACACCAAAGGCCACCTCCGGAAGAAGCTGTCTCCACCTCAGTGTCCCGTTCACATCCCTGGACCCCACACCCACAGCTCTGCAGAAGCCAGGGCCTCACAGCATCTGACAGAGGATGCGGTGGGTCCACTTAAGAGAGAAGGGAAGAGGTATACAGGGAGAGGTGACCAGGGCCTCACAGCATCTGACAGAGGATGCGGTGGGTCCACTTAGGAGAGAAGGGAAGAGGTATACAGGGAGAGGTGACCAGTCCGAGGTCATGCGCTGCTGGGAGCTGGAGCTCAGGTCTCATTTCCCAGGCCTCCGTTTCCCCTCTGACGAACAAGAAGATGGGCCCTGAACTCCACCCCCCCCTATGTTTCCGAGAGAAGAGCACACTTGCTTCATCATGCACCTCGAGTTGTCAGGCTGCCCCCCGCTCTGACTCCCCTCCACCTATGTCATAGGCATACTCAATACAGACATACTTAAGAGAGCTCAGGTGGTTTTAGTCCAAGAAAATTCCCCAGCCAGAACTGAGTTTCCAACTAAGAAGACAAGAGCCCCATTACACCTAGCAAAGCCTCAGATATGTGTCTGTGCATCCCCTGAGCTCTGAGGGATGTATTTGGGCTTACAGTCAACCATTTGTCTTATAGTCAACTCTGTGTGGTAGTAGCATCTCCTCAGCATCCTCCATCTTGCTCGAGACCTCTTTGCCTACCCTCCCTAACACCCTTAGCAGGGCATTCCCGCAGATGCCCAAAAACCTCATCACTCGCTCCCTCTCACCCTTCCCAGAAATCCAGCCTTATCTGCACAGCCCCTTTCTGAGACCAGACCTGAAGGTTTGGGGGTTCACTAGGCCTGATCCTGGAAGCTGCAGGGCCAGGTGGTGTAGAGTAAGTGTCTGAGAAGGTGACTCTGATCTGAAATAGGACGATAAAAGGGAAAGGGGGGGGGCATACCAGGAAAGAGCTGGTGCAGAAGGTCCTGCCAGGGGAGGGGCTGCAAAGGTGCAGAAAAGGCCTCAGTGGCCTGTTCAGTGGGGAGGAGGAGAAGAGGAGGGAGGGGTGGGATGACAGGGATAGCATGCGCCCCCAGGCCAAGCCTGCGTTGTGGGAGCGCTGGTGAGAGAGTGCAAGAACCCTGGGATGTTCAATGAGACGGTTATGCAGGAAGTGACTTGCCACCCACACAGCGTGTGAGCAGCGCCCTCTTCCAAGGCAATGTTGTTGGCTCCAACGACTGCAGCCTAAAACAACTTCTAAAGGACCCTTTAGGAATATGAGCAGAAGTGATGGGAGTTTTCAAAAGCAAGAAAGCACATGAGGCTCCTAGAGTCAGGACGCTGGATGCCATGCGTCAGGAAGTGAGAGCAGGACCCAGAGCCACAGGGAGGTCACTGTCCACGCCCAGTCATCTTCTGGAGCTTTAGATTGATGAGTGCCCATCATATATTAAAAACAAAGGAGCCGGTGGTGGTGGCACATGCCTTTAATCCCAACACTCGGGAGGCAGAGGCAGGTGGGTCGCTGTGAGTTCGAGGCCAGCCTGGTCTACAAAGCAAGTCCAGGACAGTCAAGGTTCCACGGCGAAACCCTGTCTCGAAAAACCAACCAACCAACCAAACAAACAAACAAAAAACCAAAGAGAAGTGTGGGCCATGTTTGGGCCAAGGATGAGTGTGCCTCATGCACCATCCTGGCAGTACAGAAGATTGGGGACCCAGAGAGCAGGGGTTCCCCAGGGGTTATGTGGAGGACCACCAGAGAGACACTGGAGATTTGATGCATTTTTAAATGCCACCCTGACTGTAGGGAGAACAGGTTGCTGGAGGTAGGGACAAGAACTCTATCTTGCTATGATGATTTGGGGGTGCTGCTGATGCTACCTTTGCCCCTCCCCTTGAGTGTCTCTCACACACAAAGCCATTCGCCACAGTGTTCTGTGACCCAAAGCCTAATCCCTAGAGAGACATGGCCTTTACTCCCTGGCTTTCACTAGAAGACAAGAGGTCAGATTTGGAATGTCTCCTCCAAGACAGATCCATGGCTGCACCTTCACCAACTGCTACTAAGCAAGAGGCCTGGTGAGTGCCCAGGGACCTCTTTGGATCTTAGATGCTGCATGCGGCATGCCTGGTACAGCCCTGACTCATCCTAGGGGACTGATAGAGGAGATAGTTTTCAGCGAGGTCACATGTGGCTGTGTTAGATTGGGGCTACAATGCCAGCTGCTCCGCTAAGAGTTTTAATAAATCATCAGATCCAATGGAGCATGTCTGGGAAGACAGGTCAAACTGAGTCCTGGACATTGCCCTGAGCTCTGAAGCTTTAGAGTCTTCTGCATTGAAAACTACTCAGCTGGCCACATGGCCCTGCCACAGATGGATACCTACCCAGAGAACCTACACGGCTATGTGACACAGATGAGTCACTGGATGAGTTCCTGTCATCTACATACCCTGGCGCAATCTCTCCTCTTAAGCCCCACGACCACGTCCAGGGATTCCTTGGGCCCCTGGTTTCTGGTGAGGCTCAGCATGGAAAAGCCCTGGCTAAAGACTGGAGTGTGACAGGAAATAGCATCTCTTCCTCTAGTTCTCTTCCTGCAGGATGCTCCTGGCTGGGAAGCAACTGCTGCCTCATGGCCACCTCTATACAGCTAGCTTCCAGGGTTCTTGGCATTGCCCTTCCTATGGGTTTCCTATCCCCTGCTAGGGCTTTGTATTAGTTCGTTCACTGACCCCACTGCGAGGAGCTTAATTAGACTGTACTCCATGGTTCCCGCTGGGACCCAGCGTGATGTAAACAGAGGGCCAACAAGGGTCCCAGGACATGGTCCCAGTGTATATGGCTTTGTGAGCCCCTCTCCTTGATCCCTGAGTCCCAGTGTGATGGAACACTCACTTTCGTATCATGGCAGACTGGAGAAACAGCTGCTATGATGAGGCCACCAGGCAAGGGCCCAACAGTAGCCTCTCGGAGCCAGGAATGACTCCCAGCTGGCTGCCAGCAGGAAATTGGGACTTTGGGCTACAAGGACTAAACATCAATTTCAATGTCCCTGGAAGAAGATAGGATGGTTGTCCTTACTGAGACAGCTGCTTAGTTGGCACCTTGGTTTTTGGCTAAGTCAAGACACAAGGAAATGAACCCAGGCCGACTTTCACCCAGTTCCTGAAACTAATAAAAGGACACAGAGATAATAAACTAGTGTTGGTCCAATGACTGCGATGCTGATAGTCATTTGTTAAGCAGCAATAGCAGCTACTACCCTGGGTTTTATCTGCTCCCTCAAATCACAGCATCCACATAGCGAACTGCTGAGTCCCTATGTGAGCTCCAGGATTCCAAATGGGACCAAAAGACACAAGCAGCTACTTGGCCTGGACTCCCCTGGGGTCTGTTCCTGTTGCTTTCTGGTCTCTTCCAAAAAATTCCCTATGGCCAGTTAACAGAAGAAAAACCAATGAAAGACCTGTTTACAAAGGGTGTAGATGCTATGGCAGGCCTTACCAGAGGACTGACACTCCTTCCGGGCCTGCCCCGAAAGATGGTCCACTTCAATGGAAGGGCAGCCATTTGTGGCCAGGGGTTTCCAGGTGCCCAGGAACTTGGAAAAAATGAGATTGGAAAGTTGGTGGCAAACAGGTAGGCATATGGATAGGCCTCTCAATGGGGGGGGTCAGGGGACAGTGCGAGAAGATGTCATGTTTCAAGTCCCTTTTCAGATAAAACTATTGGGAACTACCTGGGTAAACAAGAACAGCCACTCGGTTGGACGTCGGTTAACCCCTCTCTCCTTCTAATGGGCTCATGACCAACCATGACAGAGAGTGAGGGGCTCATGCTCCACCCGCTGCTGTGACAAAATGCTGCCCGCTGGATATCTTAATCAAGACGTCAGCCTCAGTCTCAGGCCTCTTGTTCCCAGGTGGCCTCTATCCCACTGGGCTTTCCCATGACCTCTTTGTTCTGTTTTTTTTTTTTGTTTTTGGAGACAGGGGAGAGTCTCACCGTGTAGTCCTGGCTGGCCTAGAATGCTCTATATAGATCAGACTGGCCTTGAACTCACTGAGATCCACCTGCTTCTGTTCCCCAAAGGCTGGCATTAAAGGTGTACGCCACCACTCTTGGTTCTCATGAGCCCTTTGTGCATAAGAGGAGACAAGGAAATGGTGGGGGGTGGGGGAGGGGTAAAGAAGGAGAAAGATCCACTCTAGTGTCTTGTCTTTCTTTTTGTTGTTGTTGTTTATTTGTTTGTTTTGTTTTGTTTTTCGAGACAGGGTTTCTCTGTGTAGCCCTGGCTATCCTGGACTCACTTTGTAGACCAGGCTGGCCTCGAACTCACAGTGATCCACCTGCTTCTGCCTCCCAAGTGCTGGGATTACAGGTGTGTGCCACCACACTCCGCCTGTGTCCTGTTTTCCTTATAAAGTCATTAATTCTACCTCATATGCCCTTATTTACCTCCTTAGCGTCACTGTGACCCCATCTCCAAGGATGTCCACTGGGGATCAGTGTTTCCACATGCCATCTTGGGGGACACAGGCATTTGGTCTGATTTTCCAAGCCTGAGACCTCCCACAGTGACAGGCAGCTGATTACACCGTGAGCTCTCCCTCACAAAGGGGGCAGCGATTAGTCCTCGTGGACTCTAGATAGAGGCTCTCCTTCTGGGTCTGAGACTTCTGCCATTGTGGCCATCTGGAGCTCCACAGGATGCCTTGTCTATCCCCACACTGTTTGGCCTCCAAGCCAGCACCTCAGTACGATGGTGGGGTTGCACCTGACAATGAGCCAGGGAGGATGGAGACACGGCCTGCTGGGAGACAGCTCCCTGTGAGGTAGGGGACTTGCCCAGAAGAAAGGCACGTGCGCAAAACAGAGTTGAGTATCATGTGGGCCCACTATTTTCTTAAAGATTTATTTATTTATTATATATACAGTGTTTTGCCTGCAGGCCAGAAGAGAGCACCAGATCACAACACAGATGGTTGTGAGCCACCAAGTGGTTGCTGGGAATTGAACCCAGGACCTCCGGAAGAGCAGACAGTGCTCCTAACCTCTGAGCCATCACTCCAGCCCCACACTATTTTCTTACCACCACAGCCACTCCCTTACCTAGTGTGTAACTCCATGGCTCTCTGTGCAGTCACATAATTGGGTAGCTATCAGCACAGCCCAAGCATTCTCTGACAATCGACCCATGGACTCAGTTTTCCCATTCTGTAGCATGGCAGTGAGAACTGCTGTGAGCAGCAGGGTAGCCTGCAAGAAGAAGGATCCAGCCACCCGTGAGTACAAAACTACCCCAGCTGAGGGACTTGGAGACTTTGAGAAAAAGTGATGGTTAACTGAACCCTTCCTGTCCATCAGCTACAGACATGGTGACCACAGACAGCCAGTATTCCTGCCTCACACATGCACTGGTCTCTTTCCCCACCCCCTGCCCTGAGATGACACCATGTGCTTGGGCTTTGTGACTGGCTGCTCAACCTTTCTTAGGTGCCTGGATGCCTTTCAGACATGCAGTTAAAGAGGTCACGCTGACCAAGGCAATGCAGGTTACCGTCCAGGCTAGTCCCCTGGGCCAGATGGGAGCCGTCTGGTTTCCTTTCTCTTGTTGTGATGAAACACTCTGAGCAAAAGCAACCTGGGGAGAAAAGGGTTTGGCTTACATTTCCAGACAGAACCCGTCACTGAGGGAAATCAAGGCAGGAACTCGAGCAGAAACCACAGAGGACACTGCTTACTGGTTCAGTCACAGGCACATGCTCAGTTAGCTTCCTTATACAGCCCAGACCCACTGGTGCGGCCCACTGTGGGCTGGGCCCTCCTGTGTAAATTAGCAATCAAGAAAATGCCCCACAGATATGCCCAAAGGCTTCTCTGATTGAGGCAATTCTTAACTGAGCTTCCCTCTTGCCACGTGACTCTAGATTGTGTTGACAGCTGAAGCCAACTGTCTTAGTTTGGGTTTCGATTGCTGTGATGACACCATGATCAAAAGCGAGTTGGGAGGGGGAGGGTTTATTTGGCTCACTCTTCTACATCACAGAAGGAAGTCAGGACAGGAACTCAAACATAGCAGGAACCTGGAGGCAGGAGCTGATGCAGAGGCCATGGAGGGGTGCTGCTTACTGCTCAGCCTGCTTGCTTATAGAATCTAGGACCACCAGCCCAGGGATGGCACTGCCCACAATGGGTTGGGCCTTCCCCCATCAGTCACTAATTTTAAAAAATGCACTGTAGCTAGATCGTATAGAGGCTGGTATCAAATTACATAGAACTAGCCAGAACGCTAAAACAAGGAATAAGGACACGGATCTGAATGCCCTGCCCAAAGAACATCAGCTAAAAGGGGCGGGGGGTGCTAGAATCCAGTGTGATGCCCACACCCAGGGGCAGGCAGACCAGGCACGAGACAGGAATCACTGAGGGCCCTGTCAGCTGGAGGCCGAGGGCAGCGGTTCTTAATCTTCCTAATGCTGCAACCCTTTAACACAGCTCCTCACGTTGTGGTGGCCCCCAACCATAAAATTATTTTTGTTACTACTTCATAACTGTAATGTTGCTTCTATTATAAATCATAATGTAAATGTGTGTGTCGCCCCCCCCCCCCCATGGTCGTAGGTGACTCCTGTGAACGTGTAGTTCAACCTCCAAAGGGATCATGACGCACAGGTTAGGAACTGCTGGCCTAGATGAAGGTACGCAAACGGAGGCCTGAAGAACACAGGACACTGACAATGCTGTTGTTAACCCCCAAGTGTGGGTTTAGATGTGACCCTTAGTTGCTGGGAGCCAAGAGGAAGCAAAAGGAATTGCATCTTGGGGAGAGACAATCAAGGTTCACCTGGCAGGGAGTAGAGCTAGGATGACTCTTGAGAGGCGACTCCCTGAGTGAAGAGGCTGTGGGGGAGGGGCATCTGAGTGGAAGGTGCTGCGAGAGGAAGGCCTGGGGACATCTGGGAAAGTGCTGGGACAACAGGGACCAAGCGGCATAGAGCACCACATGGTCAGTGCTCGGCTGGAGGGCTGTGAAGGGCTTTGCTGGGAAGAGTCTCCTATGGGGGATAGCTCAGCCCTAAGTAATAGGGAGCTGGCACAGAATGTCCATCTTGTCTTAAGAAGCCAGCACAAGGCCTGACACGCTGAAGACACCCAGTAAATGTACTGACGTTGTAGGTGGAACATAGGCCCTGCCTGTCTGATGTCGCAGATGGTGGCTGACATCACTCCATGACTGATGTGAATATGCCACGGTAGTAAAAAAAAAAAAATCACTCCAAATTAGAAAAAAAAAAGTGTCTAAGAGCCAGATGTAGAAGAACAGTGACTTAATTAGTGACTGACAACTGGAGTGGCACGTTTCGAAGCCAGGTACACTTCACACATCAGAATGAGGTGCGATGATCTCTCTTTTCCTTGAGGGCAGCAGCTGTGGCAGGAAGTGCCGGACAATACTGGGAGACAAGTCAGTGAGTGTTGGGTAGCCAGACTGTACCTGAAATGATGGGCTGTGAATGTGGGAAAACAGCCAAGTCAGGTCCACACTGAGTGTCCCGTGGATGGATCTGCTACTGAGGCAAAGTAAAGAGAAAGAGAAAACAGGAAGAGAGAGAGAGAGAGAGAGGAATGAATAGAGGGATGGAGAGAGAGAGAGAGAGAGAGAGAGAGAGAGAGAGAGAGAGAGAACAAACAGATTTTCTGATTCTCATTTTTTGAAAGAAAAAGATGAAGAAAAACACCACCCAGCAGCTAATTGTTCGCAGGCCGGTGCCTGTGCTAGCTCAAATGCAAAAGCTGACATGATAAAAATGTTAGCATCTTGCGATCTGCTGTTAATAAAATGTAGCACAAAAGCACAGAGGGGTTTTACATCTGCTAGCAGGCTGCTAGCAGAGCCTGGAGAAGCCTCGGCAGGCCACCTACCCCAGAGCTGGCTCCAAGTGGAACCCAGCGCTGGGCTCGGTGAGTCTGCGGGAAAGAAAAGTGGGAAGCTTCAAGAAGAAGCAGAGTTGGGCCTGGGGGCTGGGGCTTGCCGAGACTCCCTCTGGAGTGCAGACCGCTGGCTACCCATCACTGGCCAAGGATTGCTGGGGGCAAAGGGCTTAGCACAGTGGCCCTCCCAGGAGTAACCTTTAAGAAATTAAGTTATCAGTAAAAACAGAAGATTAGAAACTAGTAGGCGGCTGGCTACATACACTAATTTCTATTCACTAAAATACTACAGAGATGACAGGAAACACCAAGGCTCTGCAGAAAAGAACGATGTCTTGATCGGCACTAACTTCTACCCATAATCCACTGCTTCTTTCAATGATGCAAGTGGGTGATAAGTGCGAGATGGATTAGTGTGACCTGGTCATGAATAGAAACCGTAGCCACCCTCAGATCACCTTACAGTGTTTCGAATATTGAAGAGATCAGTTGCAGTCATACTTCTAAGCTATGCATAGCAAGCCACTGCTGAATCTTGTTACTTGGTGCGTTAGTCCAGAAGTACATGTAAGTTCGCCTCTGTTTTGACAGGTGTACGAAAACGTCACTGGTTTCCTCCGTAACCTCGTGGGTAATGTTTTCCACAAGTGCTGCTGTGAGAGGGGCTTTGCTAATGGCCTCGGCAACTGACAAAGGCCCCGTGACACAGAAACACGGCAGCATGCGAAATCACTGTCAATCATCCATTCGCTACTGCGCATGGCTAAGAAGCAGATCCCAGCTGGGCGTGGTGACATACGCCTGCCACCCCAGGACTGTGGACGGGGAGGTAGGAGGACTAGGTCTCCGAGGTCATCCTTGGTTAGTGAGTTTGAGGTCAACCTGGGCTACTGGAGACCGTGTCTCAAAGTGAGAAACAGTGAGGAGGGAAGGTGGAGAGTAAATATGAATAAAGCTGCCTGGAGCGGACCACGGAACCCCAAGCAGGCCCTCAGACACATGCAACATGCCATGGAAGACACTAGCGCCCTTAGACTTCCACACGCCTCGCGCTGAACCCTTTCCTTAGAGCTCAAACATGAAGTGTGAACTGCATGTGAACAAACTGGGCAAAGCACACCAGTTTAGGCGCGGTGTTGCCCATTGCCCTACGCAATACTGTGGGTGGGAAGTTGGTCAGCGGTCCTTAAGAGCCCTGTATTGTCTCTCACAACTGCAATGGCCCTGCAGTCATCCTCACTCCAACGTTTACAGAAGAAGCTGAACACACTCAAATCACGTCTAGAATGAGACAGGAAAGAGGTCTGCAGGGATGACGGGGGGGGGGGACTCCACCTGTGTGAGAGTAACACAGGTGCAGATGAGTCCCATTCCTACCTTAAACTTTTATTACACATTATGTAGTTTTATGTGTTATCTAGATTTATAAAGTAGCCTGGAGAGGGCTGGCAAGATGGCTTACCAGGCAAAAGCATTTAGCACACAAACCTGAGGGTCTGAGTGAGATTCACGGAGCCACGATAGAACAAGGAGAGAACACCTCCCCAAAGTGGCTCATGGCGTGGTGGCACACACCTTTAAACCCAGCACCTGGGAGGCAGAAGCAGGAGAATTGCTGTGAGTTCGAGGCCAGCCTGGTCTACAGAGTGAGTCCAGGACAGCTGAGGCTACACAGAGAAATTTTGTCTTGAAGAACCAAAACCAACCAACAACAAAATGTGGCTCATGGTACGTGCACACACACCGACATTAGACACACATTATCATCCTAACAATAGCTTGGACATGAAGAAAGGGATGATGGGAAAGTTATTCTAGTAAAAAGCAAAGCTGTTTTCTATGGCAGAATGTAGAAGTCCTTGGCTGTGATCCCAGCACTGAGAAGTTGTAGGGGGAGGATTTTGAGCTTGAACTAAAACTGGTCTACACAGTGAAATGCTGTCTCAAAAACAGACAGACAGACAGACAGGGATGGAACTGTTTCTTAGGTTTGAACATTTGAACTAAAAGCACTAATATTAAATTTTTTCTCATCTCCTTTAACCTCTTAATATTCACTTGGGTTTTTGTTGTTGTTGTTTTGTTTTTGGTGTTTTGAGACAGGGTTTCTCTGTGTAGCCTTGGCTGTCCTGGACTCACTTTGTAGACCAGGCTGGCCTAGAACTCACAGTGATCCGCCAGCCTCTGCCTCCCGAGTGCTGGGATTAAAGGCGTGCACCACCACGCCCAGCTAATATCACTTGTTATAAAAAGTCATGGTTGTAGCCGGGCAGTGGTGGTGCACGCCTTTAATCTCAGCACTCAGGAGGCAGAGGTAGGCGGATCACTGTGAGTTCGAGGCCAGCCTGGTCTACAAAATTTGTTCAGGACAGCTAAGATAACACAGAGAAACCCTGTCTTGAAAAAAAAAAAAGTCATGTTTGCTTATTCATAATTTTTCAAAGTGAAATGAGTTTGGAAGTTGTTCTTCTTAAGGTTTATTTATTTATTTTCACTCATGGTTCTGTGTGTGTGCCTGCTGAGTTTATGCATACCACATGCATGCAGGTGCTCAGTGAGGCCAGAGGGTGCTGGATCCCTTGGAACTGGAGTTATAGGTGGTTGTGAGCCACCTGATGTGAGTGCTGGGGACCACACTCTTAACTCCAAGCCATCCTTCCAACCTGAGTTTGGACTTTCTTTTTTTTTTTCCATCTTATTCCTGTGTAAAACCTAACTGTTGGCTGTCCTTAGCTCGCTGACACCTTGCTCTGGGTGGCCACTGAACGGCATTGTCCATTGGAGCTGGAGAGGGCTGTCACGTCTCCCTAAGATTTCAGTGGTCCTCCTGAGGAGGAGGAGGAGGAGGAGGCCACAGTTCAGTTAGGAGCTCTGAACGCAGGAAATTAATCCACTCTGCCACACAGACATTGTGACTAAGGACAAGACTCGGCTGTGTCATCTGTAGCTGAGGCATCCGAGGCCTCCCTGGAGATGTCATGGGAAGCCCACAGACTTTCTGGAAAGCACTTACACTAGCATAGTGCAGGCACTGGGTTATGGGGAGCACTAGGCAGTAAAGAGCCCTGGTGGTGACAGCGCTTCCCTTTGCATGGAATTATGCTCCTGCCGTGGTCTCAAAGAGGAGGCAACCGTCCTAGGACCCTGGGTCCCAAGTACCATGTGTTGGGCATCCATGGGGGGACCATGGTGTGTTCTAAGGCTCTGTGTAGGTCCCTGTAGGGGAGGTCTAATCCCTAACCCATCAAAATAGTATTTAGGAGTGGAGGAAGCTGTGCCTCCTGCCCAGGACAGCAGGGAGCTCCCTGCTACCCCAGGCACAGGCAGGCACGTTTTGTCTCCAGCGAGGGTGCACAGTATTCTCTCACCCTGTTCTCAAGAAACACTAAGACTGCAGTGAAAGGCACAGTAAAGCCTGTGTGTCTGGCTTTAAGTGAAATGTATAGTGGCGCCTTTGCTGTGTTTGGGTCAATCAGTATTGGCTGAGAGATTCTTTTGAGACTAAACCTTGAAGAAATGTCGTCTCTCTGGAGAGTCTACACTTGGTGCTACGTGAGAGCCTTTAGCTGCACCGACCTTGGTCCAAAGATAGTCCTGGCAAACCTGGAGTTCTTACCTTTGATTACGGCTTAGCCGTGGTCAAAGGGGGCTGAGATTCGAGTGGGTTTTCTGCTCTCACGGGCAGCAAAGGCACGATAACTTTGCTGGGTTGAGTGGCGTGGAGAGTGAGGTAGATGTCCTCAGGCCACTCTGCTAGAAGACAGCACGTATATGTTCTGTGTCCCAAAGTTCTCAGGAGGACAGGTAGTACAAGACAGACGTTTAAACTCTACAGCTGGCACCGGGGCGGGGCGGGGGCGTCGGCGTCATACCCCTTCACCCCAAACCACACTTCTGCTTGGGGCTCTGCCATTTACAAACTGTGACTTGGGTAAACGGCTCTCTTACCTTTCCACAGTAGGACACCATGGCAGTGGTGAGGGTGTAGCGTGGGAAGGGGTGTGATCCTTCCCTCAGATCCCCGAGAGGCCCCAGCAGAGCAAAAATGTACCACAATAGGGATGCGTCAGTGGATGACTAAGGCAAGGTGATTCAGCCTCCACTCCACAGGACGCCCTGAAATTCACTCACTCATTCACAGCAGCCCCCCAACTGCTGGACTAGATAGACAATGCGGAGTCCAGCGCTGGTGACACGGACTAATGAGGCCTCATTCCGGCCTCAGGTTAAGCACAAAGTCCAGCGAAGACAAGTCACTGGTCCTCCAGAGCCTCCTAACCGGAGCTTGGGGGTTCAGGGGCACAGGCAGGCCCTGTCTTTGAGAATAACAAGAAAGGATGACTGGGTAACTCGCAACTCGCATGCGCAGAAGCACAAAAGACGCGGATTACTAAGAGAACACACGAGGGTGGTATTTGAAGACAAAGAAGGATTGTGGAGAGGCTGGCGATCATATAGATCACATAGCACAGTCTAGGGGCTCATTTTTTTTTCAGTAAAAGCTCATCTCCGAGGGCCACTTCAGCAATTGCGCCCCAGGAACCCCCAATTCCCTGAGCTACACCAGGGGAGCAACTTCGAGATGCGCATCCTCTCCTAGACGGTCGCTAGGCAACAAGCCCCGCCTCCAGTTGCGACCCGCTCGCCCTCTCGCGGCGGCATCCTGCCACTGCATCTGACGCCCGAGGACTCTGGAGAGCCAGTGTTTTTATTCTTGTAGCTTAGGGTTAAAATGGCTGGCAGGACTGCCACTGAATCCAGATCTCTTTCCATCCCCCTTTGTTTAAGTCTGGCACGATTGTTTTGCCTATTCCAGAACCCATGCTGGGTAGCAAGGAAGAGAAAGCTAGGCAGGCGGGCAACATGTCCCAGTGAAGACAACGGTTCTTATTCAAAGGCTAGCTTTTGAGGAAGGCAGCAACAACCGGGCTTTAGCTGTCATGCTGCTGTTGGGACAGCAGGGTATTCGAGGAATGTGGGTTCTATTTCCCGGATGCTTCAGGGTGCATGCATCCCCCACGTCAAGAGAGCTATGACTGTGGTATAATAAAGAGCAGCTTCAGATTGACAACCTGGGGTTGACAACCCGAGGCGGTCACACGGGCCATTCCGCCGTACGGATGCGCCAAGCATCCTGTGAAGACAAGATGAGTGAGGCCGCCGTATGGAGGAGGCAGGTCTCCTCCCACAGTCCCAGGTTCCTGAGCACTGTGGCCCAGCAGAGTAGGGCCAGCCTTGTGGAACCTGACAGTCCAATCCACAGCCAGCCTAGTCCAGACTCATTGCAGCACTGGCCCCACCTGAAGTCGGTGCTGACCTGCATGCCCCAGACTGCTTTTCACAGCGGGACTGCTTTTGTCCCAGACAGCACTTTACAAAGCAGTAACTGAATCAGTCTCATGGCAGTGCCTGCTCTACTACCTTCCGTGAAGGCAGGCCGTGGCTCTGGGTCCTCACCATCACGCTTGCTGAAATAGGGTATCACTGCCCAGTGACCCTGATAACCTGCCAGAGGACCTAAAAAATGGCTTCAACTCTCGTAGATTCTTGGATGCAGACAAGATAGCATGGGTACCAGGCCTTTTCTAATCCTAGGATAGTTCACGGCAGCTCTCTCTTTCCTTCTGCCTGCCATGGGGGTATGGACCTATTCTTTACCTCACTCTTGCCCCCCAACTCAACCAGGCTTTCTCTGGCTCTCCACCCCACCTCCCCACCCCCGCCCATCTCCGTGTCCTGTCTCTGCCTCTCCCCCCATCTCTGTGTCCTGTCTCTGACTTCCCCCACCCCCCATCGCTGTGCCCTGTCTCTGACTCCCCGCCCCCCGCCCATCTCTGTGCCCTGTCTCTGACTCCCCCCCACCACCACCCCCCATCTCTGTGCCCTGGTACTAGTGCCCCTGGACTATCTGTCCCTCCGATCGATGCCACGACTCTCACGGGCAGCGCTAGACATCGCTAGGCACAAGTCCAGCTGAGAAAGGCTTTTTTGGTTATCTCTTCAGAACCGGAGAGTGAGCCTGAGGGTTGCTTTGTAAATGGAGGAACAAGAGCCGGGCGGTGGTGGCACACGGGAGGCAGAGGCAGGTGGATCATTGTGAGTTCGAGGCCAGCCTGGTCTACAAAGTGAGTCCAGGACAGCCCGGGCTACACAGAGAACCCCTGCCTTGAAAAACCAAAAACCAAACCAAACCAAGCAAAACAAAACAAAAAACTATGCAGGAACAAGTGCTAAGAAGAAAGCATCTTGGGACCCTTAAATAGCAGCTTAGGATCAAGTTCTGGCCCTGGGCAGAGACCATGAAAGGAGCTAGAGTAAGGGAAATGCTCTTGACATTTCAAAAGCATTTACATCCATTTCCTTGAACTCCTCCTGAGGAAAAGCATGGGGGAAGCTGAGGCAGGAAGAGCGCAAATTTGAGCCTAGTGTGGGGTACTTAGTGCGAACCTGCTTCAGAACCCACCCTCAAAGTCTTGACAGTAAGGACCAATATATATTTCCTAGCTAGGGTCAAGGGCAGGAAAGTTAGACCAGGGAAGCTTGCCTCAGCAATACCAGATCCTCAACCCAGGTACCCCACGCTCCCCAGCGGGGCTCTTGCCCAATGGTCCACCTTCTGTGAGAATTAAGCCTTCCATGAGGATTTCTAATGCTCACTTTATTCAATTCAAACAAACTGCCATTTTATGCTTCGGCGACTACCGTAAAACATCCAACGCTGAAATTCACATTTTGAAATGAGAAAGGATGCCTGTCATTGCTCACTAGCTGGAAAAGGACAAGGGAGCAAAGGTGGGGTGCTGCAGAACCTGCTGTCAACATCCCAGCCCTGATGTTTGTGGTACCCAGCCCTGGGGATCAGGCAAAGAGGGCAGAGAAATGGATGGTGCCTTCTGCCCTGAGTGAGGCCTGGGGAAATCAGAGGCCACCTCTAGAGGTAAATTTCATAAGTGGCATGACCAGGATGGTTAAATTCATTCCTAAACTTGTGTTTCGCTAGCCCCTACCCCCACTCTTCAAAGACCCTGCCTCATCCTGGACACCACTTCCACACCCGACACGGGATCCAGAGAGCCTTGCAGACACCTTCCTCTTCTGTCTTGAAATGGGAATTAGCTGCCATCTTACACCTATCTATAACCTTCCTTCCTCCCTAAATAACGTGAACATGGGTGAAAAAAAATAACTGCTGCCATACATGCCTTCCCCCACCATACACGCCCGCCCCGCCCCCCGCCGTCCCCCTCCCCCACCCGGTGGCAGGCCTTCCGGGTGGCCTGCAGCTTAGTCGGACTGCTCCTGGGAAGAGCGCTGGCTGGGTTCACTGGGCGCTTCTGCCTCTGCTTCTGCATCCTGCTCATCTGTAAAGGACAGAGAGAACAGCCGTATTTAGAAAGAGGGCGACTCACCTGTTCTCGGTGCAGACGGTGTACAAGGCCTTCTCTTGTTCCCGGGGGCCCCCTGTGGAGAGTGACTCTACTTTTATTTGCTGGGCAAGAGACTGGCTTCTAGCCCTGGCCACGTATGTAGAACAGACCTAAGTCCCCCCCCCCACCCACCCCAACCCCGCATCCAGCCTGGCTCTTCATAGCTGTTTTTTCCCAGCTATGAACCTCCACTTGTCCTTCTGTAACAAAATGACTGGTGGCCAGTAAGGGGCAGCTAATTTCACAAGTGCCCTGCTGGGCTTCTGTCTGTAGATTAGAGTCTCGGGCCACAGAGACAGCATTTTGTCCGCTTTGTCAGGTGCTGGACCTGAAACACCACAGACAGCATGAGCTTGTCCAAGGTCCTGCAGTTAGTCTAAGCAAGAACAAAGCGCATGCCCAGGCCATCGGCCAGTGAGCGTCAAGCTACCCTACACCAGCCGGAAAGCAAGTGTGCCACAGGCCTCAGTTTCCTTTTAGTAAAACTGGGTAGCACCAGGCTCGCCCCAGCTCAATAGACAGTTTTGAGACTTACATGAACGAGCGCTTTGGATTTGCCAACTTTTTTTTTTTTCCAAATCACAGGGGGCTCAGGAGACTGAAAGGAACGAAGCCTTAGGAATGTTGAAGCCAGGCTGGAGAAATGGCTCCGTGGCCAAGGACATTGGCCTCTTTTGCAGAGGCTGTGAGTTCAGCCCCGAGCATGTTGGCTCACTCCTAACTGCCTGAAACTCCAGCTCCAAGACCCCTGATGCCCTCTTCTGGCTTCTACAGGTGCCCCGCACACATGCAGCAAACATACATATATGTCCACACAAATTTAAAAAACAAAACAAACAAAACCCCATGAAAGCCACAAGGGACCTCAAAAGAAACCCCAAAGTAAAGAATTGGTGGTGTGACAGTGAGATGACTCAGCAAGCAGGGGCTCAGAGCTGTCCCTGACCTTCACATAAACATGCAATCACTTGTACATAAAAATAAATAAATATATAAATATTTTACATTGAATTTTTGTTTTAAAGAAGGAGGAATGGAATACCCCTGGGCTGGGGCGCCAGCTCAGTTGCTCAAGGGTTTGCCTCTCAGCACAAGAACCTCAGCGTGCTCCCTGGAAGTTCTGAGAGGCACGATGGTGTGTGTGTGTGTGCCTGATATCTCAGGGCCAGGAAGGTGGGGACAGGTGATTCCCCTAGGTCCCCGGCAGCCACTCTGCTGTAACTGGTGATCTTCAGCTCAATGACAATGAGACGCCCTGTCTCAAGAGAGGTGGGCCGTGTTCCTGAAGGTGACACCCAAGGGTTACCCTCTAACTTCATACGTGTGCTCACCCCTACACGTACACGCAAACACGCATGTGTATATGCATAGATACAACATATCAGTTTTTTTTTTAATTAAAAAAAGAAATCGTAAATAAAAAGAGTGTTCATAAATCCCAAAGGACTGCTGAGCCTGTGAGGGGGTCGGTGCTGTGGGGGTGGGGGGGGGGGTGGGGGGGGGGGCGATGTTCCATGCTCAGGTGTCCCAGGCAGCAGTGGCAGAGCTCTATGCCGGCCCACTCCCCACCCCCTCTGGCTCAGTGGCCAGAGACTCTCTAGCTCCTGCTGTGGACTCCCTGGTCAGAAGTCCCAGAGCCTCTGCTCTACTGAGCACACTTCTCCCACACCTTGCACATGAACAGACTATGAGAGGAGGGCTCAGCCCTCAGCCCCTCTCTCCACCCCCACTTCAAATGACCCGCTCCTCCACAAAGCCTTCCCCGGTCATCAGGAGGCGGGGGACACTGGCCTCTTACCGGTATTCTCCTTGACTGTGCTGTTCAGCACGGTCAGTGAGAAAGACGGTGGAGACGGTGGCGGGGGCGGCGGGGGCAGGAAGTGGAGAGCAGAGAGGTAGCCTGGTGGGAGGAAGGGAGCCTGCTGTGGCTGGCCTGGGGGAGGTGGTAGTGGCGGCGGCGGCGGCGGCGGCGAGCAGTAGGTTGGCTGGAGGTCTCTGGCTGAATCTGACACCTGCGTGGAGGAGTGGAGAGGGAGAGAGACAATGAGGCAGGCCTGCGGACCAGTCACATGGATTATTTCTCTGCCTCCCGAGTGCTGGGATTACAGATGTGGGCCACCACACCCAGCCTAAAAGGCACACTCTTTTTTTTTTTTTTTTTTTTTTTTTTTTTTTTTTTTTTTTAAGATTTATTTATTTAATATGTATAGAGTGTTCTGCCTGCATGTGCACCTGTAGGCCAGAAGAGGGCATCGATCACATTACAGATGGTTGTGAGCCACCCTGTGGTTGCTGGGAATTGAACTCAGGACCTTTGGAAGAGCAGGTGGTGCTCTTAACCACTGAGCCATCTCTCCAGCCTGAAATGCTCACTCTTAATAGTTGAGCTGGGGAGTTTTTGAGGTCGGGGAACAAGAACCATGGCAGCCTGACCAGCACTAGCTGACGTGCCTCTCTCTCTGGCTAACGCTGGGCTGGTGATCAAGGTGACGATCAGTTTCTTGTACCTATTTTTGCCTTCAGCTCCCTGATATGATTTTTAAAAAATTGTTAATGAGTAGATGTGTACCTTGAGGATTTAAAGTAGAAACGACTGATTGTTTTTATGTAAAGGTTCAGATTTTTATAAGATTACAGTTTAAGATAAATAACAGAAAGCTGATCCTTTCTTTGTAACCTGCGAACTGCAGCCTACAAGTAAGAGAAACTGGCTGAGAAAATTACCTTGCTTGCTTACACTTCGTCAACCTCTAACAAGTTGCTTAGTTACAAATATACATGGGTTCTTGGGAATAATTTGTTTTTATCTGTAATACGTAAAACAGTTGAACATATGAGGGTATTGGGGAACATGTTTTTTTCTACGTATACTCATTGGAATTGTTCACTTAACGAAAAATAGAATGTAACCCCATTGTGATTTTTGTAGTGCTTGAAAGATTTTGCAGGTATATGTAAATTGTGGGAGCTTTGCTCCACCCATCAAATGTGTGTATGTATATATGTAAAGTGGCTGGAGACGGTTAAAGCTTTCTTCATCCATCAAGCATGTGTGTGTGTGTGTGTGTGTATGTGTGTGTATGTGTGTGTGTACGTGTGTATGTGTGTGTATGTATGTGTGTACGTGTGTGTGTATATGTATGTGTGTGTATGTGTGTGTATGTGTATGTGTGTATGTATGTGTGTGTGTATGTGTGTGTGTATGTGTGTGTATGTGTGTGTATGTGTGTGTGTACGTGTGTATGTGTGTGTGTGTCTACTTTATATTTGTTGCTGGTCCCACATCCTCTCCTTGGATCATTGAATACACTGTCACCGACATCTAGTGCCTGGAACAAGGACCCCATGAGGTAGGCTTAATAAAAAAAAAAAAAGAAGAGGTTCCCTTAAAAAGAAAAAAGAGGTCACTTCAGATATGAGTAGGGTCTCATACCAAGGTATGGTGGACTCCTCGACTGTTGAATCAGGTTAGGAAGGGGGAGGAGTCGTTATTGTGTGCTTGTGTGAGCATTTGGTTGTGTGCTACTGCCTTTTCCCTCAGGGTGGATAAGGTAAATCTAAGGACAGACGGTTCTTTATTAAACATAGTAACATATTATTAAATTATTAATTATATAATTATATATTATAATATGATATTAAACCATCAAGTCTTAAATAACATTATTAAACATACACTGAGGAAAAATGTTAACACATTGCTAATTATTTATATAATTACATATTATATATGTTATGAAATAATTTGTATTATTATTACATAACACATTATTAAATAAACACTTAAGAAAAAAGAAATTAAGGTTAACACTGGTCAGCTGGCTGGTCAGCCCCTGGTTTTCAGACCCAGGAACTTTAGATGTAAAACCATGGGATACAGTAGGAACAGATTTTTTTAAAAACTGATATACTAAGAGTGGAGGTGAAGACACGCCTCCTGCTGCACTTTCTATTTGGAGCACGCTTAGACAGGCACTGGTAAGTGGGAAGGAGCCTATGTCAACTCTGGAGCCCTCTGCTCCCTGTCCCCATGAGGAGACTCCCTTGTTGTCACCTTACTCAGGATCTAAGAACAGTGTCTGCCCCTTGACAGAGGATCTGAGGAAGGCATCTCAGGAGAGTGTGACGATGAGTGGGGGAGGAGGGCTGACCTCGGAGAAGGAATCTGACTTGGAGAGGGAGGTACAAGGTATCTTAATTCTGACTGGCCTCCCCTGAAATACCTGGCTATAAACCATCTCTCAAGACCGCCTGAAAAAACACAAAAGACAACTAAAGGAGCCCACAGGATGCCCCGCTGCTGTGTTTGCTGTCAGGCACCACAGCTGGGTGCTTCATTGGGGTGGGTTTGTTTTTTTCAAGACAAGGTTTTTCCATGTAGCACTGGCTGTCCTAGACTTGTTTTTTAGACCAGGCTGGCCTCGAACTCACAAAGATCCGCTTGCCTCTGCCTCCCAAGTGCTGGGATTAAAGGCATGTTCTACCACACCCTGCTCATTGGGGTGTTCTATCATTTAAAACTTCTAAATAATTTTCAAGAATTCTTGAAAATATCAATTAAATCTGTCCTTTCTTAAAAATAATTGGAGCCAGGCGGTCGTGGCTCACGCCTTTAATCCCAACACTCGGGAGGCAGAGGCAGGTGGATGGCTGTGAGTTCAAGGCCAGCCTGGTCTACAAAGTGAGCCCAGGACAGTCAAGGCTACACAGAGAAACCCTGTCTCAAAAAAAAAAAAAATATTGCAGCTGAGCAGGGCATGATGGCGCACGCCTTTAATCCCAGCACTTGGGGGGCAGAGGCAGGTGGATTGTTCTGAGTTCGAGGCCAGCCTGGTCTATACAGCGAGTCCAGGGTCGGCAAGGCTAACAGAAAGACCCTGTCTCGAAACCCTCCCCCTCCCCCAAAAAAAGTAATTGCAGCTGAATTAAAGCCTTTGTTTGACATTCTTCACCTGGGCACTGACCCAAAGCCTTTGAGAGAATTGACCCTGAAGCTAAAGCCTCATTAACTCTTTTTGGAAGAAAAAAATTAACTCTCAAAAATCCCTTCGGGTAGATTACACTTATCAGTGGACTCCTGTTTTCCTTCTAGTGACTTTTGTACTTCTTAAAAGCTTTTGCTGGGGTGTATAAGCTGTGGGAGAAAAAAATAAAGTTGAAATATATGCATATGTGTACGTAAATATGTAAAATGGGTGGAGCTTGTTGAAGCTTCCTTCATCCACCAAGCATGTGTGTGTGTGAGTGTGTGTTTGTGTGTGTGTGTGTATTTGTATGTGTGAGTGTGTGTTTGTGTGTATGTGAGTGTGTATATGTGTGTGTGAATGTGAGTGTATGTGTGTGTGTGTGAATGTGAGTGTATGTGTGTGTGTGTGTGTGTGTGCGCGCGCGCGCACGCGCACTGCTAGAAACACTCCCTTAAGACAACTAACTGGCTCTCTGGGATGAGGACCAGTGAAAGCGGTAAGGAAGAGCTCAGGAGTCAAGCTCCGACTTACCAAGCTGCCTCCATGGTAGGGGCTGCAGGAGACGTGCCGGAAGCTTCTTTGTTGCGGGATCCCCAGAGCTGAGGATGCGTCCTGGCCACCCAGAGGGAAGGGCTGGTAGGATGGCATGGGGGTGCAGGCAGGGCACTGCTTGAAAGGCTCTCCTTTCTCAGGGTACCCAGCTCCCACCACATGATCAGAGTTGAATCTCAGAGGATGCCCTAAGAAGATTAAACAACAAGGGAAATGTTAACACAAACCTAAGGGATAAAGCATCGCATCGCTGTCTCCCAGGTAACAGCAAGACCGACATAACAACTAAAGAAGTCTAACCGTACACATCAGTATACTTTTATACATGCATAGATAATGTATATTTTGATCACAGTCACCTTGTGACCTCTCACCCCCTCATTCTTATTGACCCTTCACCATTTGTCCCCTTTCTGCTCTAATGTCTCTTTATGTGTGTGTGAACCAGTAAGATTAACTTGGGTTACTTACAGGAACATGGGTGGCCACACCACTGAATAAAAGGTGTCTCTCCATTGCGCTATTGATTATTTGTTGTGTATAGATCCTCAGGAGCGGGGTTGTCCTTGTGGATTTAGTCTTGTGCAGATAGCAGTCTGCAGTGAGTCAGTGCATACAAAGGCCAAGCTATGATCTCTCTCGCTATGCTCCGTGCCTCTCCTTGGCTATTATATTCCTCCCATGCCCTCGGCACGGCAGTCCCTGGACCCGGAGGATGTGATACTGGAGGCCCCATCTAGGGCCGAGTATCCTGCAGTCACTCCAGAGCACTCTAACCACTCATGAGTCTACAGAACTGCCACCCACCACGAACAGCCACGCGCATCTTTGAGGGTGAGTTCTGGCACACCTGTGAAATTCTCAGCCCTCCCCCGACCCCCACCCTGTCCTCCTGGGCTCAGCTTTGTGTTGGGGCGTGACTCTGTGAGCCCTTAGCTTCCGCGGCACTCCTCGTGTTCCACAGCGCTGGTCGCCAGGAGGGGAGGGTCTAAGTCATCGTGTGGTGGTTCTCACCTACCCCTTGGACTCTGGTTCCATTTCCACTGCAGTCACTGGGACACCATCTCTCCTACTCATTTTTAACCCTACTGTCCTTAAATACTCAGACATACTCCTTTGCTCCCTCATCCATCCGAAGCCCTTTACAGATGTGGCAGCTGATTCGTCAAATGTTAGACCTCACTACATCGACTAGTAGGCTTCTTTGAAGAACACTGCCCCCTCCCCAGCAACGGCAGGATCCCAGGAAGCAAGGGGAGTACATCAGTCTGCCACTTGTCACTGTGACAAATACCCAGGGCAGTTTAAAGAAGGGATGACTTGTTTTGGCCCACAATTCAGGGCTGTTGGCACCATGGACTGTGAGTCTTGGTGCAGCAGAGCATGCTGGTGCAAGGCTGTGGTGAAGCAAAGCCGCTCAGTTCGTGTCATCTGGGAAGCACCAAGCCAATGGCACACTAACAAGTCTTCTCTCTCTCACCTTTCATCCTCTCCAGGACCCTAGGCGGAGATGGTGGTACCCACCTCCCTCACTTAGTGAACCGCTCTCTGGAAACGCCTCCCGGATGCATCCGGAGGTGTTCTTTCCTCAGCTAGGTGCTCCTCGCCTAGCCAGCTGACAATTGAGAATAGCCACCCACCCAATCGGGGCCAGCAAGATGGCTCAGCAGGTAAAGGCGCCTGCCACCAAACCTGACTGACAGCCTGAGTTCCAACCCAGGAGCCCATGCAGTAGAAGGAAAGAACCAACTTCTCAAAGCTGTCCTCTGACCTCTCCTCCACACACGCTGGGATGAGCCGCAGGGCCAACCTTCTCCACACCTCCTCACACCCTGTGCTCAGCACATTTTATGTTCCGCACTTTTTATGTTCCTGTTTGTTGAGAGATGGAACAAAGCTACGCTTTCCTAGGATTGCTGTTTTAGGTCTGTCTTCCTCATCAGACAGCTATTTCCTTGGGGAGATCAATTTCTTACAAAATCCCAGAAAGCAGAAATGATTAGAATCAGTTTCTGAAAGTTCGTCACTGAAGTAAGAAACTTGTCCAAAGGTTACACATGAGCAGTCTCCAGTCCTTTCCACACAGCCTTAGGGAGGTACCAAAACCACATCTGCATCCCAAAGGGCCGGTTTCCAAGCGCCCCCAAACCTACAGTACTTGAAACTGTACGTTACGGGCTGGAGAGATGGCTCAGCGGTTAAGAGCACTGGCTGCTCTTCCAGAGGACCCCGACTTAATTCCCAGCACCCACATGGCAATTTACAATTGCCTGTACTTCTACTTCCAGGGGATCTGTCACCCTCACACAGACATGCAAGCAGGCAAAACATCAATGCACTATAATAAATAAATTATAAAATATAAATATAAAATTAAATGAAAAAAAGAAGAAATCAGACTTTAACCATGAAAACAATACGGCATAGGATTATATACAAAATGACGAGAGAAAAAAACCACATCTAAGTAAACCAACCAGTCGCTCTCAAAAATACTTTATGCCCAAGTACATTCGGTGAGACAGAAAAAGTTGAGTACTCGTGCATTAGGCCAGACTGTTGTTAGGAGAAACTAGACTGGGCCAAGTGAGGGGGGGCGGGGCGAGGGTTGCGCAGGTGCAGTCGGAGCAGAAGAAGCCACCCAGAAAGCAAGGTCTAAAAAGTCTCCAGCGGGAGAAAATGGCAGTCTGGAAGGGGGGGGGGGGGGGGGGGTGGGGTGTCACGCAGGTGCAAGAGGTCTAGACTTGGTAGGGGGAGGGGATGCCGTGCAAGCGTGGTAGGTCTGGTTTTCCCCTAGAGGGACCACAGAAAAGGCGCCACTGCCAAAGCTGCCCAGCTGCCATTTTGTCTTTGCAAAAGAACAAAGGCGGGAAACTGCATCTCAACATCACACGCGCGCGTCCGCGCGCGCGCACACACACACACACACACACGGACACACACACACACAGACACACACAGACACACACACACACACACACACCCCGTACCGCGCACAACACACACACACACACACACACACACACACACACACACACACACACACACCCCATACCGCCCGCTCTTTTCCACCAGCCTTTTCCCATTGCTATCAGAAGCTACCCACGCAAATCCTTGTCTGGGACCACATTCTCAAAGCGGGGTTACCTGGGGAGGGCCCCTTTCCCACCCCGGCACCAGTCTGGGACGCCAGCTTAGAGCTGGAGGCTGCAGGCCCCCGAGGAACCGTCAGCTGCACGAGGCGGGCTTACCGTAGTCGGGGAACGGCAGTCGGGGCGCGGGCCGAACCGGCAAGCACTGCTCCAGGCGGCAGGGCTCGGACATGGGCTGGGACACCCACGCGTGGGGTCGGTCGTGCACCAGTCCAGACTGGAAGGTGCCGGGACCCGGGCGGCCGCCTGGGACCAGCTGGAAGGCGCTCGGGCCTGGGCTCCGGACATGCGGAGGCCGCTCGAGGAAGCAGGTGGCCACCCGGCCGGGCCCGGCGCCTCCAGGAGCCACTTTAGGCAGTGGGCAAATGCTCGAGCTCGAGGCGGCGGCGGCTGCGGTCGCCACCGCAGGGACCATCGGAGGCAACTGGGGCCCCTGGGTGGCCACAGTTACCACCTCCTCCTCGGCACCTTGGGTCTTGAGCATCTTCTGGGCAGCCATGATCTTCTGGCGCTCGGTGATCAGGTAGCACTTATCACAGATGCACTGCTTCCAGCGGCACTTGCCCGCGTGGCCCTTGACTGGCACCAGGTAGCCATGGTTCCGGCACCTGGAGCACTTGGGAGTGCGAAGCATCTTGTCGTCCAGCTTGGCAAGCTCTGCTTCTAAACACAACCGCCACTCCCGAAGCTGCAGAGCAAGTGAAGCAGGAATGAGCGATGCCCCATAAGTCCCTGCTGCTGGGGACATTGGATACATTTGTAACAAAGTGGCCCGGGAACTGCAATAGGGCTCTTGCGTTTTTCCCTCGATTTGGGAGGTACAAAATTTACAGTACTTCTGTGTGTTGGGTAATGGGGGTACTAAATACATTCAAAATGGAATACTTATTGAATGTAAGTCATATGGATTATTTGAAATAATCGGCACTTGAATTTTTCAAACTTCCTGTTCCCGCCAAATTGTAATTGGATAGTTTGATTTTTTTTTAAAGGCGGACTACTACTCAGCAGTCCAGGTCCAGAGTTTCAAAACTCCCGCGCAGAGCTATTAGTAAACCCATTTCATCGGAAAGTTCCAGAGGAGGCAATATTTTTCCTCCCGGAAGCTGCTACTTCTGCTTTCATCTCTTTGCTAAGAAAGGCGCAGTCATGCTTCCGGAATATTCTTAGTAGCTTAGTGCAGTGTGGTGGTTGCTTACAGGCATGCCCTTGCAGAAATTCTGAGGGTTTTTTTTTTTTTTTTTTTTTTTTTTTTGGTCCTGCGAGTGTTAGCACTGGTGTCTGAAAAATGCATGCTTAATAGTGTTCTAAAGTAAAAGAAATAAAATATTCTGGAGCTCGTTTGAATTATTGGGGTTTGAGAGAGGGGGAGGGGGAAGAGAGAGAGAGAGAGAGAGAGAGAGAGAGTTTCCTGTTTCACATGGTCTTTTAACTATCTTTATAAAGTCAAATAAAACTACTTGCAAGAACCCCTTAGCCACTGCAAATACAACATTGATGGAGCGTGCATACTTCTCTCAGAAAAAAAAAAAAGGCTCAATTTAAACAAGCACTGTCAAGGACCTTCCCGAGACATCTCTTTAGCCAGTGTGGGGCACACAGCACAGTGCTTACAGACCCAGCTTGGGGTGGCTTCTACCTCCAGGAGGGAGCTTTTACCCAGAAACTACAGCTATTACAAGGAGCCACGGTTTTTTGTTTTTGTTTTTTGAGACAGGGTTTCTCTGTGTAGCCTTTCCTGTCCTGGAGTTGCTTTGTAGACCAGGCTGGTCTTGAACTCACAGCCATCCGCCTGCCTCTGCCTCCCAAGTGCTGGGATTAAAGGCGAGCGCCACCACGCCGGCTTTGCTGGTCTTGAGACAAAGTGTGGCTTCAAATCCGTTCACTCTTAGAGAAGGGAAGCGCCAACCTTTGCAGACCAATCCTACCCAAAAGACAAAACAGACCTAATAAGCTGGGTTCGGTGACGCACACCCATAATCCCAGAACTCAGGAGGCAGAGGCAGACAGATCTGGAGTTCAAGGCCAGCCTGGTCTACAAAGTGAGTTCAGGACAGCCAAGGTTACGCAGAGAAACCCTGTCTCGAAAAACAAAGAAACCCCTCAAATACACACATATATTTTTCAAACTTTCTGTTCCCAGCAAATTGTAATTGAAAAATAGTTTGAATTAAAAAAAAAAAAAAAAAAAAAAAGTGACTACTTCTCAACGGTTCAGGTCCAGAGTTTTAAAACTCCAGAGGAGCAGAGAGCTGTTAGTAAACCCCAGCTGCGGTCCCCGCAGTGGCATCCTGACTCTGGCTCCTGCAGTTCTGAACCTCAGCAGAAACCCCTCTGGAACTCGGACAGCTTCTGCCCACTTGCCCTCGGGAGCGTTAACGCAGTGCGGAGGTCCTATAGGGGGGAAAAGCCCAGGTTTCCAGCAGAGCTCCCTCGGCCGGCCATGGGGTACAGTTTCCCAGCGCTGACGACTTCGATACTGTCGGTCTGCACACTTGGAGTTCACCGCCACGACTGACTGAGCCATGACCGTGTGTTCCAGGAGGAGGAAAGCCGGAAGCTAAAATACCTTTTCAAATATCTGTCCATAGTCGTCGCGGTGGCGCACGCCTTTAATCCGAACACTCAGAAGGCAGCCTGGTCTACAAAGCGAGTCTAGGACAGCTAGGGCTGTTACACAGAGAACACCTGTCTCGAAAAACAAAAACAAAAACTAAAAACAAAAACACACACAAAAAAGATCTGTCCGTACTTCCGGAAGACTGGTGTAGAAACTCAGCGCGCCTCAGAAAAGGGTGACTTTATACGACATGGTGGCGGTCACGTCCCTGAACCATAGGGTCCCTGATCCAGATTGGGGAAGTCCTGGCACTACGGAGACTCCTGACTCCGTAGTCTAAGCTGTTTTAATTCTAGCGAATTTCATTATCTCTGTAAAGCAACCCAAATCTTGGAAAGGCTGGCACCGACTTCCTAGTAGTTGTTTTGTGCTTGGAATGAAACCCGGGCCTCTTGCGCGTTAGGCAAGTATCCAGTTAAAACCCACCTTTTCTCTTTCTTCCCCCGCCCCCCCCCCCCGGCGCCCCCCTCCTTTCTTTGAGAAGACTCTGGTGAAGTTACCCAGGCTGCCCTGGAGCCCCTTAGTAGCCAGCTGGTCCCTGAATGCGAGATCCAGCTGACTTAAACTCCCCAGTAGCTCCGGTTAAAGCCAGGTCTAGCTACAAACATTAAACAGGGACGTTAAATTATTCCTAAATTCATTTTGATAAAAGTCTGGGGCACTCTTGAGGGGTATCATCTGGAGGAGGTGGGGGGACACACTACCACTTAAGCTGAAAAGCTTACGGCAGGATCAGTTCTTTGTGTGTGTGCCTGCACGCCGCGCATGGGTCTTGCTTTTGTTTTTTGAGACAAGGTTTCTCTGTGTATCCCTAGCTGTCTTAGAGTGTGCTCTGTAGACCAGGCCGGCCTTGAAACTCTCAGAGATTCACAGACCTCTGCCTCTCAAATGCTGAACTAAAGGCTTGCAACACCACCACACCACCACGGGGCTCAGGATTGGTTCTATTTAAGGAGATATTTATGCTTGCCAGCTAGCTAGCTTCTGTGTAGTTCTCATTGTCCTGTTTTCTTTTTTTTAAGATTTATTTATTTATTTTATGAATATGAGTGCTCTGTCTTCATGAACACCAGAAGAGGGATTTATATTCCATTAGAGATGGTTGTACTCCACCAGGTGGTTGCTGGGAATTGAACTCACGACCTCTGGAAGAGCAGTCAGTGTTCTTAGCCGCTGAGCCATCTCTCCAGCCCCACTGTCGTGTTTTCTTTCTTTCTTTCTTTCTTTTTTTTTTCTAATGCCTGGTGGATACAAAGTCAGCCTTGAATCTCCCTAAGTCTCTGATTGCAGCTCTCTGTGACATTTTCCCCTTGCTTGGGGATAAGCAGTTGTTACCATTTGGAGCTCAATAGACTTCAGAGAGCTGAATCCCCATTCATAAATCTTTATTCCTCATCTTCTAAAGTGGGCGAGAGCATGTTCCTTAGGCTGTCACTTCAGGAAGTTTACAGGTAACTGGCACCATTTAAAGAGTCTAGGTTTTGCCGGACGATGGTGGCACATGCCTTTAACCCAGCACTTGGGAGAAAGAGGCAGGTGGATCACTGTGAGTTCGAGACAAGCCTGGTCTACAAAGCAAGTCCTGAACAGTGAAGGCTACACAGAGAAACCCTGTCTGGGGGGGGGGGGGAGTCTAGGTTTTAGCCAGGAAATGGTGGCACATGGCTTTAACCCCCGCACTTGGATCTCAGAGTTTGAGGCCAGCCTGCTCTACAGAGAGAGTTCCAGGACAGCCCGGGCAACACAGAGAAATCCTGTCTCAAAAAACAAAGCAAAAAGGTTAGGCCAGGTTGTCTCTGCCCAGCTCTAACACCTATGTTCATTTCAGATTTTAAAAACAGGGCTCTAAGGTAAAGGATAGACACTCTTTCTCCAAACCACCCAATTCAAACTGTCTAATTTTATTCCCTGACCTTGTTATTTAATATTGATACCTAGGGCTGGAGAGATGGCTCAGAGGTTAAGAGCACTGGCTGCTCTTCCAAAGGTCCTGAGCCCAATGCCCAGAAACCACATAATGGCTCACAGCCATCTATGAGATCTGATATCCTTTTTTGGTGTACACGCAAGCATAACACTGTATACATAATAAACAAACAAATAAAATCGATACCTAAAAAATCATAGTTTCGGGGACTCTGTGACCTGCATCTTTCACAGAGTGTGAGCACCAGTGGGGGCCTCACACGCCAGACAAAAGAAGCTTCAGGGTACACATGCGTTGGTGGCAGGAATGGCTTTTTTGTCACTAGGTTTAGCTGCCGAAGGAATCCAGAGGCCAAATCTGCCTCACAAACCAGCTAACATACAGCAAGTTACAGCCTTCAGACTGCGTGTGATACTGGACCCAGAAAGTGTCCTTTGAGGAAGGTGATATTAACTATATCACTGACTCAAGTGAAACCAGCAGACGGAAGGAAGGAAGGGGTGCCTGCGAGGGCGGAACTCAGCTAATTCCAGGCAGGGATGTGGCTGAGCAGGCAGAATCCGTGAGCACCAGCTGGAAGATGCTAGTGAGCGTTTGGACAACCCAGCGGGTGTTGATGGCTTAGACAAAGCTGGGAGCACTGCTCTGTCCTGGACTTGCTGTGGTCATCACAAAGGCATGGTGGAAGTAACGTTCACCGAGCGAAACAAACAGAGTGAGTGGGGAGAGGCCCGGAACGGTTCTACAGACACCACTGTCCAGCGGCTTCTGGAAAAAGATAAGAGCAGACTTAAGAAATCTGGTCCCAAACATGACCACTAAGGCTGAATGTGCATCGCTCCTGGAAAGAGGCAGCAAACAGATTTCATTTGAACACTATGAAGCACCCAGGGCCGCTTAAAAAAAAGTTACTTCTCTCTCTCTGTGTGTGTGTGTGTGTGTGTGTGTGTGTACATGTTTGTGTTTGCGTGTATGCAGAAGCCAGAGGTAGACATTGGGTATCTCCCTCAATTACTGGCCATCTTATTTTTTGAGATAGGGTCTCTCAATGAACCTGGAGCTAATTAATTCAGCCAGACTATCCAGCCAGCAAGCTCCAGGGACCTCCTTGTCTTGGTTTCTTGAGCAGTGACATCACAGGCATGGGCCCTTGGGTTTTTTACGTGGGTGCTGAGCATACAAACCCAGGTCTTCGTGCTTGCGTGGCAATCGCTTTACCCTTACCCCACCCCAGCAGGACTCTCTTGATGGAGAAGACTTGGATCAGCTCCTCTCTGGAGCTGCTTTGGGATCTATTTGCTTAGCCATTCCAAATCCTGGTCCCCTCCACCAGAGCACCAATGGGGGATGGCTCTCACTCTTGGCTTGCCAAAAAGTGACAGAACAATTTTCTCTGTAAAATAATTTGTGTTCACCGGACTGGGTTTAGAAGACATTGTTTCTATTTATCAAGCTGTAGAAATTTATAGAATTCTTGTTCCTGTTTAAAAAAACATCAAATTTAGCCGGGCATGGTGGTGCACGCCTTTAATCCCAGCACTCGGGAGGCAAAGGCAGGCGAATCACTGTGAGTTCAAGGCCAGCCTGGTCTACAAATTGAGTCCGAGACAGCCAAGATAACATAAAGAAAGCCTGTCCCAAAAAAACAAAACAAAACAAAAACCAAACTTTTCCTTAAAGTTCCTTACCTCAAAGATTGGGATATTTTGAGTGGGTTTTCCAAGAGAGAAAATGCTTATTATTTTTTAAAATTCATTATTATGTATACAGTGCTCTGCCTGCAAGCACACCCGCAGGCCAAAAGAGGGCATCAGATCACATTATAGATGGTTGTGAGCCACCATGTGGTTGCTTGGAATTGAACTCAGGACCTCTGGAAGAGCAGTCACTGCTCTTAACCTCTGAGCCATCTCTCCAGGCCCCAGAAAATGCTTATTATATTAATAAGCCAAAGTACTTAAGAGGAAATTGTTAGCTATTCTGACATATATAAAGATTTTAAGAGTTAAATGCCATAGTTTCAATACGAATTTTCAAAAGGTTCTGGGGAAAAGGCTCGGGGTCATTGACGAAGTGGGTGCTTGTCTAATAGACAGAGGCGTTGGGTTCATTTTCCAGCACCAACCCCCAAAAAGAGATATGTGTGTAATATTTATAGGTATCACATATATGTTAAAGTCCTTGCGTTGGAAGTGGTAGGAGAGACATGAGGATGGCTGCAAGTTTGAGGCCAGCCTAGCTGACACAGCAAGTTTCACACCAGCCAGAGCGACATAGCTAAACCGTGACTCAAGTCCCACCATCACCAGCACTACCTAAAAAACGACCGGGGCTAAAACTGCATTACGCAGCTCAACAATACCACAGATTGCAAGGTTACATTTTCCACTCTCAAACTTAAGTCAGAACATCAGGCAACGGTGGACAACCAGGCCTAAAAAAAAGTGCTTTATTCACATTTCTCACCTGACCACCCAAGCTCTCTTCGTTTTCTGATTCATAATTTAAGGGAAAAATCCTATTCAAAGCAAGTTTTTTGAGTTAACATATTTTAGTCTTGTTAAACACAAAACGCTTCTGCGTTCACTTCACAGCTGGAAGGAAGGGCAAAATATACCCACGGCAATAGGAATTTGCAGAGTGCTTTGAAAATATTAATAAACAGCTGCCTATCTTTTAACTCAGTAGTCACGTGAGGAGACGCAGAGTCCCTGGGGTTATAGAATAAACAAATCTCAGCTGCTTATCCCCTCCCTAGTCTTGATTTGCGTGGGTAAATTTCAATAGTTCTTTATTTATTTTCTCCTTAGAAATTCAGGCAAATTGATAGCTTTGTGTTTTAAGGTTGAGAGCTGCTTGTGTCTCAGGCTGACGCTTTTTAAGAGAAATAAATACAGCGCATTTCTTTAACTGGTTATTTTAAAAGACTGAATATAAAAAAGGGAAAGTAGGTATCAAAAAAGGGTGGGTCGGGGGGGACAAGGGGGGCACTCTACTTCCTATACACAGACAGTATTTTTTTTTTCTTCTAGTCTGATGGTTTTGTCTAATTTTGAATTTTTTTTTTCAGAGGTGAGGACCGAACCCATGGCCTTATGCTTGCTAGGCAACAAGCGCTCTACCACTTAGCTAAATCCCCAACCCCTAATTTGGAAATCTTTAATTACATGTATTTATTGTACAAAACGGTGGGTTTCATTCCATCTTCATACAAATCTATAATGTATTTAGCTCATATACAGTCCAAGTGCTCTCTTTTGTCCTCCCCACTCCCATCCCTCCCTCCTTCCAAATACCCCATATACTTTGTAGCATACATGTTTTTAATTATAATTTTGGGGGGATTTATATTATAAAATTCCCCCTCTCTTTTCTTCCCTCTGAGCCCTTTTATATATCCCACAACCTTGATTTCTGTCAAATTCTTGGCCTCTTTCTCTTTGTTGTTATGTGTGGTGTGTGTGTGTGTGTGTGTGTGTGTATTCCTAAATATACAAATACAATCTATTTGGTCCATATAATGTTACTTGATGAATATGTTTTCTGGGCTGACCATTTGGAATCAGATAACCAATTGGCATGTTCTTTGCTGAGGAAAACTATTTCTCCCACTCTCAACATTCCTTAGTTGCCTACAATTCTTTGTCTAGGGTTGAGGCCTTGTGAATGATATATATATATCGTGTGTGTGTGTGTGTGTGTGTGTGTGTGTGTGTATACTTTTTTTTTTTTTTTTTTTTTTTTGATTTTTTAAGACAAGGTTTCTCTGTGTAGCCTTGGCTGTTCTGGACTCACTTTGTAGACCAGGCTGGCCTCGAACTCACAGTGATCCGCCTGCCTCTGCCTCCTCCTGAGTGCTGGATTTAAAGGCATGCCACCACCACACCTGGCCCCTGTCACATATATTTTTTTTAATACATTAAAAAAAAAATCTAAACTGGGTGTGGTGGTGCACGCCTTTAATCCCAGCACTCGGGGAGGCAGAAGCAGGCGATTGCTGCGAGTTGGAGGCCAGCCTGGTCTACAAAGTGAATCCAGAACAGCCAAGGCTACACAGAGAAACCCTGTCTTGGAAAAAAAAAAAATCTAGACTCTGATTCTGAGAGAAATGTGGTATTTGTCTGAGTCTGGCTTTTTTTTTTTCACTTAGTGAGGGTCTCCATCCAGTTGCATGATATAACAGCAGAAAGTGGGCTGTACAAGTTAGTTTTAGGTCAACTTAACACAAGCTGGAGAGAGAACCTCAAGCGAGAAAATGACCAAACTGAACCCACCTGTGGGCTAGCCTGGGGTAGGTTTTCTTGACTGATGATTGATGTGGGAGGGCCCAGCTCACTGTGGGCGGCACCATCCCTTATCAGATGATCCTGAGTGCTGTAAGGAAGCAGCTTGAGCAAGCCACGAGGAGCAATCGAGGAAGCAGTTTCCTCCATGGCCTCTGCCTCCAGGTTCCTGCCGAGCGCCTGTCCTGGCTTCCCCAAGCAATGGATTTGTAATTTGCAAGGTGAAGTAAACCCTTTCCGCCTCAGTTTTGTTTTATGGCTTTGGTCACAGTGTTTTATCACAGCAATAGAAACCCTAACTATGTTCTATGAGCAAAGAAAGGTGTTGAAAGAGGAAGGCAGAAGGGGAGCAAGAGAGGGTGGCGGGAAGAAGAAAGTAACATTTTTCGCATATAGTGTCTAACCTTAACAACTTAACTGTGTGAGAGAGATGTGAACGCACAAGGGGGCTTAGGGGGTGGGAAAACAGCGGGGGAAGGAGATAGCGTGGAGGAAGTGGAGTGAATATGGGCAAAAGTGCAATGGCATGCATGTATAGAACTGCCATAGTAAAGCCAGTTATTTTGTATGCTGGCTAAACAAATTTAATCAGGAAATGGGAGGGGACTTCATGGGGCGCGCGTGCGCATTGTCTTTATCCACGCATCTGTTACCAGGCAGCTAGGCTGACTCCATCACCTGGCTGCTGTGGACAGCGTTGCAATAAACACTGATTGCAGGTACCTCTGCTGAGTGCAGATTTAGATCCCCGGGTTCATCCCTGGGAGGGATGTGACTTGATCATGTGGCAGTTCCACTCTCAGCTTTTTAAAGGGTCTTCCCAGCCATTCGCAGGGACTGCACTACAGTCCACTCCCGCCAGCACTTCCTCACTTCTCTTTCAAAACCCTTTTTACACTGTGTGTGTGTGTGTGTGCGCGCGCGCGCGCGCGCGTACGTGCTCAAGCTCACACAGGCACAAACACATACATACATGTACATGCCACATTGCATGTCGGGGGTGTCACATGACAACTTGTGGAACTTAGTTCCTTTTTCCACCACGTGGACCGAGCAGGTAGTCGGGCTTTGTGGCAATGCCTCGCCCTCTGAGCCCTCTCTGCAACCCAGTTTGTTTTCTCAGGATCGCCGTTCTGCCTGAGATAAAGTAGGATGTCAGTGTGGTTTTTGATTTGTACTTTCTGATAGGTAAGGCTGTTGAACATTTTCCCACATATCTGTTGACTATCTGTATTCATGTGAAAACTTTCCCTTTGCCTGTTCACTGACTGAATTATTGGGGGTGGGGGGTGAGAAATAACTTCATATTCTGTAGCTATTAATCTCCTGCTTGGAACTTTTTTGATTAAGAAAGTCGATCCTCATCTGCAGAGAGACCGTTACAAAATGGCTAGTCCCAGTTGCTGAGCCATCCCACTTTGCCTAATTAACCACGAAGTAATGGGGTGGCTTGGTCATCATATCTCACTCCCAACTTCAGACATGGCCCCCTTTCTCCCAGGGGCCCCCGTTTTCTAACACTGCTTCTCATTGGCTAGTACTGCTTAGTCCATATTCATTGTAAAGAGATTTGCATTATGTAGTGCACAGGGGCGTCGTTTATAATCATTAAATGTTCCATGCCCTGGTTGGTCCCCTTGCCGGAAGCTTTCTGCCTGGAGCCTCCTTCCCCTGGCAGCTGTAACCCAGATACCGCTCTCCTCCCGTCCCCGGGCTCTCTGTTGAGCAATGAAGCCTTATTGAAGTTTTCATTGAGGAGGCAGAGGGAAGGGCTCTCTAGAAGATGCTTGAAAAGCCTGTCTCAGCATCTGTTCGCTCAGTTCCCCTGCCAGGCCACACCCACTGACTGCACCTCCTACCCCACTTCCAGCCTCTCCTGTTCCCTTTTCCTTTCTTGATTTTTTTTTTTTTTTTTTTTTGCGGGGGGAGGAGGTCAGCCTCTTCAGGAAAGACTCTGGCTGTCTTTTCTTTATGTCTAGCAACTATTGGACACTCAGAAAATGGTTGCGAAGCACCTGAGTGAATCCTGCCTCCCTCTCCCACCGATGTCAAAGGTCCTCCTTCCTGGCTGGCACTCAGCTACTTGAGCCACTTTCCCCAAACAGTAGCAAGTGTTGAGCGAAGCAGAAAGCCTGCACTGCTCAGGAACGCTCTCTGACAAGCAGATTCCGGGATGAAACTTGTTTTTGCTTTTAGTTCATCTCCCACCCCTAATAATTTAATAATAGTAACGGCACTGCGTGTTTACGTGTACCAGAAACTCTGAAGTCATTCACATGTATTTGTACACATGATGCTCATCACACATGCCCTCAAAGTGGACATTACCATCATCCCATCCACCCATGAAAAAAAAAAAAAAAACCAAAGCCCGGAGATGCTAAGTACTTCCCAAGGATTCAGAGTCATGATTCTAACCAGGAAATCTGTTCTCAAAGTCTGAGTATTTCACATGTATTTATGTATGTATGTGCATGCACCGTGAGTGTGCCTGGTGACTGGAGTTACATGTGGTTGTGTGTGGGCTGCTGTGTGGGTGTTTCTCCAATCCCAAAGTCTCTATTCTTAAGTATATATATTGCTAATATAAAATATCAAAACAGTGCTCCTCCCACAAAAGCTTGGTGATACATAGAAATATGCCTTATTATATACTTATAATATACTTCAGGACTGGTGCTGGCTCAGTGAGTAAAGTATTTGCTGTGTTAAGGTTCAGGTTCAGTGAGAGACCCTATCTCAGAAAACAAGGTGGACACATTAACCAGTGACCATCATAAGCACCTGCACACACACACACACACACACTGCGTTATAATTGGGTCAATGAAGGTGACCCAGGAAAACATCCCAGGATGTAATGCCTCGCTCCTACATACGTACATACAGCCAATAGTTATGGAGTGGCCACTATGAGCCCAGAATAAAACACCTCAGGGAGAGGACAGCATTCTTGTCTTTTTAAGGCACACGTTCTGGCTGGCAAGCCAGACATTAAAATAATTCCAGTGGGATGAAGGCGAGGGAGCAACCCAAGATGCTGCGGAGCCCACATGGAGCTCTCACTGTGCTTGAGCAACTGGGAAGGCCTGCCTATGGGGCTGAGTTCTCAGCTGATGCCTATAGGGGGGCAGAAGTAGCCAGGTACAGAAGCAGGAGAGGTGTGACCTATGTGTTTGAAGTCCACGGGCAGCTGGGGACTGGTGAAACCAGGCGAGGTAAGCAGCAGGTTGTGGGGGAGATTAAGGGACCCACTATCTAAGACCAAGAAAAGGGAGGACGTGATGGAGCCAAGCCAATAACCTTGGCTGTTCTCCCAGCAAACAGTGTAATCAGAAGGTCTAAAGTGGTAGAATGGGGTTCTGTTGTGATTATTATGCATGGGGCCAGCCACATGCCTGATCCTAACACTAGGCCAGAAATGACTTCCCTGCAAACCCGGGAACAGGGTTCAGATGAATTAACCGACCTCTGCCTGAGTTTTGAAGTAACGAGGCACACAGCAGTGCTGGAGGGTGAAGGGATGAGGAAGTGCGAGGTGCACTCAGACACACAGAAGGCTGTGGCGGGGTCACGCACAAGGCGTCCTGTGGAGCAGGTCAAAGCACTCTGTCCTAGTAGAGGGTCGTGGAATGTTGGCTGAGTGAGACCCAGCTGTGTTAGTTTTAGTTTTGCTTGTATTTGCTTATTTGTTTAAAAGTCTTTAAGTGTTTATACACATGCATATGGTATGCACTGTTGATTGCATGATTTAAACAACTTTCTAAGTACTGAGGATAGAACTTAGTACCTCGTGTCTACTCAATTCTGGACTTCTTTTTACTTCCATCCATCTTTCTTTCTTTCTATCTATCTATGTATCTATCTATTTGGGGGATGCCTTCCTCAATCACTTTTCAACCATTTGGTAGAGGGGGATTTCTTTTTGAGACAGAGTTTCCCTGTGTATCCCTGGCTGTCCTGGAACTCACTCTGTAGACCAGCTGGCCTCAAACTCAGAGAGCTAACTGCCTCTGCATCCTGAGTGCTGGGATTAAAGGCCACCACTGGCCAGCTCAACCTTCTTTTTAAAATAAAGTCTGTCACTGAACATGGGTCTCATAGCTCACTAGTTGGCTAGCCTGCCGGGCAGGAAAGCCCCAGGGTTTGATCCAACATCTTCCTCCTGCCTCATTGCGAACTCTGAGACTGTGAACTGTAAAAACCTGTCCTTTGTTCGGTGTGGTCCAGCCTTAACACACATCTTTAATCCAAGAGCTTTCTGTATACAGGATTTAATAAAGTTAACCCTAAATCAAGAGGCAGAGCAAGAAACCAGCTGACAGGGATCAAGGAGAAAGGAGGGGCTTTGAGTTGAGGGTATTTAAGACAGGGAAGAAGAAGAAGAAGAAGAAGAAGAAGAAGAAGAAGAAGAAGAAGAAGAAGAAGAAGAAGAAGTAGAAGAAGAAGAAGAGGCACTCTAGCTCTTTGGCTCTAGGGCTTGTGACTTTTCTCCTCCTGGACCATCAGCTGAGCTAGCAAGCTTTTGGCCTTGAGCTTTTGGCTTTTAGCTTTTGGCCTTTTCCTTCCAGGACCTGAGCTGAGTAGGAAGGTCAGCTGGGTGCTTTCTCTGCCCCTCTGAGCTGTCAGGTTTCCACACCTGCATCTGGCTCCTGAGTCTTTATTGGTAAAATCGAACAATTGGGATTTTCATTCTTTAAAATGGCATCCTCCTCATTGCTGGGGCCATTGGCATGCATCGCACCCAGCTTTATCACATGGGCGCTGAGGATCCAGACCCAGGGCCTCCTCTTGGGGTGCAAGCACTTTACCCTGCGCCATCTCATCACCCCTACTTTTTATTCTGAAACAGGGTCTTACTAAATTACTCCCAAGCTTGTAGTCCCCCTGCGGCAGCTTCCTGAATGGCTGGACTTGCAGGCCTGTGCTGTGAGGCCCAGAGCATTTTTGACAGTACTGTCAAATTTCTATAAACTTCGGGACTTTTATTTTCTTCAGAAAAAAAAAAAAAAAAAAAAGCCCATACCCATGTAAATATATTACTGATTGGAAAGAATATAACCTTTAATGTCACTGTGACAGGGACAAGGTGGCTTAACATGACAGGCATGGCATGACAGGTAAAAATCTCTAGTAAAAATCAGAATCAAAAGAGCAAAAAGGCCAAAGCAATTAAACCCAGCCTTCCTGGGCTGGAGAGATGGCTCAGTCTGTAAAGCGCCTGTCACATAAGGGACCTGAGTTTGGATCCCCACAAGCCATCTTTAAGAAGCCAGGCAGGTTAGCATATGTTGTAACCCCAGTGTTCAGGGGGCAGAGAAAGACAGAGCCTGAAGCTCACTGGCCAGTCAAGTCTAGCCCAGGCAGCGAGCTTCAGGTTCACTGAGAGACCTAAAAAAGTAAAGGTTGAGATTGACGGAGGGGAGACATCCAAGGTCACCCTCTGGCTTCTGCGAGCACACATACACGCACACATGCACATGCATGCACACACACGCACACACACATACACCTCCATATACACCCAGAACAACACACATACAACATGCACACAAACAAAAAGGGAAAACAATCAATTTTCCTATTTCTGTGTGTGTTGCTTGTTTGACCTCTTAGAATTAAACAAGCAAGCAAACAAACAAAACAAAACAAAACAAAAAAACCCAGGGCTAGAGAGATGGCTCAGAGGTTAAGAGCACTGGCTGCTCTTCCAAAGGTCCTGAGTTCAATCTCCAGCAACCACATGGTGGCTCACAGCTATCTATAATGAGATCTGGTGCCCTCTTCTGGCATGCAGGTGTATGTGCAGGCAGAGCACTGTATTCGCAATAGATACATAAATCTTAAAAACAAAACAAAAACCCTCCCCCAAATTTTGTTTCTGTAAGAATGGCAGATCCCAAGAATTTACCTTTCCAGGGGTTTGGAGAGATGGCTCAGCAGTTAATAGCATATATTGCTCTCTCAGGGCACCCAGGTCAATTCGCTTACAACTGCCAGTAACTTAGACACCAGGGCTTGCAACATCTTCTGGCCTCTGTGAAGACCTGCATACAGGTGCCATGCTCACATCCAGATACGCACATACCCATAATTTAAAAATAAAATAAATCCTTGAAAAAAGAACTTATCTCCAGACAACTTGTGTGTGATCCCCAGACCACATAAAAGGTGAGAGGAGAGAACTCCAGGGGGTCACCTTCTGCCCCGCACAAGTGGGCTGTGCCACTCTTTCCTCCATCCTGTGCACGCACGAGCATGCACCCACACAAACAAAAGTAATACTGCTGTAATTTTTAAAGTTTTAAAAAGAACTTACTTCTCAAGAGTCCATTTCATTTCATGCTACAGAGTTAACTCTGTATTGTAAAAGGGGACAAGTAGGAAGAAACACTAAAAACAATGACAGGAGATGAGAGCCTAGGCTGAGCTGCTTAACTTCTCTGAGCCTCACTCATATAGTAATATTTGCATAATGCATACAAATGCTGTATTCCACATTTATCTACTAATGACACTAATGTTTTGGGTTTGTTTGTTTGTTTTTGGTGCTTCTCACATTTATTAATGCCACATTGTAATGGTACTTAGACAAGTGTACAGCGATGGGCCATGTCCATCTAACACAGTTTGCTTAAGCTTAGCCGACACGATTCATCTTGAGTGGACACATGGAGCGGTTAATGGTGGCCATGGGCAGGTGCAGGGCTGGAGCCTGTCAAAGCTTTACTTCTTTTATCAGCACTCCTGATTTTATAAAAGATGAAGGTCATTAGACCCATTCCTACCCAAATTTCCCCGTAAACCTGGGTATACTAGGGCTTCATTGGGACCCAGACATTCTTAATAAGGCTTTGAAGCATCTCCGCAGACCAAGGCCACAGGCCACACAATATGGCACTAATGTTTTTTGTTGTTGTTTTTCAAGACAGGGTTTCTCTGTGTAGCCCTGGCTGTCCTACACTCACTTTGTAGACCAGGCTGGTCTCGAACTCACAGCGATCCGCCTGCCTCTGCCTCCCGAGTGCTGGGATTAAAGGCGTGCGCTGACACTGATATTAGCGAATGTGCTGGGCATGGTAGCACAAGCTTTTGATCCCACCACTCAAGGAAATGGAGGCAGAGGCAAGTGGATCACTGTGAGTTCGAGGCCAGCCTGGGCTACAATGCGAGTCCAGGACAACCAAGGCTACACAGAGAAACCCTGTCTCTAAAAAAAAAAAATTATTTAAAAAAGAAATAGTAAGCCGGATGGGGTGCTGTATGCCTTTAATCCCAGCACTCAGGAGGCAGAGGCAGGCGGATCGCTGTGAGTTCGAGGCCAGCCTGGTCTACAAAGTGAGTCCAGGATGGCCAAGGCTACACAGAGAAACCCTGTCTCGAAAAACCAAAAAAAAAAAAAAAAAAAAAGAAATGACTGCTTATAACTTTGCATGTGTGTCTTCACGTGTATCACATACTATATGTCTGTGAGAAACAAGGAAACTTCTCATGAAGACAGCCCTCCCCAAGGCTCCCAGTGACAGGAGCAATGTGCATGAGTTCAAGCCTGCTCTAACCACTACTCTATATTGCTCCCATTTGACTGTTTCATTTACTTGAACTATAGGCTGAGGCCTGTGATTCTTACAGGGCAGAGATAATGCATTTGGAATGCCCACCATGCTGTCTGGCACCTGGCATGATGTTAGCATCCATTACATGGTCTCATAGAGAGAGGTGGGGCCGAAAGGAAGGGAGGTAGGAGGAAGTACTCTGCCTCTGTGTGTCTCTGTGTGTCTCTGTCTTTCTCTCTCTGTGTGTCTCTGTCTCTGTCTCTCTCTCTCTCTCTCTCTCTCTCTCTCTCTCACCTCTGTCACAAGAAATAGGCTACACTGGTTTTCCAGGTGCCACCAGGATTCTGCCAAGCTTTCCAGGTGCCACCAGGATTCTGCCAAGCTGCCGTTCTGTGTCCCCCTTTGTGGCCTGTGAGCCCTGCCTGCATGGCAAGTTTACACTGAGATATGCTGACAGTATAAAATACATACCAGATTTCAAAGATACTGTATGGGGGAGAAAAAAAAAAAGAATGCAAAGAGCTCCAAAATTTTGCATAGAATACATATTGAAATAGTTAAGCCACCTTTTATTGTGGCTCCTCACTGTTTTAATGTGGCTGCTGGAGGATCTGAAATTACATGTGTATCTTGCATTCTTCTGCTGCTCCGATGTGTCTGTTCAGGCCTCTGCCCACCGAAGACCAGATTTCAACAGCAGCTCAGAGCCAAACTGTTTCAATACCTTCATGTGGAGCATAGCACTGCCACACACACATCCCTCTGTCCTGCAGGCTGGGTCGCCCTGGAGTGGAGGGCGTGTGTGTGTGTGTGTGTGTGTGTGTGTGTGTGTGTGTGTGTGTGTGTGTGTGTATGTGTGTGTACATACATATAGAGACTGGATGCCTATCGCTATCACTTTCCACATTATTGTTTTGAGTCAGGGTCTCTCTCTGACCCCACTCCCTAGGCTGGCTGGAGAGCAAGCTCCAAGGATCCTCCCGTCTTTGCTTCCCTGGCACCGAGATTGCAGACAGGTGGGTGCTGGGATTTGAACTCAGGTCCTTTTGCTGATGTGACATGCATTTTACTGACTGTGCCATCTCCCCAGCCCCCAGGGCCTTCTAGGTAGATCAATACACTATTTCATGCCCTAGAACTAGAAATATTTACCTATTAGAAAATGCCAACTAGGAGAATCTTACAAAACTCATTTGCATTTTGAAACCTCACACATAATGCTATTTTTATGGAAATATTTTCATATTTATCTTGTTAGGTATTAAAAAGAAAACAGTAAAATTCTGTGTAAACTGAAAAACATGGAAGGGTCTCACCACATACAAGCTTATAGCATGCCTGCCATACACAATCCATCGGATGAACCAGGGGCCCCAGAAGGCATGAGGTCATTAAGTCCACACTGTTTGATAAATGGAGTCTCTGGGACACTTAACACTGTTAAGAACTCTGGAAATTTAATTTTGAAAATACTTGATTAATGCCCTCTTTCTCCCTGAGCCTACTGTAGATAAACAACAACTCTCGCTGAGAACACTGGAACTGCTTTTCACAAACAGCTCCTTCCACGGAAAGGCCGGAACAGCTTTCTTTAGCGCATACAGCAATGGCGGCCTCCCTCGCCACTTTTGAAAACACGCCTTAACTTAGGCAATCCGTGCCAGGGTTGTGGCTTTTTCCTCTTTGACTCCTGGTTGAATCAGAAATATTTATTTTAAGAGACAGCATAAGGAGCTCTGTAATTCTCAATCTGTCTAGAGTTTTTACAAATAAATCTAAGGTGAATGCCTAGCATTGTTTCCAGTCCAGTCAAGCAAATGGGGATAGAAATACACAGTTCATCAGAGCAATTAGTTGATTTGGGGTTGAATAATGCTGAGAATAAACATTTAAGTCCCTCTGGCACCTCAGGAAGCCCCTAGAGTAAAAAGGATTATAAATTAAATATACAGGACAGAGAATGGCCCAGATATATTTAACATCGAGGAAAGCATGTGGGGCACATTACATAAGCTAAAGGCAGGTGCATGCTTAGGGTCGGTATGCCTCTGAGGGTGGGGTGCAGGGAAGCGAGGAAAAATGGACTAGTGGTGACAGTGCCCCCTACTGCCCAAGAGCCACCTTCCTTCCCTGATGTGAAGCTCCAGGAATGCTTAGAGACACAGTACCCCAAAGGAAGTCTGGGAGAAAGAATGGGTGCTCACTGCGGGTCCTACAACACCACAAGTGTTGTGTGCACACTTAGTTTAACAAATAAGAAGTTGGGGCTAGAGAGATGGTTCAGAGCTTAAGAGCACTGTCTGCTCTTCAAAAGGTCCTGAGTTCAAATCCCAGTAACCACATGGTCGCTCACAACCATCTATAGTGAGTTCTGGTGCCCTCTTCTGGTGTACAGGTGTACACGCAAGCAGAACACTACACATAATTAATAAATACATCTTTAAAAAAATAAATAACAAGTTCATTACAAATTCAGCAAAGAATAGGATATGTCTTTACGGATGAAGAAATCCAGGTTCAAGATAGTCAGATAATCTGTTCTGATGCCCAAAGTGAAACAACCTGGGGTCCAGACCTAGGGATGGCTTTCTCCAGCCTCATGCTCTCCCAGCTCAGCTCTTCTGGCCGCTGCAATGGGGTGACATCTACTGAAGCACACTGCCAGTGACCAGAAACCCAGCACACAGACATACAATGTCCAACTGTCCTGACTTGCCTGGACCAAGAAGATTTGGAAGACACTGGCTCTTCAGATGTAATATGAGCAAACTGGGAGAGTTGTTAACTGCTGCTGGACTCCAGCTGAACAAAGCACTAGATAGAAAGGTTCTCTTGGGAAAAGAGGATGTCCTGCTGCCTGCCCTGTCCCCTCTGTCCAGGCAGCAGTCACAAGTAAGTCATCACTGGCCCACTTGTCCTACACCTTAACACATCCCAGGGCATTATCAAAAAGTTCATGTCTCTACCTGCTACGGATTCCTCAGTTCCTGTCCCAAACTGTGGGTCAGTAGGAACCTAGGAAACTGGATCACTTACTCCAGTGAGAGGGAGAGAGCTGAGCCTGCGGCCCCACAGAAGCATGGGCTTTCCGTGGATGGAGGGCGAGAGAGAGGCAGCAGAGGCAGCCACACTGCCGCTCACACAGGGCTTGCTAATGTGTGGGGGCACTGAGCTCTGAGCTTGAAGCGCATTATCTCACGCACATGCACACATTCCCTCCTTGTGACAGCCCTAAAAGGTAGTTATTGTGAGCACAAATTACAGGTCTAAAGAAGAAAATAAATAAATAAAGCCAGAAAGAAGCTAAATAGCATGTCTAAGGCCACACAGATAGAAGGAGAAAAAAGAAAAAAGCTGAGACTCAGAATTTATTTCTGTCCACAGCTGCGTGACTATCTTTTTGCTCTATCATAGTGTCTGGCTGTGACATTTTGAAATGATACATATCTGACCTTTTTTCTGGTTCCTGGCACAGGGTCCCTAGAGTGCACGCACGCGCGCGCGCACACACACACACACACACACACACACACACACACACACACACACACACAGCCCCGCCGCCTTTAAGGGTTTGCTTTACTCACATGCATGTGTATAGACATGAGTGCAGATGCCCACAGGGGAGGCATCAGATTCCTCCTGAAGCTGGAATTCTATGTGTTTGTCAGTCACCTCATGGGCGCTGGAAATCAAACTCAGGTCCTCTGCAAGAGCAGAGTGTACCATTAAGCACTGAAGATCTCTCTCCAGCCCAGACCATTGTTTTTTGAGTGATATGCCTTTAATCTCCAGTGAGAAGGGGACTGTGATGACCTCTGATTTACAACCAGGAGGTCAGAAATATTAAGAGACCTTGCGCTCATGGTTGGTGTCTGAAACATTAGTCTTAGGAAAATGAGCCTTTGACCAGTAGGGTCTAATACTAACTCCAAGTAATTAGTATCAAATAGAATTAAAAATTGGATGCCCTGGGGACAAAGAGATGGCTCAGCTGTTAGGAAGAAGACCCAGGTTTGTGCATCCACAGGAATAAATGCATGCAGATGAAATATGTATACACATAAAAAATAAAAATAAATCTTGCAAGGCATGGTGGTGCACGGCTGTAATCCCAGCACTCGGGAAGCAGAGGTAGGCAGATCTCTGAGTTTGAGGCTAGCCTGGCCTACGAAGTGAGTGCAGGACAGCCAAGGCTACACAGTGAAACCCTGTCTCAAGAAAGAAAGAAAGAAAGAAAGAAAAGAAAAAAGAAAAAGAAATAAATCTTGGGGCCTGGAGAGATGGCTCAGAGGTTAAGAGCACTGACTGTTCTCCTGTTCTTCCAAAAGGTCCTGAGTTCAATTCCTAGCCGTCACTTTGTGGCTCACAACTGTCTATAATGTGATCTAATACCCTCTTCTGGCCTTCAACACTGTATACATAATAAATAAATAAAATATTTTTTAAAAAAGAAAGAAATCTTAGTTTTTAAAAGTCACTGATTAGGCTTTTGGGTAAGGGTGAGCAGACAAGTTGTCAGCATCTTCGTTGCCTGCTAAATGGGACCTGGAATCCAGGAGACATGTATAAATCCCATGGCCTGTGGTCTCAGACTGAACAAAAAAGGGGGAAAGAACAAAGCCACTGCAAATCCGTCACTGATGGAGCGTGCATACTTCTCTCAGAAAAGAGGGTTAATATAAACAAGCATCTTCAAGAACTTTCCTGAGACATCTGCCCAGCCAGTGTGGGGCACACAGCACAGTGTATACAGACCTAGCTTGGGGTGACTTCCACCTCCAGGAGGGAGCTTTTGCCCAGAAACTACAGCTATTACAAGGAGCCATGCTTTGCTTGTCTTTTTTTTTTTTTTTTTTTTTTTTTCCGAGACTGGGTTTGTCTGTGTAGCCTTAGCTGTCCTGGACTCGCTGTGTAGACCAGGCTGGCCTCGAACTCACAGCGATCCATCTGCCTCTGCCTCCTGAGTGCTGGGATTAAAGGCATGCGCCACCTCGCCCGGCTATAATACATAAATCTTAAAAAAAAAAAAACAAAAAAAACAAACTAGTGACTCATCCAGGCAGTGGTGGTGCACACCTTAATCCTAGCACTAGGGAGGCAGAGAATCTCTGAGTTCAAGGCCAGCCTGCTCTACAGAGTGAGTTCTAGGACAGCCAGGGCTACACAGAGAAACTCTGTTTCAAAAAACAGAGAGAGAGAGAGAGAGAGAGAGAGAGAGAGAGAGAGAGAGGGAGAGAGAGATATGAAGCCATCTGTATTAGTTTCCATCAGGATTGGTAAGCACATATAAACATTTCCTTTATGGTCTCACTATGTAGTCCAGGCTGACCTGGAGCGCACTCTGTAGACCAGGCTAAACATCAAACTCACAGAGATCCACCTGCCTCTGCCTCCTGAGCGCTAGGATTAAAGGCGTGTGCCACCACACATGGCTGTCACCTGGGACATTCCAGATGATTCTGAAACAGACCAGTGTGTTCCCCAACAAGGGGGAAAAAAAATCAAAGTCCCAAAGACAACTAAAGCCCTCCAGGGTTTAGTCCCAGTTTTATTTTTCCAGACTTATAACTCCTGGTTCTCAGCTCGTTGAGTGATTCACCTGTAACCAGCAGTCTGTGCCTGTACATTGCCCTTAACCTAGTGTTTTCTTTCTTCCTTATGTGACTGCTGCCCTAACCTGCAGGGCCACCAGCTGACTGCCACCTCTTTGGAAGCAGGTTTACGCCATCAGACAGAACTGGCTATTCACCATTGTTTTCTAGAACACTATTCAAGTTGCTATGTTACTGTAATATTAACTTTTTAGAGGGGGAAAAACCTGCTTATTTAGGGCTGAGGCTAGAGCTCGGCTGTAGAGTGCTTGTCTAGCTCTGGTGGGGCCCTGGGTTCAATGCCCAGTCAATCTCCTTGTTAAGAAGTAAGCAGGAATGTGCCCGGCTCTTTACCCAGGTCCTGGCATGCGGTGAGTTAAGGGTATTATTGGTCTCCCTGGAGCCCCTGAGCTCTCTAGGCCTGTGAGACTGAAAGCTCCAAGGGAAAGTAGGACTTTCTACTTCTGTGTATACCAAAACCACGCCAGGGAGTCCCATCAGTGAAAAAATATCCAGTGGGTGACCAAAAACTAGCACTCCCGCCCATCCCTGCTTAGGGGGTACCTCCCTGTGTCCGACACCCTCCCTACAGATAAGAATGTTCTTAGAAAGCTGACAGCCCAGGACTGGGCCTCCGAGGCCTCCTTCCCAGTTCTCTCTGGCCCTTCTATTGATAGAACACTGTTGCTATGGAGACGACCACTCCTCTCAGGGGCAGAAGCGAACGCAGCCTCCAGTAACTGTGCATGGAGTGTCTTCACCCGGCCATTCATCTTCTCCTCTACTTACTCGCCTATTTCTGTGTCTACTCGTGTTTGTATTTGTTGGTTTATTTTATTAGCATCTTGGCAGAGCACTAGGCAGCCAGGTTGGACAAAAGCCTTTTTGGGGTACAGAAAACCCTACCCGCTGCCCATGGTGAGATCTAGAACCCAACTAACATTGGCCAAGGAAGGGTAGCACCAGAAGCTGTGAAGGGGTGGCCTGGCAGGAAGGGGCGGGCCTAAGGGAAAGAGCAGGGTGATGTTGGCCACATAAGCTTTGCTTTTGCCTGATGCACTCACTCATTGCAGGGTCCCACCTCAGCCACACTGTGGCAGGTTGGTGAGGATTAGGTGAGAGCTTCCTCCTGAAGGCCCTATGAGCCCTAACAAAGTGGGGACAGAGACAGGCCTGGTTTGGGCTGTCTGCAGGCGGACAGGGTGCCTCTGGACTTCTTCAAGTCTGGCTTTTACAGGGTCTTCAAGACAAGGCAAGGGCAGGACTGGCCTAGGCGCAGCTGCCTCGCCTGTGCCTGGCCTCTTTGCCCTGTACCTGGTTGGCTTCTTGCTGATGGGCCTGTGGAAGGTCCTTCATCATACGGAATGACCCATCTACTCAGTCAATGGGCTTGTATTTCAAGCTCCCTCACCCTGCCGTCGTCCAAGCGCCCAGATTTCTGAAGAAGCAGAAGTAAGTAGGCGTGGATGTGTGGACTCCTGCTGCCACACAGCTCAGGGTTTTCATTAAGTGGGGAACTGTCTGCCGATGCCTCAAGTATTAATGTGTTTGGTGTCTTAGTAGGCAGTGGCAAGTACTCTGAGAAGTGTGAGACACAGAAGGAGATGGAGGTGGGAGAGAGTGGGGTGGAAATTGTGTATATATAGTATTCCTGTATTAAATTCTCCAAACATGTAAAAATGAGTAAGTAAATAAAGAAATACTGGGGGCTGGAGAGATGGTTCAGCAGTTAAGAGTACTGACTGCTCTTCCAAAGGACCCAGGTTCAATTCCCAGCAATCACATGAACGCTCACAACTGTCTATAACTCCAAAATCTGATACCCTCACACAGACATGCATGCAGGCAAAACACCAAGGCACATAAAATTAAAAAAAAAAAAAAAAAAAAAAAAAAAAAAAAAGACGTACTGGCTCCTTTTTGGCTGTCCAATAGAATGACATGTGTCTTATTTATTTTGGGGAGCTGAGTCATATTTGGGGAGCTGGCATGGTGGCTTTAGCTTAAAGGAAGAGGAACACACCTTTAGCCTGCAGTAAGAGGGAGGAGCGGGCAACCTTGGGAGGAAAGCGGGCTTGGGAAATTTAGCATCCTGTTTCATCTCTCTGTTGTCATTTCTGTAGCCTACACAAGGGGCGCTGCAGAGCCTACAGATGAGGTGTGGAAGTCCCCACAGCGGCACAGGACAGGACCACGTGAAGTTCTGGTACAGCACCCCAAAACTGTGAAGAGCTGACAGGCTGGGGGCTACCCTCGCTGCTTTGGAGCATGGAGGACTCTGCTTTTTCTCATCTCGCTTTGTTCCGGCTCTTCCCGATGTTGCTGATTAGAACCCAGTGCTCTCCAGGAAGCACAAAAATTGGATCAATCTGGAAAGCAAAAAGGAGATGAAGGGCGGGCTCTGGGAATAAATATATAAAGCGAAGCCTCTGCTCCCCGGAGACCCCTTTTGTGTAACCCGGCTTTCAACAGCCTGACATCCAAAGAAGGCAGACATACCACCCTGACAACTTAAATAAAAATTTCAACAACTTTTTTTGTGAGCTATTAAAGGATGGATTGGGTGCCTTTTGAAGGAAACTACTACTTTTAGTATGGCAAATCCTATTAATTTTGGAGGTGTTTCAGAGATCACATGGTTGGAATTTATAAGATGTACTGAGGCTGTGAGAACTTCCAGTTCTTTGTAACTTTCATGGCTCTGGTAGGGAAAATTATAAAATCAGCAGATGTTTAGAAATGTAAGAAATAAACTCCAACCTGATATTTTACATTATTTGCCATATTGCTATATGGTTGCCATGAGAGTTTGTATTAGTTTGCAAATTCTGGATGTGCTAAAGTTTTAACCTTGCAACAGTAAACTCATGGTTTAAAGAAGTTAACCATGGGGGCCAGGTACGTAGCCTTGTTGGCAACCTGTGCGCCAGCATACATGAGGTTACCATGCTGGCTCTCCACCCAGAAAGGTATCTCAATTGTGAGTTACTGCCTCTGTTGTGTGTAGTAAGGAGGCTCGTGGTCTGTTGGGAAGGCAGCGAGTGCTTATAGGTTCTCTCGATTCCCGCTCCCCCATCCCGCCTTTTTTTTTTGAGGGGGGTGGTGGTGTTGTTGTTTTCAAGACAGGGTTTCTATGTGTAGCCTGGGTGTCCTAGAATACTCTCTGTAGACCAGGCTGGCCTCGAACTCACAGAGATCTGCCACCTCTGCCTCTGCCTCTGCCTCCTGAGTGTTGGGATGCAGGCCCCACCTCCTGGCACCTGGCTTTCTTGAGTGCTCTGTAGGGGACTAGTGGGCAAGTTTGTTCAGAAGTTCTCAGTAAGAAACAATAAATGTATTGAAGATTAATCACCCACACTCAGCTTTGCAAGAACACCATATGCATTCTGACCAGTGTTGTCGGATAAAGTGCTCACAGGAAGTTTCTTTTGGTCAATAATTATTAATAAAGGCCTTCTCTGATGGTAATATAATTTGGGAGAGAGCTCCAGAATCTATGGGGTACAGGATATTAGGCAGTCAGAGGTCTGTGGAGCTTCATGATTGCTCTTCAGTATGAGGTCATTGTTGTGTGCATCGTGCACGTTTGGAGGTGTGTCATCGAAGGCGAGCTGCATGGTCTGGTTCTGGCTCTTGTGAATGAGGCCAATGAGACTGCTTACTGGCTTGGGTCACACATTTTCATAGTCAGTCCATGAAGTTCTAGGTACTCGGTTTTAGTTGGTGGCTGGCAAATGTCTGTTGACACAAGATCCTGGATAGCTGACGAAGAATAAAGAGTCATTTAAAGATCACATGGGGGGGGGGCTGGAGGGGCTGGAGAGATGGCTCAGAGGTTAAGGGCACTGACTGCTCCTCCAGAGGTCCTGAGTTCAATTCCCAGCAACCACATGGTGGCTCACAACCATCTATAATGTGATCTGATGCCCTCTTCTGGCCTGCAGGTGTACATGCAGACAGAGCACTGTATACATGATAATAAATAAATGCTAAATCTTAAAAGAATAAAATAAAACAAAAAGACCACATGGGATGAGATCACTAAGAATTGTCCCTTGGGGACTATGAAAGCTTCCACTCAGTGTTTTACCTTGCCTGCATGGCAGACTGGGACATGCCACCCCAAAGTATGAAGGATTGCTGAACACATTATATCTAAGCTGCAGCTCAGGGCACCGCTGTCTGCCTCTTCTGTCTACAGAAAAGCAAAGCATAGGCCGACAAAGACAAAAACTCCCGCCTCTCTTCCACAGCTGGGAGGGCGTCTTATTCCCATCCGCCTGGGGGTGCTGCTAGACGCGACTGCAGTCACAAGTCCCCTTCCGTGGTCTCCATCTGCCCTTTGTTTGCCTTCTCGGAACTGGGATGGGAGGGGTGCCTCTACGTTCAGATTCCTACATTTTCTCTAAAACTTAGTGATTCTTTGTTGAATATGTGATGTAAATAAGCTGAGAGCCACGTCTAAAGGGGGGCACTTCAGTGTCTGGGCTTCCCTCACTCGCTGTGCATACATGAAGTATATATTTATATATGTTTGCTTGTTTGAATAATTAAAAAACAATTTCTATTTTACGTGCATTAGTGTTCTGCCTGCATGTGTGTCTGTGTAAAGGTGTCAGATCCCCTAGAACTGGAGTTACAGACAGTTGTGAACCAACACGTGGGTATGGGAGTTGAACCTAGGTCTTCTGGAAGAGCAGCCAGTGGTCTCAACAGCTGAACCACCTCTCCAGACCCTGAAATATATATGTTAATAATTATCTCTTTTTCTCTCTCTAGTACTAGAGATTTTCTTAGTGTCCTTTGTGTACTTTTTATTTTGAGACAAGATCTCTCTTAGCTGCCCCTGTTGATTGGCACTCACCCTGTAGCCCAGGCAGGCCTTGAGTTTGCAACCTTCCTGTTTCAGTCTCTGATGTAGCTGGGATTACAGGGTCGTGCTGCCAGGCGCAGGTTTTTTTTTTTTTTTTTTTTTTTTTTTTTTTCTAATCTGTTTTGTATGACAGATACCACAATTAAAAACCTAGGGAAATGTTCTTCTTCTACACCTGTAAGTGTACTTTCTGAGAAATCATGCATTATTTGAATTATAGCAGCCATAGAATCACTTTGGTTCCTCATGTAACCGCAACTAGTGTACACACACACACACACACACACACACACACACACACACGGCACTCACATGAGGTAGCCTGTGCAGAATCATAGCTAATTGGCAGCACAGTCTGAATAAAAGCACACATTTTCTTCAGTACTCCAGTGTAGCACATTATTATAACCAGTGACATATTTTTAGTTTATTTTTATAGTACCCAAAATTACTTATGTGTGTGCGTGTGCTCCTATGCATGCACGTGTGTGTACAAGTACATGCGTGTAGAGGCCAGAGGTTGAAGTTGAGTGTCTTTCTCTATCTCTCTCCACCTTATTTTTTTGAGATAGAGTTTTCACTGGACCTGGTCTTGCCATCTGGGCTAGGTCAGCAAACCCCAGAATCCTCCTGTCTCCACTTCCCTAATAGTGGGATTATAGGCACATGTCACCACACCTGGCTTCTTACGTGGGTGTGGGAGAGCTAAACCCAGTTCTTCATGTTTACAAGGTAAGCACTTTATCCACTGAGCCATCTCCTCAGTTTCCAACTGCAATGGTTAGATTTGTCTTGTTGCTTTTTCTTGTTTTTGTTTGTTTGCTTGTTTGTTTTTTAAGACAGGGTTTCTCTATGTGTGACTGTCCCGGAACTCACTCTTTCTTTAGGCAGGCTGCTTTTCATCCCCAGCGCGCACACGCACACACACACACACACACACACACACACACACACACACACACACACCACAGTTATCAAATCTACCTGAATCCTACATTAAGAGGCTGATTATAAACAGTGCTTTTAGTGTGTGCATGCATGTGTGTTTGCATGCGTGTGTGTGTGTGTGTGTGTGTGTGTACATGTGCCTATGCATGCATGTGTTTGTGTGTGCACCCCTGTGCGTGCATGCATGTGTGTATATACATGTGTCTGTGCACGCATGTGTTCATGTGTGTGCCCCTGTGTGTGTGCATGCATGTGTGTATATATACATGTGTCTGTGCATGCATGTGTTCATGTGTGTGCCCCTGTGTGTGTGCATGCATGTACATGTATGTACAGTTTCAGGAAGAGGCTTTACTCTGTCACATCCTTTTTTTCCCTCCTCTGAGCTTTGGCCCCTCCAGCTAGGGAAGCTGGCTTGAGCTATTTATCGTCCCCCAGGTGGTGATTAAAGTCTCTTTCTCAAGTGTACAAAATTAATTTCGTGATAGAAAGCTGTAATCTCATCCCATGATCTGTCCTTTGAGAAGTGAATAAAGGGAGGACTTAAGCCCTCAAAAACAAAGGCCATATTTATATTCTAATACAACCCGGCACAGATTGGGAAGGATCAAAGTACCTCATGCTTTCAGCAGCTTTCCTCGCTGCACGAGAGGCTCCTCACAAGCATCTCTTTGGAGTGTTCTTCAAAGCCAAGAATAAGCACCGCAGCCAGAAGATCACACTCTACACACCGCCATTAGATTACAGCATGCTTGTTTTTTGTGATCTAAAAGGTCAGTTCTATTTTACATTATGGGCAAAGAATTGTATAAAGGGAATTCTAACGGTAATACCATTAAGTAGACTCTCGTTTTCCCTGTATCCTGTGATGTGACGACAGGGGTGGGCACGAGGGATGCTGGCAACAGTGTGAATATAGGTTGTGTGTATGCATGTGTCTGCTTCGGTTAGAATGTTTTGAGAACTTTTAGGGCCTCGCATTTCTAGGAACATTTGGGAGTTCTGCCCATGTCCTGTCTGCAACACCACCGACCAAGCACTGTCTAGGTTGAAGGGTTTTTGTGAGGCACATAACACATTGCTCTTACAGAGCTTTTAGAGCATGGAAAATACATTACAACTGTGCAATGTGCTGAAAAGAAACATAATGTTGTAAGATTGTAGACCCTTGGGGCTGGAGAGATGGCTCAGCGGTTAAGAGCACCACCTGCTCTTCTGGAGGTCCTGAGTTCAATTCCCAGCAACCACATGGTGGCTCAAAACCATCTATAATGTGATCTGATGCCCTTTTCTGCAGATAAAGCACTCATAAAATAAATAAATATTTTAAAAAATATTGTAGACCTACACGATGCTTATGATGAGACGGAGGAGAACAGAAGACACACAACTGTCAGAGATGACTTGGCAATGGTCACAGCTTGTATACCTGCCCTAAAAGGAGAGAAAACAGCCCAGAGGTCCTGAGGAGCCAGGGCAGCTCATTGTGGCTAGAGCCATTTCACTGCTGAGAGGATGATGGGAAATGTACATAGGAGGACTCACCTAGGCTTTGGTGTTCCTACCTATACGTGAGACTTCTCAGAATAATCTTACAACTAATGGACAATCCTGGAAGGGCCATAGATATGGAATGGCCTTCCGGCTACTGAGAGGAGAGAGGCAAGCCTGGGGACACATGCCTGTGAGCTCAGCACTCAAGAGGTTGGGGAAGGTGGGCTGAAAGTTCAAGGCTAGCCTGGGACACGTAGTGCATTTCTGACCAGCCTGGGAGGCAGAGTGAGACCCTGGCCAAAGGCAAACCCAAACAGATTAAGAGGTTGCTGTGAGGAGAACAAACGTGGAATAGGTCCCTTTAAGAGAGGTCACTTGCTGCTACTCCATCTAGGTGACAGGCAATACTGAAGGAGACTGATGACAAGAGGGATGTCAAAATGTTACAAGAAGGCAAAAAGCAGAACCAAGCTGCCTGTCCACCAGTACATAACCAAAGTGTGGTGTAGACATATGGGAGGATACTGAGCTATAAAAAGGAACCGTGTATGGATACTATAACGTGAAGGAGCCTCAGAAACATCACACAGAAAAGAGAACCCACATGCAAAAGGGCATGAGGTCACCTTTTTCATACCTGGGAACCTGACACTGGATGCTCTACCTCGGAACCACATCCCAGCCCTCTTTCGACTTTCTGTTTTGAGACAGTCTCACTAAATTGCACAGGCAAGTCTTGAACTTGTGATCTTCCTGCCCTCGCCACAGCAAGGAGCTTGGATTATAGGTCTGCATCACCAGGCCCAACAATACATTGTATAACTACTTCTATGTGGTTAGAAGGGATTAGGAGGTGTGGCCTTGTTGGAGTGGGTGTGGCCTTGTCGGAGGAAGTGCATCACTGGAGGTGGGCTTTGGAGTTCCAAAAGTTCAAGCCAGGACCAGAGTCTGTCTGTCTCCTGCTGCCTGTGGATCCGGATGTGGAACTCTCAGCTCCTTCTCCAGCGCCATGTCTGCCTGTGCTGCTGTGCTTCTCACCATGATGATAATGGACTAAACCTCTGAAACTGTAAGCCAGCACCAATTGAATGTTTTCCTTTATAAGAGTTGCCATGATCGTGGTGTCTTTTCACGGCAACAGGACACTGACTAAGACAAAACTGGAAGAAAATAGTACGTGAGGGACATTGTGAATACACTGTCACTTACTTGCACACTTTTAAATGATCGCCTTAAAAATGTCACAAGACTCTTTGCTCACAGTAGCCCTAAAGAAGAAACTCCCTAAACACCCACCAGCTACTAGAAGTGCAGGATGTCAAAGAAACAAAAGCTTCATCTTCTTCCATATAATCAACCAAATCACATGCTGCCACATGGGTGAGCCTTGAAATCATTATGCTAAATTAAAGAAGTCGGACTCTGAGCATATTGCAGGATTAGATTTATGGGCAATGCCCTGATTAAGGAAAGCCATACAAACAGAAAATGCAGTGTTCAAGAAGCAGGCGTGGCCAGGCGTGGTGGCGCACACCTTTAATCCCAGCACTCAGGAGGCAAAGGCAGGTAGATCTCTGTGAGTTCAAGGCCAGCCTGGTCTATAAAGCGAGTGGAGGACAGCCAAGGCTACACAAGGAAACCCTGTCTCGGAAAAAAGAAGAAGAAGAAGAAGAAGAAGAAGAAGAAGAAGAAGAAGAAGAAGAAGAAGAAGAAGAAGAAGAAGAAGCAGGCATGGTGGGTAGCTGTGGGAGGGAGGGGCTAGTAGGTACAGGGTTTCTTGGGGTGAGAGGATGAAAGTGTTCCGGGATTGATGATGCGAACTGCTGTGGGCGTGTACTAAAATCTACTGCGACTCTTACCTCTATCTTCCTCAATCAAGTTAAGACCACAGCTGTACAAAGTAAACTGCTGACAGCGACAGAGTGACAATAAATGCCACACGGATCAGTTTTAAAATCCGCCATGCAGGAAGGGGGTGGAGATTGCGTCTAGGGAAGGGATGATATCGTGTGTTCCACTATGCAGAGCTCATCAGTTTTGGAGAATCACTTCACAGCGTGTACCTAAGCCAGCACTAAGATTGCCCTTGGTTGTGAAAGGGGAAAGAGGTGGAGCGTGAGGACTTAACACAAAGCAGAAGCAGAGATAGCACATAAGAAAGCCTGAGTTAACCAAAGTGTTAGGCATTGGTGGGTGTGTTTAGCTGGCTACATGATGGCCGGAAGTTCTCTCTACTTAGCATTACAATTCCTTGAGTAATTTGTATTGCTTCCCTCTTAATAATAGGCACACTAAATATAGTTACTAACTCAGAGACCCAGAAAGCCCAGGGCTATTATTAATGAACAAAAGCCAATGCTCACCTTACAGACCTGTAGCCATGGAGATGGAAGGCTTTCTTTCAGTTGCATGTGGACTGCCCCAGATGTGAGCAGACACGGACACTGTGTGTGCTCACCGAGGAAATTATGAACCTTTGGGAGGTGCAGCCTCACTGGAGGAAGTGTCACTGGGGGTGGGCTTTGAGAGTTTACTGCCTTGCCCCACTTGTAGGGTTTTTTTGTTGTTGTTGTTGTTTCCTGTTTGAGTTTGCGATTAAAGATGTGATCTCTCAGCTTCCTGCTCTGGACACCTGCTGCCATGTCGTCTCCCCCATCCCCCATCCTCCACCCCCTGCCATTATGGACTCTCCCTCTGCAACCAAAAGACAAAATTAATCCTTTCTTCCATATGCTGCTTTTGGCTTCAGGTATTTTATCATAGCTACCAAAAGCAATGGATACCCCAGCTCTATGGCATTGTCCCTGTTGGGGCCATCACATGACACCTTACAGTGTTCCACTTTGTGTCTTAGTGGGCCGATTTGAAAAATCAGAGCTTCATATGTGTCCATAGTCCTGTGAGTGGTGAAGTGATCTGAGATGGTAGTCTGTGTCCAAGTAAATTGCATCCTTTTCCTTCTCTCTCCTGCACATTTTTCCCTCCCTTTCTCCCAGTCTGTTACTAAGCATTGAACCCAGAGCCTCTTACAAGCTAGACATGTATTTTAACACTGATCTATACCTTCAGTCTTAGACTCTTTCTTTTTTGTATGCATACGTGTATGTGTGTGTGTGTGTGTGTGTGTGTGTGTGTGTGTGTATGCGCGCGCGCACACGTGCGTGCAGGTACATATATGTGCATGTACATGTGACTTCCAGAGGTCAACTTTGGACGCTTTGTTTTTGAGATAGATCTCTTCCTTGGACCTGGGGCTCACTAGCCTCGTTGGTGAGTGAGTCCTGTGGATCGTGCTGTCTCTGACACCCAGCCCTGGGAAGGCAAATGCATGCCACCACAGCCTGCTTTCCACAGGGCACTGGTGACAGAATTCAGGTCTTCACGCTCGCATAGCAAGCAAACCAACCATCTCCACCCTTCCCTTAGGGCTTTGAGACAAGTTCTCACTCTGTACCCGAGGCTGGCCTGAAACTCACTACATAGCCCAGGTTGACTTCAAGCTCACAGCAATCCTCTGCCCCAGTTTCCTGGGTTCTATGATTGTAGGCATGAGTTACCAAGGCCTGCCCTAATCCTTAACTTTTTGGGTGACACACCTCTGCCATCTTGGCAGACTGACAGTACACACAGGTGATTGTCAAACTATGAGTCCGGCTACTGGTGGGTGGTGTGCGCTGAAACGTGGGCAGAGGACTGTAGTCTTTTCATCTCTGTCATCTTGTGACCTGGCTGCTGTTTCATGTCTTCCCAGGAGGGAGGATTTGTCGCTGCAAAAATAGTCTCTACCTCAGTGGCTTCCCCCTCCACTAAGAGTATAAAAGCTTTTTGTGTCATTAAAACTAGGTCCCATTCATCTCATTTACCCATGTTGGGATTTGAAATCTCCTTTTCAATCGGTGCTCGTGCCTGACAAATGCAGCTACTGGTTTTTATAACAGTTACTTCCCATTAGACATAGTTCTAGTCAATTCCTTCAAACAGTTTAACCATCGTGTGAGGTTGGTGTCCATCTAAATTAGTAGTGGATTTTTTTATTTTTATTTTTTTGCTATGCGCAATATAGAACCCATTGATTGTATAGCAGGCTAAACCACAAAGCTCTTTAATGTTAAGAATCTGGAGATAGGTGGACAAAGAAGAGTTTTGTTAAATAGATTGTTTCCTGAGGCCAAGCCACTTCCTGCCTTCGCCCTGCCATCTTTAATGTGACAATGATATCACCTCTCATGCCCTAAGATGGATGCCACACACCATCACCTCCCAACAATAACATCAGAGTAGGAAACCAAGGGACAAAAGCCCAGCAGCTTTCTATCAGTGTGCCTCTCTTAGCAGAGAGAAAAAGCTTTTCCCTTCAGGCTCAAGACTTCCTGTAGGCTTATGACTTCCCTGCAGTCACATGACTTCCTACGACATCCCCAGCACCAATAGGAATCAGTCCTTAGCTCGGTGGGCTGCTCATCGGCTGACCTGAGCAAAACTGGAACTCTGTTTATCATCGTCCTCACAGTGAGGAGAGCAGTGGTCAGCGGGCAGGCACCCAGAGTCAGCTGGGTATGTACCTGAATTGACAGGTAGGGCAAACGAGGATCATGGGATTAGTTAAGGTTAGCAGTGATGACAAGCCTGTGCTTCTCCTGATGAGTCTGCTTCGAGAGAGCCCGTCAGAGTCCCCTGACCTGTTCAGGGTGAAACTTGCCAAAAGACTGCACTGTTACAGATCCCATCATTTGGAATTTCTTACTGCAAGCATCAGGGAGACTGGTCTCTTAACAGCAACTAGTACAGGAGGCTCTCAGAGCCGCTAGCCTTCGGACAATGCTGCGCTGGTTACAGGTAGATATGATTAAAGGTATACTTTAGTTTTGTGCCTGAAAATGGAGATTAAGAAAGAAAAACACAAAAACAAAGGGACGTCTTTGAAGAAAGCGAATGGTTATAACTGCATTTTTTGCAGGTGTCCATGGCCTTTTCATTCTGTCCTTTGTCTTTGCAGAAATAGCTAATTTCTTTCAAAGCACTCATCAGATACACCGATTTAAAAGAACCACACTGGCTTTTCTTTAGGAAGCACCCGGAGCATCTGACTTGCTACTGATAGGGTCTCCATAAGTAGCGTTCTAATTAAGCCCACACACACAGTACTGTTTCCAAGAACACTGCTGGACTGGCACTGAGGAGCAAGCGCACTAAGCAGGAGCTTTCCGGAGCATTTCAATGACCCCATGTGGCCTCTGTGCGGCCTCCCATCCTGCTCTCTTAGCATTGCCATTGGCATCACAAGCCACGTGCCCATTCACCCAGTGTGCCCCTGGATTCGTGTATGAGATGCCTGCACTAAGCCTTCGGTCTGGTCATGCTTCCCCGTTCTGGTCAGAAAAAAAAAATGCTGGCAAACCAAAATAGTACCCTTCTCCCAGCATGGAACCCTACCTCAGGCTGGGGGAGACAGCCAAAGTGGGAATGGGGAGCAACAGTGTCTAGCACTATAGAAAGAGAGTGACAGTGGGGACAAAGGTAGCCAGAAAGGGCTAGCCCTCAGATCAGGCATCCAAACCTGGTCATGCTACTTCCTGGCTTGCATGGCTTTAGCAATTTACCTTTATTTCGCCATCGCTCAGTTTTCCCCCCTCTGTAAAACAGGGTACCACAGTCCCTGCCCTGAAGACAGATTTCACTTAAAATATGATACGTAATAAAAATCTTAATGTATTGTGGCACTTAGAGTTCTCGTCACAAGCTTTTTAAGTAAACAATGGGTAGGCTGCTGGCAGGGGTGATTCTGCATGCGTCATTACTGCTAGAGTGGATTGTGGAAGTACACAGGATACATTTGCTTTAATTTTTAATGCCTCATAAAGCACATAATGCGTTGTAGGGAGTCAGCATAGAGAAGAATGAAAAGCAAGCAACCTGGCGGTGTTGTACATAGAAGCCGACAGTGGCAACCCCACCTTCCTCTGGCTTCCCTGCCTACAGCTGTTTCTTCTTCTTCTTCTTCTTCTTCTTCTTCTTCTTCTTCTTCTTCTTCTTCTTCTTCTTCTTCTTCTTCTTTTCCTCCTCCTTCATTTAAACAAATGTGCTTTGGGTATGCAAATCACTGTATGCAGATTTCTGTGTGCAAAATACAGCATAGAAAAATGGCCTTCTTGCCAAATAAGATAGGAGCTGTTGGCTACCATCGAGTGAAATGGTAGCAAATTCCGGATGCCTTCCCTACTGCTCTTTCTAACAATGTATGGGGTGAGCAGATTTTTGGCATGCTGAACTGAACTATTTTGGCTTTAGGTTGTGTGTTCTTGTGATAAAAGTGTGCTTATTGAAGCCTGTAACTACTTTTTGAAGCCTTAATAATGTGTCGTGGTATTTAATTTAGCATTTCACAACAGCGTGCCACCTCCAGCTAGCAAGCCCACTTGTTCTGAACTGACAGACGGCTTCACTTCTGAGGGCGGGTTGCTTGATTCACACGCTTCCTGCTTCCCACAAAGAATTGTGCTTACTCAGAGACTTAATTTTACATTTCAGAAAATGTTTCCTAATGAATGTAGTCTTTAGTAAGTGAAAGCAGTGCACGTCACACTGGAATGTTCTTTCTTCGGGGAGAGCAGGTGAAGCTAGCACCGAACTCTCAAGGCAATAGTTTATCATGCCTCACCAGTTCCAAACCCTCTCCCCACTGGCTTCTCTCAGGAGAGGAGGGGAAATAAAAATGTATCCCTAGGTGACTGGTGACAGGGCCTCTGGTCTCCCAGGCTTAGGCTTATTTTTGTCCACAATTATGCTCGAGATACCAGGCACCCCAAGCCAGTAGCCCAGATCACATACCTTTCCCTATTTTTTCTTTCCCTTACCCTCCCAGTACTTTTTTGTTCATTTGGGGGTACTTCAGACTTGTGACCTGCTGGAGATGTGGCTCAGAGGTTAAGAGCACTGACTGCTCCTCCAGAGGTCCTGAGTTCAATTCCCAGCAAGCACACGGTGGCTCACAACCATCTATGTGATCTAATGTCCTCTTCTGGCCTACAGGTATACATGCAGGCAGACAGAGCACTGTATACATAATAATAAATAAATATTTTAAAAAGACATTAAGATCAGAAATCTGGGGTGTGGTGGTGCCTGCCTTTAGTCCCAGCACTTAGAAGGCAGAGGCAGGTGGATTGCTGTGGGTTCGAGGACAGCCAGGGCTATTACACAGAAACCCCCGTCTTCAAAACAAAACAAAACAAACAACAACAACAACAACAAAAAACCTTGTGACCTTGCTAAATGAGATGCTTATTGACTTTCCAAAACTGAAGTTTCATTTAAAAGCATTCTCGGGACAATGCACACAGTCTGAAAGCAAAGATAACAGGGGTAAGCCTGCCATGGCCCCAGTGGCTAGAAAAGAGGCAAAGAAAATCTTCCCAGGGCCGTTTGTTCGAATGCTCATCCATGCATGCAGCTGTTGGTCCCTGCATGCATTTATTTATGCATTTATTCATGCGTACATTTGTTCACTTGACTTCCTGCTTACTATGTGCTGGGTATTGCCTTAGGCGCAGGAACACAAAGATAAAAATATTCCCAGCTATTGAGGAGTTCAGTGTCAACCCGAAGAGGCAGCTGCATGGGCTGCTGCTGCTGCTGCTGCTGCTGCTGTTGCTGCTGCTGTGAAAGCGTGCACTACCCACGCACGTGTGCACAGGGGAGTGGTCATGCATTGTGGCATACTAGCAGCCGTGGAGAGCTGCTTGGACCCTGGCAAAGCTTTGGAAGCTGAACAGACGTAATCCAGATAGGTGGGTCGGTGGGTGTAAAAGGAGCCCCAGAGACAGAGGAGACCGTGAGCAAGAAGGTCTGGTGGCCTGAGCAGCCAAGGCTCGAGAAGCCTTTTGGCTGAGAAATTTCTTTGACCTAAAAATAGATGATAGGTGAGTATGGGAGCCTCAACTTTATGTGTGTCTGCCTCACCTTTTAAGATTTCTAGTCCATGACACATGTTTGGTCACCTGTGGCTTGACCGGATATAACTACCACAGTCTGTGACCAGTCAGCTTGCTTCTAGCTTCCTCCTCCACTGACCTCAAAGGCTCTGTGGTGCCCACTCCCACCCATTTGAAACCCGCTCAGACAAAACCAAGAGCCTTAACCCCTAGAGCAAAAGGTTCTCAACCTGTGGGTCGTGACCCCTTTAAGGTCATATATTAGATATTCTGTATATCAGATAAACTCAGAACAGGAGCAAAATTACAGTTATGAAGTAGCAATGAAATTCATGTTGTGGTTGGGGGGGGGGGATCACCACAACATGAGGGACTGTATTGAAGGGTCGCAGCATTAGTAAGGTTGAGAACCGCTGGGCTAGAGCATAAACGCTGCTCTGATATGGCCCCTCCTGACGAGCTGGCTTTGATCATTTTCCACCCACTTCCCATACCTCGCACTGTCCCTTGGGTCCCGGCTCCCAAGCCCAGCCTGCAGCTTGTACCTCTCCTCCAATCCCACCTCCATTCCAGTAAGCAGCGGCAATGGGATGCTCCCCTTGTGGTCCTTGGGATGCTTCGCTTGTGGTCCTCAGGATGCTCTGCTTGTGGTCCTTGGGATGCTCTGCTTGTGGTCCTCAGGATGCTCTGCTTGTGGTCCTCGGGATGCTCCGCTTGTGGTCCTCAGGTTACTCCATCTCGGCTTGCCTTCCTGTCTGCCACCACAGTGTCAAGGACTCCATGGTTTAGGGTCCCAGGAGGACATGGGCTCTGAGTCTGGCTCAGAAGTTGGAGAAGCTTCCGAGGCTGCTTCCCTCCTGTGGTCGATGTGTGGCCCACCTTGACACTTGGGGTTTAGCAGGGCATGCTCAGTGAGGGACTGGCACACAGTCTGCAGACACCGGAGCTTGTTGTGGAGAACCGGTTTGTGAAGTTTAGGCAGTGCAGCCACCCATGTCAGCCAGTGGGCCTGAAAGCCTGGACACTAAAAAGTCCTTTGAGCAAAGCAAACGCTTACATATGTCTCTGTTAACATGCCACTCACTTTTGTGCTCTGTATCGATTCACTCGTTTCACATTTGCTGAAGTCTCAGTATTTGATACCTTGAAAGTTCAGCACAGGAGCTCTAAAAATGAACTTGGAAGCTAAGCAGAGACACTTACCTGTAATCCCAGCACTCAGGAGGCAGAGACAGGTGGATCGCTGTGAGTTCGAGGCCAGCCTGGTCTACAGAGTGAGGCTACACAGAGAAACCCTGTCTCAGAAAAAAAAAGAAAAGAAAAGAAAAGAAAAAAGAACTTGAAAGCGTTTGGAAGGTTCCCCCCCAGCCCAAGATCTCACAACCTTTCAGGGGAAACGAGGCCATCAAATCCAAAACCAGGTGAGACCCTCACCACTCAGTTCGTGAATCAGAATGAGGCAGGGACTTGGGGTTGTATTCAGGTAGGGCAGCCAGAAGGGCATCTGATACAGAATGGCAGGATGTAAATACAATCAATACAGTCAATACAGGCCAGGAGAGATGAGACTGCTTACAGTGTGACAATGGGTTAGTGCAAAGGTGTGGTGGGTGGACCTGGAGAGACTGCAGCTGGCCAAAGCATCGGAAGAGCAGACTGGTACAGATGGAAGATGCATCACACTGTGTATTTGGGGACACCTGGAATTCTGTATACTCAGCTGGCTGCAAAGCTTTCAGGACGCAATGGCTCGTCTTTTCATTGTCCCACATTCACACTGCACAGCCACACAGCCACAGCCAGGACTACAGGGGGAAAGGTGAGAAGGACAATGAGACTTTGTGAAGATTTGCAAGTAGAGCCAGTCGGTGACACCTGGGGCTATGCTTTATATGTGCTGGGGAGTTGCATTATTCAAAACATAACATAGCCGGGTGTGGTGGTGCAAGCCTTTAATCTCAGCACTCAGCAGGCAGAGGCAGGCGGATCGCTGTGAGTTCGAGGCCAGCCTGGTCTACAAAGCGAGTCAACAAGGACACGTGAGTTGCGTGACAGAATGTCATTCAGTAAGCCTTAATGAAATGACTCTAGCTAGATACAAGCCGGATGGGCAGTCTGGCCACGTGCTGTAAGACCATGCAGGAAGCCAGTCATTGCAAATGTGGCCACCAAAGCCATTTACAGTCTGGGACAAGGTTGAAAAAGGCACGTGGGTGTGACCACAAACATTAGATTGATTAGGAAGTCAGGGATATAGGCTCATGACTGTAACTTGTCAGAGACCGAGGATCCAGAACCTTTTCCTTTACTCGCACTCTGAATGGAATAGAGATCCGACACCAGGAATCCAGTGAAGCCTCTGGCTGCTCCCACCATCCCCAGAAAAGAAACACTTGAAAGTCTGCCCAGATCTTGTAATCTTATTAATCTAACAAAGAGACTCAGTAACTGCCTCAACCAGGAGGATCAGTGTTTACCATGTAATTTGCAACAATCTGATAAAACACACCCCCCTGCAAGCAAGGCAAACACATGGCAGAAAATGGTGAAAGCTGATTAAGACTAAAGTTTCTGGGTAAATGTTTGCTCACCTCCCCTGCCCCTGGCTTCCCTGCCTGGCCCTGTCATCTCCCAGTTCAAAGGTACCTGGTATATAGATAGCATCTTCTGGTCTTGCCCTCCAGGGATCTGCCCCATGGTGCTGGCCGGGAGAGATGGCCCCTTAAAGGGAATCTTGCTAGGCAGCCCTGAGGTTCTTCTGTCTTGTAGATCTTAGATTCCTTCTCCCTTTGGTCTGTAGGGACAGTGGAGTTTGACAAGAGCATCAAAGCCTGGTTCCATGTAGACCGAATCTCACACGAGAATGAGCCTTTGGTGAATACAGCAGAAAAAGAATTTACCAGTGTGAGTGGGATTCCCTGAAGTGAGGCAGCGAGGTTTTGGTAAGTTACCACAGGGACAATCTGAAGGTCCCACCCCCAAACTATGCCCAGGCACCCCTTCCTGATGAGGCCAGCAGAGCAGCAGTCAGCCCAGGTCTCAGGTCTCAGTCCTCAGATTTAAATGACAAGTCTCCCCTTTGCTTACACAGAGAGACAGAGAGAATGAGAATGTGCAAGTCTTCCTGCCCCACCCACCTCTGAACTCTAAGCACTACAATTTAGACTGGCTCTCTAAGGCAGGAGGGAACCATGTGTGCTAGCCTTCTGCCTAGCCTGGACCCCACAGAGATTCCTTAACAAGGCACGATAACCGTCCGTTCTTGTCACAGGCGTGGCTGTGAATTGAACTCATCCCCCTAAAGGCACAGTGCCTCAGTACGGGCATGCTACCTCTCCCGAGGCCTACCATTTCGCAGGCCGGTGGACACCTGGCAAACTCCTGAAACTCAGCCCTGAATGAAAATCACAACAGCCACGGGCAGTATTTTGAAAATAAACCTGTTTGGAAATAACTAACGAAGGCCTTAAAGCTTCAGGAGTGATGTAAAAACGAGTGGAAAAGCTCAAAACACCTTTCCCTAAATCAGAGTGACTGAATCTGTCCCCAGCAGCTTGGTCCTTTCCTGAAGCCAGCCTGCAAGGGCACATCCATCACCTGCAAACATGTCATTGGTCTCCTGCCACAGAAAGTGACTGGCATTTCCTCCCGACCTGTGTTCTGCTGCCCCTCAGCCAAAGTGCCTGCCAGGCTGTATTAAGAGAGAGGTGACGCCACTGACACAGATGGCCATGATGCCTGCTGAGTAAGGAAGCGAGGCAGCCCCTCCCGCTGTGAAGTACACTTCCAAGACATGGGCACTCCCTCCACTGGGGCTCACAGGAGACAGATGCTAGCCAGGAGCTGGGCACCTGCCTGGGAGAAGTGGGGGGAAGCCTATCAGCAGCTAAAAAGCTGGGCCTGCCTGTTCTGTTTGGGAGCGCACCTTTCCTAGGGTCTCTGCTGCATGAGCCTAGTTCTCTGAAAGTCTCTCCAGGGGCTGCTTCTTATACAGCGGGTGTTCTGAGGGTAGCTAAGTGTCTCAGCCACAGGAACATGGAACTTGCATTGTGGCGGTGCCCAATTCTGTATCTAGTATACCCACTGAGTTTCCTTGTCCCTCAGCAGAGTGGTTTCCTGCCTGGCCGGGATTTCTGAGGGGTCCAGGCTTCTCTGCTCAGCACCATGCACTGAGGATCAGACAGTTTCGGAGTCAGAGTCCAAGCCAATAGAGAATACTTCCTAGCTTCTCCAGGCGCCACCCCCTCCCGTCTTGCCCAGGGTGCGATGACAGCATTTACCTTTTTAAAATATTTTGTTTTAAGTTTTATTTCATGGGACTGGAGAGATGGCTCCACAGTTAAGAGCACTGGCTGCTCTTCCAGAGCACCTGGGTTCAATTCCCAGCGACCACAGCTCACAACTGTAACTCTAGTGAGGACCCAGTGTCCCACACACAGACATACATGAGGCAAAACACCAATGCACCTAAAATAAAAAAGAAATAAAATTTTAAGAAGATTTACTTCATTTAAAAATTATGTGTGCCAGGTGTGTTGGTCTTTAATCCTAGCACTTGGGAGGCAGAGGTAGGTGGCTCTCGTGAGTTCAAGGTCAGCCTGGTCTACAAAGAGAGTCCAGACCAACCAAGGCTACCCAGAGAAACCCTGTCTTGGAAAAAAAATCACTTGTGAATGTGTGGACATGTGCACAGGAACGCAGGTAATGTTAGTCCCACTGACCCAAATCATCATGGTCAAATTAATTATAGCAAACAATTCACTAAAACAATCTTTTTTATTTGTGTACATGGTCAGCCTACCCCTGAGGCAGGGTTAGAGAGGTCAGCATCAGATATGAGAAAGACAGGTTTTTAGATCTCTAGAGTAAGGGGGTTCCAAAAGAGGGAATGGGAGCGGAACAGAAGCATAACGCCTTAGTCATAAGAACCTTCAGAAACACAGACATGGCTGCAAGGTGGTGATGACGTAGTCAGAACAGCAGAGAGTCACAGCAAACTTTTGAAACAAATATAAGGGTTGCAAGGTAGTTATAAACAACTTTTCGAAACAAAAAACATGGTTTTCATTTCTAGAACATGATTTAAGGTTACAGTGGGGCATAGCCCAATCCTTGAGAAACAGAGGCTTAATCATAGACAGAGAGGAACCTAGTTTGTCTTCATTGTAAAATGCCTTTTTAAGCCTAAGATGGAGGCAGGCTGGCTCATCAGTCCCTGCAGAGGCCAGAGGCTTTGGTCTCTTGGAGCTGGAGATCAAAGGTTACAGAGGTGGTAGGTATGCCACCCAATACGGGTGTTGTGAACTGAGCTCAGCTCCTCTGCAAGGACAGTATGCTGCTGAGCCATCTCTCGAGCCACTAAAAATATTTTTAAGTTACATTTTGTTTATTTATCACGGGTGCGAGGGAGCGTGTCACAGCACACAGCGCAGAGGTCGGCAGCAGACAACTCGTGCGAGTCAGTGCTCTCCTTCCGCCATGTCGATCCTGGAGAGCATCCATCCGGCCCTCGGGTCATCAGGCCATCTGGCCAGCCCCACAGCACTTACCTTTAAAGGAAGGTGTGCAGTACAGAAATTGCTCATAACAGCCCCTGGACTCTTTTCTTGGCAGAGTGTCTTTAAAAGGCCACCATGGGGCGTCTAGGAGACTCCCAGCCACCGGGGATGAAGACCTTCCCACTTGTTCCCCGTGAGTTTCAGGCAGGGTGTGAACCCCCCAGCTGAGTCCAGGCTCAGAGCACTTATATGTGCGTTCTACGCGCCTTGGGAGGGACCCTGCACACCCTCTTGAAGGACTCTTCTCTGAAAAACCCTCTCCTTTGCAAATTCTCCTTTCAGAGTGGCTCTCGCGGCTTCAAAGAAAGGTCTGCAGGTATCCTGTGATCACAGATGGAGAACGTAGGGCCCTGTGTGCTCGCTTGCTCTCTGTTGCTGTGATGAACACCATGCTCAAAAGCAACCTGGGAAAGGGACCGGTTTACTTGACTTCTGCGTTATCACAGCCCATCTTTGAGGGGAGCCAGGGTGGGAAGTCAAGGCAGGAACTGAAGAAACCATGGGGGAACACGGGTAATTGGCTCCCCATGACTTGCTCAGTCTGTTTGTTTGTTTGTTTGTTTTAAGATTTATTTATTATGTAGAGTATTCCACCTGCATGTACACCTGCAGCCCAGAAGAGGGCACCAGTTCTCATTATACATGGTTGTGAGCCACTATATGGTTGCTAGGAATTGAACTCAGGACCTTTGGAAGAGCATCCAGTACTCTTAACCTCTGAGCCATCTCTCCAGCCCCTCAGCCTGTTTTCTTATAACAACTTAGCACCACCTGCCTGTGTTTGGCACTGCCTGCAGTGGGCTGGGCCCTCTCACATCAATATTCTATCAAGAAAATGCCCCATGGGCTTGCCTACAGGCCTTTCTGTTGAAGACGGTTCCTCGGTTTATATTCCCTCTTCCCAGATGATCCCAGCTTGTGTCAAGTTGAAAACAAAAGCAAGTGGCAGAGCTATGAATGACACTCATGGATTCCAGGGCCCGGCAGCCTTGCTGGAAAAGTGGTCAGGCAGCCTTGGCTGTCACCCTGGCAAGGCCACAGAGCACAGCGCCCCCCGCCCCACAGGTGTTTGTCCTCTAAAAGCAGCTCATTTGGGGATGGCCTGTTAGCTGAGCAGACCAGGAAGCCTGGGAGTAAGTCACTGCATAACTATTAGGAGACTAGAAGATCACGAGCCACAAGTGTGACCTCCTTAAACCCTGCCTGAGTTCATTGCCTGTGAAGGTGTCCCCACCCACTTTCCTCATCCATCTCAGGCTCCTGGCCACACCTGTGCCCCAAACTGTCTCTTCACATACCTGAAAGCCCAGCGCAGGGCAGGACAGCCTTTGCATACCGCTGCTGAGCCCTATTGGGTCAGCACCACTGTCCATCCTCTTCCTGCTCCCCCCGGCCTCCGTTTACCCTCCATTGCTCTACGAAGCCGGATGGGACTTTAACCCCAGTTTGATGAGACTGAAACATATAGCTGCCCTCTAACCCATGTCTTCTATATCAGCTGCAGCCACAGTAGCACCCATCCTTCTGAGGAAAATGGGGTGGTCCACAAGACCCTGCCCCCACACCTCACCTCTTCTCCCCTGGCACCTGCAGCCTTCAGAAACTCTCATCCACTGCTCAGCTGTTCCTGCCACCCTCCTGAACTGGCTTGTCATCTTCCTCTCCCTCCCTCCAACCCTGCCTTGTTCTCTGATCTTCTGTCGCCATGGCTGAACCAGTCTTGATCGGACCACATGCACCCATGGACAAGGTTACTTTGCCAGCCTCTGTAAACACGATGCCCTCACCTACGTCCTCCCCGGGGCTTTCCTCTACCCCTCTGCAAGATTCTCAGTCTTGGCTCAGACTCCCCTCCTCATGTATGAACCTCAGTATTCCCCTAGTCTCTTAGATGGACTCTTTAGGTGTTTCATCCCTGCTCTTTGTGATCTGCCCTCTGCATGGCTCAAGCCAAGACCCATCCCACACTGGCTCTCTTGAGCCCTCCCCTGTTCTTGGTTCTAAAACATGAAAGTCCCTCAGCCTGGAAGACCCAGCCACCTCCCAGCTGCCCAAAGCTTCTCCATTGTCCCAAGCAGCTCCTGTGCCTCTTCGCCTTTCCCGGAAGCAGCTACACTCAGTCTCTAGCGTTCAGATTACAACATCTCATTGCCCCTCGGGCCAGTTGGCATCACGAGGCACTGTGGTTTGTCTACATATTGGTCTCCTGCACAGCCAGAATGTTCTTCCAAGACCCAGGTAGATTTGGCACATGATAGAAGTGGGCTGGAGTGTACACCTGGCGCCCATGCTCCTGCCTCGCCACGGAAGAGCACTCCCTGTCTGTGAGGAAGAACTAATCTCTAATTCCATCGTCTCTTCTCCAATGCTGAGGGCAGGAGCCTGGGCTACAGGATCAGATGGTCTAAGGTTCAAATCCTGACTCGCTCACTTAGAAGTTAGGGGTCTTTGGACAAGACAAGTGACCTCGCTGTGCCTTGGTTCCCTATGTGTAAAATGGAGTGGCCGCGCCCACCTTCTGGGGGTCTGATAAACCTGTGCAGAGTGAACCTTTGAAAGTCAGAACTATCACCCCAGTGGGCCTCTTGGTAGCATAGACTAGTTTAAACAGGATAGGATTGAATACAATAATACTGGACACTATGCTTGCTACAGAAACAAATTGGGGAGAACAGGCTGAGCACAGGGATAGCCACAGGAAAATCCCAGTTCCTCCTCTAATCTCACTGACTGACAACAAAGTGTGTGGAGTGTCTTAGGGTTTCTGTTGCTGTGATGAAACACCATGACCAAAAAAGGAAGTTGGGGAGGAAAGGGTTTATTTGGCTTAGACTTCCACAGCACTGTTCACCCTTGAAGGGAATCCAGACAGGAACTCAAACAGGGCAGGAACCTGGAGGCAGGAGCTGATGCAGAGGCCATGGAGGGGTGCTGCTTACTGGCTTGCTCCCCACGGCTTGCTCAGCCTGCTTTCTGATAGAACCCAAGACCACCAGCCCAGGCATGACATCACCTACAATAGGCTGGACCCTTCCTCATCAATAACTAATTAAGAAAATGCCTTACAATCAAATCTTATGGCGGCATTTTCTCAATTGAGGTTTCCTCCTTTCAAATAACCCTAGCTTGAGGCAACTTGACATAAGACTTGTCAGCACAAGGAGGGTAAATAGTTTAAAATGGAAACTCAGGCATCTCTGCAAGACTCTTGCTCTACCTTGCAATGCTGTCAACTACCACAAGCAGCCTGCTGCTCTCCCACTAAGGAGAAATAAATCAAAATTCCAATTCTATTTAAGGCCAAAAGGACCAAGGTTAGAAGGGCAGGTTAGCCCTGAGTTCCCACGGGAGACTCCCACTGACACGAGCAAAGGTGACTTTCCCTCTACAGGGCTCAGGCACAGTGGTGCTTAGCACAGCCGTTTTGGGAAGCCAGCAGTGCTCTGTATCCCTGTGACTGTGAGAAAAATGGCTGGTAAGAGCTTAGATCTGCACAACGCAGCCTTCTGGATGAAATCCGCAGGGAAGACAGAGCCTTTAGACATTACAGACTTTCTCAATATTATTATCACTCTATAAATATCTCACGCCCACGGTGTATCAGGTGCCACGTGGGAAATACTAGAGTTGGCTGGAGATTTTCTTAAAAGACACATAGCTGCACCATATGCTATTCATCTTGAATAATATTTATGTACATGCCAGAGAAGCGAAGATTAGCTGTGTCAATATGTATAGGGAAAAAATCCCACAAAAGAGTCTGTGGGGCGTGTTTTATCCACACTTACCACCAAAGGCATTTGACTAATTTTTTCACTTCTTTAAGAGCTTTTTCCACCTGTGGGTGAGGACCTACTAGAGCAGAAATGAGTGGGAGCTTTTGCAGACCTCAGGGATCTCCTACTGGGGCCATCTGGGTTCTCCGTAGCTAAAAGGAGCTCTGACAGCAAGCCGTCCCTATCATTGTACATGAATGGGACTTGAACACAGCTCGTTCCTTTTCCACAGGAGACCCAGAAGAATAAACAAGCCCTACAAATATGATCCCACGTGCAAGTTACACAGAGGCACCATGCAAATGGCCAGTCGGAAAGTTTAGGCAGACGGGCGCTAAGGGCTGAACTGTGTCTCCCACCCCACTGTGGAAGCACTAACTTCAATTTGAAGGTATTTGGGGATGGGGCCCCTGCAAGTAATTAGAGGGAGGCATGAGGGTTGGAACTGCCTAATAGTACCCGTTAAGAAATGACACTAGCCAGGCACGAGGCCGTGCACAGCTGTCATCTGGCACTTCAGAGGCTGAGGCAGGAGGATTGAGAGTTCCAGTGTGCACTATAGAGTGAGAATACGTCTCAAAACCAAACAAACAACTAAAGAATCTCAGTCTCCTCCCCTGCCCCTCTCTCTTGCACACCCTCACCCCCTCTCTGTCAGTAAGTATATATTAGGAATCAGCCATCTACAACCCAAGAGAGGCCCCACACCAGGACCCTCACCAGAGCCCAAACCACGCTGGAGCTGGTTTGGGTAAGCCTCAGAGCACTGAGAAGATACAAGCCTATTGTTCAGCTCCTTGGTCTTTGTGGTGACTTGTCACCGCAGCCTTATGTGACTAATACAATCAGGTGCTTAACGCTTTGTGCTTTCATCCTAAACAGTGACAAGATCAAGCTCGGCGATCACATTGAGCAGACATCCGAGTGGCCGACCTGGCAGAGGTGATTGTTAAGGACTGAAAGACACACAGCTAGCTTCGAGAATCAGTCCCCAGCCAAAAATACGGAATCGGCCAATTATTTGGAGCCCGGATCGGGTTTAAATAGACTAACGCCAGTGACAATGAAATCCTGTGACAATGCTCTTGAGCGCAGGCGGGAGGAGAGAGGGACAACTGAGTGGGGTACATATGAATGGTGCTCTTTCGATTATGCAGTTTCATTTTAATTGCCAAGTGTCTGGCTGAGCCAGTTATTAGTGAAATTTATTTTTGTAATAAAAGCTCTTTGTTAAATCACAGTTTTGATAACAATGACGTGAACTAGATTTTGCTCTCATAAATAAGATACCGCAGTACTTTGTAACTTTTGAAAAAGAAAAAAACAAAAACAAAAACAAAACAGAAAACAAAAAGCTGCAGCCTGCTCCAAATGTTCATTCAACCATTAAGCAGAAAAGCAAGTGACTTGGTTGGAGTGTAGGACTCAGAAAGACCTTGTTAGGACAAGCGTGGGGCTTTCCAGGCTCCAGGAACCTCAGGTTTTGGATTCAATTTGACCTCTACACAGCTGTGTGACCTGGGGCAGATCTCTTGCCCTTTCTGGGATTTAGTTTCCCCACTGTTTAAAAAAAAATGATGATGATGATAATGATGTAAATCAAGAAAGCAAATAAAGCTAAATGTCCCTGCTCTCCCAGGCCTTTGAAAGTACGGCTCCACTCAGCAGCAGGCAGTCCCAAAAGATGAACTCTCTTGCAGCAGAAAACCAAGGCTTAGGAACAGAACTGAAGCACAGAAGCCACACACCCAGGAATGGGAGCCTCAGTTCCTCACCACTGCTAGCCCCTCCGAGCAGCACCAGCTTATGCCCTCGCGTCACGTGGGCAGCCAGGCGCGTCCAACACTGAGCCTATGGAAGGACCTGGGTGGAAGTGTCTGGAACAGAGGCACTGGAAGAAAGGTAGCCCGAGGAAGGGGCACGTGCAGAGGTCCCCAGACAGCGTCACTTGGATCCCAGGGTAAAGATTCTGCTCAGTTTTCTGTCCTGCCAGGGACTGGAAAAACTTTAATTCCAGTGAGCAGATAGCTGCTTGGAGCCAGGAGTGAACCTGCACACTGCAGCATTGAGGTGGCTCAGAGAGACAGAGCAGAGCAGCAGCTCCTAGGTGACCTTCCCCCAGCGGGTCTGGGTACGCTGGGGCGTGGGAAGCCATCGCAGATGCAGTTTCCCAGGAGGCCTTAGCAAAGCTGTGCTTCCTCACAGACTCAGAGCAGAGGCTGGTTTCTCCTGAGGCCTCTCTCCTGGGCTTGTGGGTGGTCATCTTGCCTGTGTCTTCGCTTTTCCTTCTGTGTCCCAGGCTCCTCCTGCCCTTATAAGAGACTAGTCTCCCTGGACTTTGACAACAAGGGTGCTCATCTGTAGTGAGAGAAAGCTCTCGTGGTGCCTCCATCTTAGGTTTAAAAGCCATCTTATAGTAAAGACAAACTAGGTTCGCTACTGTTCCATAATTAATTCTGTTTCTCAAGGATTGGTCTATGCCCCAACTATAGCCTTAACTACAAATGGTTCCGTAGTGCATGTTCCAGGAATGACAACCATGTCTTTGTTTCCAAAAAATGCTTATAGCTATCTTCCAACCCTACCTTTGTTTCAAAAGACTATAGTGACCACTTCTGACTACCTTGTTATGACTGACTACCTGTTGTTATGACTACCTGTTGTTATGACGACTACCTTGCTATGTCCACCTTGCAACCATGTCTTTGTTTCAGGAGCCTGTGTAGGACTAACTTGTTATGCTTCTGTTCTGCTCCTGTAACCTCATCTATTTTGCCCAACAAATCTCCTATTTGGAAATCTGCTACCCCCAAGCTATAAAAGCCTTGTCTTTCTCCTTCCATCTTTGAGATTAACAGTGGCATGGAGGAGACAATGCCACATGGACAGAAGAGCAACTATCCAGGGTGGGAGGAACTTTGGGGGATGCTGGGCATGCTCACTCTCTTGATGGTAGGCATTGATTCTCAGATGATTCGCACCATCAAAGCACCAAATTGCATGAGTACACACACACACACACACACACACACACACACACCTAGATTAGAAACATGCTAGTATGGTTTTTAAAAAGTTAAAAACTGTGGCTTGGTATGAAGATGCTGAGGGGACACCACCAGGCCACTCACCCCCACACAGGTTCCTGAAGTGATCAAGGATTCTGAAGTGCAAAGTTCTCCCAAACCTGTCCTGTCCTGGTCCTCTCTTTGTTTCTCAGGGTGGCTTGTGTGAAGTGACAATCACGATACTGATGTAGGGTACCATGGAGGCCACGTAATGACCATTGTAGGCTAAGAGGAACTAAATACCTGTGACAGTCCCAGACAGTGCCAGGGGAGAAACAATTTTCTCGTACCTGCTGGGCCTCTGCCTGCCACTTAGTCCAGAGACACAGGGATCCTGACATGAAATGGTCTCTGGCACACAAGCACAGCCAGTGGCATTCACAGGCACAGTGGCCATCCTACCCTCATCTTCAGCACACCCAGCTGACAGGGTCTCACTCAGGAGCCCACCCTCACCAGCTCTGAAGAGATTGCTTTGGGATTCGTGGGGTGGGGTGGGGGGTTGGGGCCTTTCCTTCAAGCAAACAGGTTTTAGCCATTTGGAAAGCTCATTGAGAAGCCAGGCACAGTGGCTCATGCCTTTAATCCCAGCACTCCGGAGGCAGAGCTAGGAGGCTCGCCTTGAGTTCAAGGCCAGCCTGCTCTATAAAGCAAGTCCAGGACAGCCAAGGCTAACACAGAGAGACCCTGTCTCAAAAAACCAAACAAAGAAAAAGAAAAGAAGAGCCGGGCGTGGTGGCGCACGCCTTTAATCCCAGCACTCGGGAGGCAGAGGCAGGCGGATAGCTGTGAGTTCGAGGCCAGCCTGGTCTACAAAGTGAGTCCAGGATGGCCAAGGCTACACAGAGAAACCCTGTCTCAAAAAACCAAAAAAAGAAAAAAAGAAAGAAAGAAAGGAAAAACTTACTGAGTCCTTTGGCTGCACACACACACGAAGTCAGAGCAATACAGAGGTCATGTGGCTTCTGCAGAGCATGACTGGCAAGTCTATGAAGCACCCCATAGGTAAGTAAAAAAAAGAAAGAAAAACACACTGAATTTATATTTTAAAAATAAGCCGGGCATGGTGGCACACGCCTTTAATCCCAGCCCTCAGGAGGCAGAATCAGGCCAATCGCTGTGAGTTCGAGGCCAGCCTGGGCTACAAAGCGAGTCCAAGACAGCCAAGGCTACAGAGAGAGAGAGACCCTGTCTTGAAAAACAAAAAAATAAAATAAAAATAAAATAATAATAATAAATAAATACGATATTAGCTGAAGGACCTTTAAGAGGAAACTCAGAAATACATTTGAAAAGACAGGAAGTTAAGAGTGTTGACCCAGGACAAAAATGGAGTGCCCCTGAGGGGGGCAAAGCATTCAGGATGGTCTTTTGTCCCTTGGGCTTTTTAACTTTTAGAACACAGGACAGAATTCCTTTGATCTCAGAGGGTTTGCTTCCTCCTTGGAGACAAACTGTTCCACCAGCAAGTAGAACAGGGGTGAGGAGTCCCCAGAGGCAGTGCAGGCCGGACATGGCAATGTCAAGCAGAAAACGCCAGTGCACTCTAGCTGCATGGTGAGGCAGCCTCTCACCACCATCAGAGGCATCCCCCACCATCTTTGCACTTATTTGTCATCTCACTGCCATCCCTGTCCTGTCTGGACACGTAGGAGCCCCTGGTGCTGAGGCTCAGATGACAGCCTGCTTTCTCCATCCATTTGCCTGCAAGATAAGCAGGCCTAACTAACTCAGGGTGCCGAAGTGTGTGTGTGTGTGTGTATGTATGTGTTTTCTGTACATGTGTGTGTGCAGGTTCATGAACCTGTGCACATACATGATGCAGAGGCCAGAGGAAGACTCTGGGTCTCCTCAGTCACCTCCACCTTATTTCCTGGAGACAGGTTGTCTCACTGAACCTGGCTAGAGCTTGAGGTTTTTAAGCTGCAGCCAGAAAGATCTAGAAACCTTCTGGACCCTGCCCCAGCAGTGTCAGGGTTCCAGGCACAAGTGGCCACAGCTGACTTCATGCATGGGTGCTGGAAGATCCACGCTCAGGTCCCTATGCTTGCACAGTTCGTGCTTTGACCCATGGAGCCATCCTTAGCCCAGGAGTAGGTACTTCCTGCCCTCCAAGAAAAAGACTGTCCGCGAGGGAAAGCTAAGGAATGCACCATTTAGGAGACTTTGGGTGGGAAAGGTGCCTGCTCAGATCTGGGAATTTGGCCAGGAAAAAAATTACCCTCACAGCCCTGCTGGCATGCAGAGACAGTGCATGACCAGAGAAGCCATCAGGAAGGACCATGCCAACTGTAAGGATACAGTTATAAAAAAACAAAACAAAACCACCAGGAATGGGGAGAAGACTTTCACTGTAGGTGAGAGAACAGCCAGAGGCATCTGGAATAGTCCAGATTAGAGAAAGAAAAAAACAAAACAAAACAAACTGGCTAGAGGCAGGATGTGGAAAAAACAGGTGTGTTATAGGAGGGCGGGCCGCTGTGGGCTGGGAAGCCGGTGAACTGGGGCAGCCTGGGAGTTTAGGGTAGAGGAAGAGGCCAGGATGCTAGTGTGGACTTTGAAATGCATATGTGAATAGAGACTGAGGGAGTCTGGAGGCCAACATGGCCTTTGATATGTAACAAGGAAAGTGGCCCTCACTGGCAGGCAGGTTCCTGAGGAATGCTGTGTGTGCACCTGCGAGCTTTTATCTCTCAGCCAGCAGTTCTTTTATATAGTCTAGCTTGAGCTGAGCCAAGACTCTTATTTTGGGGTTCAAATTTGGACCAGACACCAACCTCTCTTTGGAAAGGTCTCCTGACACCCCCTTTCTCCCAGACCTATACTATACTATCCACATTGCGGGGGGGGGGGGTTGCTTTTGTTCTTTTAATTGGTTTTCGGTTTTGAGACAGGACCTCACTATGCATGCCAGGCTGCTCCGGAGCTTCCTATGAATCCTCAAATGACCTTGAACTCACAATCCTCCTGCCTCAGCCTCTTCCGTGTTGGTGTCATAGCTTTCAGCCACCACACCTGATCCACATTGGTCCTTTGTTTTTCTTGAGGAGGATACACAGGCTCAATGGCTCTTGTACCAGGGGATAGCTAACCTGTGGCTTATCTTGGCAAAAAACCGGGCTGCCCAAGAGTAAAAAGGAGAAAATTACAGCAATAAAGGAGTAAACCTCACACTGCGTCCGTCTGTGCATCTGAAAGCCTATGCTCCGTTACAGAAGACAGTCCCAGAAGGCCTCAGGGTGACCTTGTATTTGCTGTGTACGTGAAGATAACTTTGAACTTCTGACCCTCCAAATGTGCTACTGCGCTGTTTCCGCAGTTCTGTGGGTCAGACTCAGGACCTCGTGCATGCTGGACAAGTAGCCAATGTCTGCGCTACATCCCCAACCCTGTATTTCTGTGATTGTCTGAAAGAGAGAAACGGCAGGGAAAAGAGAGACAAGTGTGGTCAGAGCCCTGTGGGAAAGGGACTGAGCTATAGAGGGTCTGGGGGAAATGCTATACATTTTGTGTGTGGGAGGGATGGGGGGTGACCGTGTTGAACTTCTCAAACAGCACTGGATAGATTAGTTTTCTTGTGTGTGAATTATACCTCAGTACAGCTGGCTGGAAGTCACTATGGGGAAAGAAAAGTGACAGTCACATGCTCAGTGCTCAGCATGGCCTGATCTCAGTCCCTCCCTTAATGGTTAATTGTCCCTGGGGAGAACTCTAAGGAGTGGCTGACCCTGAGGCAGTTAGAGAGGCTTCCTGCCAGAGGTGACATTCCAGCTAAATTGGGACGGGGTGCGGCACCTGCCAGTGAAAGACCAGGAGCATGCTGGGAAGCAGAGGCAGAAAGCAGCACGGCTTTAGGGAGGAATTTAAGGAAGGACGCATGGTTTGCTTTTCTTAGAGAGAAATGTATGTGACAGCTGGTAAGTCAGGGTCCCCTCGGGTCTTGACAGCTCAGAGACTTGGGCTTTGGATTCTCCTGAGGCAGCAACAGTTGCTAAGAAGCAAGGCCATTGGATTTTCATTTTAGAAGATTCCTGATGGCAGACACAGAGGCCTTGGGGGCTCATACGCCAGGTTGGTTTACATTTTGCACTTCAAGTGCACAGCTATGGCTTCGAGAAGCCTTAAAAAGCAACCACTGTTTTCTGTCACCATTATGTCAAAAGCAAGAGGAGGGAGCGGGGCTGCTGATGGGTTTTAATGCCCAGTGATGGGAAGGAAACAATCTCAGAGTGCAGAGCCTACCTTAAAGTCAAATTCATGCCCAGAACTGAGGAGGCAGAGGCAGGTGGATCTCTGTGACTTCAAGGCCATTCTGGTCTACATAGTGAGTTCCAGGCCAGCCAGGGATACATCATGAGAGCCTGTCTCACACAAAAAAACAAAAACAAACAAATCAATGCAGCTTCACAGAAAAGTTACCACTCACCTGAGGATTTCCTCAGGCTTGGCCCAGGTCCTTAGACAGGCAGGAGGTTGGGCACAGTTTGAATTCCTTATGGATTCCTCAGAAAAATATGCAACAAACAGCTTACATTCTAAGCCTCTCAGTGGAAGGGGAGCTGCTGGGAGCTGAAGCAGCCAGAGAAGGTTCTAGAACTCTACTATGTGGCCAGCCCAAATGGGATGTGTTTGTATATATGAGTGAATGTTCTGGATATTCTGGGGACTTCACAGTCTTGCTGTGTGTAAGGACCTTAGGTTGTTAGGGTGCCTTTAATAATTTTGGTACCTAGTGAACACATGCTGTAATGGTAACAGTTTGAAAATGTTGGGCAAAAGAAAAATTGTATTGAATTAATTTCAATGGACTCCTTTTCCTGTTTAAAAAAAAGTAAAGATAGACCCTGCGGCATGCGCCTGTGGGCCCAGTCACAAGTGTGGCTGAGCTGAGAGGATAATTTCAGACTAGAAGTTTGAGACTGTCTCAGAAAATAAAATAAAAACATGGCTACTATTAATAGAACTGTGAGGCACATACGTCGTGTCTCACATTTATGTCTTGTGATTTTTTGGGTAACTCCACAGGCTGGAATATAAGCAAAGGCAGAGCAGAGGAGCAGTAAGGGGCATGGTTATCTGTAGGGGTTCTAGGTTCGGCTCAGGAAGAACTCAAGGTCTTCCAAAGGGGGCAAGGCAGAGCAGCTATCATTCAGAGTGAATTTCTCTGCAGCCTTCTGCAAAATTAAAGATTAAGGGGCTGTGCTCGTTGTGGGAGGGATGAGGCTGAGGAGTAGAGGGTAGAGAAGTAACCATATTTTCTGGCGTATAAGATGACTTTTTAACCCTGAAAAGTCCGTACCAGAGTCAGGGGGTCGTCTTATAAGCCGAAGCTGGGTACTTAACTGCAGCTTGCTTCCCTTTACTTCATATGTCTGGCACATATAGTGGGGGGTGCCGTGGCCGATTCCCCGTTCTGTGCGGGGTGGGGGGGGTATGAAGCAGGGAGGAGCAAGCTGCACACATCTTCCTGTACCTGGAGGAGGAGAATGTGCACACGGATTGGCTCTCCACCAGAGCCCGCCCATTCGACTTGAAGGGCTGTGCCTCTTCGCGTTGAGTGTGGAACACACCTTAACGGGACAGCGTAGGCTGGCACTGGCTGTCTGCTGGCTTTTAATAAAGCTCCTGGCTGTCTGTGCCCTGCCTGCAAATAGACACAAGTGCAAGTCTGCTGCACAGGGTGTGCGTTGGAAGAGCTGTAGTCTTATATGGCAATATATTCCAAACTATAATTTAACTGGAAAAGTTGAGGGTCATCTTATATGCCCGGTCACTTTATACACTGGAAAATACAGTAGTTGCGGAGCACTGTTGGCTTGCAGTAATCCTTGGGACTTGGGGACAGAGAGCCCCTCCAGAAATCCGCTTCAAAAGCCAGAGTGTGTCAGAGAGAAAAGTCTGGAACACCCCAGGGATTGCTGCTGCTGGGCCACACAGTTCCCAACTTTGAGTTCCCCACCCCCACAGCCAGGTCACAGCTAGAAGGAGAGCATACCATGATGGTTGACCCTTGACCCTTCCCCTTCCTGGCCAGGGCTTGCTGTCCTTTCTGTCTAAGCCACAGGGCAGGATGCCCACGGGAACCTGGGGGCTGGTGAGTGGTAGATATGTCTTCTGTTCCTGAGCCACACTCCTAGTCAATCCGTGTGCACAGCTGAGACAGGGCACTTGGGGACAAGGGAGGAACACACCAAACTGTGCTGCAGTCTACATCTGGCTAGAGGAACCACTCAGGCAGTGCTGCAATGTTGGCGGATTTCAGTCCCATCTTACAGGTGGGCAAACAGAATCTGGGAAATGGGCAACAATATGTCCAGAGAGGCCAGGCATTTCCCAGTGAGCCTTGGCTTGGCTTGATACATTCTCTCTACACTGTCCACGGACAAAAGAAAAACATCATTTACAAATTTCTGTGAGCAGACGCTGTAGGACCTGGCCTCTCTTCTGGGATGCCACCTGCCCGTGCCCAGAATGGTAGCTTGGCAGCCTGGAAGTGCCCAGGCTTACAGAGCAGAGTAGGCCTGCAGCCAGCCCCTGAGGCTCTGTCCACCCAAGTAGAGACCTGAGCCCTGGAGATGCCATTTGTCAGTGTGACCAGCAGGGGGCAATCCAGGACAGTCAACGTCTCAGGCCACAGGCGTCACCAGGGAATTGTGTCCTCCATGCATACATTCAAGCCCATGTCCCCATTTTCCTCCTGTTCTTAAAGACTAGACTGCCAGATGTTTTCAACACATCAATGAATGGGTCAGAAGCTCTTGGGGTCTGGGGGGGTGTTCCTGGGGAGTCCCTTTAATCATTCAGCAGGGTGGGTTTTGTTCAACCCATTCCCTAATCAAACCCCTCACTCTAGGGTCTACATGGGAGAGAATTCAGAATGTCAGAATCCTGCCCCATCTCCTCCCCTTTAACACTCACAGTAAGGCTTGGTCTCCCTAGACCCAGGGAAAGTCTGGATGCAAGGCCAAGGTTAGGTGGGTCATGTTCATGCTAAAGCCAGCTTCAAACTAACTCAGAACTGCCCCGCACCAGCCGGGAGTAGAGGGAGCCTGGGGCCTAGAGATAGGTCTGTCCGGGTTATTCCTGACATTGAGCAGGAAAGCCCACTGTGCAGACATGTCACAGTAGTAGCAGAGTTAAGTGATGAGATGCCACACACAGCAGTGACTCCCACACCTGCTTAGGGACGTGGCGTGGTACTTGTAATGACTGTGTAAGGAGCGTGTTGTACAAAGCACTGTAATTAGTGGTGGTTTTACTCTGTGGACCTTTGCAGCTTCCTGCTCACTGTTGGGTCTTTCTTTTCTCAGGCAGGCTTGGCTGTTTCTTCCGCCATCAGTTTCTGCGAGAGTTTGCCCACCTAGACAGAGGTGGGGATGTCCTGCAGGGACCCTCCATCTCCTGCCCACCCAGGGCGTGTGGTCTAGGTGGTGCCTAGCAGCAGTGGTGAGCACATGCTTCAAGCAGACCCCACACTGGAACCTTGCACCCATCTGCCCCCACACAATGGGTTCCAACAAACCGCAAAGCAGCGAGCCTGGGCCCTCTCAATATGGTTGCATCTCCCAGATCCAGCCGTGACAGATGCCAGCCCTCAACCCCTTAGTCATGTGAGCCAGTACCCTCAGGCTTTTTCTTTAGCCCATTTGCATTAGGCTTGCCACCTACGCCTAAAAACCTCTCGGCTCTGATGGAAGTTTTCAGAGGGACTGAGGTTGGATAAGTATTAGGCAGATCTGAAAAGAATGGGATCATGGGCTCCCCTGGGCTAGATCTGTGGAGAGAGGAACACAAGTGTGGTGCTCACCACCAAGGCATGGCGCCAAGCCACCAAGACATGGCATTCTCAGAGGCGGAGAATGAGAAGGGATGTGTGTGTGTGTGTGTGTGTGTGTGTGTGTGTGTGTAAAGACACCAGTTGCCCTTTGCAAGTGACAGCTTGTGTCCTCCTTGGACACCCGCCTTGCTCTTGTGGGCCGCTGTGCGTGGGATGCAGAGAGCCCTTGGCCTGAGAAGGAGGCAGGTGGTCAACAGAAGGAGAGAGGAGGCAGAGTCCAGTATCCAGGCCCAGCTGCGTGGAGAGAGGGTGAAAGCATGGGGATTGAAAAACAAGGGGTCTGGACAATCCCAGAGAATCCCGAAAGAGCCACTGTTAGTCGCTTATTAATCAGGCCAGCTGCCAGCAGCCTGTAAACACTGTAAGGGACAAGGACTATGGCTCTCAGGCCTAGGACAGCCTCAGACACCACCTGCTTGAGCTGCACCCGTGAGTGAAGGAGAAAGGAGACCACAGGGCGTAGGCAGGAGTTTGATCTGAGTCTTATAAACAATAAGGGGGAGGGGGGGAGTAAAACAGATTGGGCCATTAGGAGACCAGGCTGGTGGGTTACTCAGAACGGGCTCCTTTGTCTGGCACCTCTGTGAGGTCTGTCTTCTCCGGTTTGGGGGCCAGCACCCTCCCCCCACTCCTTTCTCTGCCTTCTGCTGTTTCAAGTCACAGCCAGCAAGGAGCTGGCAGGGAAACAGGTGGCTTGGTTTCATTTTCCTTTCTAAAGCCTTTAATATAGATGTCCCCTCTGCACCTGGCCCGAGCCTGAGGCCTCTGTCCTCTCTCTCTCTACATCTCTTCAGCAGGGCCTCTGTCCCCTTGGGCTTCCGGATGCTCCCCCAACTGACCTCCACACTGTCTGCTCCTGCCTGGGTCTCTCTGACCTTCAGATGCACAGCCAGCGTCCCACTGGACAAGAGCCAGGATACCAGGCGCTAAAGCGCACATTGGCAAAGTGGAAGCAGGTGTCTTTGCATGTACCCCCTTTTTGTGCCCTCTGCCTGGGAGGAGGGGCGGGTGAGGGGACACTGCGCTCTGATTCCCTGGTGGTTCTTATGTTTTGTCTCCAAGCTCAGTGACCCCTCAGATCTCTTTAATGCTTTTTTTCTCCTCAGCCTGCTTCATTTTCCCTCAGTCCCTGCCATCTAGGCGCTCCACCAACTGCTTCCTGTCCGTTCCTCACTGCCCTCCTTCATTTCCTGCCATGTCTGATGCTGGCTCAGATGACCCTCGTGAATGGGGTAGCACCCTTCTAACAAAGGCTGAGGAAGCACCCTTACCCCTTCTTCCATGGAAGACGAAGCAAGATCGATTGTCCGCGAGGCCCCTCCAGTTCTGCTGGTGCCTTGATCCTGGATTTCCCAGCATTCGGAACTATAGGCAATAAATGTGTTTTGTTTCTAAATTACAGTCTCCAGTGTGTCTTTGTAGCCGCTTGAATAGATTCTGATAACCTATCAAGCTCCCCCACAACACTCTGCCAGTGGAAGGGGAAAACATCTTCCTCCTGGCCACTCCCCAGGCAGACTCGTCCCTGAATCAATGTGCCTTCAGTTACTCCCCCTCCCTTCCCCAGCCCTGCCTGGGCATCAGACACTGTCTCGTCTGGTTGAGTGTGCTGCTGAGCCCGGTTGATATGTATCTGGGGTGACAGGACAGACACCACAGGTGAGGAGAGGCAGATAGCTACCTTCAAACACCAGAGTTGGTTGCACTCCTTGGGGGCTGACGCAGGGAAACTCCTAAATGAGTGGGATTATCACCTTGTGATTTTAATTTGTATGTCCCTAATGAGCCATGATGTCGAACATCTTTCCATGTGTTCTTTTCTCACTCACATACCTGCTTGGGTAAATGACCTGTTCAAACCTTTTGCTCAATTTTGTTTCTTTGGGGGGGTGGAGGGTGATTAAGACAGGGTTTCTCTGTGTAGTCTTGGCTGTCCTGGAACTTTCTCTATAGATCAGGCTGGCCTCGAACTCACAGAGATATGTCAGCCTCTGCCTCCTGAGTACAGGGGCTAAAGGTGGGGGCCCCTGCCACCACCACAGCCTGGCTCTTCTGCTCCATTTTAAATATGGAATCCATCATCTACTGAGGTGTAAGAGCTTTTTTGTGAAGTTTAATCTTTGTTAAATGGCTCTCATTTTTAATCTCAGTCTTCATTGAGATAAGTGATTTCATCCTTTTAAAATGCAGTGGCCAGCCAGGTCATCCCGCCAGCCCCAGTCCAGCCACTTCACCCAAGCATTTTCATGTTGTTTTAAGGGATGTGACTATTTTCAGGACCGTGTCTATGTTTCAGCCCCCTCAGAGAGGGGCCCTTGTCACCTCAGTCTCCCTCCTCAGACTGTACCTGCCACTCTGACGTACTTCCTCACTGGAGACGCTCTGTACTGTGTGCTTCAATGAGGTGGTGATTGAAGACTGTAGAAAAAGTGTTTTTCAATGTAAACTCTTTTTTTTTTTTTCCCCTTCCTTTCCTGAATGGAGCAGGTGTCTGGGAGTCACAGTCTCAGAAATAAAAGGATCACATTATTCTACATTTTCCTGTAATTAAACTCATCCACTGTCTGAATGAGGCTCTGTGCCAAAATATTAACCATCTCTCCCACTTTAGGAGTCGTTAGTCTGCGTAGCAGGACGTCCTTGGGCTTTGGTGGGGCAGGGGGAGGGGTGTGCTGTGGACGCTGGTGAAGTCCTCTCACTGAGCCCAGTGCAGGACTGTTGTCACTTGAGTCCTGCTCTGGAAGGGCTTGCCTCCTTCCCGCTGGTGCCCTGCGACTGCCAGAGGGGGTGAAAGGAGCCTCTATGAGGAGATCGAAGGCAAACTGGGCCATGGCGTGATACTAATTGCTGTTTATTAAAATCCACGGCTGGATGCTTAATCCTCACAAAAACCTCATGAGGAACAGCCTGAGAAGCCATGGCTCTTATGTTCGAGGTCGCACAGCAAGTTGGTGACGCTGCTGGGATTCTCACTTACCCAGAACCATTTCTTGCAGGTGTCAACTCTCCTTTGACCTGTTCTGCTGATGATGCCCATCCACCTCTCTTTTCACAAGAAAACCAAGGGGTCAAGGCAGCTGAAATGTGCTGAGCACCAAGGAAAATGCCAGTCCTGACCATGACTGACCCCAAAGGTCCAGGAACTTGTCAAGCCAGGAGCCGTGCAGAGGTTACTTTTCCGTTCTGAAAAGAGCAGAGTGAGCCCTCTACCCAGCCTAAGTCTAGCTGTTCCCACACCCACACCAACCCCCCTCTGAGCCCAGAGCCTTTTTTTCTTGCCCCCAAAGAACCAGGCAGCTCTTCAATGCACTCCACCATTGTACCACTAGGCAACACCGCCAGTGTGCTGTGTGCAGGGTTCTCTCCAGGAATTCTCTGGGGTATTATGTTTTTCCCTCTCCCATGAGGCTATGGAGCCTAGAGGGTAGGAGATACTTTGTGCAAAGAAAGTGATGCGGGGGGGGGGGGGCGGCTAGAAAAATGGCTCAAAGGTTAAGAGCACAGTCTGCTCTTCCAAAGGTCTTGAGTTCAATTCCCAGCAACCACATGGTGGCTAACAGCCACCTGTAACGAGATCTGGTGCCTTCTTGTAGTGGGCAGGCACACATGTGGGCAGAATACTGTATAAATGATATAAAAAAAAAACTTCAAAAATGTTTAAAAGAAAAAGAAAGTGATGGCTTCAGGGTTTGAACTGTTATGCTCTGATGCCACGTGACTCACCAGTACTTACTGAGAACATGGGAGAGAGAGGCGGGCGGTGCTCTGTGCCTTCTGGGGGCGGGGCGGGAAGATCAGACAGCGGATATTGCAGTCTTAATCCAAGGCAGCCCTGACCACACAGCTCAGTTCTAAAGCTTCCTCTAAGCCATTCTGTGGATTCATTCCAGCTTGTATGGGTCAGGGCCTTGGTGAATAGCAACAACAACAACAACAACAAAAACAAAAAACAAAAAAAACAAAACAACAACAAAAAAAAACGGATTTAATGAACTGAAGCCGAGGAGGGGCTTGTTGAAAGGAAGGCTAGCCACATGCCACCGATGGTAAGCTACACCCTTCGTCTGCATATGATCTTCCTGCCTGGCCCGCAGTATCCCAGCCAGCAGTCCTCCCTCCATACCCCTCCTACACACACACATCTGCAGGACCCTGTAGTTATCGTCATTGAAAATGTTAATAACGGTTAAGCCTCATGGAGCCTCACTTTATTGATGAAGAAACCGAGGCTGGGGAAAGCAAGCCTAACAGCCGGTAAACAGAAGAGCCAGGCACCTGCACCCGCCCCAGGCTGGACCATTCAGAGCCTTTACGCCAACCAGTGTGGTTCTGGGCTGAACCCATGTCCCTGATTTCCAGAGGAGAGAGGCCAGGTATGCTGGCTCCCGTCTATAATCCTAGCACTCAGGAGGCAAAGGCAGGTGGATCTCTAGGAGTTCAAGGCCAGCCTGGTGTGCACAGTGAGTTCCAGGTCAGTCAGGGTTCCACAGTGAAGCCCTGTCCCAAAAAAGAAAAGAGAGAGAGGGGAAAAGATAGAAGAAAGAGAGAAGAGGAGAAGAGAATAGAGAAGAGAGGAGAGGAGAAGAGAGGAGAGGGGAGGGGAGGAGAGGAGGGGAGAGGAGGGGAGGAGGGGAGAGGAGGGGAAAAGAGGAGAGGAGAGGGGAGGGGAGGAGGGGAGGGGAGAGGAGGGGAGGGGAGGGGAGGGGAGAGGAGGGGAGGGGAGGGGAGAGGAGGGGAGAGGAGGGGAGAGGAGGGGAGGAATCTAGTTTGTTTCCAAAGTAGGAAACATGGCCTCATGTCTCACTGTCTGGAGCTGATGGAGGGGGTTCCGGTGAAGCACACCCTCGCGTCAGCTGGCCTCTCCTAGTCTCGAATGACTCCATAAAGGCTGTTTGCCACATACTCTTCTCAAAACCTTAAGGCCCCAAGGAAGGGTCTAACGTGCACAGACTTTGAGATTCTCAGCAAATCAGGATATCCCTCGGTTCCATGGGAAGTGGTGGCTCACAGGGAGGTTAAGCCGAAGTTCTTAATTGCCCGAGAGCCTTGTCCACAGAGTTTGGGAAGCCACAGCCCAAGTTGGTGTCAGCAACCCTCGTCACCTAAGCTCTGTTATGGGCCAGCTGTCTTCCCGAGCCTGCAGTGGCGGCTTCCCCAGCGGGCCAGGCACATCTCAAGGAGAGCAGAGCTGCTATCTTTGTTTGGCATTGTTCAGTGTCAGCAGTAAGGGAAGCAAAATCAGCCCGAAGGGCTGTTTAATTGCAATTGGGGGGGGGGGGGGAAATCATGCTTTTTCAAGGGAGAAAAGCATAGTTCTCCATCCTTTTGGTTTCCAGCGAGACATTGTATCTGCTGATTCATTCGCATCGTTCCAGGAAAGTGGCACTGAAGCGACTGCCTTGCCTCAAGTGTTCCCAAGCACAATTAGACACGGCGCAAGCTAACTGACCCCCAGAGACCAGGCACCGAGGGGAGATGACCTCCCCCCATCTCCCTGGAAAATGCTCCCTGGCTCCTTGTATCCCCCAGGAGCCGAAGGAACGTCAGTAGAAGCCACTTCCTAGTCAGAAATCCATGTCCCCTGCAGGGCCTGGAGCCTGGCTCCCTCTCTGCAAAGCCAGCCCAGCTGGACCTGGGACAGCACCAAACCTCAGTGTTCTTTCTGTCACTGCTGCCCCTGTTCCTAAGTACTCAAGGCTTTATTTAACTGGCCAAGATTCCGTCTGTGTTCTTCAGCACAAAAGTGTCCCCTTTCCCCTGCCATCTGCAAGTATCCCGGGGCCATTTCAGGTAACATACTTGAATTTTGAGAGCACCCCGTAACAGTTCACATACCTCCCTGCTGTGATATGCGGCTGCCCTGGACACCCTGTGAGCTGTGGCGACAGCAGGACCCTGGCTCCTCCCCCTGCCTTATGCAGGAAGCACAGACCTGTGAGTAACTGGCCCAAGGTCACACAGCTGGGAAGATTCAGACTTAGGCTGGCAGGCCCAGGTTTTGAACTCTTAACCCCTCGCTTGGACATTCCTACAGAGTGGATCATGGTCCTTAGAGCAGGGTGTGGTAGCACAGGCCTGTAGATCCAGCCACAGAGGCTGAGGCAGGAGGATCACAAGTCCAAGGCCTACATGGACTACATAGTGAGTTTAGGTCAGCCTGGGGTACACAGTGAGCTCATAGCCAGCCTGCGTTATTTAGTGGGAAATTAAGTCAAAAGGAAAAAAATTGTTTTAGAGGACAGAGAAATGGACTGTGGACAGAGACAGGGCCCACACCTTGGGGGCCTTTATGTACCTACCTATCCCTCTATACTCAACAAATGGGTGTCGAATAGTTGAATAACCAAATGAATAGGTAAAAGTGAAAACCAGAAAACCCATAGAGACGACACAATCCTAATGGTATTAACTACGGCTCTCCGTATGGATTGTATCTTAGTTAGTTAAGCATCGTTGTGGCAGTTAATCTAAGTGTTCACTCTATACAACGCACACGACCCCACTTGGTAAGAGTTTGGTAGCTGCCTCACTTGGACTGGATGCTTTCACACTTTTTTTTTTTTTTTTTTTTGTCTGCGTCTACTAGAAAATATGTTCCACACACACTCTGAGACAACAGTGCCACAAAGCTGATGACTTTCTTTCTTAGCCTATCAGGATGAAACGCTAATAATGACATACTAAGTCAGTTTCAAGGCCTGTTGATGGATCGGGCAATGTGAGAAATGTCACTTCACTGAAGGCTGGGCATTAAGGAGCTGATATGAATCCTGCTCTCAGCTCTCACTCCCTTTGGATACATGCAAGAGCCCTTACCAGGTGGGGCGTTTTTGGTTTTGTTTTTGTTGCTTTGTTTTTTTTTGTTTGTTTGATTGATTTTGTTGTTGTTGTTTGGTTGGTTGGTTGGGTTTTCAAGACATGGTTTCTCTGTGCAACTTTGGCTGCCCTGGACTCACTTTGTAGACCAGACTGGCCTCGAACTCACAGCGATCCACCTGCCTCTGCCTCCTGAGTGCTGGGATTAAAGGCGTGCGCCACCACCCAGCTCAGGCAGGTTGTTAGTGAAGGTACTCTGGCCAGCTGGAGCAAGGCAAGCACGGCTCTGGCAGGCCTTGACCTTCTCCCCTGTCTCCTCTGCCTGGCTATAAACCATTTAGATTACAGTCCTAACGCTAGCCCCCAAGGGCTCGTCTTTTTTTTTTTTTTTTTTTTTTTTTTTTTTTTTTAACCACTTCCTCTTCCTGAGGCTGACTACCAAGGTCCAGCTATCAAAGTATTGAAGATCACAATCAAAACCCCTCTTTGGCACACCTAATCAACATGCCCAGTTAAAATTAAGCACCTCATCCTAACACGGGGTTTCCCCTTGTACCTTTATAAACCACCATTTTCCTATGGGCCACTTCTGTCTTCTCTCTATCCAGAGGCGGTCCTTTGTCCCCCTCCGGACTCTGTCTCCCTTGTCCCCTCTCCCTTGTGCCCTTCCACTTCTTTCTTGTCCTCTATCTCCTGTCTTTGTCCCTCTGGGGAAAAGAAATCTGATTTGTGCTGAGAACTTGGTCTTGGGAGTCCTGAGCTGATACATTTCCTAACGGTTACTGTTTCTACCTCTCAGATAAGACAACATCCTGGTGTACCAGTCAGCCACTGCCACAGAACTGGGCACCCCAGGGTACAGACAGTAGGCATCTGTTTCTCACAGCCTGTGCGTGTGCTGATACAACCAGCCAGGACTTACTGTTTCTCCATCAATGGTACCTCTGCTTCATGCCTGCCATCTTCCAGCTCACGGGAACGCACTGTTGCACTTTCAATTAAGGCTTTGGCTTGTCAGAAGAAAAGAGCACAGACAGACCTGTGTGCAGCAGCACACAGCGCTACCTGGTACATGTAGCCGGTCCTCTCAGTGAGGAGTCAAGTAAAAACCACACTGAAAGTCATCCATATGCATGGTCCATGGCAAGGCACTCGGTTCTTTGTTCGGGTGTATCCAGTGAGTTCAGTCCTTTGAGAAGGAAGGAGGGCAGAAGGGGGGGAGGGGCGAGAGTCTAGGGGGTGGACATGTGGGCGAATGGCCCATCGTGTCTGAGCTGAAGTTTCTTCACCTTTGAAATGATGACCCGGATGAATACATTTCAACACACTGCTGAGTGACAACACCAGGGGCATAGTGTGCAGTGTGGTGCCTCATTTTTGCAGGGATGTGGGAGAGTTGTTTGTTCAAATTGCCCTCACTCTTATCTCTGTCTGTGCGCTGCTGCTGTCCTGAGTGTGATCCAGGGCACAGGACAGAACAGGACCAGTCATTTTTCCAAACAGAACCCAAACTACCAGGGCCCAAGCCCTGGCCCTAGTGCCCTTAGACAGAGGCCAGCAGGCCATCCCTACTTGCTGGCTTTTTGGCCTTTTCTGGAGCTCTGGCCCACTTTATCTCCCAGATAAGGTAAAAACTCCCTCTCTCCACATCTTAGCCTCACGACCTCACTCCTCCTGCCCAGCACCCCGAGCCCTCTGGACATCTTATCATTCGCATTCCACCTGCCTTCCACGTTCCCAGGGCCTCTAAAAATAGTGAGTTACTTTTCAGTGACACCTCGTGAGATTGAAAGTTTTCATTCATTCATTCGCCCACGTATCTATTCATTCACAACTATTCACTAAATCCACCCCCCCCCTTAATGAGGAGGCCTTTGAGGGCTGCTAGGGACCCAGAGATAAGTCAGGTGCCGGCCCCGAAGGTATCCCCAACCTACACAGCAACAAAAGTACAACAGGAGCACAGAGGAAGTCCAAGTCCACAAACAGGGAAATACTGTGGCCTCCTTACACAGACGGGGCACACAAAGGCCACAGGGCCAGCACAGGAGGCCCTCAGAGGAATCTGTTCCAGGTGGCAAATACATACTGTAGCATTGCCACTCCTCCCTTGTCACGACCCTGGCAGACGCTATGAACCAAGCAGGTTACCTTACCGTTCCTCATGAGCCTTTGAATCCACGTCAATATAGCTAGCTGTGTCTTGGTTTGCAGACACCAAAGTCTACAGATGCTTAAGTCCCTTATGTGAAATGATACAATATTTGCATATAACCTACACACAACCTCCTGCATGCTTTAAATCATCTCCAGATAACTTGTGATACTTAACGCAATGTAGATGCTATGTAAATTACTGTCACAATGCATTGTTTGGGTAATTGTGACAAGAAAAAAAATATCTGTATATGTTTGATACAAATGCAACTTCCCTCTGCACCCCCCCCCATTGCTTGATTGAATCTGTGATTTAGGAAAAGTGGATGTGGGGTGCAGCTGCAGTTGGTTTGTGTGCCGAGTCCGAACGCGGGTGGGGAACTCGGGGTGGTGAAGACTATCTATGCGTTCATTTCCCTACTCATTGCTGTTGGGCACGAGGAGTCAACTCAGTGTGCAGCTCCAAGCCTGTCTCCCAGCACCAACAGGTCAACTCTTGCTGATGGGAGGGGGTTGGGGGGAGAGTCAGCCCTCCACTGGAGAGACCCATAAGGCTTGTGGCATGTGACTTTTTGGCAGGCTTCATAAATTGCCCAGAGGATTAGGAAGGATAAATAAGCCAGAAGATGCCAGGCCTACACATGGGAACAGGTCCAGCTTGGAAGTATTTCATTTCTGACCACACCAGAGTAAAGCAAGAATTATGGGTGTAGTGCACACACCATAAGCATTTGTGCCTGGTGATTTACTCTGTTCCTTGCTGTTTCCAGTGTCCTGGCCCTGCCTTGTTCCAACCCCAGAAACACTAAGGAATTGAAAAACTACTTCACACTGTAATATGCCAAGAATCTCCTTCTGAAGGCATGACTTGTTGCCATGGGGGCGTGCACACAAGGGTAGCCCAGGGCCCCACCCTATGACCTTACTGTGTGGACCACACCAGAGTGTTTAGTCACAGAAATAGAAGCCTAACTTAGGTAGATATATTTATGGGTGATAGGGGTGGATGGGTTAGGTATAAATGGGCAGGTGGGTGGATATTTGGAGACTATATTTGAAAGATGTTTGACTGTGTTCTACATTCTGGAATCCATGTGTATTTGAGCCAGATCAAATTTGACCTCCCTACTATCAACCTGAGAGGTGGCAATCCTGCCTTCTTCTGTAACCCACTCTTCATATGCATTAGAACATTTCCCTAAAGTCCTTCCCCAAACTGCTTACATTTTCCAGTTGCCTTAGACCTAGCACTGCCCCCTGCTTTCTCCTGCATTCTGGCTAAAAGCCTTGCTTTGAAATTCAAGGTTACCATTCAAGGCCTACCCATGCTTTAAGTTGGGTACAGCAGGGCATGGCAGTGGGGGCAGACCGGCTGGGAAAGTCAGAAATTCTCTAGGCTGGGTGACGACAACAGAGGCACTTGTAGAAGGATATATGGCCTACACCAGTGATGACAAACTTCTGGGCCCACCCACATAGGCAGAGCGTTCGGGTCACGAGCCCTTAGATCAGCTGAGTCCAGGCCACTGGGGCACATGAACACTTGCAAAGGCAAGCTTTGATCAGAGGCTGCAAGTGGCTGTGCTTAGTGACAGGCTTTCCTCCTCTCTCCTGCAGCCATTTGACCCAGGCAGGAGGCAGTTCACAGGGAGTCACAGCCTTTAGATTAGTGGTATCCGGTATCCATGAGGCACGATCTTCATCCTGTGCAAGCAGTGGCGGGTAGGAGTTCCTGAGGCACCACAGAAGCCTGGACCTCGGTAGAGAGAGATGGCACCTGGGCCACAGAAGGAGGTTGGCAAGGGGCCTTGAAGGAGCCAGGTGATGCCACCCCTTGCTAGTTGTGATGTTGGTTTCCTGTTCTCTAAAGGGGCCATGATGGCCTCTCCCACCTGGTGGTGTTGACCCCAGGATTAAACAATTGAGGCAAAGCTTGCACTGGCAGCAGCACAGCGGGACCCACGGTGCGCTCTACAGTAAAGGAAGAGCCTTTCCCTGCCAACAATAGGACTTCATCCAGATTCCTGCCACCTCCCTGGCCTGGGAACTGCACCTCAGAGTCTATCACGAGCCTGTGTTCATTGTTCCTTTTTCCTCACTCAGACTGCTCCCCTCCCACCTCTTCCAGAAGGGCAGTGCGTGAAATGTAGGCACCAGAGTCAGCACAGCTGGGGGCGCGGGGAGGGGGGCGCGGGCGGGCAAGTTTGGTGACAGGCAGGGAAGGGTACAGGATGCTGCACAGAGTACAGACTCTTTGCACTAGAGGCAGGCAGGAAAGTGTCACAGTCAGGGGTGGGCTGCGTGCTTCAGAGGGTCTTCCGGTGCCCCTCATGCCCACTATAAGGCAGATACTCTCAGCTACTACAGAGAAAGACACTGACCTGTACAGCAGACAAGAAGTACATCCCAGACCCAAGGCTAGAAGGTAGCAAAGCCGATGTCCAGGTTGTTTTGGCTGAGGCACTGGTGGAGGATGGGTGAGCATAGACAGGTGGACAGGTGAGTGGGAGATAGAGACTGAAGGAAACTGGAGAATTGAAAGAGAGAGAGAGAGAGAGAGAGAGAGAGAGAGAGAGAGAGAGAGAGAGAGAGAGAGAAGCCTGAAGAAGCCCAGTGCATCTCCCAGGTTTTCTCTGGGCCTCTATGCAAGGCAAAGTAGACCTTCCCAAGTCTCTCCAGAGCCTTGGGGATCCTGGGTCCCAAGCAACAGTGGACAAGGCTGACCTGTCATGGTAGGGCTCCCTTCCTTCTCTCCCCACTCTGCTCTTTCTGTCCCCAAAAGTGTGAAGGCAGAAGCTGAGGGCCACCTGGGAGGGGAGCTGTGCGAGAGAGAAGTCCTGCCCTGATGGACCCCTGTTAGGGATGCTCTGGCTCTCTGGAACTGTCACTCTCACCCCTGCTATGACAGAGGTACCCTGGTTAAGGGCTTTGGCTATAGCAAGAGCATCCCTGGGGGTTCCTGGGTAGCCCAGCACAGAACCATTTGCTCCTCATCAAAGCTCAGCCTCTTCCATTATTCACCAGGCTAGCTAGCTTCCCACTCCCCCGCCCCCCACCCCACCCACCCCCTTCTGGGCCTCTCCTCCACAGGCTCCTGTTCCCTCTGGAGCCTTGAAGATCAAACGGTTCTCTCTCCCTAAGCCTGTTTTATTTTTAAATAGACTCAGTTCCTTCCTAGCCTCCTGGTCCATCAGTAGGGACAGGTTTTCTTCCAGATGCGGAGACCTGAAACTTTGGGCCGTTCCCTCCCATCACCTCCATCCATCAGATCTTCAGGTACCTCCTTTAGATTTCAGTATCTTGTTCCACCTCCCACCCAGGCCTGAGCCCCTCCTCCTCCTCCTCCTCCTCCTCCTCCTCCTTGTTCCCCACCCCCAATTCGCTTCTTCTCAGTTAAACAAGCTGCAATGAACACAAAACAAAGTTGAAAAAAGGGAGGGGGGATTACAGTGCCAAACACCTGTAATCCCAGCACTCCCGAGGCAGAGGTAGGAGGATCAGCCCAAGTTCAAGGCCAGTGTGGTCCTCATATCATTTCCAAGGCAACCAGAGCTACAAATGGGTATCTCTAAAAGCGAAACTAAACAAAAGCTTCAGGCTCCGAACTCTACGTGGCTCCCTGAGTGTAAACTGCAGCCCCGCCCCCCCTCAGGCCCCTCCTGCCCTGCCCCTAGCTGTCTTCCTTCAGCCCATCTAACTCCTTCCCTTCCCTAACTCTGCCTGCCTCCTGGATGTCCCTGGAGACCCCACTTAGGTACCTACATGGTGCCCCACCCCACCCTGCTCCGCCTCTAGCTCTCTAAGACCGCTCACTGCCCCCAGTAAGGAAATGTACCCAAGTGACATGATTTGGTTGATTGTCATGCCTTCGATTAGTGTGCCCTGCCCAGATTCAGTAGAAGCCAAAGCTGTTATGTCTTATCTGTCTTTGTGGCTCATTGCTGGGCACATTGCTGCCACTCAGTACATTTATCCAGATAAATAAAACAGGTTGTTAGAAATGTCTTTGCTGTAGAAATATCTTCCATGTTATAAAAGTAGGGCGTATGGCAAAAATGGAAGAAAACTAGTCATAACATCTAGTCCAGCAAGAATATTTTGGAATGGTGGCTTCAAGTGTTCTGCTACAGTTTATGCAAGTGCATGCATCCCGTGTCCACTACACCATCCCAGGCCATCTCTAAATACTACCGTGTTTCCTCAAAGATTTATTTTTATTTATGTGTATGTTCATATGTATGTGAGTGCAGGTGCCTGTGGAGGCAGACGCTCTGGAACTGGAGTTACAGGCAGTTGTGATGCACCCACATTGGGTGCTGGGAACCAAGCTCGGGACCTCTGCAAGAGCAGCAAGCGCTCTTAACCTCTGAGCCGCCTCTCCAGTGCCCATCCGTTCCTTTTCATAACATGCACAAGGCTTGTGCTTATTTTTAAGACAAGGAGAGCGAGGCCTGAGAAACAAAGTATAAACAGTGATTTTAATAATGGGCTGGTCCTGGGCATGGCCTTTTCATTTGCTCATGTTATGATAATACCACAAGGCCCATTTGTAAACAGCATTTTTAATGACTATGTAACATTTGCCAAGATGATATGCTATTATTTCCCTAACCAATCCCTTGCTGTTTAGAATTTGGGGTATTTCCAGCTTATTACTATGAATAATTAATACTCTTAAACACAAAGCTTTCCTCACATTCTGATTATTTCCTTCATCTACATATCTAGAAAGGAATGTCCCAGGGATGCAGTTGTGTGGGTTTTAAAAAATGTCTCCTAGGGCTTGGAATGTAGCTCGTAGATGGGGGGTGGGGGGGGTGCTTCCGAGGATGCTCAGGCCCTGGGACCAGTGTCCAGTGCCACACACACACAAAGTCCTATCTGATAATAAAGCTGGGAATATAGCATCACACAGTTGTAAAGCCTGTAATTTAAGAACTAGGGAAACACAGAGGATGAGGCGTTGACGGCTATTCATGGCTACTAGTGAGTTCTAGGTCCTTGTCTCAAAATAAACTAATCAAGAAAAACAAGTCTCCCAATGCTGATCACTGACTCCACGCTGTGACGATGACGTTTAGAACGAAGGGGAAGGGACACTGGGGACTTTTCCATTTTTTGTTTTTGTTTTGTGTTGTTTCCTGCGGTGCCTTTGCCCTGCTCCTGCCCTAGAATAACTAAGGTGTGTTTCTCCTCCTCGACCAGCTGCAGCCAGGGCTTTGGTCCGCCTCATTAATATTGTAGGCAGACTCTGAGGACCTAAATATTTGATCAGAGAGAGAGAGAGAGTGCGTGCGAGGCTGTCAGTGAGCTGTGCTCCCTCTTAGCTGCACCCAGGCAGCAAGCTTGGAACCCGACTGCTCTCAGAAGTGGTGGTCAGTTGTCTGTGGAAAGCAAACCACTGTGGGGAGCACGTTCAAACAATAATGATACGTATTACAACAGTCCCAGGCTGTCCTCTTTGACATTTTACGTCGGACAGGCTACAGCACACGCTGCCATTGGAGCCCAGGGCCCTGGACCACCTGTCCTCAGCCTCAGGGGGATACTGAGTTCATTCAGCCACTTAACTTGATGGTTTTAATTTTTCTTCACGATTCCTTTTTATTTGTTATGTGCGTCGGTGTTTTGCTTGCATGGATGCCTGTGTGAGGGTGTCAGATTCCTCTGGAACTTGAGTTACAGACAGTTGTGAGCTGCCACGTGGGTGCTGGAGATCGAACCAGGAGCCACTGGAAGAGCAGTTCGTGCTCTTAACCACTGAGCCATCTCCCCAGCCCCTCCACTTAACTTTATTAGGCCCCTTCTGAATACCAGCTCTATGCTGTGTGCTTTGTAGAGTTGCTTCAGTAGCACTTAGCGCCTAGCACATATATTCTAAACTGCTGGGCAAACAGGTGCATGGATTTAGCTAAGGAGCCTACAGCAGGACCGCAGACCTTGGTCAACTATTCCAGACCTAGAACTGGATGTGAATCCTATGTCCTCCTAGGCCAGCTCTGGGGCTGCTGGGATGCTGTGCTTACCTGTGCAGCCTCCACTTGTCCCAGGCCTCAGCATCAGCTCCCTGCCTGGCTGAGTGAAACAAGTAGGGAAGAAAATCTCCTGGGGCCAGCACATCTAACTGCCTTGCCCTTTGCCTGTGGGGGGTGGGGGCAAAGACCCTGTTTCTAGTGGAAGAGGGCCCTCACCCCAAGCTGGTGTTGAGCCCTGGTCTAGTGTTAATGCCTGGCTGGTGTTCTGAAGAAGTCCAGGGTAGCGCCTCTGGTGCTGGATGCAGACGCCCTTCCAGTTCACTTCATCTCTTGGGTGGCCAGAGCTGATGGCTCGGGCAACTGATCAGGACTGAAAGAAGAAAAAGGAAAGGGAAAGAGAGCCCAAGGTTTCTTCTCTAGGGATTGGCTGTACTGAGGTCAAGGAGGAGAATTTAAATTGACCACACTTTTCCTATGGCTAAGGCTATAAAAGCGGCTTCTGTCTAGAAACTGCACGGGGGTCATAAAAGGAGGCTCTTTGATCTGTAGATAGGCCTCTTTGCAGAGCTCTCCACTAAGTTGATGTAAACTTAGGCTGGGTAAAAAGCCTTGAGTCTGCTAACTTATTTGCAAATCTACAACGAAGTGAGAAGTAGAAAATAAACCACCCACACACATACATTCAAGAGAAAAGATAGATGGAATTAGGCATCTTGACTTCAACTGAAGTCAGGTTTCCCAATTTTCAGCACGTACATTCAAGAGAAAAGGATCAAGGGAAGAGGCGGATGACGTCAGGCATCTTAACTTCGACTCAAGTTAAGCTTCCCAATTTTCCAGCTGCGTTTATTGTAGAAGACCGTACTTATACTGCTGAGAAAAGGGAATTACCTCACAGTCAAAAGAGTACAATTAAATCACAAAAACAGATGAATTTTAAAATATAACAGGTTACATGCTTTAAATCTAAATATTTCTTATCTATGTATCGACTACATAAGTTCATAGTGAGTTCAGAATGACGAAGGTTGGCAGGGTCTAAGGTTAATAGGGTCTGAAACTTACAAGAGTATACAACTTATCAGTTAGGATGGACCTGACTACACATTATCCAGCTATCTCTTAGTTCATATGAGCTCAGGACAATAATTTTGTCTGTCTTTCATTCTAAGAAACAGAGTAAATTCAGACATCTCTAGGTAACTTCATTCATTCATGCGAAGTTTAAACAAACCTGCCCATATTTATGGTGAAATACCAGGATTCGTGGTGCCATCTGCAGTGGAGGCTTATCTGAAGCCATAAATCTGCTACAAGGCTATCCTTAGTGAGGCATCTTGAGGTCCACAAAGGTATTCATTATAGCCATAAACTAACTTTAACTTTTAAAACTATTTTAATCAAATCAGGAATTCCATAATCAGGGATTAATTCATCTGAATAACAAACAGTACATCTTCAGTAAGATCCTGTAGGAAGTTTGCTCCGTCAGAGCTGGTCTGTACCCAGAAAATAACAGTTCACACCAATGCCAGATGAATTTACTTTTGGTTTTTCAAGACAGAGTTTCTCTGTATAATCTTGGCTATCCTGGACTCACTTTGTAGACTGGGCTGGCCATGAATGTAGTCCTGGCTGTCCTGGACTCACTTTGTAGACCAAGCTGGCCTTAGACTCACAGTGATCCACCTGCCTCTGCCTCCCTGGGTACTGCGATTAAAGGTATGTGCCACCATGCCCGGCTCTAATGCCAGGTTTTAGAGAGGTACAGCGGCACACAACTAACAGGGTAGTCAGAGGTTGGAAGCAATTCTGGGGTACATCACAATACAGAACTTGCAAATACTGCATCACCTCCAGAGATCTCTCATGCCAACTGGACTTCCCCAAATCAATGGCTCCTGACAGCATGTCAGAGGCTGGGAGCAGTTTGGGGGTGCATTGTGGTACAAGACCTTGCAAACACCAGATCACCTCCTAGACAGCCCACATGCCTAGTGAGCTCCCTTAACAGGGTGGCTCTTGACATCTCTCCCTTTCGAATTAATTAAAAGAAGAGTGTGAATTTCTCTCTGGGCAGAATGGACCATAGTTCCTAGTTGTCTGAAGATGACTGAGAGAATAAACAGAAGTAAGACGATCAATCCCATGATTATTCTCTAATTTATAGCTAGACAGTTCCTCAACAGAGGAACCCTGTAAATATGAATGACTGATAGCACTATTTTGAGAATGAGGTGTTTCCAATTAATTGCAAGTTGTGAACCATTCCAAATGCCTCAAAGGTATGCCTGTATCTGGTCCCAGGACATGTCTGACCTAACAGACAACAGAGGAGTAACACAAATCTATCTATAATCAGCATGACATGAAGTAGTTGGGCGGGGGTGGGGGAAGACCCTGTTTCTAGTGGAAGAGGGCCCCCACCCCAAGCTGGTGTCCAGCCCTGGTCTGGATTCCAAGTGACAAGTGACAAGGGCCTGGAGGGGAAATGGGAGGGAAGAAGGGAAGTGAAGAAGGGATGGTACAGGGCCAAGGATGACGGCAGAGGAGCCCTGTGACAGAGAGCTACCCCTTAGGAAGAACAATTTAGGGTCGTCATCTAAAAAATGGAGACCCCTGGGCAGTGATGATGAAAGATGACTCAGCGGTGAGCATGTCTCCAGGGCAAGACTGCTGACTTTCAGTTCAGTCCCCCAAACCCACAGTGCAAGCAAAAAAAAAGTAAATCTTGAAAGCTATCTTCTGACCTCTACATGTGCGCTGTGATATGTCCATGTGCACGTATCGCCACACAAACACACACTAGAGCTTTTTAGAAAGCGTTCTGGGGGCTGGAGAGATGGCTCAGTGGTTAAGAGCACTGCCTGCTCTTCCAAAGGACCTGGGGTTCAATTCCCAGCACCTACATGGCAGCTCACAACTGTCTGTAACTCCAAGACCTGACACCTTCACACCAATGCACATAAAAATTAAAATTAAATAAAATATTTTTTAAAAAAGAAAGAAAGAGATCTGCGGGGGGCAGGGACCCAGACTCACCTGAGTGCCTGTGGGGGATGCCTCTCCTCACTCTGGGTGCCATGGCCTTCCGAGTGAAGAATGCATTGCCCCACCCTCTCCTGCTGTCTCTGTGACCATAAGAGCAGCGGAAGTCCTAAGACTCTTAATCATTGCCACTTCTAGAGGGAGCATATGCTGTGAAAATAATGGAGGAGGCTACACAAAGCTTTAGCCCAGCAGTGCTCATCACAGCGTGGCAACGGCAGCACTGTATCCCCGTGACTGGGCCGGTTCCTGCGTACTGTCACCTGTTCCCTGCCTCCTCAATCCTTTCCGTCTCCCTGTCAGTCATCCACCCCTCCACACACAGCAAGAAGGGCAAGCACCCCTCCCCCACCTTAGTCCTTCCCACTGACCTGCCATCACAGTGGCACAGAAGTCACACTAAATGCTCTGCCACCACCCTCCTCTCTCAGAAGTCTCCGTTCCCTCTCTGTCACTTTTGTTCCCTGCCTCTCTCTGCCCCTAGTTGTCACCAGATGACCTTCTTTCCTTTCACCTGGCTGAGGTGCCCTCCCGTCCCACCTCGCTCTATCTCAACTCCCCTGGTGAAGTTTCCCAGTACATTCCCTCACTTGCTAAGTTACTGTCAATGACCCATTGGAAACCCCAAACTCTGTGAGCACAGGGCCTGTCTTGCTCCCTGCTGGCCCAGGAGCCCAGCACTCATACCCTGAATCATGAAAGGAAGGGAGGACGGGAGGACCCTAGGACTGGAGGGAGGGGGGAGGGAGGGTGGGTAGGGGAGGGAGGGGGACATGAAGTAGACTTGGCAGGCTCCTATGCCAGCCCTGAGCAGAGCTAAGACTGCATCTGAGAGTGTAGAGCCCTGCCCCTACAGTGCCTGCGCCTGTGTAGCAGGGTAGGTAGCCATTGCCAGTTTTATAGGGGAGCCTCGGCAGAAGAGATTGACAGGCCTGGAGGCCCGCCCCAACCCCCTCCCAGCCAGGTGAGCTGCCCACCCTACTTGGCATTCCGGCGGTGAGTCCTTCCCCCACACCCTTGCTAGCATGCCAGAAGTAGCTCCGTGATAACATCCATATAAATTATTGAAGCGACTTTCCTGGAGGCCAAGATAAAACTCCAGGCTAATAACTGCGTTTGGGGGCGGGGAAGCTGGGGCTCCTGCACCTGCAGAGGTGTTTCCTCCCTGTCTCCTCCCCCCACAGGCCTCAGCAGGGAGTGGAGGGGGAATCTGTAGGAATTTCACCAGGTGTTATCTGGCCTGGGTCAGCTGCTCCCTACCCTGGCTTGAAGAAGTCACTAAGGGAGGCCATAGTACTTAGTGACCAGCAGGGAACCCCACTCCAGATGCCTGCTAAGCTTAGGCAATAACCACTCCCCTAAAAATTAGGGCAGGGACCCCATAGGGGTGGGATGGAGGGAGGGCTGGAGTCACCCTGTGGAGAATGGAAAGACCCTGGGAGGGGCATAGCTGCTACCTGAAGAAACACTAGGGCAGATGAAGAAAAAAGCTGGGTGTTCTGGGGGCCAGGGGGCTTGTGTGCCAGCCCTGCTTTTGGCAATCTCTGGTAATAGCATAAGCCATGGCTCTGAGGCCACATGACTCCTCAGGGCTCTGAATAGGTGGGAACCTTGGCACACCCATCCAAGGCTCAGTAAGGGCACAGTCTCTACTCACTAAGAGCTACTGAGGGAAATTCCTTTGTCCTTTCTCTCACACTTTCCTCCAAGGTCCCCCTTCAGAAGCAAGCTGTCCTAAGGAGTGTCTGAAATCTAAGTGTCTAGTGACAGTGTGTGCTCTGGTCTACACTACACCCCTCCCCACCAGGAGAACAGAGCCCTGTTTGCAAGCTTATGTTCCTGCCCCATAATTGCCAGCAGCAGCAGCAGCAGCAGCAACATTCTCTGGCACCAAGGCTTCTTCTGTGTAACCGTTTTATGTAGCAGAACAGCCACCAACAGGGAGGGCAGTCAGGGCCCAGTGACCTTGGGTAGGAATGAGGGTAGAAGGAGGAGATTTCTTTCAAAAAGTGCCAAAGACAAGTGGGTACCTAACTGGGTGGTTTTTGTTTGTTTGTTTGGTTTTGTTTTTTGTTTTTTTTTCTTTTTTCTTTTCTTTCTTTTTTTTTTTTTTTTTTTTTTTTTTTTTCTTTTTTTTTTGCTTTTGTTTGTTTGGTTGGTTGGTTTGCTTTTTGGTTTCTTGAGACAGGGTTTCTGTGTGTAGTCCTGGCTGTTGTGGAACTCACTCTGTAGACCAGGCTGACCTCAAATTCAGAGAAATCCACCTGCCTCTGCCTCCCGAGTGCTGGGATTAAAGGCATGCACCACCACGCCCGGCTGCTTTATTCGTTCACCCTTCAAACGTGGGCTATTTGGGAGACAATATACAGCAAATGGCTAAAGCCAAATAGGCGAAGGCCTGGACTCTGGACAGTAGTTACTTGGCCCTGGATGAGTGTCCTGGTCTCTCTGAACTGCCATCTCCTCCTAATCTGGAGCTCTAATATAAAGCATCTGCAGGCAGTAAAGCTGTGCCCTCCTCACCACTGCCTCAGAGCTGTCACCTGGGCTCCAAATAGGACATGAATGTGCACAGTCAGGGTCCTTAAGGGAGAGAGGCCTCGTGTCAGGTGCTGAGCCAGGCATGAAGCCAAGGCATATTCTGTCTTAGTAAACTTTACTTTTCCTGGGGTTTAGTTGTCCCACTGTGAGTGACATAACATAGTTTTGGCTAACACTTATGGAGTGCCACGGTCCTGTGTAGTGCATGTGGCAGCCTGTAGGGCCAGTGTTGTCCCAGAGCTGACCTGGCCACCTTCTACATCCATCAGTGGACGTTTTGGCCAAGGCTGCAGAGACTGGAGGTGCCCCAGGCTTCTTGGACCAGGGATCTCTATTCTATGTCACAAAGTTGACTAGGAGAAGCTGAACCCCAGGACAAGGCTATGGGCGGGACAGTGGGAGGAGGAGAGTCTACTGGGAGCGGGGTTGGGGGTCTGTACAGAGTGACAGTGACAGCCTCGGTCTCCAGCCAAGAGCAGGGCTACATCACCTATCTGCTTTCCATTTCCTCAGGAGCCTGTGAGCAATCAGCAGAGTGAAGGGTGGGAGCCTGCAGCTGCGTAGGGAGCACTTGGTGGTGGGAACCCCCCAGCTTCCAGCTGAGAGACCAAAAGAAGGAAGCAGTGAGCCCGCAAAACCTGCGCCGGACCAGGCCCCAGAGATGTCATCAACCTCGCTTACTCCTCATGCCACCTGCTTTGTGGAATGGCTGTGGTGGTTCAGTTACAGAAGAGAAACTGAGGACAAAAGAGCCTGGAAAGAAAATAGATTTAGCCCGTAACATCTGTGACTCAGATGCATTCAGGAAAAAAAGCAAAAAAAAAAAAAAAAAAATCTACTGAATATGTATAGATTTTCCCCCTTGCAATTAGTCCCTCAACAGCTCCATATAACAAGTATTTACATTCTATTACCTTGCCTGAGTAATCTAGGGGGTGATTTAAAGTATGCAGGTGGCTGTGTATAGGGGAAATGAAACTCTATACCATTGTCTTGGGGTTTCTATGGCAATGATAAAGCACTGACCAAAAGCATCTTGTGGAGAAAAGAGTCTACTTCAGCTTATAGTTTCATAACACTGTCCACCACTGAGGGAAGTCACAACAGGATCCTGGAGGCAGGAGCTGATGCAGAGGCCATGGAGGGGGCTGCCTGTTGGCCTGCTCCTCCTGGCTTGCTCAGACTGTTTTCTTATACACCCCAGGACCACCATCTCAGTGATGACACCACCAACAGTGAGCTAGGCCTTACCTCATCAATCATCAATCAAGAAAATGTACCACAGGCTAGCCCACAGGAGAGCTGGCGGGAGCACCTTCTCAATTGAGGTTACCTCTTCCCAAACAGCTCCAGCTTGTGTCAAGCTGACATAGAATCAGCCATTTTAGATACATGTCTAACTTATTACTAATTTATTAGTAAATTACAAGTAAATGACAAGGCAAGGCATTCTAGGCATGAGAACACCTGGACACGGGGTAGGGATGGTTAGGGTGTTGCTTGGGGACTCTGAGTGGTCCCTAGAGCCTGGAGCCATGGTTTGGAGCATGGTAGGAAGTAAGGGAGGCCAGGTAGCCCTGTTGGGATCCTCCTCGGGGAGCAGATAAAGGGAGGGGCTGGGAGGCAGGTGAACAGGGCCCAGTGCAATGAAGTGAAGATCAAGGCTGGGAGTGAACCCACCCCCAGCTTATCACGTGGCCTTAGGTCCTGGCTCTGCCATCCTCAGTGGGTAGACTTGGAAAGTTGTGTGCTGATCCTCACTCCAGTCCCCCCACCTGCTCAGTCAAGCAACCCACGGAGCCTCACGGGGCTATGTGGATCGTTAAGGCTTTGTGTTCAACTCACTGACCCGGGAGTAGAAGTGTTCTTAATCCAGTTCTCCCAGAGGCTGATTGCAGCCAGGAGGAATGGTTGAAGCAGTTCCATCCACATGGGAAACAGGCGTACACAGACCAGCTCCGTCAGATGCGTTGTATTCCAGCTTCCTCCTGCTAATTCTGCTCCCTCTCCACATTTCCCCAGGCATGATCTTTAAGATGTACCTTCCACATCCAAGTCCATCTCAAGGTCTGCTGCAGGCAACTCCACAGCCGCCTCATGATGGCCCACATCAACAGATCCTCCTGCGGCCAGGGCCAGTACTCCAGTCTCCACCCACCCCAACGAGGACAAGGCTGGGCCCAGAGGAAAGCAGCAGCCTGTGGGGTGAGCATGGAGGGAGGACCCTCAGCGCCAGCTGCATTGAGAGCATTGGGGGCTGAATGGCAGAACCTAGAAACGCTGCCTTACTTGACTCTCGTTTATGAAAACCGCTCGTTGAACCTGGGGCCCGTAAGTGGGAGACAGACTCACGCAGAGGACAGAAGACTGGGGTGATGCGTGCCACAAGCCAATAAAGCTGGAAGAAGCAAAGAAGGCACCTCTACCCCCAAGTCCCTGGAGGGAGGCAGGCCCCACCCCCCTCCATCTGAGGTGTCTGGTCTCAACCCTTGGGCTCCATTCAGCCGCCACAGGAAAGCCATACATACCCTCTCCAGTACCACTGTGCTCCTTCCTGCAGATGCTCACTTCCCAAGGCCCCAGACACTGGGCACAGGGCCTGCCTGCCCGAGGAGAAGGAGCTAAGAGGGGTTCCTGTCTTGGGTTTTGGCCTTGAATAAGGGATGTTGGGAGGGCAGGTAGGAGCTGAGCCAAGGGAAAGAATGTGACTTACAACAGCCTGGAGAAAAGGCGCTGCAGATACGACCAAAGTACAAGATTCTAGAGCAGAGGAGGAAGATGAGCCTGGACAGGGGTCAGGGCAGATCAGAGGTCATGGAGGGATAGATCAGAGGCCATTGGACACCAATGTGAGGTTTCTCCCAGGTGATTTTTCATTTCATTTCATTGTATTGTTGCTGCTGCTGTTTTGTGGGTTCTTTGTTTTTGTTGTTGATGGTTTTGTTGTTTGTTGTTTTGCTTTATATCACAGAGCTGTTTTAAATGTTCAGAAAATTCATGAATATAGTGTACATGGTAACTTAAAATAGGGCCAAGCCTTGATAAAAAGCATCATTAGCCGGGTGGTGGTGGCGCATGCCTTTAATCCCAGCACTCGGGAGGCAGAGGCAGGCGGATCGCTGTGAGTTCGAGGCCAGCCTGGTCTACAAAGTGAGGCCAGGACAGCCAAGGTTACACAGAGAAACCCTGTCTCGAAAAATCAAAAAAGAAAAAAAAAGAAAAGAACATCATTATACTGAGAACTTCGCTAAATTGAAAATATATTTAGTGCCCACTACATCCTGGCCCAACCCTGCCCACCATCTACAGGGCCAAAATGCTCACATTAGCTCCTGGGCCAAATCTGTTAACATGCGTCCGGGTTATGGTAGACTGCTGAGTGACTCCTGTAACTTACGGAATACTGTACTGGAGGTGAGTGGCTGTACAGACACAGGGAACCACGTGGGTACTTTGTGGCTGTGGTTAGCTGTCAAATCCCAAGTGCTGGGCCCATGTCTACCACCAGTAGTTTCCCCCTCACAGTCTCTGAACTGGAGGAGGGTGTGGTTTTCTTTGGTGGCCCAGCATTAGCAGATGTTTGCATTCCTGTCTTCAAAGGCTAGACACAGGACTTCCGGGTAAAGCGTATCTCTCTCACATGACTGTAAAGCTCAAAAATGGTAAGCCGAACTGAACAGCTTGGGATATCTGTGTCCAGCCCTAACTTCCCAGCTTGCCTTAGCATCTGACCTTGGCTTGGGGACATTTGTGACGACTAATGAGCCAGTGTTGACACTTTATTGACTAAAGTGAAGGCTTTATTTAGACTGTGTTAGTTTGTAACCTAATGTCCTTTCTCTGGTATCAGTCAGCGATGCTGCCTTCTGTGGAGCCATAGCGTTAGCGATAGGCTGGTCTTGACAATCTCTGGACAGGCCTCATCTTGGATGACCTTGACATAGGAGAGACCTTGGCTGGTGTTTGTGGAATGGCCACTTGCTGAAACATCACCTGCCATCTCCGGAGCAGTGTCAGGAGACTGTTAGTATTTTTTTTTTTTTTAAAGACTGGTCTCACTTTGTAGTCCCAGCTGAACTAAAACTCATTCTGTAGACCAGGCTGGACTCAGACTCACAGAGATCTTCTGTATCTGCCTCCCAAGTCCTGGGATTAAGGCTATGCACCACCACAGTAGGCAAAAGTCCTCCTCCTCCTCCTCCTCCTTCTTTTTGGTGTCTTTTTGTTTTGTTTTGTTTTTTGATACAGGGTTTCTCAGTATAGCTGTCCTAGAACTTCTTGTGTAGACCAGGCTGGTCTCGAACTCACAGAAATCTGCCTTCCTCTACCTCCTGGGTGCTGAGATTAAAAGTGTGCCCCACCACACCCTGCTAAAAGCTATTCCTTTTTCTTTCTTCTTCTTCTTTTTTTTTTTTTTTTTTTTTTTTTGTAGACCAGGCTGGCCTCGAACTCACAGTGATCCATCTGCCTCTGCCTCTGCCTCCCGAGTGCTGGCATTAAAGGCGTGCGCCACCAAGCCCGGCTCTAAGAGTCATTCTTATGAGAGCACTTCCAGCTTTCAAGGGCACCCACTTCTGTATGACAAGTTCTGTCACTGTGACTTGTCACTGATTTGATCTAGTGGTTGGGATGACATTTTTTGAGATTCTCTGAGGTCACAGTGTGGACCCCTCCCCACCCTGCACTCTTGTCTTCTCCAGGAAATTGCTCGTGCGGTGGGTGCTTGAGGATGGTAAATGCACAAACCCTTTGACCCAGCAAGTCGCTGCTGTGAAAATGTCTACTCACAGTGACACCAGGCAAAGGAGCCTTTGGCCACCATGTGGGACGTCACCAAAAGTGTGAATCAGCCAAACATTGCTCCTTGGTAGGACAGCAGGGCAGATTTACATCACAAAGTACCAAGCAACCATCCCACTCCTGGAACTAAACCTGAGAGAAGCCAAGTTGGCATAGCTCAGCGATACCAGCTCACCTGTGACACTGTTCAGTGTCAACCACCACAGGATCTGCCTGGGAGCCAATGAAAGAGCAGATAGACACCCCACACAGTGGAGTATTATTCATCCATAAAGAAAACTGAAATTATGTGATTTACAGGAAAATGAATGGAACTGGAGAGCACAATACATGAAACAAACCAGGCTCAGAAACACACACACACACACACACACACACACACACACACACACACACACACACACACACACACAGAGTTTCTCTGTGTAGCCTTGGCTGTCCTGGACTCGCTTTGTAGATCAGGCTGACCTTGAACTCACAGCAATCTGCCCACTTCTGCCTCCCGAGTGCTGGGATTAAAGGCGTGCGCCACCTAGCCCAGCTCACATATTTTTTTATATGCAAAATCTAGTTCTTGTTTTTGAAAGGCATAAAGTATAAGGCCGATTATTTTGGGGGAAAGGAAACCCTGGGCAAGAGGAAGGGCATAATGAGTGCAAATGTGACTGAAGCGAATTGCATATGGGTGTGAATGGCCATAACAAACTCCGTTATTCTGTACAATGATATATGCTAATGAGAGTGATAAACAAGGCCGTGAAAATACACATCCGTGGACAGCTGAGCTTCTGAAAGAAGTGTATGAAGCACTGCAGGAGCTCTTTATATGACTGAGATCTACACTCATGCACCCGCAGCACGCCCAGAAAAGGACCCATCGCTGTGGTGGCTCCAAGGTGGGAGCAGAGGAAGACAGCAATTTCCACTTTTCCCCCTTGACAGTTTCTGACATTCTGCACAATAAGCAAGTATTGCTTTTGTGAGGAAACGCTTTACATATTCATGATGCCCCAGAGATCTGCATTTGAAGGAAGCTTCGAGGCTGCTGGGGAGGTGTGAGCTGGGGAAACCAAGGTGAGCTGCAGGCCAGGTGAAGACTTCAATGTCCTATAAGAAATGGGGACACAGGGCAGGGGACTACTTAGGGGGTGGCATTGAAAGTACTGATGGCTTTTTGCTTGAAAGAAGCACAAGGCATTGCCAATGTTGACGTCAGAGGAGAGTGACAAAGGAACTGCTCACAAGCACATGGCAGGCAAAGAGGTGCCAAGAAGGGACAATCTGGTCGTGAGACCCTCAAGGCTAGCCACATACAGAACCGTCACCACCATCCCCAGTCCTGGGGACCCACTCAGAGGGACCAGTCACCCCACAGCCCAATGGAGAGGGGACTAGGCAACCACTACCCACCCCCAGTGTTTCCCTATCTCCGGCTGGAGGTGGTTCCTTCCCATAGGCCTATCCTAACTCATGTGTGGTAGCCTCCTGGGTGCTAGGGTTTGGAGGGTGGGAGGGCTGGAGAGAGGAGACCTGCAGAGATAGGGAACATCCAGGTTAGTGTCCAGACTTCTGTCTCTGGTGTCTGATGGGTGGAGTTTCCTTTGGTGAGGTGATCCCAGCAGAGGAGTGGGTCTGTGTGAGGGCAAAGACTCTTAGGAAGGGGCCGCTTGCTAACAGCCCTAAAGCCCTCTGGGAGTGGTGTTGGGACTAAGCTAAAGCTTATCATGCATATCAGATATTTATATTACAATTCATAACAGTATCAAAATTACAGTCATGAAGTAGCAATGAAAATAATTGTATGTTTGGGGGACGGTCACCACAGCACAAGGAACTGTATGTATTAAAGGGTCGCAGCATTGGGAAGGTTGAGAGCCACTGTCTTAGACACTTTGAAGAGACTGCTTCTGTGGGAAATATTCAGGAGAGGCAGGGCAAGGTGCCTAGCATCCTCAGCAGGATGGGGCTCAGGACAATATGAAAGGCATGTGCAGAGGCAGCCCCCACCACAGTGGCCACACTTCATGGGATTCTACACTGTCAGCTCCAAGGAAGACCAGAAATCTGAGGAGGAGGAGGAAGAAGAAGAAATGAACAGAGAAGCCCCCATGCCTGCCCCCTAATCCTGCCTTGAGTCTCCCCAAGTCTTCAATCTTAACAGCCAATTGCTCCCTTCACTGGTCCAAGTGAACACAGCCTTTGATGGGAAGGAGACCCACCTAGGGCTACGCTGTGCCTGAGTTAAACCAGGATTGCCTGCCATGTGGGATCATGGCTCCTCAGCACCTGTGTGTGACAGTCTCCTCATTGCCAAAACTGGTGCATGATTTGAAGGAGTCAGAGCAAAACAAAATCGCAGGATTCCTGTTTAAGAAAGATTAGAAGGCTGGTGGTGAGACAGCTCCCAGGGTAAAGGTGCTTGTACCAAGCCTGGTCACCTGAGTTTAATCCCTGGGAATCTCATAATAGAAAGGACAGAATCTACTCCAAAATGTTATCCTCTGACCTGCACACACGCACCATGGTGTATGAACACATGCACACTAACTGACTAACTGACTGATTAAATAAATAAATAGATTCACTAACGCTAAGTGTGATGGTACACGTCTATAGTTCTAGCACTCATGAAGAAGAGGCAGGAGAATCAGGAGGGGGGGGGGGAGAGGGTGCTGACCCAGTGGGTAGGAGCAATTGATGTGCAAGCAGGATGGTTTCAGTTCAAATCCCAACACCCACTTAAAACACCCAGTACAGCCAGCTAGCCTAGCTGAAAAAAACCTTTAAGATGTCAGTTCAGTGGGAAACCCTGTATCAAGGAACAAAGACACAGGACTCTAGAGGAAGGCATCAAATGACTCCCTCTGGCCTCCATGTCTGCACCATGGGCACAGTGAAGCAAATAAACCTCATGTCAAGAAGAGGAAGAGGAAGAGGAGGAAGAAACAGCTATAAAGTTCAAACTTTGTTTTTTAATTATAGCCAGGCTTGTGAGGTGGCTTATCAGGGAAAGGCACATGCTGCCACATCTGACAACCTGCGTGTGATCCCTGGGATTCACATGGTAGAAGGACAGAGGTGAGGAGTGAATGTTGTCCTCTGACCTCTACACACACGCACACAAATAAATAAATGTAAAATAAAAGCTTTTAAGCCCATACCCATAATAGTCAGAGGCTACGTTATGCCTCCCATTAGTTGGATCCTAAGCATCTCTGCATCTAGAAGCAAAGCACATCACTTCCACCCCCATTCCCTTGGCTAGAATTCTCTCCTATGGCTAAGGAAGCCTAGGATTTGTGGCCAACCTATCTGCTTAAGAAACAAAGGTAATGGGCTGAAGCTCGCTCTCTTGAGAAAACCACTGGGTTCTTCAATTTGCATGAAAAACATGTGATAGGGAAGGACTGGGGAGACCCCCAAGCGAGTCAAACAAGAATGTAAGATCAGATCTCCACTACCCACATAAAGCCAGGTGGGCACAGTGGCCCGCCAGCCTGTACCCGTGGTGTTTGGAGGGTGGGGACAGGGGATCCTCAGGACAATTTGTAGCAGCACAGTACATCATAGTCAACTAAGGCTGTTCTAAAGTGTAAGGTTACCTTCCATTTGGTAATTAACATAATTCCCTATTTATAAACAAAGGAGAAAACCCACGATTGCTTCTGCGGATACTCAGAAAAATCATCTGAGAAAACTGAAAATATATTCATGATAAAACTGCAATGAAACTAGAAGTAGGCAGCCCCTTTCTCAGGATAGTAACAGACAGACTTCTGCAAATGACCTACAGCCAATGCCATGCTACGTAGTTCAGTAATGAGGCGAGGGTGCCCGCTCTCACTGTTTCTAGTTTATACTGGAATGGAAGTTCTAGTGAAATTAGGCAAGGAAAAAATATATATAACTATAGGGAAAACAAGTTAAAATGCTGAAATTTACAAGTGACATTCAGTTTCAACAGAAAGCTCTGTAGAACTTACAAAGTGTTTACTGGACTAGATGTGTAAATTCAGCTATAGGATATGAGGTGGGTTTATAAAAGTCAGCTGTGCTTTGCTTTGCTAGAAAAGCAAATTGGAAAATGAAAAATTTTAAATGTCACATAGTTATCAGAAAACAGAGAATACTAAAAACATATGTAAGAAGGTTGATGTGTGTATCTAAAGGCTACAGAATATGGCTAACAGAAATTGATTTATACAGCTGTAACCATGTGCACTGTGTTAGAAGATGGTGCAGTCAGGATGTCAGTCCCTTCCAGATGGCCTAGGGCTTCAACACAACCCCAGAAGGGGCCGGTGAGATGGCTCAGCAGGTGAGGGTGCTTTCTGCCAAGCCTGGAGACCTACACTTGATCCCTGGAACCCTCATGGTTGACAGAGAGGACAGACACCTCCAAGTTGACCTCTGTGTTCACATCCATGCCTTGGTGCATGTCCTACACACATACACACTAAATAAACAAATGCAAAATTAATAAGAAAGTAATCCCAGTAGGCTTTTTTTAGACGAGAGGTAGGAGGATCAACTTTGAGGCTAGCCTGGGCTACATGAGAAGACTGTCTCAAAGACAAAAACAAAAATGAAAACAAAACCTGTATGATTTGTGAGAACTTGAGAGTCTGTGGTCTAAAGGACTCTTGAGTTGAGGAACCAACACTTGAGGAACCAACTAACCAGTGTGGTGTACCCATGAAAGCATGACAAAAACGGGACTGAACAGATTCAACCCAGAAACCCACGCATGGTCAAGTGAGTTTCAACCAAGATCCCCTCATTGGGAGTGATCAGTTTAGACAAATAAATACTTTGAAACAATTAGCTACCCATTGGAGGAAATATTAAATCTAGCCCTTACCTCACTCCAAACACAAATGTTGAACTGGTCCAGATCATGAACCTAGATGAAAGTGCATAATCATAAAGTTTTTAGAGAGTTCTTTTCCTGGGATTGGGGTGTATAAGTGATGTCTACCCCTTCACCTAAGGTCTTGGTGACAAACCAAGGCACAGTTTTACCAAAGTTCATTCTGGGAAAACAAAGAGTCTATGAGGTTTACTTACAGAGCGTAGGTGAGGGGTATCTACGGGGCTGTGAGTGCTCCCCCTGCCCAAACAGCCACTCCAGAAAGTCTTTACAACAGGTCTAAGGATTGTTCTACACCTACATAGATCAGACTTCCCTCTGTGGTCTCTCTGGATATATATTCTAGTCCCTCCCTCAGGTCGTGTGCAGTTAAGACAGAGTAACACTCGCCAGGCAGTAGGAAGTGACTGGAAATTCAGGTGAGGGCCTTGTGACCCACCGCACCCTTCCATGGAGGGCTGTGAACAGTCACAAGCCCTGATGGGTGGTTTTTTTGCAAAGGGGTGCAGCTCAACTCCCAAGACGGTGTTTGTTTGCCTCAGAGGATAGTCACGCACAGCAGAATGCTTTGGGGGCTTTGAGGTAAGCAAGGGGCTTTTGCATAGGAGCTAACCATAGAAGAGAAAAATGTCCACTCAGATCCACTGGTGATGGACTGACTCCCCTGAGACATTCGAATTTGAACAGCTATTCACACACCAAACTACCTTCCCAAGCCAGACGTAATATTTGGTCTGAGAAATTGAAGGCGCTTTAGAGTTTATTGAGTTCAGCCTCCTGCTCAGCACAGAAACGGCCAGTGTAATCATTTTTGATAGTTTTTCCTCTTACTTCCGCTTCAACTCCTAAATTCTTTCTGGTGTCTTGTAAGTTCCTGTCCCCTGAAGATACAGAGAGCCATGCGATGGAGCTCAGACTGCTGATCACATAGAAGGTGCGGGACATCCTTTTATTCCGCCTGATCGTGTGGATGAACTCTTGCTTGATTTACCTGAGAAACATACACTCTAGTATCCGAAGGACAGAGTTTTGTTTGGGGGCTTCGATGAGACTGCGGGAGGCACAGAGTAATGAAGGAATACGGCAAATGTGGTTTCCCAAATGGTTGTACAATGAGCCATCATAGATATTCCTAAAATGTATCTATCTATTTATTTGTATGTGTCTGTGTGTTTGTGTTTGAGTGTGTGTGCTTGTGTGTATGTGTACTTGTGTGTTTGCTTGTGTGTGTGTGTGTGTGTTTGTGTGTGTGTGTTGGTGTGTATTTGTGTGTGTGTCTGTGTGTTTGTGTGTGAGTGTGTGTGCTTGTGTGTATGTGTCCTTGTGTGTTTGTGTGTGCTTGTGTGTATCTGTGTGTTTGTGTCTGTGTGAATGTGTGTCTGTGTGTTTGTGTGTATGTGCCCTTATGTGTTTGTTTGTGTGTGCTTGTGTGTGTCTGTGTGTTTGTGTGTATGTGTCCTTGTGTATTTATTTGTGTGTGCTTGTGTGTGTCTGTGTGTTTGTGTGTATGTGTCCTTGTGTGTTTGTTTGTGTGTGCTTGTGTGTGTCTGTGTCTATGTGAATGTATGTTGGTATATATTTGTGTGTGTGTCTGTGTGTTTGTATTTGTGAGTGTGTATAAATGTTGGGAGCACATGTGCCATGGTGTGTAGCTCAGAGGATAACCTGAGACATCAGTTCTCATCTTCCAGCCTGAGACAGGGGCTCTTGCTTTCTGCTACACAGGCCAGGCTGCCAACCAGCTCCCAGCATGCACTTCCTTTCTGCCTCTCATCTCCTCAGGGGAGTATTAAGCTCACCGTGGCTTTTACATAAGCTCTGGAGACTTGCACTCAGGCCTCATGATAAGTGCATATGCACACTGGGCCTTCTATCTAGCCTGACTTTTTTTTTTTTTTTAAATAAACCCTTTCTATGTCTTAAGATTTCTTGCCTATAGACTGGAAAACGCAACCTGGCCATTATAGGTTCATATCAAGGAAGTGAGGGGGTGAGATCAAGATACACTGGATATGTATGTGAAAAAACTGTCAAAGAATAAGACAATCTTTTCTAAAGTTTCACCCCTTCCCTTTTTTAGAACCACAGCCTCATGTGGCCTAGGTTGGCTGAGCACTGGCTGTATAGCTCAGGACGGCAATGATTTTTCTACCTCCGCCCCCACGTGCTGGGATTACAGGAGTGCGACTGTGTCTGTCTAGCATGCTCACCTCTTCCAAGAAAAACTGCCTGAGCAAAGGAGTGGAAAACTGCAGCAATGATTCTTCGTCTAACATAAGCACCTGATGCCACTATATTTTAGTTTTATTTGCATTATATAAATGAGAGTTATAGTTTAAAAAAAAAAAAAAAACCTCATTGAGAAAATTAGTAGGCATGCTCCAAGTTGGTAGAAAATACTTGTAAATCATGTGTATGGTCTCTAGGAATATAAGAACGCCTACAGTTTTATTCTTTCCTTAAAAGATCATCGTATTTAAAACAGGTCACAGACTTAAATAGACACTTGCCTAAGGATGTGTGCAAACGCCCAACGGGTAGTAAAGTAGGTGCCCTGTAGCTGTTAGCTGTCACCTGTCATAGTGAAGCATCAGAACGGTTAGAAACGACAGGGCTGGAATACCAAACACAGTAGGTGTGGTAGCGCACGCCTCTGTCTCAGCACTTGCGTGGCCGAGGCAGGCAGATCTCCTGAGTCTGAGCCTGATGTACATAGCAAGGACCAGGACAGTCAGAGCTACTGTAAAGCAGTGGTTCTCAACCTGGGGGCGGGGGTCAACCATGTCACAGTGGTCATCGAAAACCACTGGGAAACACAGATACCAAATTATGATTCATGGCCGGGTAGTGGTGGCGCACGCCTTTAATCCCAGCACTTGGGAAGCAGAGGCAGGTGGATTGCTGTGAGTTCGAGGCCAGCCTGGTCTACAAAGCGAGTCCAGGACAGCCAAGGCTAACACAGAGAAACCTTGTCTCGAAAAACCAAAATAATAATAATAATAATAATAATAATAATAATAATAATAATAATAATAACAATAAATTATGGTTCATAATGTGAAAATTTATAGTTATGAAGTAACAGTGAAAACGATTTTATAGTTGGAGGTTACCACAACATGGGAAAAAGTATTAAAGGGTCTTAGCATCAGCAAAGTTGAGAACTACTGCTGTTGAGAGACCCTACAAAAAGAGAAAATACTAAATATTAGCAAGGTATAAGTAAGTATAACTGAATTTCGTACACTTTTTTTAGTGGAATATAAAAATATACAACTGCCTTTGGTTTTGGTTTCTTTTACTTCGAGAGAAGGCTTCTCTGTGCAACAGCCCTGGCTGCCCTGAAACTTGTTTGTAGACCAGGCTGACATCAAACTCACAGAGATCTGCCTGCTTCTGCCTCCCTAATGCTGGGATCACAGGCATGTGCCACCATGATTAGCTACCGTTTTTGGATTTTATGATCTGATGCCTCTTGGTTTTGTCTGTTTCTGGTGAATGGGGTTGAACTCAGGGAGTAGGGCATGCTAGCCAGCTTCTGCCACTTCTATATATTCCCAGCTGACAATCTTTTACAAAGGTGACATCCACTTACCTCTACACTACCGGTTTCACCCATGAGAAAAGAAGAAATAAATGCCTGTACGAGGGTTTCTATATGGATGCTGACGACTGCTTTATTCATTGTTGTCCTGGACAGACTTAGAATGTCTGCAGACAGGAGATGGGGTAGGCAGGTTGGGGAATGTCCCTGTGATGGGACTCTGCAACAATGGGCAAGCTAACTTTTTTTTTCAAGACAGAGTTTCTCTGTGTAGTCTTGGCTGTCCTGGACTCACTTTGTAGACCAGGCTGGTCTCAAACTCACAATGATCCGCCTGCCTCTGCCTCCGAGTGCTGGGATTAAAGGCGTGTGCCACCACGCTCGGCCCGGCAAGCTAACTCTTAATACTGACCTGCACAGAGCTTTACTAGAAGAAGCAAAACAAATCTATGAGGAGAAAACCCCTTAAGGTTGCTGCCTATGACGTGCTGAGGGTGCCTGGCTGGGAAGGGATGGGGGGGGGGTTCTATATGCTGAGTTGACAGTGACAGGAACATTTAATCTCCAAACTTATCACACTGAACACTTAGACACCCATGCATTTGGCATATACATATTGTTCCACGATAAATAAATAAAAAAGAATAGCTGGGACGATGTTTAAAAATGATGGATTCAGAATTGGGCAGAACACAGGTGACAATGAGTTTTATTGCAAATGGGTAGCTTAGTGGATTATTTAATAATGATTTTTGAGATGCCTGGAAAAGGGCAAATCAGGGACCAGTGAGTTGGCTCCAGAGAGTGCAAATCTGAGGACCTGAGTTCGATCCCCAAGTCTCATGTAAAGATGGAAGGAGAGAACCAACTCCACAGAATTGTCCTTTCACCTTCACACACTGACACTCCCCATCACGTGTGTGTGTGTGCGCTTGCTCACAGACACACACGCCACACACACACACACACACACAAATACAATAATAAGCTGCATGCCACTTCTTGCACTAATTTTAATTTTGAGTGGACCAAGGATTGAAAGTACTAAATGAGCCTATTGGATGCTGAGGCAAACCTGGGTAATGAATTCTGTGGCTCTAGTTTAGGGCAGAAAGGCCTTCCTCGAAATAATTTAAACCCAGCTGACAAGATAACTGCCGACCCGAGCTCCATCGCAACACTCAAGTAAAAGTGGATATAGGGAAGTGACTTCATAAAGTTGTCCACTGTCCTCCACACATATGCTGTGGTATGTGCTCACTCCTCCACACCACACATACACACAATTATTTTTTTAAAAAATAATTCAAACCAGGAACCTTAAAAGAAGAATACATACCCACTGAAATCAACCACGTGTCATGTGAGTGAGGGGTAGGGCTGAATAAAGGGAAAGGGATGAATTAGTATGTAAAAAGAGATTGCTGTGTTTTTTTTTTTTTTTTTTTCTTTCTTTCAAGATTAGTAACCCCGGAGAAGAGTAGGCACGGGATGTGGACAGATGGCTTGCAGAAAATACATGCACATGGCTTGTAAACACACAAAAAGATGTCTACGCTCAATTACAGAAAGAGAAAGGCCAACGAGAAAATGGTACCGGTCCCTTGATTGGATGGCTTCGCTCTTAGTGCGTGGCCGGCTCCCATGCTGGGCAAAGCAGAGCGCTCTCTCCCACCTTGTTGATGGGAATATAAATTGATGAGCTCTTGGAAGACAATCCAGCCATATCTATCAAATATAAAATCGCCCTCACCCTGTGACCCAGGCATTCAGCTTTTCTAGGAATTAATTCAACAGATACACTTCCACCTGTCCAGCAAGACAAAAGGCAGAGGGGCCCCCGCATAGCCTTGTTTGACGTGGCAGATAACGGCCCAACAAGAGGAGGCTGGTTAAATGAATGGCCCTGTCTAACCATAATGGGATTCCTCGAGATTGCCTGAAGTCCTCTGCAGAGGTTTAGTGGGATCCCTGGGAACTCACACTCTGGAGCCAGACACCTGAGTCCTGTCCTGTGGTGACTGTGTGGCATTTGTGACAGTCCCTTGCCTTACTTTCTTCCACTGTCATATCTCCCAAATGGGATTGTAACGATGATAACAGTAACAGCAACAGCAATAATTATAGTAATGGTAATGCCACCAACCTCAAGGCTGAAGATTAGCTTTTTTTTTTTTTAAGGACAGGGTCTCTCTACAGAGCCCCAGCTGTCCTGTAAGTTGCTATGCAGACTAGGCTGGCCTTGAACTCACAGAACTCTGGATACTTCTGCCTCCTAGAATTAAAGGCTTGCACTACCCCACACGAGGCCTAGAGGATTATTTTTTAATTTATGTATTTTCATGTGTGTGGATGTTTGCCTGCATGTGTGTCTATGCCATGTGTTTGCAGTGCCGAAGGGGGCCAGAAGAGGGCATCAGATTCCCTAGAATTGGAATTGCAGAAAGTTGTGGACCACTGTGTAGGCACTGGGAATTGAACCTGGGTCCTCTGGAAGAGAAGGCAGTGCTCTTAACTCCTGAGCCATTTCTCCAATACCAAAACCAAGGATTAAATGAGCAAATACACTTCAAGCATTTAGCTCAATGCACTTACCTCAAATGATCTCCCCAATACATTATATACAAAAAACAAAAATGTGGTTCCAGGAGGGCCAGAGAGATGGATGGGCAGTTAAGAGCACTGGCTGTTCTTCCAAAGGACCCAAGTTCAATTCCTAACACCCATATGGCACCTCACAACTGTTTGTAGCTCCAACTCCATATATGCAGACAAAATACCAATGCACATAAAATAAATATAAATAAATCTTAAAAAAAAAAAAAAGATGCAGTTCCAGCTACAAAAAGCCAGGGTGTGTTAGAATGTCACATTGTGCCCAGTAAATAGACTGATCACTTATGGAGTGGATAAAAAGTAATGAAATAGGACAGAGCTACACGTGTGCTTGCACATTCATACGCCGTCCCTGGAAGGTTGTCCAGGTAACTACACATTATCTGGCTGCGGTGTACATCTGTGATTATAGCACTGGGGAGCTAAAGCAGGAGGATCGTGAGTTCAAGACCAGCCTGGGTTACATAAGGGTCTAAAAACAAATTAACAACAATAAAATAAATACTACTAATTATATATCTGAGGAATGACCAGGGCTGGGAGCAACTTTTGTGCAGTTAAATATACCTCTTTGCAAAGTTTATATACTAGCTATTCCAAAAAAATTTTAAAGCGTATTTTGCAAAGAAGCTCTTTGGGATGATGGAACTGTTCTGTGTCCTGATTATCATGGTAATGACACATTTTAATTTCACATGTGTTTCTTTGCATATGTGGTGTGTGTGTGTGTGTGTGTGTGTGTGTGTGTGTGTGTGTGTGTGTGCTTGCTTGCATGTGTGTGAGTACAGGGGTGTGAAGCTGCATATGTGTGCGTACGCATGCAGAGGCCAGAGGGTGACATCTCCACCTTACATACTTAGCCGAGTCTCTCCTTTGAGCTCAGAGCACACTGATTTGCTCAGTCTAGTTGGCTGACTTGCTCTAAGGATCTCCTGGCCCCACCTCCCATGTGCTGAGATGCAAGAGGGCTAGCTGCCGCACTTGCCCAGCACTTATTCGGGTTTCAGAGCAGCCACAAGACAAGGAGACCAGTGGGGAGGTGGCTGCGTCAGGGGAAAGTATCACAGTGGGTGCAGGAAAGGCAGGGAGGACTCAGTGTGCTGTGGGGACACAGGAGGGAGGACTCAGCGAGGCATGGGGATGTGGGGGAAGAGGACTAAACACAGTACGAGGGGGATGCAGTAGTGTGGGGGGGGGACTCAGCATTGGGATGGAAGATACACGCACTGCTTTCTTCTCAAGGCAGGTGGTGACAGTGCTCACTGTCGCCTGGTCCTGTCCAGCCACACACTCCTCACAGACCTAGAAGATGGCAGATAGCATCACTGTAAATTTTCAAGAGAAGTCAAAATGATTTGCCCAAGATGCACATCCATGGTAGGACCTTTAAAGCATGCTAGACTAGGGCGTGTGTACCCGTCTTAACACAAATGACTCCTTTCCGATAATAACTTACATCCACGGGAGTCAAGACGGCCTTCAGAAAGAGGGTGACACCTGACCAAGTAAGTGCCTTGGAGAGTTTGAGCGGCTTCTATCCTGCACCACTCCAAGCAGTGCCATTTATAATGTGAGCTCTGTGACCATGGCTCCTGCTGTAATGCCAAGATGCAATCTGCACAGCCACAGATAGCAAACTCTGCAGATAGCAACACTGTCCCAAGAATCCCTTCCCAGGGGAGCTGCGAGCCTAAGATCCCAACAACAAACCAAGGCAAGATCCCATCAAAGTTCTCTCTGGGGAACCAGTGAATTTACTAGGGTTCCTTACAGAGCATATATAAGGTGAGAGGTTACTCACAGTGCTATGGGGACTGCTCCCCAACCACCTGCATCTGGAAACACCCAGAAGGGATGAGGGTTCCCTGTGGCCACACAGACAAGCTCACTCTTTACTCTTTTCCAACTTACGCACGCTCTAGCCTCTCCAGAGTCGCCAATTGCAGGGAGCCCTCGGTCGGATACTGGAGGTGGCGGAAGAGTGTAAATCATTAACCAGCCCAGTTGGGATGGTCTTTTGCAAGGTGGGTGGGCATAGGTGAGTGTGCCAAGATGGCATTTTCTTGCCTTGGAAGACAGTGAGTCGGTCAGGCACAGCACTCACAGAGAGATGGGGAGACGTATCAGTGAAAGTCTTGATGTGTAACAACATTCCAGAACACAGACGTTGGTTTCACACAGCAAACATGCCAGCTGGCAAGGCAGTTCTGACCTCAGTGGGGGGTGGGGGATGGGAGGGTGGGGGGATAGGGGTGTTGGGAGTTGCTCCTGTACCTGAGTCAGTTGGTAAAGCAGCTGTAAAGAGATCAGCCATTTTAGTTTCCTTGGGACTGTTGCAGTCATGCTGCTGAAGGACCAGCCAGCGGCCCAGGAAAGCCGTCCATCTTAGGCAGGGGCAGAGTGGCCAGTGAGGGACAGCTGGGCCTCTCTCTCCAAGGGCTTTCCAGCCTCCAGCAGCCCCAGCAGCCACACAGTGCCCCAGACTGCAAGCAGCTGGGTGCAAGGCCTCTGAAGTGGGGTTCCATTCTGCAGGACCAGACAAATGGGAAGAAACGGCCCCCTCCTGTGGAGGAGGGGGTGGGGTTGGTGGCGGCTAGGAAGCCACATTGCAAGGGGGCACCCTGGGGCTGGAGGCTGGGGCCGGTTTTGTAATCCGTCTGTCACAGAAGGGAAGTCTTGACTCAGCTGCAATAGACCCGGTGTAATCAGAATGGCCGCCAGCTTGTAAATGCTTATTGTCTTAAACCAATGGCCTTTTATCACCCAGCAAAAGCTACCTGCCACGCTGTCCCCATCCTGTGTAGTACGTTCAGGGAGTGGCAGGAAGGTTCCTGTGGCTGGAATCTGCTGGGGAGGGTGCTGTCTCAGTTCTTCACTGGTGGGATGGAGAGAGGAGATCCACGTTCCTTTCGCTAGGTGAAAAAAAGACAGGGCCCAGAGAGGTTAAGCAGGCAGCCAAGGCCACACAGCAGGCTGCGTAGACTAGGGTTGGCATCAGCATTTCCTCTTGGGCTGAAGGAAGCCTTGGGGGGAAAGGAGCATCTGTAGGTGCTTCTGCAGTCTCTTCCTTTAAGAACAAGAGGTTATCGGCTATCTGTCAAAAAAAACAAGAATAGGTTAGGGAAGAGGCGGGTGAGAGCTGACACCATAGGACTTTGGCATTATCAGCAATCCTGCAGGGTTGCTTGTTTCTTGCATTTGAAAGATTGTTTATTTTCCTATGCTCCCTTAGGACTCCTCCTGCTTCTTAGGTAGCAAATAGATTTGCAGGTGCTTAATTAGGCTAGAAAAATTAGACAAGCCGAGGAGGCCTTGACCAGGGATTCTCCCGACTCCCAGGAGGCTCCTCAGGCCTGAAAAACAGGCTGGTTCCAGAGCCTGTCCTGGCCAATTAGGCCCCTGCAATACCTGCCACTCACTGGTGTGGCTTTGGACTACTTGCTCCCTCCTCAGCCCCGAGGCTCCCGTCTATTGGCAGAGGTGGGACAGAAGGGAAGGTCCGAATGACGCAGCACACCGGATGGGACACCTGCTTTCTTTCAGCAGGTCCTATGGCAGGACCAAAAGTGACCTGTGCTGGGGGGACATCACTGCCATCATAGTGGCTGAATTGGGGACAGCCAGAGTGAGGCACACACCCTGGGCAGTAGGAGTGGGCTTTGTCCTCTTTTAGAAAGGGTAGAAGTCACAGTTTGACCAGAAAGCCAAGGTGCTTCTCCCCATGGCTTGCTCTCTCTTCTGGTTGGTTCTCTGTGCTAAATGGTGGTGGATGAGGCAACTGAGACTTGGGAGGGGAAGTAGGCACTGTGGGGCTGGGTGGGGCTGGGTGGGGCTGGGTGGGGTGGAGATGGAAAGGCGCACGGTTGCGTATATATGTGCAGGAGCCTCTATCTGCCAGCTTCTTTTCACCCATATACCAGGCGGCCACCTCAATGGTTCTCAATCTGCGGGTCACAACCCCTCCGACAAACCTCCATCTCCAAAATATATTTGCATTACGGTACCTAACTGTAGCAAAATTACACTTACGAAGTAGCAGCAAAAATAATTTTACGGCTGGGGCCACCACAACAGGAGAGACTGTATTAAAGGGTCACAGGAGGTTGAGGACCACTACTCTACAGATACCAGCTGTGGGAACTAGCTGCCCTTCACTGTCCCTGCTCTCAGGGGGGATGTAGCCAGTGAGAAAAGCAAAGGCTGCAGCGTCAGGGGGGTGGGAGGTAAGGGGGGGGGGGGTGGAGGACCTGGGGAGGATGTGGAGTTGGGGCATATGGGGGTGGTTAGGTGCGGGTTGTAGAACGCTAGGCTCCTGAGGGTGGCTGTGGAGGTTGTGGGAGAAGCTTCCAAGGTTAGAGGAGGCTGCAAAGAGCTTTGGGCCTGTCACTCACAACTCTCCCTTCCCTCCTGCCTGCTGAGGTGTTCTGCAAACCCCTGGTCAGGGTTAGGAGGACACAGATCCACCGAAGCTGAGTTCCCACCTGTCTGCCAGCTAATCTCCAGAGCTGACATTAGGTTGCCTTAATCAGCTTGCTATTTTGTAAAAGTTCCTTTAAAAAAAAGCAAGCATACAAACAAACAAAAAAAAAAACCCCAAAGCCTGCCTATTTTAAACGTACTTTCTTCTTTAAAATAGTTTGAGGTTTACAGGAATAGGATGGCAGTTCGTTTTAATATAATATTTTTATTAAGTTTTTTGAGAGTTTCACAAAATATATTTTGATCATATTCAGGGCCACCGTCTCCCCCTCCCCCCGCCCCCAACTTCTTTTCATTTGGACTTGCTTCTTAAATTTTATTCCAAAAGGATGCTTCATTATTTTTGCACATAGAAAGCCAGCATGATTCACCCAAAATGAACATGAGAAACAAAGCGAATGCTATTAAAATTTTACATCGAAATAAAAAATTAACAGCTCAATACCAGCAGTGATAAATCTGACTTACCAAAATGTAATCAGCACAGAGAGGCCAGTGTGTGTATGTGTGTGTGTATATGTATGTGTATTTGTGCGCATGTGTGTGCATGTATGTGTGTGCGTGGGTGTATGTCTGTGTATGTGTGTGGGCGCACGCGCACGCGTGTGTGCATGTGCGCATGTGTGTGTATATGTGTGTATATATATATGTGTGTATATGGTATGCATTTGTGTATATGTATACAGGCAAAGAAGAGTGGAGGAAGCTGAGGAGATATCTCAGTATGTAAATTGCTGCTGTGTGCGAACATGAGGACCTGCATTCAAATTTTCGGCACCTATGCTAAAAAGCTGGAGCCAGGTATGGTGGCATGCACCTGTGATCCCACACTCAGGGAGGCAGAGGCAGGCAGATCTCTGTGAGTTCAAGGCCAGTCTGGTCTACACAGTGAGTTCCAGGACAGCCAAGGCTACACAAAGAAACCCTGTGCCGAAACAAACAAACAAACAAACAAACAAACAAACAAACAAACAAACAAAAAAGCTAGGCTCAGAGACAGGTTTGGTAGCACACATCTTTAATCCCAGCACTGGGGAGGCAGAGGCAGGCAGCTCTCTATGAATTTGAAGCCAGCCTAGTTTATATAGTAAGTCGCCAGCCAGCCAAGATACTTTAGTGAGACCCCGTCTCAAACAACAACAACAAAGTGCACACGTCTGTAAGGGGGACATAGAAACAAGAGCATCCCTGGGACTCACTACCCAACTGGTCTTGCCAAATCAGTGAGCACCCGATTCAGCAAGTGAGAAAACAAGGTGGAGATGGACAGAGCAAGGGCATCTCATGTCCACGCCTGGCCTCATATGTATACGTATGTACATGCGAACACATACAAACACACATATGAACACACACTGATATAGGTACACATACATTGTACATGATGACAATAATAATAATGCTGATGATAAAGTATTTAAAAGAGGAGACGGTAGGCGAACCCCTTCACAATGCAGGGTCCCCTGCAGCTGCCCTGTGAGCCTGCCAGGAGCTCTCTGAGGAAGGAGCCAACTCTAGGACAGCTATGGTTTACTCAGCATCCCACAGATGGGCTAATCCCTGAGATTAGCCCATGCCAGCCTCTGGCAGGTGCGGGGTGAGGGCTGTCACTGTCTCCTGTTCAGAGGTGGGATTTAAGGCAGGTTGAGGAAGTAGCACAAGGCCATAGGCAGAAGCTGTACCGAGGCCCAGGGCTCCCAAGTCTGCACTTCTAGCCACTGCCACCAAGAAGAGAACAAAGGACGGACTGTTTTTTTAAAAAAGAAAAGTCGAGACTGTGGTGTGGCTCAGCCACAGGGCGCTTGCCCAACATGCCCTGAGTCCTGGCGTCCTTCTTCCACACTGGACAATTTTAGTCCCCCCACCCCACCCCCACCATATAACGCAGCAAGTGTCTCAATTATATAGAGAAGCTCAGAACAAGACAGACAGACAGCTTCTAGACAACCTCCTCCAATGACTGCCAGCGCCTAGGAGTGTGAGCACGGTCAATTTCGAGTTGAAATAAACAAAGCCTTTCCCCCAAGAGTCCTTGGCAGTAATTCCAGGTTTGGTGTGCTAATACATTCATTTTTAAAACGAATATATTCCCACGAAGATAAGATGCTTGTCTGCAAACCTTCCTAATTTCCGGTGCACCTCTGGTGGTACCAGCACCACACAGTGTGAAAAGTCAGGCTGTAAAGCGATGGCTCTCAAACCCCCCTCCTCCCCCATGCTGCAATGCTTTAAAAGAGTTCCTCATGTTGTGGCGACCCCCAACCATAAAATTACTTCATTGCTGCTTCATAACGGCAATGTTGCTACTGTTAGGAATCATAGTGTAAAGACCCAATATGTGACGCCCTCACAAGGAGGTCGTGACCCCACAGGTTGAGAACCACTGCTCTAAAGTGAGGGAAGGGTATCTGTCATCCACAGAGATCCCAGAACCCCAAACCATGGTGAGCTACGTGAATGACTGTGAAACAAGACCCCGGGCCTGGCCCTAACTCCCGGATCCTTCCAACCTTTGCTTAGTAGTCACTGCCATAGAAAATCCAGTCTCTCCATTCCTAAGAGGTAACCACACGTAGGATTTTTTTTTCTTTAAGTATACAGGTGTGATTTTTTTTAAATGTCCTTCCAGCTGGGCAGTGGTGGCGCACGCCTTTAATCCCAGCACTTGGGAGGCAGAGGCAGGCGGATTGCTGTGAGTTCGAGGCCAGCCTGGCTACACAGGGAAATCCTGTCTCGAAAAACCAAACCAACCAACCAAGCAAACAAACAAATAAATGTCCCTCCAAAACTAGATTTGCATTTATTTCAAATACTAATGTAATGTCCTGAGGGAACTGAGGGGTTTGTGTCACAATTTCCTAAGCAGTGGGCCACTTTGACATCATATTCGGGGGCCTGGTGCCTGCATGTGGGGACCAGGGGGTATGAGGCCTGCTGGAATCCTTACAGGGGTGATGCAGCAGACTCCAGCTGAGGCCCCAGCAGCTGTGTGACCATGAACCTCACCTTTTATACCTGCAAAATGGGGAGAGCATGTTTTCATGGACCCCAAAGCCAGGGAGCTACTGGGGATCAGACTCCCATCCTGGTGACCCCAAGTCCCAACTGAGCTGTCCCGTGCTGAGAGCCCTCAGGCAGATGAGCAGAGGAGAAGCCCTAAGCAGTTACCTTGAGCACATGGTGGTGACGTTGGTCAGGGGGCTCACAGCGGCCTGATTCCAAGCTGTCAGTGTGATAAATGGGACAAACTGGGTACAAAAATGAAGTCAGGGTCCTGGAGAGATGGCTCAGCGGCTAAGAGCACCGCCTGCTCTTCCAGAGGTCCTGAGTTCAATTCCCAGCAACCACATGGTGGCTCACAACCATCTGTAATGTTATCTAATGCCCTCTTCTGGTGTGCATGCGGGCAGAGCACTGTATACATAAGAAATAAATAAATATTAAGAAAAATGAAGTCAGAATGCACCTCAGAAACCTGTCTCCAGACCACATTCCTTGACTATCGTTGGCCGGGAGTGGCTAGTGCCACGTGAAGGATCAATAGCGCCCATGACCTCCTGGAAGGCCCAGGCTAGAGTCTTCACGTTTTCCTATCCATCTAAGTTCTACCCATCAGCCTTTGCTTGGTCACCTGAAGTGACCACTCAATCTGCCTGTAGTCCCAGCGGCCTGTAGCCTGCTGCATCAGAGTCAACAGTTCTTGCTGGTGCTAAGAATGGTCTTAGCGCTTGGGAGACTGAAGCAAAAAATAAAAAAATAAGGGGAGTTTAAGGTCATCCTCAGCTACATAGCCTAGGCTAGCTCACATCTCCCTCAAAAAGAGTTCTTGGTGGTAAGGTACGTAGGCCAGGAGTCTGTCTTCAAGGCCCACTGAGGGGTTAAGGCTGTCTCCTACCCACTGCCGCTGCTTGGTCCAGAATGAATGGGTTTCTGGTTTTTATTGGGAACCCTAATGATGCTCTCACACTTTAAACAGTAACTACCCATCAAAATGATCACTGGATTCAGCCCCTTGACTCCCAGGCACGCAAGCTTCCCAGTTGCTCCGAAACCGCAGAGCTGGGCAAGGTGTATATAATTCAGAACTTGAGGGGCCGAGGCAGGAGGATCCCTCTAAGCTCAAAGCTAACTTTTAACTACAAGGTAGGAACTATATAACTGGGGAATCTTTTTCTCCCAGGGGACTGAAGCCAGGGCCCAGCACATTCAAAGCACACGCTGTGTGCCTGGCCTACATCCTCAGACTTACAAAGTCTACAGACCTTCCTGTCTCTGCTCCCCCCGCTGTGTGTGATGTCGGTGCCACCTGACCCACTTTAAATCACGGCTTTGTTTGTTTTCTGGTTTCCCCTCTGCACGCATTGCTCCACCAGAGGGATGGCTGCCTTCTTATTTTTGTGTGAGGCGATGGGCCTCGCACGAGCAGCCTCAAATATGAAACACAGAAAGAAGAAAAGGAAGAACAAACGGCAGGCGCAAAGGCTTCTGGGAGTGAAAAATCGTGGAAAGAAAGACGGTGGTGCAGCCAGAGGCTGGGGTCCCAATGTGGTTCTCAGGAGGTGCGGTTAGGGGAAACTCAGCAAGGCCCAAGTTGAGAAAGGTCTAGAATGCCAGGCCAAGGCTTGAAGGATGATGGGAAATATGGTATGTGTTAAAGAGGACCAAGAGGTGGTGTCTAGGTTTAAGAGACTCTCTCTCCTCAATGGGAGGAATGATGTCAGGGGCCAGGGGAGAAGCAGAGAGTGCCTGGGGAAGCCAGGAGTCAGTGAGGATAGGAGGGCGAGGAAGGGAGGCAGGCATGACCCTGGGACAGGGTCGACATGGATTCAGCTTCTTCCTGAGTGGCCCCAGGCTGACCGTCTGCTGGGAAAGCTTCATCTGAAAGGGCTGCTCTGGGCACTTCCGGGCTAGAGTCCCAAGCTTGGCCATGTCTCGCCAAGACCCTGGGTACGGGGGGTGGGGTTCTTTTTGTGGCAGGAATTTGGAGCTACGGTATAACCATCACTGTCTGCCGCACAAGTGTCAAAGCGCATTAATCTTATGGAGACATTTCCAACACCAAAGCTAGTCCCATGGAAGAAGGCTGCTGGCATTAGTTGGCACCTACTGTATGCTACATAGACCATAATCGTTATCTGTGTGTCGGTGTCCCTGTCCATGTTTATGTGTGCGTGTCTGTGTGGAGGTAAGAGTTCAATGTCAGGTGCCATCTTTGTTCACTCTCCATCGTATTTTTGGAACAGGGTCTCTCACTAAGCCTGGAGCATACCCATTTGGTCAGAATTATGTCTGGCAGGTCCCAGAATCCTTCTGGCTCCATTTCCCAAGTGCTGAGATTACATTCACACACTGGCCACATCTGTCTTTTATGTGCGTACTGGGAATTGAACTTGGATCTCCCCTGTTCTCATGATAAGGACTTTACTAACCAAGTCATTTTCTCAGCAATCACTTTGTTTTATAGACAATTAACAAGATGATAATTTTATCCCCAATTTACAGGCCAAGCATAAGGAACCAGGCAGCAGAGCCATAGGAAGCCAGGGTCAGCACAAAGGAGGAAGCAGGTTCTCCTGCTGTCCCCGGAAGCCTGGGTCTCATTTTGTATGTAGGAAGGTCCAAGCTGAGGGACAGACACATTCTAGGGGCAGAGCTTCCACTTGTGACTAGGTCTGCGACTGCAGAGCCACAGGCTGCCACTTTACTCTTGAGGGTTGGGGTAGCAGGTGGAGTGACCATCATCTTTGAGACAGATGGAGAAGCTGAGACCCAGAGAAACCAATGAGCCTTGGTCCCATTGGAGTAACTGATGGATGGGACCAAATCTGTTATGTTGTGGTTTCCTTGGGCTTTGATCACTGAGGTCCAGCCTTGTCCCGGTGGCTGAAACCAACAGGGCGGATATGTGGATCAGAGCTACTCAGGGGAACAAGAATTCCTGCATTTCCTCAAGGCTGTCCTCAGTTTGCACAAACGTCAGCACAGGTGTGCAGGCAGGAAGTGTGGGCGGGGCAGCTTGTCTAAGAAGCTGTTGGAGCAGCATACAGACCAGCCTCTTGAATTTCGGCCCCACTGCCTGAGCCCTGTGCCTTTGAGCCTGTGTGTCTTGGGAGGCAATCCCAATCCACAGACAATTACTATGCTAACTTGGCACATCCTGGCCCTCGTGTGGCTCTCAGGAGTTGTGGCTCAGCCCTTATCAGCTCTGTGTGGGTCTGGGCCTCAATTCCCAAAGGCCTCAAATATTTCTCGACAGAAGCTGGACATGATGTCTGCTTTAATCCCAGCAGAAGCAGGCGGATCGCTGTGAGTTCAAGGCCAGCCTGGTCTACAAAGCGAGTCCAGGACAGCCAAGGCTAACACAGGGAGACCCTGTCTCGAAAAACAAAAACAAAAACCAGACAAAAAAACATTCCCCAACAGGATGCAGCCAGCACAGGAGTCAGGCTGTTTTAACCAAGTTGGCTGCAGACATTCAGGGAAGAAACGGTCAGGTTTCATACAAAAATCCAGATTGTCCTGAGGTTCCACCTATCAACCTTCTCAATTCTGTGGTGAGGAAGTCAAGGCCAGGACAGACAGCAGACAAAAGGAGACACCTGAGTTTCAGGTCACACCCACTAGTTGCCTCTTATGCGGAGGGTCCCGCTGACACCCTGGCTGAGCCCTCATGGTCTTGTCATGACTCCTCTGTGGTGTCCACTGGGCACAAGCTGTGGCCCTGGGAGCTTTTCTTCACCGCTCCATCCATTCATGACAACAACCACACATCTCCCAGACCTGGAGACCAAACACACAGCAAGGGACAATGACTCTTCTGGCCACACAGCTGGGGGTGGATTCAGATTCCAGATGTGGATGAGCCCAAAGCCTGTGCTCTTGAGATGAAAGCATTAAGTGAGCCACATGTGGAGGTTGTGAGAATGTAATTAGATAATAAATAACAAAACAGTAGCAGATGCTTTCACAGTTCCGGTACCAAGTGCTGGTCTAAGCGTTTTGAACATATTAGCTCACTTAATCAACCCTCGGCAGGAACCGGTGTTCCTGTTTTTGAACCGTGTTATGAACGAGGAAAATGAGGGACAGAGGAGGGAGGGGTCTTACCTGAGGTCTCAAACAGGTGTGTGATAGGGTGGGAGTTTAACCCAAGCTTTCTACATCCTGAATCCTTGCTTAAGCTGCTGGCCTCAAGAGTACAGCACAGACGTGCTGGACCCTAAGACCTACAGCTCTCCTCAGTGCTCCATCTGTATCACATTGCGGGCAGATGAGCCGTGAAGATGCTGGACACAGGAATTCCTGCCCAGGTGGCTCCCCGCCAAAGCCCTGCAGCTCCATCCCAGTGTCTGTGTCTGGCTGGGTGTTCAGGCTGTGGCCTCTGCAAAAAACTCTCTTTGCAACATGACAACAGCACAGGAGCTGGCTCAGGGCATGCTGGGAGTCCTGTCTATCTCCGGGTCTCCATCCCTGCCAGAGTCTCCTTCTAATTCCTGGAGCCTTGCGGGAGCCATAAGCATGTCCTAGCCTGTCCTGTCTTCCCTCCCACCCTGCCAGGCCTCATGAGGAGACCTGCATGTTGCATCTTCAGTGTGCCTTTTTTTTGTTTTGTTTTGTTTTTTTGTGACAGGGTCTCTGTGTGTAGCCTTGGCTATCCTGGACACGCTTTGTAGACCAGGCTGGCCTCGAACTCACAGTGATCTGTCTGCCTTTGCCTCCCAAGTGCGGGGATTAAAGGCGTGCGCCACCACGCCTCAAGCTCTTTTCTACAGTGGTTCCTTTTACGTCAGGCCTTTCCCCTCATCTATGACCAGAGTTCCTTTTTGCTCTTTGTTCCCACCAAAACTCAGATCGAAGGTTGGTTTCCAAGGTAGAGGTGTAGACCTTTAAGAAGAATTCGTATTTTTCTTGCAGAAAGCCTGGAGAGCAGGACCTAGGAAGCCAGGCTGCTACCTCCCTTCTGAGGGAGAGACACACAGCACTTGTGTCTGTTTGGATCCTACAGACAGGGATGGGATGCTGATCCCTTCTTGCCCCTCACCCAGTGAGTCGCTGGCCCAGGCTTTCATTAGCAGGAACCCAAAGGCTTCCTGTTCATTGTTCCTGATAGCCTGGACCCAGAACCCACAGTCATCTCTCTTCAGAGTCACTGTCTCATGGGATCCTCTTGGGGTCCTTCTGACAAATGGGGATCATTCCACTCACGCTAAGGATGGGCAAATGGAGGTTCAGAGAGATGATGGAAATTGCCTGGTGACCCAGTCTTCCCAGGGTGGTTCTGATCCCTGGATGCCCCAGGCTGCTTAACCTTCCCTGTCCTCTCCCTCTACCAGGAGAAATGACAGCATCAACCAAGCCCGGTGGGTGGGGTCTGCCTTTGGTTAGGTAGCAGGAGAGCTGTTGCTGAGCACAGCTGACCTGTGGGAACTGGGACACCATCTCTTTCTGCTCTGCATCCGAAAGCACCTTGGAAAACCAGTGGGTGCTTTGACTAGCACCTTCGGGTATTAACTGGCTGTGGCTGGTTGTCATATAAAGGTGGAAGGTTTCTGCAGGACCTAAAGATCCCAGACCCCTGACCAAAGAAGTGGGAGTCTTAGGCTATCCTGGACCCTGAGGGGGAAACACTTGGGCACCAAAAGTTTAAGAGATTATGAAAAGAAAAGCTTAAGACAAGGAAATCCCCCACACAAGGGCTAATTGCCCTCTGAACCCTCGAGACAACCTAAAGCAGGCAAACTGAAGCTGCTCCTGACCTGACCCCAGCTGGCCTGGCCTCCCCCCTGGCACTCTAAGGAACTCTCCTCCTGGGAGTCTGCGAACCTTGACCAAATCCCACCTATGCCAGGCTTTGGCATTGCCTGGTGTTGGACTCGGCCCTGCAGCAGAGCACTCAGTGTGACCACAGGCTCATCCGCCTTGTTTCTTCTTCCTTGGCCAGTGGGAGGATTGCATTTCCCAGCCAAAACTTCCAAGGCAGTAAAGTGCTATAGTTGGTTCCCCACAAAACTCATAATGAAGTTGGGTGGCAGAGGTAGTTGTGTTGGGAGGCAAAACTTTTAAGAGGGATATTTTCCTCACGAGGCTGGATTAGTTCCTGCAGGGGTGAATTAGATCTCACAAAAGCTGGGTCATAAACTGGGCCAACTCTTTTGCACCTCCTTTCTCTTTCCCATGTGCCCACTACCTCTCTTGCCCAGACTTCTTTCCATTTGATGCCATCCACCACGGCATGGCAACCTTACCAGGTGAAACCACCAAATCCTGAACACCTCAGCTTCCAGAACCGTGTGATAAAGAGGGGGTCAACTGGACCTTTCACAGGGGTCGCCTAAGACCATCAGGAAACCCAGGCATTTATATTATAGCTCACAACAGTAGCAAAGTTACAGTTGAGAAGTAGCAATGAAAATAATTTCCCACTGTGGTTGGGGGTCACCCCAGCATGAGGAGGGGTTGCAGCATCAGGAAGGTTGAGGACCACTGTGCTGTAGAATCATCCGATGGACTAACACACCATGCAACTGGACTCTTACAGAAGATGTGTAGGTAGAAGCGATGTTTGCTTTTCCTGGGTCCAGCCTTCCCCGTTAGCCCTGGAGTGACACCTGCTCTTTTCCCTGCCCTTCCACCACATCCATGAGTTGAAAATAAGTGGTCTTTTTGTTTGTGTTTTGTTTCTTTTGTTGTTGTTGTTGTTGTTTTGAGACAGGGTTTCTCTGTGTAACCTTGGCTGTCCTGGACTCACTTTGTAGACCACGCTGGCCTCAGATTCACAGAGATCTATCTGCCTGCCTCTCCCTCCCGAGTGCTGGGATTACAGGCCTGTGCCACTACAGCTGGCAAGCAGTCTTGGAAAATGGAAAAAAAGTTGCACTGAGCATCTTGGGAAGCTGAGGTAAGAAGATCAGAAGTTGACGTTATTCTCAGCTATACTGCTAGTGCAATGCCAGCTTGGGCTACATGAGGCCCTGACCCTGTTCCTTGCTCCCACACTCAGGAAAGGGAGGAGATTGGACATGTGAGTTGGTGTGCTCAGGAGATTCACTGACCTGCACTGTATTTGCGCAAGCAGGAAATAAACCTTTATGACTACTGCACTGGGATTTCAGAGTTTGTTACCTTAGCACAATTTCAACCACAGACTAATAAACTGCTCTTTTTTTTTTTTTTTTTTTTTTTCCTTCCTTCTCTAGGCCTTGCAGTTAGTAATGAAATTACAGTCTTCCAAAGTGGTTGCAGCAACCAACACTGACTACTACATAAGGAGTCCATAAGAAAGTTCGGAGCTGGAGAGAAGGCCCACCAGCTGAGAGCACTCGCTGCTCCTTCAGAAGACCCAAGTTTAGTTCCCAGCACCCATGTTGGGTGGCTCACATCTCCCAGAGAATCTGACACCTTCTGGTCTCCATGGGCACCTAAACACGCATGGCACACACTCAGACATGTTTAAGGGGAGGAGGAGGAGGAAGAAGAGGTGGCAGTGGCTTGTTGGCTAGACATAATGGTGGCCCCCTGTGATCTCTACTTAACTTAGGAGGATGATAATTTTCTTTTTCAAGACAGGGTTTCTCTGTGTAGCCTTGGCTGTCCATGACTCTCTTTGTAGACCAGGCTGGCCTTGAACTCACAGCTTCTGCCTCCCGAGTGCTGGGATTAAAGGCGTGCACCACCATGCCAGGTTGGGAGGATGGTATTTTGAGGCTGGTGTGAATTAGGTAGTAAGATCCTGCCTTAAAAAGAAAAAAGAGGCCAGGCGTGGTGGCGCACTCCTTTAATCCCAGCACTGGGGAGGCAGAGGCTGGTGGGTCACTGTGAGTTCGAGGCCAGCCTGGTCTACAAATTGAGTCTAGGACAGCCAAAGCTACACAGAGAGACCCTGTCTAAAAAAAAAAAAAAAAAAAAAAAAAAAAAGGAAAGAAAAGAAAAGAAAAAAGAGCATGTGTTGATTCACACATCAACCACACATCACTATCAGGATCTTTTTGTTTGGTTGTTTGGTTGTTGTTGTTGTTGTTTGAGACAGGGTCTGTCTATGTATTCCTGGCTGCCATGGAACTCAATATGTAGACCCAGCTGGCCTTGAACTCAGAGAGATCCTCCTATCTCTGGAATTCAGGGCCATTCCTGGCTGTCTCTGGCTCTTCACTTGCATTTTCCTGATTTTTCCTAAGCGTGAACTGCTTTTCTTTAGGGTTGTTTTCCGGTTTTTATTTCACCTGATGTGAATCGATTGTTTATCTCTTTTTGTTCTTTTTAAATTGAGTTGTTTGTCTTCTCAGTGATTTGTTGGACGTCTTTTATGTTCTGGGCGGCAACGCTTTGTTCGCTATCCACCCTGTGGTACATTCTCCTTGTGTGTGTTTTCAGTAATGAGCGGGGAAAGCTAAGTTGGAGAAAGCAGAGTGTAGGCATGGCGAGGAGCACCTCAGCAGAGGCAACAGCAGAGCATCACAACGCGTTACTTCAGAAAACAGGAGAAGGTATTGTACCCATGAAAAAAGAACAAGGTAATATGAAAAAAGAGCAGTGAGACAGCAAAGTGCTCTTGGAAATATGATAAAAGTAATGATGAAAAAGTGGAGAGTTGAAATTTTCCCGAAGAGAAAGCAAAAAAAAAAAAAAAAAAAGGAAAAAAATAAGTGGACAAAAGCTATATAGAATTAGTTCTAGAAAAATATCTTCCAACTGAAGCTGGTACATCTCCAGAACAGGAGAATCTACCATGTGTCCAACACCATGACTAGAAACAAACGTGTTCCTACACACACTGAGTGAGAAAGAACAGGCTCTTTTCATAGATTGGGAACAGAATGTTGTTGAAGTCTTTGGCAGAAACTGAAGACAACAGAGCAAGCCTTCAGAATCAGAAAGAAGATGATTTCCAGTTTAAAAAATTCTGTACCTGGCAACTTGTCAGTCAAATACAAAACACTTTTAGAAATGTAAGCTTCTTAGCATTTCACGTTAAGGACCTCTGGACTGGCCTGTTTTCTGTTGCTAACTACACAGCACTGGGTACGTTTTCACTGGAAAGAGGTTTGTTTTGGCTCACGATTCTCCTCCGAAGTGGAGGGCTGCATCTGGCAATGGCGTTCTTGCTAGCAGAGTGCTTAGGCAGCACAGGGCGTCATGTGCTGAGTGTGCCCCTCTGTTGTCTCTTCTTCCCATAAAGCTACCAGGACTGACCGGTGTCACTAGCCCCAAGACCCCGCTTCTGAAAGACAGCATGGTCAGAGGTCCCTGCCATTTTCTTGCCCCGGGAAATAAGTTTTAGGGGCACATCCTATTTCCTTTTGGGAAACTGTAGAGAGGTGGTCCCTCAAGAAGGTAGGATCTACAGAGGAGATTACATGGGAACTAGGAAGTGAGGGATCCAACCCAGGAGAGAAGTCAGAAAGGCTCCAGGTGACCTTGAAGGGAGAGTCCCAGGTGACCTGAGAGCTCAACCCCCCTCCAAAAAACAAAACAAAACAAAACAAAAAACCCAAAACAACACAACAACAACAAACAACCAGGAAGAAAGAGCTATAGACCAGCAGTGACTTCATGCAGGGGAGAGAGCTTCCAGAATACTTACTGTGCATGTTCGTATTGAGATTTACACAAATGAGGGAGACTGGAGACAGGTAAGGGATGAATATACAGAAAACTTAACAAGAAATAAAATACCAAAGGAAAAATATCAATGATTAATTCCAAGTTAAACACAAAGCTGTGTAAGAAAAATATTAATCACAGCACACTGTGAGTGTTATTTATTTTTTTATGATCATATAAAAAGCTGTGCAAAATGCAGCAACAAAACATAGGCAACAAAAGACAAATAGAAAAATTGGGTTACAACAAAATTTAAAAATGTTTAGCAAAGGAACATCAACAGAGGGAAAAGGCCACCTACAGAATGGTGAAAACATTTGTAAGTGTGTAACTGATGAGGGGCTAGTGTGAACCTGAGTTTAATTTCTGGCACCTATGTCAGGCAACTCAGAACTAACTACCCGTAACTCTAGGTCTAGTGGATCCAACGCCCTCTTCTGGCTTCCAAGAGTACCTGCACTCATATGCACATCTCCCTGCACACACACACACACACACACACACACACACACACACACACACATACACACACACACACACACACATTCACACTCACATCATCATCATCATCACAACAACAACAACAACAACAATAATAGTCTTGAAGAAAAAAAGAAATCCAGGAATTTCTACAATTCAATAATAGCAACTATAAAAACTATCCCATCTTGATTTAAAATTGGGCAAAGGACTTGACTAGACATTTATCCAAATAAGATAAACAAATGGGCAATAAGCATGTGAAAATATGCTCATTATCACTGACAATTTGCGATGCAAATTCAAACCACAATTAAAAAAAAATAACCTCACGCTCATTAGGATAGCTATTATACTTTCAAAACTCAACAAAACAAATAACAAAATCCATAAACTAGCAACTTCTGGCTGGTATGGGGAAAACTGGGAAACCTTGTACATAGTAGATGGGAATGTTAAATGGAAGTGTTGCTGTGGAAATACCTCAGCAGTGCCTCGAAAATTAAAACTACAGTCACCACATGGTCCAGCAAGTCCATGTCTGGACATGTCCCAAATGACCGCGAGCAGGTGCGTGTGCAGGTGGGCTCACTCAGCATCATTTGTGATGGTTACAATAGAACCAGTGCAAATGTCGCACAGTTGGATGGGTGTGGAGTGCAACATATCCTTATAATGGAAGGGATCCTGGAACATGCTGTGACACGGATGAACCTTGAAGACATGGGACAAGTGAAACAGGCAGGCCCCAAAGGGAAAATAATGTATGGTGCTCCTTCCTTGAATACTTGAATTGGCTGAGACAGGAAATGGGTGGTTGCCAGGAGTTGGGGTGGGGACTGGAGCTCCTGTTTGATGGGTGTGGTTGGTTGATGGTGATAGTTTCACAACCAAATGAACACACTCAATGCCATTGTTCGAGTCTCATTTCTGTTGCTATGATAAAAACACTCTAACCCAAATCGACCCAGAGGAGAAAAAGAAGCTGACATTGCACGTTACAGTCACCATTGTGGGAAGTCAAGGCAGGAACTCAAAGCCTGGATCCACAGTCAAAAGCAGAGGGAACCGACTGCACCAGGCTGCCTGCCTCCTTGCCAGCGATGACTTCTGTAAGGTTGCCTGCTGACGGGCCTGACAGCCTAAGTCTGATTCCTGGGACTCACACGGTGGAAAGAGAATCAGCTCCCTCAAGTTGTCCTGTGATTTCCACACGCACTCCTTGGCATGCATGTGCATGCACACAGACAAATAAACAAAGCAATTGGATATATAAGCAACAGAAAGAGTTGTGTTATTTAGTGATGCAGATACCTACCAAATAATTCAGCCCAAAGTCGATAGCAGCTGCCTATTGGGAGAGGGAAAAGGAAGTGGGGACCCAGTGACTTAAGTTTTTCATAAACTGTACGCAAATATAACTGAGTAAAGGCTGATGCCCCAGAGGTTCTGAACTCTGGCTGCTCTTTTAGAGAAGCTAAGTACAGTTCCCAGCATCCATGCTGAGTAGTTACAACCATCTGTAACTCCAGTTCCAGGGGATCCAATGCCCCTCTCTTCTGACTTCCACAGGCACCAGGGATGGACGTGGTACTCAGACACACATGCAGGGGAAACACCCGTATATATTAAAATAAACTAATTATTTTTAAAACTTTGTTTAAAAGGTAATTAAATATGACAAAAAAAATTGTGAGTGTCCTCTAGAAGGTCCTGTGAGTAGGTCAAAGGCACCGAGGACCTGGGACACGTCCCAAGACACCTTGAGAAACACTCTCCTTTATAGCCAGAGTGCTCAGGGCTCTGGCGCCCCACCTCCTTTGCCAGAACAAATGGGGTGCCTCAAAGCATCCGTTAAAGAAGCTCACCCCTGACAGAGGCTCTGTCACTTACTGTCATAGCCACACATTCATTTTAATGTGTCTCCGAAATGCAAGTCACATATCAACCTTGTGGTTTCGGGGAGATTTTTGCTTAAGAGGAAGCCACGTTTATTAAGTGAGGGGATTTAAGGAGAATACAGTGGGAGCTCCATATACATGAGTTTCACATCCTCAGATTCAATCAACCACGGGCAGCAAAATACTGTATAAAAACAGCGTCTCTATCTACTGAACGCGTACAGACATTTCCCCTTTGTTGCTATTCCTAGACAATACAACAGAACACCTAGAGATCACTCACATTGTCTTAGACACTCTAAACGTGCCGCAGGCGATGTACCCGCGTGTTCAACATGCACTTAGGTTATATGCAAATGTGGAGCTACTTTATATTAGGGACCCGAGCTGCCATAAATTGGTCTTTTCTCCTTTTGAGACAGGGTCTCTGTGTGTAGCCCAGGCCGGCCTGGAAGTCCTCTCTCGCTCAGCTTCCCCAGTGCTCTGATGGTGCCACTTTGCCTGGCTATCCATGGGCTTTCGCTTTGGCATCTCTGGGGCGGAAGTGTTCCTGGGCCAATGCTCCCCAGACCCTGAGAGATGATTGTAGGAGGAAGGCACCCGAGGAGACTCGTGAAAATGAGAAACTTCACTTAAGTTAGGAAGGTGATGGCAGAAGACACAAGGAATGCTGACCTGGCCCAAACCCCGAAAGGTTAGGGACAGGAACTGCAAGCCTGAAGAAAAGGGGATCCAGCTTGTGTTGCTAGAAGGTGATGAAGGAGGAGTGGTACCCGGCTCACTCCTGACAGCGCTTGGCTGAGGAGCCAGAGATGGAGGCGGCATTTATTCTTCTTTTCTGTGACTCTGGAACAAGGGTCATCTGTCAGCTGCTGAGTCTCTCTCTCTCTACAAAAGGTCCCGCAGTTGTGTCAATGGTGGCTGCTCAGAATCCTCCTGGGGTGCTTATTCTCTGCGTGACAGAAGCAGGAGCCACGGCAGTAACCAGAGCAATCACTCATATGCTGTGGGCTGCCTGCCGGAAACCCTCTGAAGAGCGTCAGCTATGCTAACCTGGGCTCCCACACCCTAGGAGATGATGAGGCAGCCAGCCTGAGAGACGTTCCTCAGGGTTTTTGCCTCCTGGTGGTCACATGCTCATGCTGCCTCCCATGAAATAGGCTGACCTGCGCAATCAACAGGACATTGCAGCAATGCTGGTGTGGCATCCACGCTTAGGTCAGGAAAGACACTGTGTGGATGCACCACATTTTCATTGACCACTCACCTGTGGACATTTAGGCTGACTCTGTCCCCTTGCTTTTATCATAAAATAGCAATAAAGCTGTTTGTTCAGTTACCTCAGCCATAGGCATACAGTCCTTTAGGTAAGTGCACGAGTGTTATAAAGCTAGGCCATGATGCTTCAATTTTTCTTTTCTTTTTTTTTTTAATTTTGGAGAAACCTCCACACTGATTTCCACTCTCATCAGTAGCTCTGTTGTCATTTGTTTTCTTGATGATAGTCACTCTGCTAGGATGAGAGGGAATCTCAAAGTAGCTTTAGTTTACATTTCCCAGGTGGCTAAAAATATTGAATGCATCTTGAAATATTAATTGAATATTTATACTTCTTCCTTTGAAAACTGTATGTTCAGGTCAGTGGCCCGTTTATTGATTGACAGTTTGAAAATATGATAGATATACACATGGAATTTTATTTAGCTGCATAGAGAAGTGAAATTATGGGTCTGGGCAAACAGTTCAGCTGATAAAGTGCTCGCCTTGCAAACACGAGGCCTGAGTTTGATTCCCAGAACCCATATGTAAACAGCCAGGTATGGTGTTGTGTGCTTGTAATCCCATATGCTGAAATCAGCTGAAATGGGATCCCGAGGGCTCGCTGGCTAGCCAGCCTAATTAGCAAGTTCCTAGGCAGTAAAAGACCCATGTCACAAAAACAACACGGATGGCAGCCGGAGAATGTCTGTGGGAGGGGGTCCTCTGGCCTCCACATGCATCTACACACATGTGCATGGAGGCATGCACCTGCACACACACACACGCACACACACACTCCATTCCTACTTAATCTACTTACTATTTGATTTATTTATCAAAAAGTTTATTACTCTCTCTGTGTGTGTGTGTGTGTGTGTGTACCCATGCATTTTATGGCACCCATATGGAAGTCAAAGGACAACTTGAGAGTGTCAGTTTTCTCCTTCTACCAAGAGCCCTAGAGGTGAAACTCGGGTCACCAAGCTTTGTGTCAAGCACTTTTGCCCACTGAGCCACCTCACGTGGCCATATTCCCAGGTTATAGATGAGTAAATGAACACACAGAGTCCAAGAAATGTCCCCGAGGTCACACATAGCTATCAAGTGGTTTAACCCCTGAAGTTCATCTCATGAACTAGAACAGCTATCTTACAAGACACTGACAAGGAGAGATAGGCAACAGGTCCACAGCATAGCAAGGGAGAGCAGGGCTATACATCTGTAAAGCGAAGGGAGGGGGCAGTGAGAGAGTGCCACGCTCTGCAGCTCAGCTGGGACAGTGGTTTTGCACCCTGGCTGTGTGAACCACGCAGGCCTGAGTGATGGGGGCGGAACCTGATGTCCCTGAGCATGAGCAACGGGCTCTCTGGGGTGTACATCCTCTTGTGACGTCATCACTGTCTTTCCAAAGTTGTCTTGGTCCTTAGAGGACAGAGCGCCAAGGGCAGCAACAGAGTCTTATCATCTATGTCCCCCCCCCCCCCATCCCTCATCCCTGAGCCAATCAGGACAGTAGGCTTTCTGGTCCTGGAGCAAATTTATGGGGCCACAACCACCTTTCACAAGCCACCAGTGGAGACAAAGCAGGGGCTACTGGGAAGCCCTTCTGACCTGAGGTCTCTACACAGAAGTGGATCCAATGGCAGTTCAGAGAGACTGACCCACGGAGCCCATGGGAACTGGCAGAAGCAGAGTGTTTCTGTAGAGATACCAGAAGCTTCCTTAGAGAAGGCTACGAGAGCAGAGGCCCAAGGATGGACAGATACCAGCTTAGACTTGTGCTCCTCCTCTTGCCCCAGCCTCCCAAGTAGCTTGAATTACAGGCCTGTGCCCACTGAGCTATATCCCCAGGCTGGGCAATTTGTATTCTTTGAGGTCTGGGGAGCCATCAGAGGTTTTTTTTTCCCCCTGAGGGTGTTCGGATAATAGTAACAGTAGCTAATATTCATCAGGCATCTACTGTGCTCTGTACATGGCTATCACACCACTGCATCTAATCTAAACCTCACAGCCTGTGTGGTGAGTACACGCGCGTGCGCGCGCGCACACACACACACACACACACACCCATACATACCACTTACATGCAGAGCCTGAAGCACAGAAGTGGGGGTGCCCACGTTTGTACAGTCGGGGGGAGAGGGCAGGCTCAGATCCAGGAAGTCAGACCCAAGGACCGATGCTTCTGTCCTTTTCACCTGCTGCCTAAACTTTACCTCATGTCAACATCACAGCACTAGAGGGAGCCTCCACAACTGACTCCCCAGTTCTTGATCTGCTCACTGAGGCCCAGTAGTAATGGGGCTGACTTTCCAGGAGTACAGAGTAGAAGCAAGTGTGCCTGCGTGTGTGACTCTGGGTTGCAGGAGGAGGTCCATCCTAACTTCCAAGGGCTTCACAGTAGGCATCTTTGCTCTTGGGACAAAATCCAAATTCCTTGCTGTGGCCTACAAAGCCATCCTATGACTGGGCAGCACTGACTTCCCAAAGCCTCCCCTGATTGGCTGACTTCTCCCTGTCACTGGGTTTCCAGTTCACCATGATGCCTCTGCCTTGCTCTTCCCTCTGCCAAGAATGACCTTCTGCTTGTTGGTCATGGAGATGATTCTCTTCTCTAATTTACCTCCGTTCCCTCTCTCTCTCTCTCTTTCTTTTTTCTTTTCTTTTTCTTTTTTGGCAGGGAAAGGGAGTTTCAAGACAGGGTTTCTCTGTGTAGCCTTGGCTGTCCTGGACTCACTTTGTAGACCAGGCTGGCCTTGAACTCATAGAGAGCCACCTGCCTCTGCCTCCCGAGTCCTGGGATTAAAGGCTTGCGCCACCACGCCTGGCCCTCAGTGCTCTCATATTGTTTATTTTCTCACCCCGATTACAATGGTCTGATATAACTTTTTTTTTTCTTCTGTATTTCTCGCTTCTAACTAATATGTACACAGCAGGAAGTCTGGGAAGGAACTCATTTACCATTCTGTAGCCTTGAGCCTTTGATTGAACAGTGCCTGACAGCCAGCATATGTTTCACAAATTTTTGTTACATTTTCTTATCTTCTGTTGATGGTCTGTCTTCCTCTCAGCTAGGGACCTCACTGTGGCCGGAACTTCCAGACCCAACACGGGGCCTGAACATAATCAAGGGATGTTGACAGAAGCACTTTGTGGTCTTCCAAGGTCTCTGTTCTTTTTGGTGGAGTGACCATAGCCATTGTAATGGCTACCCTTGCGGGGAAAGACCTAAGACAGAAGAGGCTAATGACCCAGCGGGGCGGCACACCCAGGCTGATGTAGGGATCACAGCTCACACCATTTAAAAAATTTTTTTTTCCTTTAGAGAGAGAGAGAGAGCTGATTTAACACTGGGCCTTGGCACCCTCTGTGGGCCTGGTTTAAAACCAGTGCCCAAGAATCTCACTCTCTGAATAAGGTTGTGCAGGTGGCTGAAATCTAGTCTAAGCTTTGCTCTCCCGACAAGGTGGAGTGGGGGAGGTGGGACCGCGCTGCCAGAGGAGGGGCTTTCTTTGTGCAGAGGCTAGTGGGGCCTAAACAGAGACCGAAGATGTGCGGCCTCTGGCGGCAGGGATGACACGTCCTTCTTCTGGGCCTCCACAGCCCCTACCTTTCTCCGCAGCAACGATTACCTTGCCATGCCGGCAGGGCTCTGATCCGCTTCTTTGCTGGGCCAGCAGAGAGGGCTGAATGTGGTTACAACAGTCTGTGCTTCAGATCCAAGACATCTTCCACACCTCTCTGCCTAGGATCACAGTGTGTAACAATCACAGATGTACATGATCGCAGAAAGCAACTACTCGTCTGATCCTGAAGCTATAACAGGTGCAGAGGTCCTACATGGCTCCTCTAGCTTTTCCCTTAGCGATGCTTTCAGCCTTCCCGCGCTCCGCACGTTCCTTATACCGGCTTGTGAGTCTGGAACGTAGCCTTCCCCCTGCCCCGGCTCTCCCCTATATCCCTCTTTCTCTCATCTGCTTGCCACCTCCGCGGGGAAACCAGGCGACCAGAGCCTAGCCGGGCTCGTCACTGTGTCTTGCTGCGCCCAGTACCAGAGCGCACATAGAACAGGGTCGTTTGGCTCGCTCCGAGAGAGGAGGGGACCAAGGACAGGAGGGGGAGGAGAAGAGGCGGCGGCTGGAGGAGCGTAGGGCGGAGGCGGCGGCAGGAGGGAGCGCGCGCGCCGGCGGCGGCCGCCCAGGGCCGGGGCCGCGCGCCCAGCCTGAGCCCGCCCCGCCGCCGAGCGTCACCGAACCTGCTTGAAATGCAGCCGGGGAGCCGGGGCGGGCGGCAGCGGTGGTGGTGGCGGCGGCGGCGGCAGCGGCAGCCCCGGCGCCGCGGCAAAGACTTGGCGGGCTGAAGCGCGGCGGCAGCGCGGGGGTCTCGGGGCGCGGCGGCCGGAGCCCCGGGCCCGCCATGGGCCGCCCAGAGCGGGGCGCGCTCCGGCCGCTGGCGCTGTTGATGCTGCTGCTGCTGCTGCTGCAGCTCCAGCATCTCTCCGCTACGGATCCGCTGCCCGGCGGCCAAGGTGCGTACAACGCTTCCCGGGCCGGCTCGGAGCCGCCAACAAAGCGCGGCCGTGGGGAGGGGGCGCTGTGCGGCGAGGCCCCGCGAGAAAGGCTCCGGAGCCCCCGGCTCCTTGGATTTGCCTTGGACACCCGCTCTCCGCATCCGTTACCGGAGCTCTGCCGGGGCTCCGGGCACCCTCTTGGAGGGGGATGGGTGTTGAAGGGAACGGTCCCTGGCCGTTGAACTTTGCGGGGGGTAGTCGTTCAGGATCTCGGGCAAGAGGTTGGTTTATTTGACACGCACGCTTCGCGGCGATGATGAGCGAAGCCGCACAGCCTTTCTTGACAATGCGTTTCCGGGGACCCCTGCGGGCCGAGGAGAGTGACAGGTAGCGAGGGGAGCTGAGCTGTGCTCCCAGTGCGTGTGTCGCCAGTGTGCGGAGCTCCCAGCAGGCTGAGTCTGCGTAGACCTGACTTGGGCTATGTGTCTGAAAACAAGGTATAGCCACGGGCCGTAAGCTTGTATCCGGTCTCGCGGTGCCATTGGTGGGTCCTGCAGAGAAGAAATCCGTGGCATCCTGTGCTCGCTCCCAATTAAGGTGCTTGAAACCCGGGGGCTTACCGGTATCTCTCCCTTTCCTATATCTGCTGGACTTCTTGGCAACCAGAGGTGCGCCGTAGGGAGCGAGCGCCAGTGCAGTGACCCAGCTCACAACCCCCACCCCCTGCAGGGCCAGTCAAGGAGTGCGAAGAGGACCAGTTTCGGTGTCGGAATGAGCGCTGCATCCCCTCCGTATGGAGATGCGATGAGGACAACGACTGCTCGGACAACAGCGACGAGGACGACTGCCGTGAGTCCGGGTGGTCAGGGGAGGGGGAAGTGTGGGGGGCGCCATGCTTCGCTGCGCACGTGGCTGCATCCGTCAAGGGGCCACCTGCCCCAAGCTGGCGGCCTTGTTCCTGTCTGGGTAGCTCTTAGCTGTCGGCGGGAGCTGGGTGGCAGGCGTGTCTTGCTTAGTTAGGGTGGAGCCCAGCGCTGTTGGCCCAAGACTGTGGGCGGGGACGCGGCAATCTCCGCACACCTCTAACCTCTAGGGATCGGAACCCCAACCTGGACCCCACTGGGCATGCACATTTCAAAGTTCCACGCAGCGCGGGCCGCGAGGGGCTCCTACTCGGCTCGGTTTTATGAATGAATGGGCTCCCCGGGGCCCCTGATTGGCTGTGCAAGTACCACCCCACAGGCCCGTGGCCGGAGCGGCCAATCGTGGGGCCGGCGGTATGCTGTGTACTGCACAGTGCGCCGGGCTCTAGGCCCTGCCCTGGCCCGCCCAGGCCGCACCCCTGCGCGCATCCTCCACGTGGTAGGCACAGATCCTGGTCACAGCCCGCTGTCGTTCTGTCGAGTCACCCTTGAGACAGCGTTCTCCTTCAGTCAGCCCAGCCTGGGTATGAGTCATGGGGCCGACAGCGAGGAGGGGCTCAGGAAGAAGAGTGTGTTTCCTGGAAACAACTGAAGCAACGGCTGCCTTTGCTAAGCGTGGACTCTGTACATCCTGAGTAACTAATGGAAGTTTCTCTTGCACGGGCCGGTGTTCAGGTGGCTGTGGGCTTGTAACTGAGAGCTCGATGAACGGAATGGACTTCCTGGTACCAAGAACCTAGACTTTTCTAGCCACATGTACCCTGGAGGCCTTTCAGTAGTCATTATAGGAGGCTTGCTTGCACTGCCTGCCGGTGTTGGGCATACATGATCAGGCCAAGCCCCGCAGCGTGGGAGCACAGAGTCAGAACAGGGAGAGCCCCAGGCGGGCACATGCCAAGCCCTCAGGAAGGGTAGGCTGAAGGCACTCCCACTCGGAAGCAGTCTGTTAAGTCCTTGATTAACATTTTTGGGGGGCGGGGTGCATGTGAAAAGCATGCATGTGAAGATAAGAGTACGATTTGTGATAGTCGGTTCTCTCCTACTTTGTGGGTGCCCTGCCTCGACTCAACATCTTCCAGCTTGACAGTAAATGCCTTCACCGGCCCAGCCGGACGTTGGTGAGTTCTGTTGACTGTTTGCCAGTCAGCCTGACATTTCACTCCGTACTAGGCTAGAGCAGGCTCTTGGGCATACTGAACCTGACTGCCTCGGTTTCTCATTTGAGCTGTAGCTGCAGCCCATGGGATGCTAACACTCTTCACCGTGGTTTATGTTACAGACGAAAAGCGGGCTCTGGGCTTGAGTTACTTGCTCCATGGCTACTGAGTTGCTAAATAGAAGCCTGAACTTAAGCATCTTCTACCAGAGTTCTTAGCCTAATCCTTATCTTAGGGTATGCCGGTGGTTGGGTAAAATATTAGAAGGGATCTCATGCCTGGGCCTTGTTCTGGTTTTCTTAAAGGGGCACACAGAGGGCTGGATACAGAAATAGAAACCTCATATCTTTTTGTTGTTCTTGTTTTGTTTTGTTTTCTGAGGTGGGGTTTTCTCTGTGTCACCCTGGCTGTCCTGGACTCACTCTGTAGACCAGGCTGGCCTCGAACTCACAGCGATCCGCCTGCCTCTGCCTCCTGAGTGCTGAGATTAAAGGCGTGCGTCACCACGCCTGGCAAAACCTCATATCTTACCCCTTGGCCCTTTAAAGCACTAGTCTTGTGAGTGTGGCTGTGATGCTTTTCTTGTCATCTTGTTTTATAGCTAGAGATACTGGCTCAGAGAGATGAGGTGGCTTGTCCAAGGTCACACAGCACAGGGTGGCCTTGCTCTCCAGCTACCTGTTAGCTCAGGCCATAAATGGATGTGGCAAGGAGTGTGGTGTGGACATGAGGCCCTGTTACTCTACAGAAGGATGTGGGCATGATGGGCAGTGGTGGCTGGTCATCTGAGACTGGACTAGGAGAGCGCTCAGGCAGTCTGGAAACCGCTTTGGTTTGAGATGGGTGAGGTGGAGTCCTAGGCACTCAGTGGGCAGACATCCATGGCACTAGTGGTGTGAGGTGGAAAGTGTAGTGGCTTCTAGTAGCAGTAGATGTTGGCTGCACACGGCTTGACTCTACTGGATGCCCCCCAGGAAACCTGTCTCTCCTCTACACTAGAACATAGGAAGTTATCTCATGGGTCAGGCAAGAAGGGGGCTGGGGGGACGGTATTTAGATATACTACCCCACAGAGCTGGAGAAATCACTCGCCAGTTAAGATACTTAGTGCTCTTGCAGAGGACCAGAGTTCAATTCCTATTATCTACATCCCTGTCCTGTATCCCATAACTGCCTGTAACACCAAATCCAGGAGATCTGATCTGATGCCCTCTTGTGGCCTCTGTGGTACCAGCGTGTGCGTGTACACACACACATGCACACACTGAGAATCTGCCATTCCATGCCACCTGCCCAGAATCACTCCACCCCTGATCCCTCCCTCTCTGCCCTGTGCACAAGGGGCCTGGTTGCTCAGCCTCTGTACCCTTCTAGGCTGCAAAACAGGGCAAGGGAAGTGCTTGTAATTGGTTTAAAAAAAAGAAAGAAAGAAAGAAAGAAAGTCAATGTAGGCATGATGAATCTTTAAGTGTTTGATGTAGCCCAGAGTACCAGGGAGGGGACTAAAGGCAAGAAGGGAGCTTTTGCATTGAGGAGGCTGTGACGGGCTTCCTGTAGAAGGAGGCTACTGCTGAGCTGATTCCTAGAAGACGTGTCTTCTTAAAATAGGGGCACAGGGCGGGTCATGGTGGCACATACCTTTAATCCCAGCCCTTGGGAGACAGAGGCAGGTGAAGTTCTGTAGGTTTGAGGCCAGCCTGGTCTACATAGTAAGTTCTGTCTAGTCCAGCAAATGGTACATAGTGCGACCCGGTCTCAACAAACAAACACATAAAAGGTGGCACAGACACCATGTTCCGGAGGCCACCTGTGCTCAGAGTGATGACCTGACACTTAAGTCATGTCGCTTGTCCTTGTCTCTGCAACTCACACGGAGGTCTTCTAAGTCTTGACCCTTATCTGCAGGGAGGGCTTTTGCCTCACAGCTGGTGGGCTAGGGAAAGGAAGCTTACAGGAGCTTCGGTTCCCAAGATGACTTCAAAGCGGAGGAAGGGTCTGACGCCCTAGGGTTCCAGCCAGGGGAAGTCGGGTGGGACTCCAGTCTGTGAACTCATGTAGGACTGGGTTTCCTGTTGCTTCCTGGTGTCTGGGAGCAGAGGTGGGGAGTCTGGTCTCTGGCCAGGCCTTTGCTCCTGGGCCATTAGACACAACACCTATTTACCCTTGCGCAGCATTCGACTCTGGCCAGGCCTGGTGCTCCTCCATCTATAAGATGGTTGACCCTGTGAGGCCTGAGCCGTTCCCACCTTGTAGCGGCTCAGAGGGGTAAGGGACAGTTGTGTTTAAGGGAAATTGCTTTGGTGTGTGCATTCAGGCATGCAACGATGGGGCCTGTGCAGATCTCCCCACGCCTCCCTTTCTCATCCTGAGATGATCTGTGAGGCCGATTGCCCCAGCTCTTGGAATGCTGGACTGCTCTGTGGGAGACTGGGTCAGGGAGCAGCCTTTTCGTGCTCACCTGTCCCTCCCTTGCCTTAGCTAGCTGCCACCACCATCTGTCCATCGCATTCAGGGAAGAGCAGTTACAGCTCGGCCTCCCAGGTTTCAGGCCCACTAGTTAGTTGGTTCAGGCCAGGCTACAGAAATTCCAGAGCTTGCTTGGTGGTGGCCTTATGAATGATGACAGCTTGGCCACCGGCCCTGGCTTGTAATGTAGCCCACATCTGGCCTGCAGGGTACAGCCGGGACACCAGGCCCCACTTTATTCCCCTTTCGGATCGATGACGTCACTGCCAAAGCTGTTCTTCTCTGAACCTTGGCTTCCTCGTCTGACCAAGCTGTTCAGCCTCTCAGCACCCTGAGAATGAAGCTAGCACAGTGGTCTCTTTGTTGGCCTTCCTTGTCGGGCCCTGTGCCCACTGCCTTCCAGCCTCTTCCTGCATCCTCCTGTGAGCCTGGTCACCATCACGTCTTGGTCACCTTCCCTTTGTTTCTCCCCTGTGGCCCTTTGTGTGTTCTGCTTGCTTTCCTAGGACCCTCCTCTCACGTGTTCCACGGTTTTCCAGTGTGTCTCAGCCTGTGGGTTGGGACCCCATTGAAGGCCACATAGCAGATAGTCTACATGTCAGAGATTTGCATTATGATTCATAGCAGTAACAGAATTACAGTTATGAAATAGCAACGAAATAATTTTGTGGTTGGGGGCCACCACTACATGAGGAACTGTATTAGAGGGTCGCAGCATTAGGGAGGTTGAGAACCACTGTTGGAGACTTAGACAGGTCAGAGAAGGGGTCACCACTCTCTCCTCCTCGGGCTTAGATAAGGGACTTCGGGGACAGTGCTGAAATCCCAACTCTGTGTAGCCCTGGATCAGAAACCCCAGAGCTGTCCTCTCCTGGCTGAATGGCCCTGGTGACAATAGTTCCTCCTTCCCAGAGATGCAGGGCTGATGAATGGCTGTGGTGAGCACCTTGGAGGCTGCTACTGGAGTGGGCTGCCCAAACCCTGCTCCAAGTTTCTAAAGGCTCCAGCCGAGGGTGTGGCTTCAGGCAAGTGCTGCTGTGGAGGTGGCTCTGAGATGGTGGCAGAAAGTGCCTAGGGCGGGGCTGGGGAAGGGGTGACTCTAACAGACAAGGCTGGTCTCTGAACGTAATGTGGGTCTGGGAAGAGCAGGTCCTGAGTGATTAGCCTCCTGCTTCTGTCTTCTCTTCCAGCTGTGTCGGCTATCACTGTGGCACTCCAACAGGCCCCAAGCTTGCCTTGATGTAGGTCCAGGCTATGCTGCTGGGCTGTTCCAGCAGGACTTGGGGGTGCTGTTGAAGGCTCTCCCTTGGGCCTTCCATAGGGCCTCCTGGGTCAGAGTCCCCTAAGTTTCTGAGGCTACAGCTGGCCCCGTGGCTGTGGCTTCCTCCTCGCCCACAGCCTGCAGGCTGCTGACATGACAGCTTTCTTCCTTGGAGAATGAGGCAGCAGGTGAAGCCGAGGGACCCAGAGGGCTAGTAGAGCAAGCACCCCTTCAGGGTGTAGCCAGGCGGCATTCTCCTGGTCCAGAGTGAATGGTGCTGTCCCCAAGGCCCTCCTAATTCAGGAAGTCAGGCTGGGTGCCAGCAGGGTCTCTGAAGGTGTGGCCTAGGTGCCAACTCTCTCAGGGTACCTTTCCTCACCCTGTCCCCTCTTTAGCCTCAGGCTCTTCCTCATTGTGCTGGCCTTGTGTTGAGCACCAGGGACTCCGGAATAGACACCTTCCTCTCTGGAGATTTTCACCAACAGAATCTGGCTACTAGCTCAAGGCCTGTGGCAGTGTTGGGCAGCTTGTTTTCTTCAGCACTTCTCATCTGTTTTCTTCTTATCCCCATTTTAAAGAGGAAACAGGAGCCCACAGCGAAATGGCATGGCTTGTGTGCTGCATGGGGCCTGGTGCTTCCGGATTGGAGCCCTGATGTCTAAAGCCGTAGCTCCTTCTTCCCTTTCCTTCCCCCTTCTAGTTGTCTTCTTCTTTTTCTTCTTCTTCTTCTTCTTCTTCTTCTTCTTCTTCTTCTTCTTCTTCTTCTTCTTCTTCTTCTTCTTCTTCTTCTTCATCTTCTTCTTCTCCTCCTCCTTCTCCTTCATCTTCTCCTCCTCCTCCTCCTTCTTCTTCTTCATATTTTCCCCCTTGAGACGTGGTCTCACTCTGTAGACTGGCTGACCATGAATTCACAACTATCCTCCTGCCTCAGCCTCCTGAGTACTACGATTACAGACACAAACCAGCTTCTCTCAGCTCTGTCCATCCTGATGGAGTCAAAGGGTACATTGCTCAGCAGTGTCTCCCTAGGGTACACGCTTCGCTTCTGGCCTGGGGAGTGGGTCTGGGAGGAGGCCTTCTCGGAGACCCCATGGAGGTGCAACACAGGGCCCCCTCTCCTAGCCTCATGGGCTTCTGTTAGCTGTGCCATTCAGAAAGGAAGACCCTAATGTTCTGATGATGGGAAGAAGGGAGTGTCAACCCTTTGTCACTGCTTCACCTACACTCTGCCTTCTGGCTTCTGGACGCCTGGCAGCATCAGGGCCCAATTCTCAGAAGCAGGGTGCTCAGCTCCCTAGCGGAACTCGGGCGAAGAACAACAGATATGCTCCCTCCCACTCTTTCACAGCCATCTGCCACACCTCTCTGTTCACTGGCCAAGGGGCAGACACATGCCTGCCACACCCCAGATCTTTGGATAAAGTGATTGTTGTGTGTCTGTGGCTTCCTGAGTGTGCTCTCTGCAGGATCTTAACTTACACAAGATTTCTAGGCAAGGCCTGGCATTGTGTGATTGCATGTCATCGAAGAAAAGGCCAAGAGTCAAAGTCACTTGCCCTAAGTCACCTGGTCAGGGGTGGGACTTGCTTCTGGCTGTAGCGACTGTTGGCAGCTAAAAAGAAGAGATCAGTTCACACACACCCCAGTCACAACAGTGTGTCGGACCCATAGGTGTGCCACAGATACTTTTCCAAGCATTCTAGGCATCGCTACCAGGCCCTGTCATGGGGTGCGCTGGTCCCTCCTGAGAAATACTAGCCCCCGAGATGCCCTTGACCATCCTCCAGGAAGGACCACTGGTAGCAGATATTTTAATCATCAGCCCCTAAGCTCTCTCTCTGGCTACAAGCTGCTATGTCACCCACCCTGGGGTTGGAATGGCCCAGGAAGAGCTGAGGGCCTTAGGGAAACCCTGCTCAGTACCAACTCCTTGGGGGTATAGACTCTGGGGTCCTATCAGATGATCAACTCACCCAACACCATCTACCCAGTTCCCATGACTCCTGACTGCCTTCATCTACAACCTTCTGGATTTATTTACTTCCTGTGTATAAATTTTTGCCTGCATATATGTGTGTACACCATATGTGTGCCTGGTGTCTTCAGGGGTCAGAAGGGGGCATCATATCCCTTGGAATTGGAGTTATAGATGGTTGTGAGCCACCATGTGGGCGCTGGGTCCTTTGCAAGGGTAACACATGCTCTTAATTGCTGAGCCATTTCTCCGGCCCGTTCTAGAGCCTTCTAGAACATGGCAGGACACACAGGTGAAAGCCTTCCTGGGAAACTGCATCCGCCAAATCCATGGGAGTGGTCCTGTGGCCCCACTCTACCCTGGACACTGGCCTTGAGGTTCTAGAAGGAACTTCATCCTTGTTATTCTGTCAGTTTCCTGCCACCAGCTTGTCACACCTCAAGGCCCCCCCCCCCCCACAGACATTGCACGTGGGAGGCAGACACTGGCAGTGAGTAAGCCCCACTGCCCTGAAGACAGTTTCAGGCTGAGGAGCCTCACAGTACTCACTCAGGTACTGGTAATTCCGGAGCTAAAACTTTGGTTGACTCTGTTTATCCATGCATTTATTTTACCTCACAGAAATAGCTTTTTTTTCTGATTACATGAAAGTAATTTTTTTTAAAGATGAGGTCCCGTTATTCAGATCATTTTCTCCTCATATCATACGTAGCTTCCCGTGCCAGTAACATAGATGCACACTGTTTTAAAGGGCTGGCGGGTGACATGTGGTGACATGTTCTCCTATGGAGAGAGGTGTCTGTAACCCCAGCACATGGGAGGCTGAGGCAAGAAGACCCGTGAATTCTAGGCCAGCCTGGTCTTTATAGCTAGAGCCTAACTAAAAACAAACGAAACAAAATACATGAAGCTCAAACAGACACCAGAAGGTGACGATGCCCTAGGAAGGACGTGGCTAGCCTGTGCATTTTTATCATTGCCCCGTCCCTTCCCACCTCAGCAACACCCCTACATGCCCTACTGACCCAGGTGTCCAGCCAGCCCAAAGGACCTTCTGTCCCCTAAGCATAGGGCCACCTTGTCCCAACCCCGTGACACAGACAAAGTAGCCATATCTGGGCCACCCAGAGCAGGGATAAAGGGCAACTATGTTCTGCCCGAAGGACACTTATTCACCAAAAAACCCACAATAGAACCCAACTATTGCTTCATTTGTTCTAATACATTGTAAAACCCATCTCCCTTTTAGCTTTCCGTGATTTGTGTCTGTTCCAAACTCTCTGCGTGTCTTGGGCAAGTGGCTTTCTCCCTCCACCTGTTGGTCCTTGCCAGGTCTGCACTGCAGGGTCTTCCAAGTTTCAGACTCCTGCCTGGGGCCTGAGCTTAGGGCTGGAGCTAGCCTGGGGGAAGGGAGACTACCCTGAGCTATATAGAGAGAGCTGCTGAGCAGTTTAGGATCCAGAACACAGTCTCAGGTTCCAGGCTTCTCAGACCACATTCCCTTCTGTTTGCTTAAGCTCCTGGCCAGGCTGCATGAGAGTACAGCGGTAGTGGGGAGAAAGAAGTGATGCTCAGCAGCCCCTCAGGCCATGCTGAAACACCTGCCACTGCCACAGCGTGGCGGGTGAAGACCTGTAGACAAACACTCCTAGCCCCTTCCTGAGCACAGGATCCCTGCATATGGAAAGAGCACTGTCGGCCACTGTCCTCTGCCAAGGGTGCTACCGAGAGAGCACAGGAGAGATGTAGGTCAGCTGCTCCGAGGGCGGGAAGAAGGTGACCAGGCTGCAGTAGTGCCTCAGCTGCCATCCCCATCCTGACTGCAGTGGGGCCCGGGGCAGCTGCTTCTAGGTGGCCCCGGGAACTGGCTCACCCTTGGTTCACAGTGAGTCCAGGGTGACATCAGGGACATGGCAGCTGATGAGAGGCAGGAAGGTCCCACCAGGCCTAGGTTAAGCCGCCTGGCTGAGTAGCTGCGGGCAGCGTGGGCTTTCCTGATGGCTGGGTTCCAAGGACATTCAAGCCAGCTCTCCTCCATCCCCACTTCCCAGACCTTGATCTGCCATCTGCTGCCCATCACCCTTAAGTCCAGGTTTTTTATTGTCTGTTTTAGAGAGAGAAAGAATGTGGTGTGGGGGGAAAAATGTGGTGTGGGGTAAGTAGGGAGGTGGGGAGGATCTGGGAGGGATTGGGGGTGGGGAAAGAATATATCAAAATAGAGTATATGAAAAAAATTTCAATTTAAAAAAAGAAAGTCCCTTCTTTTGGCTGTGCACACAATGTATGCTTGAGAGCAAGTGTTACCAGGAGGGAAAGTGACCGTTCTGGACAAACCAAGGTGACACTCTTCTTCCTACCCCTGCCAAGGTAGCCCAAACCAAGCGAAAGTCCTCCTCCAGGCTATTGTGGCTGGGGTTTATTTGTAACTGAAAGGGTGCTGTTCCTAGGGTCTCTGTCCTAGCCTGTCCTGTGCCTCTGCACCCTGGCCACAGCCTGGGATGTGCTATCTGGCTTCTCCCTGAGGACTGAGGTAGTTACCAACAGCTGGGGACCAGGCTGCAGGCCCATCTTGCCACATGACTGTTTGGCAGGTTCTTGAACCTTTTTTGGGGGGGGTCTCTACTTTTTGGAAGTGGGGCACCTTTAGGCCCTATTCATCCCAAATCCTCTAGGATTCTGTTGTTTCCCCCCTGAAATTCAGGGTGTTCATAGAAGCTGGAACTGACCATGGTCAGCTCCATGGGGGGGTCTCCAAGGAGCTTCAGGAGGCTCAGACCATGGACAGAAGGGGGAGCTGTGAGAGCCAACCCTATGGACCGTAAGGGCCCTGCCCTAAACCTAAGCGGACATGGTCTGAACTGAACACAAAGACAGGAAAGCATATTTAACCCTGTGTGTGTGTGTGTGTGTGTGTGTGTGTGTGTTGTGTATGTGTGAGTGTGGTATATGATGTATGTGGGTGTGTTTATATGTGTGGTGTGTGTGGTGTGTGTGTGTGTGTGTGTGTGTGTGTGTGGTATATGTGTGTGTATGTCTGGGTGTGGTGTATGTATGTATATGGGTGTGTGTGTGTGTGTGTGTGTGTGTGTGTGTGTGTGTTCTTACAGAGTCCAGAGGTTGCTATTGCTTGTCTTCCTCTACTGCTCTTCTTTCCATGAGACTGGCCTCTCGCTGAACCTGAGGGCTCAGGGTTAAGCTGGCTGGCTCACAAGCTCCTGGACTGCCTGGCTCCGCCCCCTAATGCTGGGGTTACAGGTTTCATGCTGGGCTTCCTTGGCAGCTTTTACTTGGGGTTTGGGTTTCAACTGGGTCTTGGTGCTTGCACAGGAAGCCTCTTCCCCACTGAGCCATCTCCTCCACCTCTGCTTGGAGCTTTTCATGCCTGTTTACTCTTGCTGATCTGCCTGGGGTGAGCAGACTTGCGATTAGGGCCCTGTGAAAGGCTTTTTGTCTCCTTCTGCTGCCTGCCTCACCTGTCTTCTTCCCTGGTAGGGGCTGAGCAAACTGGTCCTGGTGCCCTTGTGGTTTGTACAGTGTCAGCTAGTACCAGCCCCAGCCCTGGGTGAGGCCCTTGAACCCCAGACTGTCTAGTATAGGGATTAAATAATTCCTAGCTCACGGAAAGCACCAGAAGCAGTGTGGTCCCATGAGTCCATACCATTGGTTGGTGGTCACACAGTGTGGAGCGCAGTCATGTGGTTTGTGATCAGCACTTTCTTCTTTTCCTTCCCTCTCCCCGGAGCAAGGGTCTTTCCTGCCCCTACAGTTCTGTGCTGAGCTCTTTCTCCCTCTTCCTGGAAACCCAGGCCTGAACTCTTGTTGCTGTTGGAGAACTGTACTATGTTGCCAGCTCCACAACCCCAGGATCTCAGTCCCACCCTAAGACCCAGGAAGCTGCACTTTGTGGTGACTTCCGGCAGGGCCTGGGTAAAGCTGTGATCTTCCCTGGGGAGGGTTTCATGGTCCAGTATTTGAGCCACTGTGGGCAGCATTTGAACTTTAGCTCCAGTTCCTTTCCAGGCCTAACTAGCAATCCCAGCCTAGCTCATGGTCGCTTGGGAGCACAGCTGTGAAAATCCTCCTCAGGCCTTCAGTGAGGCCAAATCCAACTCTCAACATTTTGTAGCTGAATGAGTCTGGGCAAGGTACCTGACTTCTCCGAATACTCTAGCCATCATAAGTGGCACCACCACAAACTATCTCCAGGTGACAGTGGGATCCATTGTAGAAACAGAAACAACAGGAACAATCCTTGACATCTTCTAGACCTGTCTTCAACCTGTCCCTGAGAGATGGCCTCCTGTACCATACTGTTGAGTGGGGTGTGAAGAGCCAGAGAGCCCTCAGATTTTCTTTTTTCGTGTTTTGTTTTTTCCAAGACAGGGTTTCTCTGTGTAGCCTTGGCTGTCCTGGGCTCGCTTTGTAGACCAGGCTGGCTTCGAACTCACATGAGATCTGACGGCCTCTGCCTCCTGAGTGCTGGGATTACAGGCGTGCATCACTGCACCTGGCCCCTAGAAAGATTTTTTTTAGTACCCCTCATTCCTGTGTCCCCAGGCTGGAACTTACTGGCCCAGTTTAATTAGATTGAGTCCTTCCAGGATCCTTGTTAAGAAATGAGCGCAGAACCTCAGGGACCCATAGTGGGTGGTGTTCAGGTGAGGTTACATGTCTGACCCTGCACCACAGTGTGCCCAGGAAGGGAAGGACACTGGGCCCTTCAGAGAGGAGATAGGCCTGCGATTGGAGTGTGACAGTCACCTCTATGCCTGACCTTACGGAGATGTCTCCGTGAAAGCCCCAAGGCACCATGTGAGCAAGCTTTGGCCCTTGAGTAGGGAATCGGCTTCTGGCTAGCACATACAGGAATCTTTCAGCAGGCAGAGGCAGGGCCTAGCACCTGGTAGGACAGGGAACCCACTGACTGTCCACTGCTCTCTCTGTTTTCAATCAGTCCTGCCTGCCTGCCTTCTGGTTCCAGCTAATTTAGGAGCCCTCGCTTACAGAGACCTCACTCAAGCCTCCCCTAATCCCTTCCTCTCTACCCTGCCATGGCCCCAGTGTAGGGACGCTCTTCCCCCTGAGGGTCTCCATCTCTCTGACCTCAGGGTGGGGCCTACAGACTGCATTCTCAGGCGCTGCCTCCCTCTAACAGGACTGACTTCCTGAGGGCAGATGTGCTGTGCCCAGAGGCAAAGGTGGCATCCTACAGAGAGCTTCCTAGGCAGCAGTGCCTAGGTCTGCGATGGCCTTGGCACAGCACATGAGTGGAGGTAGGGGGACTCAGGCTGGAACTCTCCGTTCCCTGTGCCATCACCTGTTGTGGTCCCCGAGATCCCTCCCCCTGCCTGTGACCTGTCAAGTCCATGCCCTGCCCCGCTCCCCCCCCCCCCCATTTGCCTCACTCTCCCAGACTTCATGGTAATATGCCCCTGTGGTCTGTCTTCTGGGCACTCTGAAAGGGGCAAGTGTGTCTTCCTTCTTGCCTGCCCTTAGGGATGTCAGTCTCCTCGGCTGACATTCAGAGCAAGACATAGCTTAGCATGCACCTGTCTCCTCTGAAGCCTCCGGTCTCCATCTAGTGCCCCAAACCCGAGGACTGTATTCCCAGTCCATTCCCAAGCGAAAAGCTCTACCTTCTCTCCCACGCAGTCCAAGCCTACTTTACCTGTGAGGCCACCGTTTCCGGGGCACTCTTCTGACACACTTTTCGCCTCCCATGTTTCCCTCCATTTCTGTCCTTGTCACTCTATACTGTGATGGTCTAATAAGAGTCTATGGTTCAGGGCTGGAGAAATGGCTCAGTGGTTAAGGGCACAGCCTGCTCTTCCAGAGGTCCTGAGTTCAATTCCCAGCAACCACATGGTGGCTCACAACCATCTATAATGTTATCTGATGCCCTCTTCTGCAGATAAAGCACTCATATACAATAAATAAATCTTTTAAAAAAAGAGTCTATGGTTCTGCATGTATATGTGCCCCAGGGGTGGAGGCAGGGGAATGCCTGTGGTGGAAGGGACATTAGTGTAAGTAGAGGGTGACCCTAGGCCTTGCATATGCCTAGTGCCTACCTCTTGTAGTATGTCTGCTTCCTTGGCACCTGGGGTTGGGCGTAGGGTTTCTGAGAGTCCCATAGAAGTATGGAGGAGCCTAGAGCCCCACGCTCCTCCCTCTAATATTCCCTGAGTTGGGTTACGTGCCAAGGGCCCTTCCCCAGGATCACTGGCCTCTGTTTCAATGTTACCCCCTCCCCCGCAAGCTTCAGCTTCTGCCGCTGTGGAGGAGTGGGAGGATCCGTGACACTCCCCCCCCCCCCCAGCATGCTGTCCCTGGGGTCAGACCAGAGCATCCTCTCCACAGGGACTCTCACAGGTGGGGCCAGCAGGCGGCTCGCTTTTCTGGTGAAAATTATGTTTGCTTGTTGCTTGTCATTGCCAAGTGATACCCCACACAAGGGTGACTCACTCGGTTCTGATCCGCTCAGAACTGCCTCCGGGTTAAAAATAGCAGTCTCACATCTCAGAAAGCCCTCAGTCCCTGGACACTGAGCCAGCCCTCCTGCACCCCCACAAGCCCCGGCTGCTGCTTCTCGTCCCCGAGCTCTGCAGCAGGGCTTCCCTGGGAAGGCAGCTGGGCATGGCTCACTTGAAAACAGAAATGCTGCTCTCTACTCCACAGTTTGGAGAATGCAGAGGGAAGTAGAGCCTAGTGGGAGGTTAGGTATGTCTGGGCATCCTGAGTGCTGTGTAGAGGACCAGAACTCCCGGCCACTGATACAGACTCTGCCTCCAGCACAGCCTGTAATGGCGTTTTGGTTTCCCTACTCTCACTCTGCTCAGCTCTTGCTGAGCAATTCTGAGGAGACTGTGTATTCCTGATGGGTCCACCAGTGATTCTGTTGCTATTGGTACTCTGCAGAACACTTATCCACCAAGTCCTGCTGTGGCCTCATGACTCCCAGAGGAAGGCAGCATTGAAACCCTAGACAATGTCAAAGACACTGGCTATCTGTATCTTACAAGGCTTCACAGTGGGCCAAGCCCTTTCCATGTGTGGTCTTGAAGCCCATGATAGCCCTTGGGAGGTGTGCTGTACCCATTTTACAGATAGGAACACTGAGCTTGCAATCTCATCATCCCTTGATGGCTAGAGAGAAAGGAAGACAAGAGGGTGGCCATGCTATGGTCACAGTGGCTGTCAGGGGCATTGCTGGGTAGCCTGTCCTCGTCCTCTCTGCAGGTCCACTCTGTCACTGTCCTCATCTGTAGGGACCATGGAGACAGATGGAAGAGGAGGGGGAGATACAGGAGGAATGGAGAGGGGAAGAGAGTGCTGGGAAGGCAGGGAGAGGGGAGGAGGTCCATACACCATTGCTACTTCCTCTTTGGTTCTCACAGTTTGTCTGCATCGATTCCTGACAGATGGAGAGAGGGGAGAGCTGGTGCCAAGAGGCTGTCACCGCAGGCGGGCAGAGCCGGGGGAGGGTGCTTTGTGTCCATGGTTTGTGTAGGGAGGAGAAGCAGCTGGTGGTCTGGCTGCCTGGCCTCCTCAGAGCTGGCTCCCCAGGAACTTAGGGGTGGGTTACGGGTGGATGTTGTGGGGCAGGAAAGTGGGCAAGGGGTGAGCCTGCCACCTGCCTCGACTGGCTGTGCTCTTGCCCCTACCCACCGAGGACAAATGTTGCTCTCTTTTGCTGGATGTTGGGGGTAGCCAGAGGGCTCTAGGGGCTGGCATTGAGCTGTGGTCAAGGAAGGGCCTGGAGACGGGAGGCCTTTGGATCACAGAGCATTTGGGGGGGGGGCTCAAGCAGAATGCCTTCTGGGCCAGAACTCAATACCTTGGTGTGCTATTCTGGGTTTTATTAAGCTGCCTTCATGGCTGGAAGCCCCTTGCATTTCTTCTAGGCCCTGAGACATTTGCAGAAGTGGGCAGTCCTGACTTGGGGTTGACCTGGTCCCTTTGGTGTGTCTTGTTTCTTTAGGGTGGTTTCAACAGGCAAGAATGGCTCTCTCAGCTGGGTGGTGGTGGCGCACACCTTTAATCCCAGCACTCGGGAAGGCAGAGGCAGGTGGATCTCTGTGAGTTCAAGGCCAGCCTGGTCTACAGAGCAAGTGCCAGGACACTTATGGCTACACATGTCAACATAGAAACCCTATGTCGAAAAACAAAATAAATAAATAAATAAATAATATCTCCGAATGGCTCTCTCCCAACCCCCTAATGGCCATACAGGGTCCAGTGGACACTTGTTACTTGGATGAGTGGATGGATGGATTCTTTGCTTGCATAGCTTCTGACATAGAGCCACACTCCCTCACGGTGCAGCTCTTTTTGTTGGTCCTGAGGCCTCAGGGGTCCCAACCTTCCACAGGGCCTCTGGCTTTGCTTACTCAGACCATCTCTGTGAATCCAGGGGCTCCCGTGAGTCTGCCCAGTTTCTTAGTGACCCCTGGCAGGATTGGGTCCCCATGTTGGGTCTCCAGGTTGTTGGCAGTGGTCTCTACTGAGCCCCCACCTTGTGTTGGGTCGTGGAGCAGGGACTGTGTGTGCTGGGGCTTGTTGAGGGCCACTAGTCTAATAAGAGTTCCCAGCGCTTTTCTGGAGTAGAAGCTGTTTATACTCCATCCTGTGCCTGGACAGGTCTTTGGCACCAAGTTCCAGCTGGGTAGTTTCTCACCAGGAAATGAGGACTGAGGGCCCAGGGCCCCTCCTGTTTCTGGGAGCCAATGTGTGGTCCCCAAAGCCCTTAAACTGACAGGTGATTTGCTTAGAGTAACCCAGGATGTAATGCAGGACTAAGGCCCTGGGCCTCTTTCTTGGGCCCGGGCATCTTCTCATTAATATTAATAATGGCAGTCATTAATGATAAATTACAGTGTGTCTGCTTCATGCCAGGTCTCTGCTGGCGTCCTGGGGCCAGCCACGGGGAATGGAAGATGATGGTGTCAGTCTTGAGAGCAAGGGATGTGCTTTTCCCTGGATTCCCACCACTGTTGTCTCTTTCCCCAGAGCCTGACTCACACTGGCTGGGTACTCGGGGCGATGAGAAAGCTCCGTTAAGCCTCAGTGGCTGAAAGCCCACTTTCGTTGGATGCCCGTTCACTGTCCAAGAGTACATTTTTCCTTCCTTTACCTTCCATTATCTTCCATTACCAAGTCATTCCACACTGTTGTCATGCCTGGGCACAACCCAGGGTAACCCCCAGGGCCTAACCTTTCCCCCTGCAAACTTTGGCTCTTTAGACTCTTCAGGGGACTCCTTTCAATGAGTGTAATGGAAGGCTGAGGCCCCTCCTTCCACCCACACTGTGGCCCACTCTACCACAGTCACACAGCATGAGAGTTGAGTGGCTCACCTTCCCTCATAAGGTCAGGATGTCCTGGCTGCACAGTCAGGGCTTGGTGATTTCCCCACCTTGGAGGACTGTGAACTGATGGGCACAATGTACAGTGGCTACTTAGTGGCCTTACTCTGTGAGGCAGCAAAAGGTGGGGGAAACTCACCTAAGGTCACGTGGCCTATGAAGGGGTGGAGGCTGGGATCGAGGCTTCTGGCATCCTGCACTGACTCAGACTTCAAGACCCCAACCCTCTGCCCCTAATCCTATGTTAGAGACAGTCTCCTTTTGTCCATCGGTATCTCTGAGAGCCCCTGCTGAGCCTCTCACCTCCCACGTGAGCAGGAGAGAGCAGGCCGGGGCTTGGGTACAGGATATGGGGTGTCCTCCCCACCACCACCTTAGGTTGAGGTCTGTCACAATATTAATGTTAATTAAGCCTTGTTATCCAGCCTCTGTGCTTACGCAGGGCTCCTGACAGCCGATTGCTCATAACTGAGGCGGTTAAGTTTCCAAAACATTCAGAAGCAAAGACCACGGTGGGAAAGGCCTGGAGGGTGGATGATGATGCTCAGTCCTCCCTCGCCTGCACCCTCCCCCATCCTCATGGCCTGGCAGGGGTGGTGGGGATAGAGAGGGTGAGGGGTTGGCTCCCTGGAAGACTTAGGTCAGCTAACTGTTTCCAGGTGACTGCCTCACTGGAGTGCAGAAGCTCAGGGTAGGGAGCTTAGCGGCCCTTCTGCCTGGTCCCTCAGCTCTGCCTCACTCCTGTCTAACAGCAGACTGCTGTGCACGAACACATCCTCTTCAGAGTCCTCCCACAGAAGTGCACAGGCTCTGTACACACTAGGGCTCGGCAAAGACAGCTGTAAGCCTCCAGTCCACCCCAGTGCAGTGCAGTTTGAGGGACCTGCCCCCTCCCGCTCCCCAGCAGGAACAAAGCTCCCCATGGACAGATGAAAATAAAGGAATGCCACAGTGTAGTCTTTGCCCATCCTGAGTTGTAGGGGCAGATGGCCCCTGCCCCCTTGTTAGCAAGGTGATGGGTGGGGCCTCTGTGAGGTGCAATGTGTCCCCTCTCTCTCTCTCTCTAAATCCTGCCGTCTTCCTTGGCCTCTGGCTAGGCCATGCCTGAGACATTTGGAACAAATCCAGGCCTTGGGTACCTAGGATTTTTTTTTAATTAATTAGAGCATTAAATGGTAGCCCGGTGGGAGAAACCTACCATCTGGCTGTCACAGGAGAGGCAGGCAAATCTCTGCATATTTTTCTGCAGTGTGTGAGCATCATAGGAAGCCACCTGTGCGTGTGTGGGTATGTGGCCTGTGTGCTGCAGCATGTGCACAGTGTGGCATGTGTGTCTCAGTATGCTTGGTATGTGGGGCACATATGAGTGTATAAGTGGCTGAGTGTATCTCTGTGCACGCATGCTTTTCTGCATGTGTGCCCACCATTTGCTATGCCTGAGGGCCTGCATGTCCATTTTAACATACTTCCTGGTGTGTGGTCCAGGCTCAGGCCTGGCTTGTGAGCAAAGTGAGACAGGCTGGGCTATATGCCCAGTGGGTCTCTTGAGCCTTCCTGGCAGAGGTGGTAGTCACAGACTGTCTGGGCAGAAGGCAAGATGGAGACAGGGTTGGCAGGTAGACACGGGCATTGGGAAGGGGGCAGGAATCCTTGTGCTTTGTTTGACAGATGGGGAAACCCAGGCCTGTCCAAGCACAGAGCCAGGGTGGAGGGACAGGACTGGAGCCCAGTCCCCAGACTCCCTGTGGTATTTTTCTGCTCCACTAGGCTCTTGCCTTGGCTAGCAATTTGTGCCTTAAGCATCTTTTATACTGTTAGATTTCCATGGTGGCTCGGAGAAGTTCCTGAAAGAGTACCACTCTTATTTTCAGGACTGACCAGGATCACATTCTGAACTCCTACTGCAGCTCCTGTCTTCTCATTCCATAGAGGAGGAGCCTTGAGCAGCTGGAGAACACGGGACCTAGTAGGTCTACACATTTGCTGTGTGATCTAGGCTGATCTTGTCCCTCTCTGAACCTCAGGATAGTTGTAAGAACTAAGGAAGGACTGGAGAGGTAGCTCAGTTAGGAGAGCGCTTGCCTAGCATGCACGAGGCCCGTGGTTCTATCCCCAGCACTGCATACATCAGGCATGAGAGTGGAGAGAGCAGGATCAGAAGCTCAAGGTTATCTTTGGCTACACAGTGAGTTTAAGGCCAGCCTGAGCAACAAAGTGATCTGCTACAGTGTCTCAAAAAAATAAAAAAAAAAAGACTAGACAGATAGATAGATAGATATCTAGATAGATAGATAGATGATAGATCAGCACTTCCCTAGCTTGCATGAGGCCTTAGGTTCATTTCTCAGCACAAAATTAAGAAAGCCTATATGCAGGAGGCTCTGTACACCTCCAGGAGCAATGAATTTGGTGGCTGTCACTCCATAGTCAGGGCCAAGTAACCTGCATGAGGTCACACAGCCAGTGAGAGGCAAGTCCTGGCTCCCTTAACCTGCTCCTGGCAGGAGGAAGACCACAGCAGGCAGTAGACTTAGACTCTCAAGCTTCCGTGCCAGGAGGAACTGGCCACTTGAAGGGAAGACCAAAGGGGATGAATTTGTTCTGGAGAGACAGGCAGTGCTCGCAGGGTAGGCAGCTTCACCTCCGTGCAAGCCACAGCGGGGCCATTTTCCTGGGCAACAGGAGAGGTAGAGGGGCTGTGGTGTAGGCCAGGGGCCTGTGAGCAAGGGAGGCTGTGCTGGGCGGCTGGCCTTTCTCTTCGCCTCTGCTCCCTTCCCCGGCTGGTGTCTTGCTGAGCCCTATGCTGTAGCCCCTGGCCACCAATTCTGCCTCTGCTTGCTTGCTCCCTGGCTGGCGTCTCCCTGGGGCCAGTGCTCTGAGACAAGGTCCCCCAGAAATCTCCCCCTTAACTTCAGAGATCATCAGTACCTGGCAGGTGGCTGGCATACAGTAAGCACCCTTCCTCCCCTCCTGGTTCTTTGGCTTCAGTAGAGACCTGAGACTCTCCTGCTGAGTAGGGTGAATGAAGCTGGTCCTCTGGGATCCTGTACCTGGGACTGAAGGTGCCACAGGTGCCACAGGAGGCACGACAAGGGGAGGTCCTAGCAGCCTCTGCACCCAGCCCTCCTGGAGTGAACCTGGGGATCATCTACCCTGAACACTTTGCCAAGCAGACCAGTGGCAGTGCATGGGCTTGTCCCCTCCCCCAATCCGTGCCCCCTCCCCCAGCCAATTTTGGCATAGCTGTCTCCCAGGTAACGGGGAATTTTCCCTCACTCCCATCATTAGGGTGCCAGGGCAAACAAACAGTGTAATCCAGATGAGCCTTGGGCGGCAATCACACTCTTTGGGGGGGGGGGGGTTCTTTTTTATTTCTAGCCGTTTTGAGAAGCTTGAGGTAATTGGTATTCCACACAGGTTAACAGCGCCACTGCCTCCTCAGTATTATGCCTTAATTTTCTTTATCGCATGGCAAGTTGGAATGAATCGCCTGCTCCTGCCTTTTTTCCACCGAAACCTATTACCAGCCTGTCTGCTGGTTAAAGTCATTTCGTGGCAGCTCTTGGCTCCTTGCCACTTCCCCGAGAATCTTTCTGACCAGAGCCAAAGAACAAGGAGGGTGAAGAATCCATTTGTACAAAGTGGGGGTCTCCCGTTGAGAACTTATTTCCCTCCCTGTTCAGGGGGGACAGCAGTCAGCCCCCTTGCCTGCACAGACCGGCCATATGTCAGTGGTGGTGGGAACGGGATTCCTGTGCCCGGGGTGGGGGAGGGGCGGCGGCGCCTGCTGCTTCTGGCACCTGCGGTAGATCCCGTGACAAGAGTTTCTGGGGTTCCCGAGCCATTGCCTGTGAGAGTCTCTGGGAAGCTTCTGTGCCTAGTGCCCCCACATGCTGGCCCAGTGGGCCTGAGGAGTCTAATTTTGTGTCTTGAGACTCTTAAGATTTTTACTTTGGGATATGAAGAGTTGAATCTGTGGTTCTGTGGCTCTTTTGTGATTCTGGAGGGGGTGGGGGGGCACGTTGTCATACAGAGTTTCTGCTGAATGTCACTGAACCCAGAGCTCACTGTTTGGCTAGACTGCTGGCTGGTGAGCTCTAGGGTTCCACCCTTAACCCCGTAACCCCTCACAGAGTTCTGCCTGGCTCTTTTTCTTTTTTAATGTGAGTGCTAGGTGCCCAGAGTCAGGTCCTCTTGCTTGCACAGGAGGCTCTTTCTCAATCCCGACACTCCCTTGGGTTGCACTTAGTTTTGTCATGTTGGGTCTTGCTAAATTTTTGTTTTGTTTTGTTTTGTTTTGTTTTTTTCAAGACAGGGTTTCTCTATGTTATCTTGGCTGTCCTGGACTCGCTTTGTAGACCAGGCTGGCCTCGAACTTACAGCCATCTGCCTGCCTCTGCCTCCCAAGACATACCTTGGAAATGTCATCTCAGGTTGGCCCCAGCTTCCCTGCCCATAAAGTAAAGAATTGGGCCAGCATTTTATCCTGCCTGCCTATAAGGGCCCTATGTAACCTGGTTTCTGTCTAGTACTTCATGGGACCTGAGCTGCATGGCATCTTGTCCAGCCGAGCCCTCAGCCATTCCAGAAGTGAGGCAGCCCAGCTCCCTCTCAAGTCCCAGCAGGAACGCGTCAGTGGTGAAAAGCCTTGGCGGGACGATGCAGTCCTGCTACGTGACTCCAATATCCATGTCTCCTCGAAGTCTCTCCATCCCAAAATGTTAGCCCTGTGTTGATAAGCTCATCTACCATTGTACAGCTTCCTCCCGGGGCCTTGTCGGTCATTGTGGCCCGCACAGCGGTGGCTGAAGAGTCTCCCTAGACGCGGGAGACCTGGCTTAGCCAGCGTGTAGGACCTCAGTGAGAGGGAGAGCTCTGTCCCTTTTCTCTAAGGTCCAACTGAAGTCCCTCTTCAGGCAGCCTCCCCCCCCCCCGCCCCCGACCCCTTCCTCTCTGCCACTGCAGCTTGTTTGCAGTGTCCATGTCCTAAAACTGCTTCACTGGGGGTGGGGGTGGGGGCGGGGATAGAGATGGGACAGAGATGTCCTATGTACCCCTGGCTGGCCTTGAGATCCACCCACCTCTGTCTCCTGAGGGCTGTGACTAAGGGTATATGCCGTCATGCCCAGCCTACCATCCTTGCCTCTAATCCAGCCCCTTGTCCTTGTGCACGCTGGGTTGTGGCTGTTCATTCCTCTGGGGTCCTTCTTACTTCAGCTTGCTGTACACAGCGTAGGACCATTTGAGCTCTGTAGAGTTTTCCACTCACCTCTTGTGTCCTCTAAACAGCTCCCCTACTGTTCCCCACTAAGCTCCTCGGTTGTCCCTGCCTTTGGGGCCCATTGTTTCATCCCTTGGGTACCTACCTGAACCCTGGACTCAGCCGACCTTGCCACCCTAACAAACACCTGCCCTTCCATCCGGAAATTGGTGCTGCCATGCTGGCCCCACAGCTGAAAAACTCCCATCTGTCCCTTTTACTGCCACCTATAGGCACTTGGAGCAAGCCCTTGAATTGGGCTCATGGACAAACTGCCTCTTTTCTCCTCTGATGACTATTGGAGGAGGAGACTGAACTGCTGGAGGGGACTTGTCCAGAGAAGCCTCCAGAAGCCAGGGGCAACCTGGAGTAGTGCTCGGGACTGCCTCAGCCAGGCCTGGCTTTATGGACCTCCCCAGACCCCGTAGAGCTTATCCACTGCACTGGACTGGTGAGGGTGTGCAGCCCCCTGATCCCGGCTGGGGAAGGTGGGTGAGCCTTGTATCAGCATGTGCTGAGCCTCTAGGATGACTTTCCCAACCCGATCCTGTGTGATAGAGGCCCTTCCCTTGATCTTCCCAGGGCGGAAATTGTGCAGCACACAGGCCGATCCCTGTCCTGTGTGGCACTGCATGGCAGCGGTTCCCCTGCACTCCTGGGAGCTGGCCTATCCAAACTGCCAGGGCTGGCGGGGTGGGGTGGGGTGGGGGTTATGGGGTGGGGTAGGCTGAGGGGGGGTAGCAGTCTAGGCCAGGAATCCACTGGTTTTTGGCCTGTCAGGTAGGGGCATTGCCGGACACCATCATACTGGTGCTTGAGCTGCTGTGATATGGAGGAAGAGGCTATCCGGGGAGAGAGGAGGGCGGGCCAGTGCGGAGCTGCCCATGTCAAGGTTTCTGATGAGAAGGCTCTGGTTGACTGTGGCTGGGAGTGATTGGGGGAAGCAGGTGGCCAGTAAACGGCGTAGTAGATTCCCGAGCCCCTCAATAGTCCCTTGACCGTCTTCTGAGGAAGAGAAGGATCCGCAGGACATGCAAAGATGCCTTCCTGGTTGAGGGGTGGGGCTTCATTTATACTTGCCTCCCAATACCTTCAGCCAAAGCAGCATAGACAGTCAGGACCTGGGCACCAAGCCACACCTCCTTCTGCCTGCGTTGCCCTGGGCCTGCGTAGTTTGGGAGCTTGGAGCTCATCTGTCCAGTCTGTCACCCCATTGATTAGATCAAGGCACAGAGAAGGCAAAGGCCCCAGAGCACGGCCAGGATCCCGCAGGCTGGGGCTGGAGATAGCCCAAGGTTAACCCTGTTCTCTGTAGAATATGAGCCAGTAGGGGCCAGCAAGAAGACTCAGTAGTAAGCAAGCCTAATGACCTGAGTTCAGTCCCTTGGATCCAGATGGTACATGGAAAAGAAAAACTTATAAGTTGTCCTCAGACCTCCATACACGCCCAGTGTCATGAACACAGGCACGCTGGCACGCCCCTCCTCAAGCCTGCGGAGGCCCCTTGCGTTTGGGAACCTGTTCTTCCCTCCATAGCCCTCCTGATGGGAGTAGAGACAGCTCTGCTGCAGTTCAGAAAGAAGGCTCTAGATTGCATTCTAGCCCCACTCTGCCAATATGCTGAGGGACCCTGGGCAGGCTTAAGGCAGAGTTCCCAGAACAAAACTTGGCAATCAGTGCCAAGGAAGCCAGGCTACAGAAGCCCAAGGAACCCCGGGGGCAAAGGAGTAAGGGATGGAGTGACAGGCCTCCTCCCACAGGAGGTCGCCCCCAGGCAGTGCTGGGGTCGCAGTGCTGACTGAGTGGAAGATGCCCAGTAGGTGGGAGCATTCCTGTGAGCCCAGAAGCCATTATGGGGCATCTGCTTCCTGGTGCAGAGCCTCATGCCTCTCTGGGGCATACATGCCTCTGTTCCCGGCCCTTACTTCTGGCTAACAGATGTGGGATAGGCAGGATCCAGGAGTCTGTCACCACCCAGATCACCCCCCCCAGAGTCTAAGGACTCTGCTCATCTTTGTGCCCAGTTTAAGGAGAACCACAGACTTCGTAGAGGCTTCAGGTGACTTTTCTGGACTTAGGGAGAAAGGTTTCTGGTTAGAGGAGGTAAGTACCCTCTGCCCAGTGGGAATTGTGAAGCTGGCGCTAGGCAGGACAGTGGGCTAGAACCTCTGATCTAAAGGGCTTTCCCAACCTCGCCGCCTGCTCTCTGGAAGCTTCTATTTTGAGTCTGCCCTGGGTATCCTTCTAGCTGTTTTGCTGGGACCTACAGTCCTAGTGCTGAGTGGGGAGTCCATATTCCAGCATGGGGCTGATGTAATCCTTAGATGATGGTGCTCCCTAGGTGTGCTCCCACGTCTCCAAACAGCATGCATACATTGGGTCTGGGACCTTGCCAGGCACCGGCCCAAGACCCCTGCTAGTCCCATCCCATCCACTTCTCCCTGTGCACCCTAGCCCCGCCCCCAGCTGCCAGTGGCTCAATACTGCCTGCATCTACAAATCACTGGGACAGGAAGATGCCTTTGTTGCCTGTCCCTCAGAGCTGCTCATCTTTCCTGTGGCGACTGGGAGTCCCACATACCCCAGTGAGAGCTTGTACCTCCCTTGGTGACAGCCAGACCGTGGTCGGAGTGTCTGATGGCAACTGGGATGTGCTGGGTCTGGAAGGAGGAGGGGCTGGTTGTGGGAAGCCCTGAGTGACCCTACTGGAGGACTTTGGAACACAGCAAAGGTCACAGCCTCAGTGTGTCTTGAAGCCACTGGTCCAGAGCATCAGCTGGAAAGAGTCCTTAGAGGTTGATTCAGATGAGGAAATGACACCCAAGGAAGAGGCCTCCTGGCCAGTGAGGGATGTGGGGCTAGGGACTCTCCAGGGGAGTTCCTAAGCTAAGGACACTGAGGAAGGACCTGGGTCAGAGAGAGAGGTGTGGGCTCATGTCTTGGCTCACACCCTGCTGGCTGTGACCTTCCTCTAAAGGGCCCCAGTTGAGGATGGCAGGAAGACCCATCTCTTCGTTGGGTCTTAATGGAGTAACATTAAGGATGTCTGCCACGGCCACAGGTCACCAATGACCCTGACACTCCAGGCCCAGTTCCACCCCGTCACCCCCCCACAAGTGTCCCTGCAAGTGTCTCCCACATGGCCTCTCTCTGGCCTCCCAGCCCCTCTATACCTCATTTTGTTACCTCGGTGTTTGGGGATGTTTTTGTTTGAGTCCTGATGTGCCCTCCATGGAATGTGTACCTGTAGTGAACTGGGCAGGAGAGGAGACACCCGGGAAAAGGTGAGAACTTTTATCCACTTACTAGCAAAGAGGACTTTGCTTACGTGATCCGTACCGTGAGGTCTCTGTACTTGGCTCTCGCCTCCTTAGCAACTGTGGGGTCTTCCTCATTCTCCGCAGCTGGCAGGAGAAAGGGCTCAGATGCCTTGAATGTCACCTGCTAAGCCCTGGAACCAGTTGGGCAGCACAGAGACAGGGACCTGAGTTGCACATGCCACTTGATGTCAGGACTCTAGGAACAGTCTGCTGCTAGGGCCACCAAGAATGTGGCGGCCTGAACCCGGGGAAACAGTTCCTTGTGGGGATGCAGCCGGTGCCACCCACTGTCTTCTGACATCTCTGACTGGCAGTGACTTGGAGAGAGAGAGAGAGAGAGGAGAGAGAGGAGAGGAGAGAGAGAGCATGTCATAGCAGCTCAGGGGGTATGGCATTAGAATTAGGACTCCTTAGACAGTTAGTGCTTAGAGAAAGACACGGGGAAGTTGCTTTAAACATCAGAGCCGTGGGATCTATAAACTCAAGGCCTGTGGGAATGTCATATGCCCAGGGAGGGAGGGGTAAGGATTTGAACCCAGAGCTGCTGAGCCAAAAGTAGCTCCCAGAGGGGTTCAGAGTCCCAGAGTTTCGCGAAGGTTTGTGCAGGGCTGTTGAGGGGAAACAGCTGATGGGATCCTGCCTTATAGCCCTGATTTCCATAGCACAACTCCATTTTTACGTTTTCCTTTTTCCGTGTTGGGGTTTCACTTGGAAAAAGATTCCTGTGCTTAAGTGCGAAGAACATTTGTTAGGCCTTGCACCAAGCGGCAGCTCCATGCCAGGACCCACCAACAGCCTGAGGGGGTTGTCTCTGGCAGTGGGTGGACAAGCCTGCAGGCCAGGGCCTCCTGGGAGTGGGGGTGGTGGTGCAGGCTGCTCCAGGCCACCGTCTCCTCCCCCTCTCACTCCTGCTGTGTTGTTGCTGGAGCTAGAGAGCACTCCCAGCCTGTCGTCCTGTTGACTGGGGTGACAGTTTAATAGTAGCTTCCTGGGCTGTCATTTAAATCTGCCTGCCAGGTTAGTAGGCCAGGGGCGGGCTGGCACGCCCCCCCTTCCCCCACCCCGGATCTTCATTCTGTTGGCAGCAGTCGTCTTGGCAACCCCAGGGCCTGGCGAGCTCCGCAGAAGGCTAACTGTGTGGGGAGCAGCCCTTTCATCTCCCCCGAACAGGGTACAAGCGGCCCAGCTGCCTTAGGGCTGGCTGCAGGCAGAGCCAGGCCACCCAGTGCTGGCCTAGGTCTAAGAGGGGGATTAGAAGCTGCTGAGTGAGTCTGTCTGGGCAGGTTCTGAGGCGAAAGCTTTCTGTTCGTGGCCAGGGACCCACCCACCCACCCACCACCCCAGGTCACTCAGTTGCAGTGTTGAGCTCCATTCCACCTTTCTTATTGGTCTCTTGCTCTGCTTCTTCTCTGGAGCTCAGGGGACCAGAAAGAAGACACTCTGCATCCTTGGCATCTACCTCCCTGGCCCAGGTGGCTGTACTGAGCCCTCCCTCAAGCAGCCCCTGATCTGAGGACTGTTTCTCCCCAGTGCTGACTGCCCTTTGAACACGTGTTATTCAGAGTCTAGTAGGAGGGGGCCCCCAGTGAGGTGGCTGGGTACCATTCTCTGCTGGGTGCCTAATGGCCAACCTTTCCTCCCAAGGGCCTCCTCTTCTCACAGGATGGAGAGCTTGCATCACACAGTGTTTCCTGGGTATGGTTCACTGGACTTGCTTTTCTTGGAAAATTAATAGACATGGTGTCCAAAGGGGTTGGGGCGAAGATCTGGGCAGATGGCCACCCAGGCTCCTCTGCCTGTATCTCTCTCTTCCTCAGCTAGGGGCCATTGGTCTATGTGGCATAGCCTTACCATATCCCAAAGCAAACAGATGTGAGTCTCACCGGCTGCTGAATAAGCCGTCCTAGGCTTAGCCAGACATTGAGTGGGTCCCTAGGTGAGCTCAAGGAAAGCAAGAACAAACCGGGTCTGCAAGGGACATTTTGATGCGAGGCAGAGCAAGTTGGCTGCTAGCCTGGTAGCACCCTCAGGCTCCATGGTACTTGCTGCTCCCCAAGCCCCTCGCAGATTCTTCTGGTTCCTCCAGTCCAGGCCTGTAAGGCCTTTCCAGAATGCCCCTTCATCCCCTCACCCCATCCTCGCAATAGGCATCTCCCTCTTTGGGCACAGTCTTCCTCCGATGGCCTTTATCAGGCTTCCTGGCCACACCGTGCAGCCTCCCACAGGCACATGCTGTGACCTTGAGTTGTCACTCGTTGCTGGGACATTCTCTTGGCCGTGAGCAGCAGCTGGCAGCTGGACTATTTGAAGCCACATCTCTGCATAGGAGTTAGTTGTGTGTTGCGCGTGGGATCCACAGGCCGATGACATGCATTGTTTGGGGAAGGACGCCTCTGGGGGTGGTGAGTGGGAGCGCTGAGTGATCGTAATCATTCGCGGGATCACACAGGGGCTGAGAGCTGCTGAAGGGCCCGCTGGCACCACCATCTGCTGAGGAGCACCAACCACCCAGACGGCTGGACCGACACCCCTGTGTCACATTCCTTTTAGCTGGGGCCAGGGCTGTGACTCTATACTCCTCAACCATGTTCCCTTTTGTTTCTCAGTTCACAAGTCCCTAGGACCCTCCTTATCCCATTTGTTCTCCAGAGCAGCCTTGCGTGTCTTGTGAGGCTCAGAGTAGTAGTAGATCCTGAATAAAGTCACACAGCCGCAAGTGGCAGCAGAGTCCCTTTGACCACGAGCTGCTGTCTGATGCTCCCTTTTTGGCTTCTGGTCCTACTATAAACAGCAGTAGCTCCCTGCTTCCTTTGTCCTGCATTTCCCACTGTCCTCTGCTCTTCCCTGGGGTAGGCCCCTCCTCACCACCCCGTGGAATCCCAAGTCCTTTGTGGCAGTCCATCTGTTGCCATGGCACCAGATTATGATGTCGCAGACCCTGGATGACTATGTATCACTCCTGCAGCATGGAGTACAGGGATTCACAGAGGTGGGCATTGTCCGAGGGGCAGACTGGCACAGAGGGACATAAATCCCTGGAAACAGGGAACCACAGCCTGGAGCCCAGCTGGGGGATTGCCCTGGGAACCAAAGCCAAGGCCAGAAGAGCAGGGGCTGCCATGGCCTGCAATGCTCGGCCTCTTCCTGTGGCAGGGCTGAGCTAGCCCGGTTACACTGGAGAGGCCTGACGATGACGCTGAGTTTATTCACTGAGCTTTTTGGCTTTTGTCCTGTGGCAGTGCTACACAGGAAAGCCATATCCCCACTGGTTCAGAGACAGAAGGGGCTTGCCCTCAGTCATCTAGCAAAGAGGTGGCCATGCCAGAGTTTATCTTAGGCTTCAGTGCCAGCTCCTTCCAAGTGATTACAGAAGTCCAACCTTCAAAGGCGGCATAGTCGAGTCTCTGTGCTGAGCGTGACCATGACACCTTAGTTTCCCAGGGCGCAGCTCATCACAGGCCAGGTTTCTGCAGCACACTTCGAGGTACACGGCAGCGGTGTGCAGAAACCTCTGTGCTGGGTGGTTGCCTTGCAGCGAGGTCCCTGAGGTTTGAGGGACATCTATTTCAGGAGCCTTTACTATTCACTTGCCAATACCTTGGTGGTGGCAGGCCTTGCCGGAAGGGATTCACCTTTGGCAGCTGCCACACAGACCCCTGAGGCCCTCCCCCCCTCCTGACACCTACATACCCAACTCTTTGCACATCACTGCCAGGGTAGCTGTGAGGGGTACCTAGGATTTGGGTGAAAGGTGTTGAAATAGTCTGTCCCACAGTCTGCCGTGGGCCAGCCATCCCTGAAGCTGCCATTGCTATGGCTTCCATGCCCAATGGCTTGACATACAGGGAGAAAGCAAGTTCTCCTTTGTACTTCCAGAATACCCAGGAAGAAAGGGTCCTGGGATGGTATCTGGTTGTCCTGTGCCCGGTGACAGTCCCATCACCTTATGTAATATGTTTTGCTCCTTGGCAGGCTTGCCTGTATGTTGGAGTGTTTTGTTCTAGCTGTCCTGGGTTCTGCATCCCCAGGGCAATGGCCTATTGGATACTGGGGCTCTCACAGGCTGCTCCACTTATTTGAGGGGCTTCTCTGTCACATGTGCCACTGTTTGAGGACTGTGCTGGCGAAACCTGCTGACTTGACAGGTTCAGGTCTGCTCTCACTGGCATGTGAGCTCGGGCGTATAACTTCACAGCTCCGCCTGGGATTCTGCCTATGTCAAATGAGGAAATGCCATGCTGTTGTCCCGGGGTTTCCTGAGTAAAACATCCAGCAGAGACCGAGAGAGCTGGGTAAATAGAAGACGGAGGCATCTATCTTGGGAAGATGTGAAGAAAGCTCCTCGGATAGAGATGCCCTGACGGATGCCATGGAAAAGCAAAGCAGACACGGGGTGGGGTCAAAGAAGCCAGTCGGGTTTTCCAGAACCTTGCTAGGCAGCTGGAGGACCACAAGAAGTGGAAAAAATCAAAACAAATCAAAACCCTTAGGCCATGGAATGTGCTTACCAAGGGGAAGGAGCCCTACCCTGGATGTGCAGAAGCAGAGAGGCCAGGCATGGGCATGGTGTCCTCCTGGGGGTCTGTCCTGAGTTGGGTCCTGTGTGGAATCAGACATGGTCGCTGTCGTGGAGGGACAGGAGCTAGAAAAGCCACCCCAGACCACAGGATCAGTGATGACTTAGAGCAGAGGGCATCAGATTTAAGGACACAGGTCAAAACCAGCCCATTGCTGGCCTTTGAAAATAAACTTAGCCTGGAGAGATGCCTCAGAGGTTAAGAGCACTGACTGCTCTTCTAGAGGTCCTGAGTTCAATTCCCAGCAACCACATGGTGGCTCACAACCATCTATAATGAGAACTAGTGCCCTCTTCTGGCCTGTGGGTGTACATGCAGGCAGCCGGGTGTGGTGGTGCATGCCTCTAGTCCCAGCACTCGGGAGGCAGAGGCAGGCGGATCGCTGTGAGTTTGAGGCCAGCCTGGTCTACAAAGTGAATCTAGGACAGCCAAGGCTAGCACAGAGAAACCCTGTCTCGAAAAACCCAAAAAAGAAAAAAAGAAAAAGAAAGAAAATAAACTGGTACTGAAACCCAGCCCTGTGAACCCACCTACTTTCTATGAGGGCTCTCTCTGTCCGCAATAGCAAAGCTGAGGAGCAGGACAGAGCCTCTGCGACTGGAAGCCCCCTATCATCAACACCAAGTTTGCCAGGCTGTAGAGGACGATTTAGAGATGATGGCCCTGACAGAGACTGGAGGTGATGGGAGGCTTCCAGAGGAAGTAACATCCAAGCTTATAATGGGAAAGCAGTGTCTAGAGTGAGGGTATTCGGATGACAGCCTTGCAGAGTGTGACGGTGTTAACAGTAGCTAGGGACCAACAGTAGTCATGGTGGGGCCAACTGGGAAGTCAGAGAGGGGAGAAATGGGAGGAAGACCTTTCAGCCCATAGAGGGGGGCAATCTCCAGGTGGCCGTGAACATCACTTCTGGTCCCACTGTTGTTCGGTGAGAGGTCCAGGACTTGGGCCCCCTAAGTACCCTCTTATGCTAGGAAGACACTGTCTCTGCCAGTTCTGGACCTCTTGACCTGTGGCTACCTACCACGTCCAAAAGACTGTGTCTTCCCTTTCCCTACAAAGAAGCCAAAGGCTTGGAAGGGAAAGTGTCTTACTTGAGAGTTCATGGCAAAGCAGAATAGCCAACGTGCACATCCTGGCCTCCTAGCTTCCTGCATAGTGCTCCCTTTTTCCTGTCCCCACTGCTGGACCCTCAGTCCAAGCCTAGGCAGATGGAGCTGGAGAGATGGCTCAGGTTAAGAGCACTGGCTGCTGTTCCAAAGGTTCTGAGTTCAAGTCCCAGCAACTACATGGTGGTTCACAACCGTCTATAATGGGATCTAGTGTCCAAGCCTAGGCAGAGCTTGTAGAAGCGGGAATGCAGGTGATGTTGATATGTCCCTTGGAGGTCCTGGCATGTATAGAGAGTGCAAGGAGCCAAAGGCCAAGGCTACACTTTCCAGGGTGGGCAGGCAGGCAGCCAAGCTCACCTGCAGGCTCCCTGTTAGGACAGCTGCTTGGTTCTGCCCTTGTCTGAAGAGATGGTCAGTGCCAGGCACCAGGACAACACAGGGAAATAATATGGGGACAACCTTGGGACATGGCATTCTTCTCCACTCTGACCCTTAAACTGCAGTTTCTCTCAGAACTAGGCACACAGGGCAGCTATTAGTTTGGGCCTGGACCTGGCGTCCACATTCTCCCTTCCTGTCTGCCCCGGAGCCATGAGACCTCAGCCTGCGTGTGCACACAACACCCCATTTCTTTCCCTTCTAATTACTGTCCAGACAAATGGCAACAGCTGTGGTGACAGCAAGCACCTGCCGTGTGCTGGACCCCTTGCTCTTCTTCAGCCCTTTGTGTTCTCTCAGTTTATAGTCACGAAGAGGGAATTCAAAGGTTAGTAATGTCCTCAAATTCACACAGATGGCAGGGGCCCAGCAGGGTTCCAAAATCCCAAGGCAGGACTTGAGTCTTCCCACAGAGTTCTAGAACAGGGGACCCATGTGGGTGTCTTGACCAGTAGGCGGTCCGTCTTGGCCACAACTTGAAGGACAAAATCCCTCATTCGTTTTGCCACAAAACCGTCGTCTCCGTTTAGGGTTCATGGTCTTGAGCTCCCTGGGGCTCTTCCAAGGGGCCTGCTTGTGCGGTGGGATATCAACAGAGGCTGAGAATTTCCTGAAGGAGGAGTTGAGAAGAGAGATGGTGTGGTGGGAAGCCATGGTGGCAGCCTTGCTGGGCCTGACTGAGCTCCTGCCTCGCAGACCCTGTGGGAGGGCTGGTGGTGCCCTTTTTTAGGCCGAGCACATGCCAGCTCCCCGCTTGTCACCTGCCCCTGTCTCAGAAAAGCATCCAGCACTCCCCAGACCCCTAATGCTCCTCCTTATCTTTGTCCTACAGCCAAGAGGACCTGCGCAGACAGCGACTTTACCTGTGACAATGGCCACTGCATCCAGGAGCGGTGGAAGTGTGATGGCGAGGAGGAGTGTCCTGATGGATCTGACGAATCAAAGGCCACATGCTGTGAGTCCCGCCCCTCCCCCACCCCCACCTCAGCTTCCCCTTTGGCAGGATATGGGGACATGGTCGGAGGATGGATACTCTGTGCCAGGCCCGGTGGGGAGTAGGAGGCTCCTGGTAAGGGAGCAAATGTCTGTCTAGTTAGGGTTAGGGCCGGTTTCCCGGCTTTCTCCTCAGCTCCCTGCAGCACCGGGAGCTAGAATCAGCCCCCAAATACCGCTCAGCTGTAGCCAGCCAGGGCTCATCTCCCAGGCCCCCTGCTCTCATTCTTGGGGATCTTAATTGTAATTCCAGTAGCACTGACGGCAGCTGGTGCGTGCTAATCATTTATGGCGTGCCACACCTCGCTAAGCTCTTTGTATGGGCGTCATTCCTTTTATCTTCACAGCAGCCTCTAGAGGCAGGTAACCCCCACTTTCTGAATTTTCAAAAGGGGCACTCAAAAACTCCCAAGCTGGGGTGATTTGTCCGTGGCCATCCAGCCAGGACTTCAAGGGCCGGCGGCATCTCTTTCTGTCCTTCGTGACCATCTAGACGATGACATGAGGACGCAGGGGTGAGGTGGCGTGGTAGCTGGCGCTCTCCAGGACTGCCTTCCACCCTCAGGGTCTTGTCTCTCTCGTGATTTCTTTTCTAGGCTCTAATCCTCAAAGCAAACTTAGACCTGGCAGGTCATTCTGTGACATTTGTTAAATTAAAAAGGAGACGGGGAGGGGGAGGGGAGGAGGGGAGGGCCCAGCGGTCCAGAGGCAGAGCTGCAGTACTGCTAGACTGAGACAAAAGGCTGCGGGGGCGGGCGGGGAGGAGCACGTGGAGGATGGTGGGACTGAAAGGGGGAGATCCAGAAGGCCCTCTCTGGGGCCAACATTTGCCCCAGAGGTAGAGGCAGGGACAATGGAGGCCAGAGTCCCATCTAAGGCTGCAGTTGATGATGATAACTGGGTTTCCTTGTTTCCTAGCAACAGAGCTAGCTACCAGTTTCCAAGAGAGAAAGAGAAAGGGAGAACAAGAGAGACCCCTGCCCCAGACAAAGGGCCCCTCACTTCCTAGGCAGCTGCCAAGCCCTCCCCACTTTTACTGCAGGCTCCATCCTTTCCCCTTACCCCACCAAATGCCCCTCCACACTGGTCTGGAGGCAGAAGGAAGCCCAGTGCTTTTCTCCGGCCCTGCCACACTTGGCTGTGGCTGTCATCCTCATGCCAGCCTGAAATGAGCGAGTGAGGGTGATAGATTCCCCCACAGAGAAAGAAACTGACTGGACCAGGTTTGGCCAAGCCAAGAGGCCGTGGATGGTCAGCAGAGAAGGGACAAAGTCCTTGTGCCTCCTGGCGAGTTTCTGGGGTGGGTTGGGGCTTCCTGCCCTGCCAGTTCTGCCTTAGCCCTGGGCATAGGTTAAGGGCTGGGGGAGCTGTCTTGCTTCCTGAGGGCTGTGCTCCCTTCTCTCTGCAGCTTTGTTTTGTGATGTCACTTCCTCCCTGCCCTTTTGGACCATGTTCACCTACCTGTTCCACTCTCTTGGGCTCCTCCCTTCTGGCTCATACTTCCTGCTCCCAGGCCCCGCCCCTTGCTACCCCTTTCTCCCATCCTGCCTGCTTTCTCCCTCAGACCTCACTCCTCCTGACTCCCAGTGTCCCTGCCTTCCTACCGCATGGTCTGTGCTGAACCCTCAGACCCCACTCCTCCTGACTCCCAAGTCCCCTCATACTTAACAGCTGAGCAACTAGAGGGCTCAAGATCTTGGTAGACTTGCCTCACAGACACACAGCTTGTTTGTGGCAAGTGTCTCTCACGTGACAAAAGTCAGGCTTCTCAAGTGCTCCGAGATTCATGGGTGCCAAGACAGCACCCAGGAGTGACTAGGCCCTCTTCCCCACCCCGTGGTTCATCCCAGGCAACTCCTGTGAGGGTTTGTCTCCCCTGCACCCGCAAATATGGGTGCCAATCTAGAACCCCAAAGATTTCCTCACTTTTTAAAAAATATGTATTTATTTACTATGTATATAGTATTCTGACTACATGTATGCCTGCACAGCAGAAGAGGGCACCAGATCTCATTATAGATGATTGTGAGCCACCATGTGGTTGCTGGGAATTGAACTCAGGACCTCTGGAAGAGCAGCCAGTGCTATTAACCTCTGAGCCATCTCTCCAGCCCCCAAGATTTCCTCATTTTAAGAGTTCTAAATTCTTAGTAGTCCAAGACTCTCTTTCTGCCCTTGTCCAGTGGGATGCAAAGTTTGGGATCCCTGTTTCCTGAACTATCCCATTGGTCAGAGACAGTGGTCATGTGGGGCGGGATCTTTGACTAGGGAGGGCTGCTTGGAAGAAGCAGCCAGAGAGGACCTTGAAGGCCAAGCAGAATTTGGGGCAGCAGGCTTGTTCACAGCTTCCCAACTGAATGAAAACCCAGCAGCCAACCCGCTGTCCATTTAATTGGTGTTGCCATAGCAACTTCCATAGCCTACTGGGTTCCTGGACTGGTGCCAGCCCCAGGATAGCATTTACAGCACATCATCCCTAACAGAACGATGACGGAGTACAGGAGGCTTGGGGTCTGGTTCGGTTGGGTCAGGTCCTTTGCCTTGAAACCTCAGCTTGGTTGTCTAGCCTTCCCAAGCCTCACTTTATCCATTTGTAAAATGGCATAGTGATACTGGCCTCATAAGGGATGTGTGCTTCCAGCGAAAACATACAGGCATTGGAGTAAGTGCCGGGGTTGTTATTATTGCATTGTACTTGGACTTCAAAATCTCTGCCCCCAACATAACAGTTTATTAGGCTATCTAGACACTAGATTCGTGCTATTTAATATCGCCATTAAAACATTATAAGGTGTGTGTGTGTGTCTGTGAGAGAGACAGACAGACAGACAGAGACAGAGAGACAGAAACTGAGAGACAGAGAGAGAGAGAGAGAGAGACAGACAGACAGACAGACAGACAGACAGAGACAGAGAAACAGAGGGACCTGGGATCAGGTACTCATCAAGTACAGCCGGAGTCACAATGGAAAACCCAGAACGTTTGCCTAATGAAGGTATCATTTGGGCTCTAATTATAGCTCCCTTGATTGGGGACGCCTCTGACCCACCTTCAGGCATCTGCTGGGAGGGGCGCAGGCAGGAAGAGGAGAGACTGCTTCAAGGGAAATGAGTTACAGATCTAGGTGCTACTTACTGCGTGTGGATGGCTTTTTTTTTTCCTCTCTTAGCCCTCGCTGCTTGCCCCTGCTCCCGTGCTCCCCTTCTTAGAGATCAAAAAGTACAGGCGATCCAAGGTCACCCATTGTGCCTGAAGCCGTGTAGAGGAGCCTGGTGTAACGCTGCTCCTTCGGGGAGACAGGGTGCAAGGGTGTGCTTCCTAAGACAAGGACCCAGCCAAGTGACACTAGTGGTTCCTTATGGCCCAAGTCTCCAGTCCCTTTAGATCAGACAATACCCGTTTGGAAGCTGTTTGTCCCTAAAGCTCAAGCCTCTAAAACTACAGGCTGGTGAGTAGCCGCCAGGTACTAACAACAAACATTTTCCTTTTTCCTTAATTTATTAATGTAGGAGCTGGAAAAGGTGCCTGAGGATTTGGATTTCTGCAACAAGATTCTCAGGAAATTAATAAATGCCTTCAGTCACTTTGGGGTGGCATTTCAAGCCCCCTCGCCAATGTTGTCTGGCAGTGGGGACTTTTGCTTCTGCCTTGGACAGCCAGCCAAGGGTGTCCCTTGGGAGCATCTATCCCAGAGGGAAAGGCTGCACTAGGGTGGGGACCATAAGCAACACGAGACACACAAGCTCCTGTGCACTCCCCAGAGGTGGAACCAGCACCCCACCCCCAGGCATTTACATTTTCATTGCCTGGGACAAGACAAGAGCAACTGTTCTCCTGAGCTCCACCTGTCTTCCAGGCTTTTGAGAGTAGGGATTTTCTGCGTTGCCTCATGCAAACCACTTCCCAGCCCTAGGGAATCTTTCAACTCCATTTTCAGCAGAGGAGACCCAGAGAGCACAGAAGTCAAATGTCTTATCTAAAGACTTTAGTAAATGAGATATGGTCCTAAGGCTATCAATTCTAAACCTTGGGCTCTTTCTCCCGTACCAGCTTGCCTGTAGGTCTAGGCTTCAAGGACCCTGAGAGTAGATATCAGATGGTCACATTGCCCAGCCTTCCTGAGGAAAGGCTAAGTGGGCACCCATTGGCCTTTCTGGCCATGCTGGAGAAGCAGCCCTGTCTCCTGTTGTGCTAAGTAGGGTAGACCTGGAATGGAAACCCAGCTTTACTCCTTCCATAAGACTCTCAGCAAGCAACTAACACTCTCCGGGCTTTGCCCCCTGCCCGGGAGATACCCATCAGCACTTGCGGCAGCTCGGGAGTGGAGAGCCAGGCCCAGTCCCAGCTTTGGGGAAAGAGCTAAATCACGAGAGAAGTGCAGGCGGTAAGGATGCAAGAGAGACAGGCATTTGACCCACCTGCCCATGTCTGGACCCTGAGCTGTCACTCCAAGAGACGCTTGTCAACTTGACCTCCTTGGCTTCTTTTGTCCTGGCGTTCCAAGAGCCTTGGCTCTTTAGAGGGTGAAGGGACTGGTAGCAGGCACTGCTAGGTCCTTGAGAGCCTGTAATTAGAACTGTCTATTTAGGGACACAGCAAATGCCTTATTAATTATAAAGAAAGGAAGCAGACAGATTGTTTAATCATTGTCCTTGTTGAAAGGTTATGCTGTTAACTGTATAAATATTCATTAAAAGTTCAATCGGCTGCCTGCTGCACTGAGGTGGTGGTGCATCTGGCCAAAGGCTGTTCCTGTCACCTCAGCTTCGAGGAAGAGAGTTTGGGGCTGGCTGTCAGTCATCTGTGGTTTGATGGAAAGACAGGGCCTTTGTGAGGGACCCAGACTCCGTCTTTCATGTGCTGTGCATGTTTGGGTGAGTTACTTGATGTCTCTGAATCTTAGGACTGCTGTCCTATTCAGTTTAGGAAACCCTACTGCCACAGTCCCTTTGAGAACAGTGCTCCCGGAATCTGTACTTGCAGCCTTCTTGCCTGTCAGAGTTCACAGTGAGGGGGATGACGAGTTGGTTCTTAATTGGTTCTGGATAGTAAAGCAAAGTGCCACACACCGGCCTGGGTATGTTGTGAATAGAGAACTCTATCTCATGTAGTTCTAGTGCCTATGCAGGGCGCCCACAGATTGGTGTCTGGTGAGGGTGCCTTCCTCAGAGATGCTGTTTTCTCACTCAGATCTTCATAATAGAGGGCGTAGAGTCCACCTCGAGCATTTACACCACTGTGTGCGTTCACATCCGTGCCGCTGTATTCCATAAGGGCATTTTCATACAAGTACCTTGTGTTAAGCGTATTCCTCCTCTTCCACCCCTCCCTCCCCTATTAGCCCCTTTGTTCCTGTATATAATTTTGCTTCTATTTTAGTGTCATATATACACACTTAATTTTATATATGCATATAAAATTAGGAGCACAAATGAGAGAAGACATGCAATATTTATCTTTCCGAGTCTGGCTTAATTGCTTAATGTGATTATCTCCGGCTGCATTTCCTTCTCCTGCAGATGACATAACTTTGCTCTTTATGGCTGAATCCCGCCGTGTATATATAGACCACATTTTGTTTTTAATCCACTCTGCAGCTTCTTCTATAAGAGGGCACTAACCCCACTGCTTAGGTGGAAAGTGGAAAGGGAAAACAAGTGGGTTTTTTTGGCCCAGAGCAGCCTGACCCACTCACGTGCTTGTAACTGTGGCCCTTTTCAACTCCCCCGTGAGGCTTAGTTTCCCGAGTGGGCTACTGCTCAGGGGTGACCTTCTCCCGCCCCCATTGCTTTCTTGGGGGCTTGCAAGCATTCAAACACCAGCATCACTTCTAGGGCGCCCTGGTATTAGAAAGAGACGAGGTGTGCCATCTCTTTTCAGTAATCAGGCTGTTAAGTCAGGGGTTCTCCCACAGAGATACCTGGGAACTGCTGGAGTTGAAAGTGGCCACTGAAATGCAGGTTTCAGGTTTTTTTTCTGCTTTTCCTGAGAGCTTGAATTCAGGCTCCAGCACCCAGGGATCCGATGTCCTTTTTTTTTTCCTTCCTGCACCAGCACCCGCACACACGTAGCAGACACACATGCAGTGGAAGAAAAATATAACACTTTTTTAAAAATGCAAATTCCTTGTCCTTAAACATCTAGATCCAGTTAATATGGCCTGGGGCCCAGGAACTTGAGCTTCTAATAGCCCCCTTAGTCCCAGACTCTTGGTTAGAGTGCCTTCTGGCCTGTCAGCTGGTCAGTTCTAGTTGTTTTGTGTTCGGAAGTATCAAGAGGGGCCCAAGGTTCTGCGTTGTTGGTGACAAACAGAAATGTTATCTCCAAACAAGGCACAAAGCAGCCTTTTTCCCTCTTAAAAAAAAAAAAAAAGACAGGATTTCTCTGTGTAGCCCTGGCTGTCCTGGAACTCACCCTGTAGACTAGGTTGGCATTGAACGCAGAGATTTGCCTGCCTCTGCCTCCTGAGTGCTGGGATTAAAAGCACGCACCACCGTCTTCTAGGGCAAGTGGCCAAACAATGGCCACTGTGTTCCCAGTGGACACGTGCCCCCACGGGATAGCTTCTGGATCCACATGGGACTGAAGACCCACTCCTCCCAGAGCAACGTGTACCATTTGGGGACCTTGATTTAGACGCCTGCCCCCGCCCACTGCCCCCATCCACTCTTCTGTGCCTTTTCTTGCCTTGGGCCACGTTTATGCATCTCTCGTAGCATCTCATTCCAGCCACAGAAATAAAATGAGAGGAAACAGATCAGAGATCAGAGTGAGACATGGGTCACCCCTCTTCTGGGCCTACAAACTGTGCCCAGTCCCTGATATCAGACAAAGCTGCCGAATCCTCATGTCATTCTCTGCTGTGTGTGTATGTGACTGGCACTCAGGCCTCTTACCATCATGTCTGGTACCCAGCGTGCTCAGCATTAGCCACTGAATGGACACACAAGACTCAAGAGTCTCATCCATTATGTGTGGATGATAACAACGGGCAGCATATAGGAAGCCTAGGCTTCAGTGCTCTTCTAAACGTTTTACAGACATTGATCTAGTCATGAAACCGATCCAGTGCAGCAGGTCGTGGTGTCATCAACACTTTGCTGACACAAAGAAGTATTTTAGGCCAAGGTCACGTGGCCAGTGAATGACTGAGCCGTGATTCAAGCCCAGGCAGCCAGCCTTCAGAGCCCACGTCTTCACTTTCCATGCTGGAGGCCAAGACATAATCCTCGCCCTGCTGGGTTATTATGAAGATCAAATGGAAATGTCTAGCACTGTGCCGGGCACAATCCAGAGACCTGAGGCTGGGACTCCCGCACACTGTGGAAGGCGGCGGGTGGGGGCGTGTGGCGGGGGTTGGGCGGGGGGGAGCCAACCAAAGAGGTCGGAGACACATCTGCCTCAGCTGTCACGTGGATTAGGGGAAGCTCGGAGGAAGAGCTTCCCCTAGTCCTGAATAGGGTTCTCATTCCTCCAAATTGAGAATCAGCCCTGGGGCTCTAGGCCCCTGATTGAGTCAGCCTCTGATTGCGACTGCAGTAATTATAGCTGCGCAGTCCCGCTGGGCCCTGCATGTGGAGGCTGCTCTCCGTGGTGGGCTCCACACCATCTTTGCAGAGACTTAGGTTGTTGCTGCTGAGGCTTTGACGGTCCTTCCAAGCCCACAGCTTCAGATCGCAGAGATGCTGATCGGAAGGTAAACCGAGGTCCAGTAAGGCATATCTCACCCAAAGGCACCCAGCTGAAACATAGTAAGGGTGTGGTGGCTCCATATTGCTAGTTCTTAAAGGGGAGATGAAGTGTGTAGGAGGGGTCCTTGGATCAAGAAAGACTTGGGCGTCTGGATCAGGAGACCATGAGAGAGTGTTAGGTGAGGCTGTGTGGGGTGCAGCCAGATTTAGGACTTAGAAAGAAAGCCTTTGGAGCGGATTGGCTTCCGCTGAAGACGTGGAGCAAGAGGGCCCTGGTGGAGTGCTGGGGACTTATACCAAGTAGCAGGGCTGGCTGGTGGGATGTCCTGTGTCATCCTTAGCTAAGCCATGCATGGATGTCTCTCTCCACAGCCAGTGAAGAGTGTCCTGCCGAGAAGTTAAGCTGCGGACCCACCAGCCACAAGTGCGTGCCTGCCTCGTGGCGCTGCGATGGGGAAAAGGATTGTGAGGGCGGAGCCGATGAGGCCGGCTGTCCAACCTGTGAGTCCAAGGCCAGAAGGGCAGCCGCAGGGCTACAGGGGCCTGTTTCTCTGTGGGGCCTGGTAGGGGGAAAGGGGAGAGTAAGGAGGAGAACATCAGAAATGGCTGGGCACTCGGGAGACGTTTTCTTCTTTCATCCTCACGGACCACCTCATGATTAGCCATCACCATCCCCGTTTTATGGGTTGAGGAAACTGAGGCTCAGACAAGGGAGGAAACGTGCCGGGGGGGGGGGGGGGTGGGCGGGGCTGCCGAGGGATAGAACTGAGATTCCAATTCAGGTCTAACACCCAGTTTTTTTGCCATGCCTGACATTTGCTCATCCATTCTGCAATTCTGCTGATTCTACTGATCTCCAAGCGGGGGAGGGGTGGAGGTGGGGGGGATCGAAAACTGGGTTGGATGAATGAAGTGAGATGTCTTGTGCCAGGACACTGGCGGCACTGGGAATGGGGCATGTGCTGACAAGATTCCTAGGGAATGAAGGACTACTGTTGCTGAAATCTCAGACTGGGCCACATTGTCGCATGCAGAGAAGCAGACTCAGCAGGGACAGATGGAAGTGGTCATTGGGACAGTTCCACATGGCTGAACTTCAAACATAAGATTATCTCCTCCTCAGAGAGCAGGCCAGCAAGGTTTGGGCCGGAGGATGGGGATGCTGGGATGGGGGTGGGGCGGGGGTGGGGTGGGCAACAATGATGACCACACCTGGCTCTCTGGATACCTGCCATGTGCCAGGTGGGGAGTAAGGTTCTAAAAGGGACAATAAGGTGATCCTTCAGTCTTCCCCTGGGGACCACAGACTGGCCGTGCTACTAGCCTGGGCTTGAGGTACATACAAGTGGTCATGCGGGAGGGTGTGCGCCAGGTACTTGCCTGCCACTGCCTCTCCAAGCATCTCCCCACCCCCACCTGGTCTCTCCCAGCCATCCCTCTGGTTCGGGAGCAAGGCCATCTCCTCTTAAGGCTTCTGAGATTCAGGTGTAGAGGGTTGATGGGTCTGAAGCAGAATGTGTATGGATGGGGGTGGGTAACAAGGATCCAGGCTAGGACCTGCACTTCAAAGCCTCAGTGATGGCAGCTGACTTCAGCTGTGATTGTTTTGTGAGAACTCATCCACCCATGGTAGTTCCCCCCACTTCTTCTCAACACCCCCAACTTGTACTCAATGGCCCTTCCAGTATAAAGCCACTATGGGAGTATCTGACTAGGGCATCTTGGGATAGGGACATTTCCTGGTAATTTTAGGAACCAAAGGTGAAAGAGAAAGGCTAATCAGGCTCCCTGTGACCTGGGCTGAGAAAGAGCCATTCTGTCTCCAGTTCTCTGAACCCCTTCCATTTGTGAATGCAAGGAGTGGGGTCCCTGGCCTTGGTGGGGGTCTGCCAGTTACCGTCAGCTTTCAGAACCTCGCTGAGAATCGAGTGTATGAAGCACTGGGCACTTTGGTCCCTGGGCATGGCTAAGCTGTGTCTGGACAGGAAAGAGGGTGTCGGCAGCAGCAATCTTGGGAGCCGAGGCCCCAGAGAGGATGTGATTTTCCCTTTGGTGCCCCCCCCCACATCTCAAAAGCCCAGAAGGGGGAAAAATGTAGCTGTCAAAGACTTGGTAGAGCTGTCAGAAGAACGTGACACGATCTCCGACACCGAAGATAGCGCTTTTATTTTATGTTCAGTAACAGTGAATTGACATCTTGTCACCAGAACATAGAAACGTGGGCTCAGGGTGCCCCCATGTGGAGAGATGTGGAGCTGCTGCCACCACCGTGTTTGTGGTGGGAGCCATAGCATTTCTGACTAGTGTCTGAAGATGTGAGAGAAAAGAAGGAGGCAAGGGGTGGATGCCATAAAGTAGTGACACTCAAGGACAAAACAAACAAACAAACAAAAAGCAGGAGATCTGAGAGGATGAGTCAGAGTAGAAGCAAATGCCCGGAACCTAAGTTCTGGGGATCTTGTCATAAGTGACCGTGAGCGAGGTGCTCCCGTCTCTGGGGCCTCAGCAACTGGGCTGGCTGGTCTCTAAGGCCTTTGCTGTGGACTCTAGACTAGCCTACCAGAGAGAGGAAGCCCAGGTCCCAGACAGGGCTAGGGCCTGCTCTTTATCACTTCATCCACACTCTGCAAGGAGCTCCGTGCCAGTCCTTAGAATAGTGCATGGGGTATGAAGGATACGGAACCCAGCCATGTGGGGTAGATGTGAAAGGCACACAGAAAGCAGGCTGCAAGAGAGAGAGGCTTCCTAAGCAGGAAACAGAAAGCATGTGATGGATGAAGGTGGAATTTGGGCCTGGGGCTGGGAAAGCAATGGTGGGGCTACAGTGGGTTCCCAGAAGATGGAACGGCTTGAATAAAACCTTGGAGGGGAGCTGTGTGCCCTGGGCCTAGCAAATCGTCAGGGTGGCCAGAGCTGAGGTATGTTCAGGAGTGAGGTGAGGGTAGTAGATGCCACTCTGGAGACTTAATCTCTATAAGCTATTTACACAACTATCCACAAGTGGGCAAACCCCTGCCTTGTCATCTGGTGTCAGCCATGTTACAGACGATTTCCGGTCCATCAAGACCATGATGCTCTGCAGTGTTGGAGCACTAATCAGCTCCACCATGCTGTTGGCTGCAGGGCAGAAATTCTGTGTACTTGGTGAAGCCCAGAGACTCAGAAAGGGCAAACATGGCCCAAGGTCAGCTCCCATTCTCCAGCAGGACCTATTCTAGCCTGTAGGTGAGGGTTAGACCTCCCTGTACCCCTGTAGCAGGAGCAGCGGGCTGGGTTATGGGGCATGGGATCTGGCCGGCCGACCGGCTCTCTGTCCTGCGCAGTGTGCGCCCCGCACGAGTTCCAGTGCAGCAACCGCTCCTGCCTGGCCTCTGTGTTCGTGTGCGATGGCGACGATGACTGCGGCGACGGCAGCGACGAGCGCGGCTGCTCGGACCCGGCCTGCCCGCCCCGCGAGTTCCGCTGTGGAGGAGGCGGCTCCTGCATCCCCGAGCGCTGGGTCTGCGACCGCCAGTTCGACTGCGAGGACCGCTCGGACGAGGCGGCCGAGCTCTGCGGGCGAGCGGGCCAGGGGACCTCCGTCACGCCAGCAGCCTGCGCCCCGACCGCCCAGTTCACCTGCCGCAGCGGCGAGTGCATACACCTGGGCTGGCGCTGCGATGGCGACCGTGACTGCAAGGACAAGTCTGACGAGGCTGACTGCTGTAAGCCCCCTACAGGTCACCCAGTCCCACCCAGAGCCTGCTGATATGGCCCCTCCTACTGGGAGTACATACCCTGCTTTCACAGAGACTTAAATGAAGTCACTTGTGGGAGGTCACATGGCTGTTAAGGAGCTCAGGTCTGGCTTCTTCACTGTGCCTTTGTCTCTGCTGTGTGGCCATTGCATCACACCTGTTCCTGCCCTTTCCTGTCACAGGCAGTCAGGCACTGGTTCTCTACCCCGTCCCGGTCCCCACCCAACCCAGAGACCTCAGTCCTAGGAGGGTCTGCACACTGGACCTGTCAGATTCTACTGACTGTTTCAGCTGTGTTGGGTCCCTCCCAGGACTTGGCAGATCCCTGCCGTCCCTCTCATCCAGGTCCAACCCACACAGTGCTATCTTCATCTGTGCGTTCCCCATCTCTGTCTGCACCTGAGCTTCTGGAAACGGGCCCTTAGTCTCCGGGCTCCCTCCAACACCCAGCAAGGCTCAGCGCATTCAGGAACGGTTGACTTGAGTGGACCATATATCACTAAGCCATGAGCACACCCAGGAGTCAGTGGGAAAACCTCATGTCTGTGCTGAGGTGGTGGACGGGGGAAACAGGAAGCAGGAGTGCTGTGTGACCTTTGGCAAGGCCTTCTCCCTCTCTGAGCTTCAGTCTCCCCGTGTGTACACTAGAGATGATTTGCCTAGGTGTCCTTTGAGGCCTCCTAAGCTCAGCCACTGGTTCCATTCTTTCCAGGGGTGGATGTGACAACGTGAGGTTGTGGGGGAAGGCTGTCACTACACCGCTCCTGACCTCCCCTCACCTTCTTTTCCGCAGCGCCAGGACCCTGCGGTGAGAATGAGTTCCAGTGTGGCGATGGGACTTGTGTCCTTGTAGTCAAACGCTGCAACCAGGAAAACGACTGCCTGGATGGAAGTGATGAAACTGGCTGCCTGCAGGGTGCGTGTGGTCCAGACGAGAGGCGGAGCCTCTGCGAGGAGAGAGGCCTTGTGACCCCAGCTTGGAGAGAACAGAGTTGGGGGGTGTTCTCCCCTTGATCTCTGAGATGCTTTTACCCTTCAGCATCATTTACTTGCCCATTATCACTTGCATATGGGGTTCTAGGGCCCAAGAACTGGACTTCTAATCACTTTGTAAACGCTGCAGAGGGCTAAGGGGGCATTACAGGGCACTGCAGGAAATCTAGCCCCAACCCCCCACCCCCACTGTCTGTGGATTTCCTTACTAGTTGGCAGACTGAGCAGACTGAAGCCCTGCAGCCAGAGAGTCCCTTTCAGTGTCACGTGGCTCGGTTGCTCACCTCACCACCTGCCCTGCCCACTAGTCATCTGGGGGAGCTCATTACAGTCAGTGGGCAGCGAGGCAGTGTACCTTATCCAAAGCTCATGAGGCAAACAGCCCCCTTCCTTGGGAGATGGTCAGTCCAGACTCAATCTCTATAGTGCTGCTGCATGGTCTTTCCCAAGACCCTAGCACCCCCAAGAACAGACGAAGACCCCCTGTGTGGATAGATGAGGCTCTGTCCTGGGAGAGGAGCTTCTACAGGCCTGGCCCCACAGTCTGTCCTAAGGTCCCCTAAGACACCCGTTAAGGCTGGTGCTTGAACTCTGTTCATTTTCTGTGAGCCTTGGTTGACCCCACCCAGCCCCGCCCTTCCCACCCACCGTCTCACAGGCACTGTCCACTCTCTTGTCTGGCCCGACAGAGTCAACTTGTGAGGGTCCCCGCAGATTTCAGTGTAAGAGTGGCGAATGCGTGGACGGCGGGAAAGTGTGTGATGATCAGAGGGACTGCCAGGACTGGTCGGATGAGCCTCAGAAAGAGTGTGGTATGCTACCTGTCTATACCTAACAGCTGAGCTAACGCTTGCACCGTGTACCCTCCTGGCATCCGGCCGGGATGTAGGCCCTCCACACCTGTTCTGGTCCTCTAGATCCTGTGGCAGCTGCAGCCTCACACTGGGCCATTTGCCACTGGGATCTCTTGCTCTATATTGCCGCAAAGCTCCAGGGGCCTTTCCGGTGCCTTCTAGATCTTTAAACATTAGGCTGTTTCTCGCAAAGTCAGCCTCCTCGTTTCTGCCGCATACAAACTGAGTGTGTGCCCTCTGCGAGTGTCTCTCTTCCTCTCCATTCCTGCCCTGCTGGTCTAGCCATGGCCTTCGCCCTTGGGCTCTTCCCGTCCTTCGCAGGACACCTCACAAAGTCAAAGGCTGGAAGAGGCAGCCAGGGAACCAGTTAGAAGCATGGCCAGGCACCACTCACTGCTCAGGCCAGGCAGGCCTGGATGGGAGGAGGGCATCCCAGCAGCCGGCAGTGTTGCCGTTGCCCTACATCCTACATCTGCATCCTGGAGGATGGGGGAGAGCTCAGACTTGCAGTGGATCTAGAGACAAGTAGATGAGCCAGGAGGAGCAGAGGCTTTGAGTTTGAGGGGGGCAAGGAACCCAGTGAGTGTGCATGCAGAAGAGTCGTCTCTGCTTGTCTCAGGCCAGAACTTCAAAGAACTGGGCAAAGGCGCCCCCAGAGAACGCAGTCTAGTTTGACCCCTCCTTGTCCTCTCTGGGGAAGACTGCCCAGCGTCTCCCTGCTGGATCCTCAGAGGATCACCATGCCCCAGGCTCCCCACCTCTTGGCTCACTGTCTGAGGATTTAATTAAAACCAGACTGGCTGAAAGGAAGCGTAGCTAAGCAGAGCTCGCTGAGCCTCCGCCTGGGCTTCAGGAGACAGATACTCACCCTGCTACCCCCAGGAAGAGATCCAGAAAGGGCTCCTGAAAAGGGAGACAGGGAAGCAGGAGCTGCTGAACCTGGCTCCGCACAACACTCAGAGCTGCAGTTATCCAGGGACTGCTAACCTACCAAATTCTATTCTCATCTTCTGCATGGCGCGTCAAGGAGAAATAACTCACTCGTTTGTGCCCACGTGTGTGTTCTTTTTGTCTGTGCTGGTGAGAGGCCAGTGTCTGTACCCACATCTCCTAGTTACTGCATTCATGCATCTCTGCCTGCGTTTCCATGTCTGTGGAGCCTGAGGACCTGTCTGTGCCTCTGCACATAAGCTGGTGTGTGTATGTGTATGTGTGTGTGTGCATGAAGGTGTGTGCATGCAAGTATGCACCGTGCTGGGGAAAGTGACATCGAATGCTACCCAGGCCTCTACACCACGCCTCTTCCTTCCTCTACAAGGCTACACAGAATTAGGGCGGGGCGGGGACTCCCTGCAGGCCTTCCAAAGAAGGTGTTCAGAGATAGAATAATTGGGATCTCCTAGCTTTTCTCTTCTACCAACCTATGCTGGCCTTGAGGCACTCTGTACCTTCTTTCACCAAAAGCCACAGTCATTTTGAGCTCTTCCCAAGCAGCCACCATCCTACACATAGCACTGGGCTAAGTGTCCGGTAAACAGAACTGTGGGGTTGGTTGCTGCCACTGCCTGCAAAAAGAGAGGAAGGAAGTGGAGGGCGCATGAGTGAGGCAGTGAGTGGTGGGAAACAAACGGATGGATGTGCTCATGGTATAAATAATAAAACCCGAGACAGGTGACCGAGGGTGTGAGTGACCGAATGACTCCCTGTGGTAGGTAGATCTCCCAGCAACTACTCCAAACCCCTCCGTGGCTCAGACCACCTCCAGAAGTCGGAGGCTTCCCAGGGATGGGCCTGACTGAGCTCCTCCCAGTCCCCCCAAAGTCATGGGCTTGCTATGGTCTTGTTCTTTCAGTTGCGCCAACATTCCAGGGGAACAGGAGGAGGCCCAGGGGTAAAGGGGACATTCCCTAAGCATGGCTCCGGCTGGAGGTGGGGACACCCACAGCTGTGCATGGCCTGGGATGGGCAGCTCCGACCAGCTGTACGCATGGCCACGGCTGGCTCCACTCAGCTCTGCTTTGCTTGGCGTGGTGGGCTGAAGGGTGGTGTGGGATTTTTTTTCCCCTGGCTTGCGGAATTAACTTTCTGTGGTTCTGTGGTTCTAAGCTCAGGAGATGCTGTGAGAACTTGGTAAGCCTTGGTCCTGGCCTCCCCTAGGATGCTCCAGAAGGTGGTGAGGGGGTGGAGAATGAGGGAACCAGTCCCAGATGACCTCTTGGCAATCCCTTCACCCTTTGCAGCACTTGGCGATCCTGGTCTAGGCTTGTGGCAAGGTAGATGAATGGGAGTTGAAAAAGCTCCTACCTCCGATCCAGGTAGGAGAGGAGTTTTGACTTGGCCACAGGCGTAGGTAAAGAAGGGTCCGGCCTGGAGACTGCGCTGTAGCAAATAAAGGCAAACTAACTCTGGGCCCTGCCATGAGAAAGCATACAATAGTGGGGGTTGAGGGGGCGGGAGGGGGAATAAGGCAGCAGTTTACAGAGATCTGAGGGAGCCCCTGCAGGTTGGCCAACCCTATAGAATAGCACTGGGAGGAGGAACAAAGCTACAGGAGGCAGCTCCTGTCAGGAAGGGATCTGTTAAGGGCAGCAGCATGCCGACGTGGCATCACCTGCCTTGAATCTGGAGACGGATATGCAGAAGCACTCAGAAGGTGTTCTTCAGGGGTGAACGTTATCCACGCAAGCTTAGGCTCAGAGGTTACTAGGAAGAAGGGACCGTGAAAGCAATGTGTTTGTGAGACCTCAGAGCTCCAGGAAAGGCCTAGCTGCCTCTAGTCTGGTAGCAGATGGAGCCGTGGCCTAGGAGGACAAGGACCTGCGTTCCCCTTGTTCCACTGGCCCTGCCAGGGACCTGCCCTCTGATCCTCCCTTCCTTCCCAGTCACCTGGCTATTGGTTCACTCAGCTTCCTGTTTTCCTGGTTCTGTTGGGGGGGAGCCGCCTGCTGCCCCAAGGCTTTGCTTTGCTCTGGGCCACTTCCCTGCTTGGCAGAGGAGTCCAACAGCCTGTGTCCCCTCCCCAGGCCTGAACGAGTGTCTGCACAATAATGGTGGCTGTTCCCACATCTGCACTGACCTCAAGATTGGCTTTGAGTGCACATGCCCAGCAGGCTTCCAGCTCTTGGACCAGAAGACCTGTGGTGGTGAGCCCTCCCCCATCCACCCAAGCAGATGCAGCTCCTCATGCCAGCTCTGACTTCTGGTCTCTTCCACAGACATTGATGAATGCCAGGACCCAGATGCCTGCAGCCAAATCTGTGTGAATTACAAGGGCTACTTTAAGTGTGAATGCCACCCTGGCTATGAGATGGACACACTGACCAAGAACTGCAAAGCCGTAGGTACGGACCTCCTAAGGGATAGACAGGGATCAACTCTGGAGGGTCTAGGATGCACCAAACTTCCACATATGCTAGGAGTGCTTAAACACACACGCGCGCACACACTAGGAAGCAGGTCGGGTGCACACGGCACTCAAAGCACAAACGAACATCACATGCACAGCGCACTGCACGCTAACACCCACAGGCATGGCTAGGGCCACTCATGGTAGCCCGCAGTGTTTACATCTGCACAGCGCACACTTGGACCACATAGCCACCACAGGCAGCTCACATGAGGAGCATGGCTTGTGATGTCTTCAGCCAGCTGACGTAATTGTTTAATTCTTCATATTAAATGCAACGGCACTAGAGATTCAGTCAGCATACGACACCAAGACTGAGGCAGACGAGAGAAAGGAAAGAAAGAAAGAAAGAAAGAAAAGAAAAGAAATATCGATAAATAAAATACAGCACACGGTGGCTGGGAAGTAAGGCTGAGGAGAGAGAAAGCAGGATGTGGTGACGGGAAAGTCTGACAGAATGGTGAGTTATGGTTTTAAATGCAATAGTCAGGGAAGCCCTCACTGAAAGAGAGTGGGAGCCTAATGGAGCTGAAAGAGTGAGCCCAAAAGCCACCTGCAGTGATGGCATTCCTGCCTGAAGGAACCGAAAATACAAAAGACCTCAGAAAGAACACGTGCTTGGATGTTACAGGGATAGCAAGGAAGCTGGGGGAGGCGATTAGAGGCAAGGTTCCCCCAAAGCCTTCCAAGCTGTTGTTAAGACTGACTTGATTTCTCCTGAGTCTGAGGGAAGCCCTCAGAGGGTTCTGAGTGGAAGGGAGATGCGTTGTAACATTTAAAGCTCTGCCTGGCTTCACTGCTGAGCGCAGACTGCTGAGAGCCAGCGCGAAGCCACATGTTACTGCAGTATTCCAGGAGAAGGGCTTGGAGCTGGCTGACCATGGGGGGTGAGGTGGGGGGTGGGGGGAAGTACTGAGAAGTGAACAGACGTGTGTATATTTTGAAGGCCAACCAACAAGATTTGCTTATACATTTAATATGGAATGCTAGAGAAAAATGAGCCAGAAGATTCCAAGGACAAATAACAGGGGCGGGGGGGGGGGGGGGGGGGGGAGGGGTTGTTGCTATTTCAGTATATGAGACAGATGGTGAAAGAAGCAAGTTTAGGAGGAATGTGTGTTGGACAGGTGAGTATAAGGAAACTGTAGCTCTCCACATGGAGGGATTAAACAAACAGTTCAGTGAAAGTCTGAAGTTTCACATAAATACTCAATAGAATACATAGATTATGGTAACACAGTAGCTACAATGCTTGATATGAGACCCATAAATCCCAAGCTATACCATCCATGCCATACACTATATAACACACGTTTTACACGTCATATGTGACCTGCCTTTATTACCATATGGGACGTGAATAACATGGCCAGTATATATATGCAGTAGAGAGAACGTTCTGGATATATACACCAAACCGTGTGACCATTTACGGTGCAGTTATACAGAAACTCAAGTCATAGACACACAGATCCCTGTTGCTGACACAGTTGTCAATCAGATTCACAATCACCCTCTAAACCAGCTTGTCACTTCAGAGAGGTAAAGTCGTGGCTGTTAATCGGCAGCGCGGGGAAAGTCCTGCTTTGCTGGTGGCCCAGCAGGCCTAGGAACCTAGCTTTCCGGCTGGTGCTTCCTGCACTCTGAGCCCCGTTGTGTATCATCGCTTCCCTCTTTCCCTTCTGCCCTGAAATAGCTCCCATCACCACACACAGTATATTTGTGTGTGTGTACTACACAGCCCCAGTTTTTACATGGCTCTGTACAGGGCCCATCCTGTCCCCCCATTAGCCTGGCACCGACACACAAAAATAGGGACCGGGTGGCTCACAGGAATGTGTACTGAAAACATGGGACCTGTGCCTGCTCCGTCTCAAAGCCACTTGGGGCTGGGCAGTGCAAGGTCCTTAAAGACCTCTGGGACAGCAGCCTTCCAGGTGGAAGGGACCTTTCTGAATCCAACTCTAGAGTCTAAAAGTCGGTTTTGGATCTACACGGTCAGTGCATGTATGTGATCTTGTCAGATTCTCCCGGTCCTGTCTCCGTGGGTGGCTCGGCAAACTTAATCCAGCCGACTCCTAGGATCTTTACGTGCCTCCTTAGGTGAGCCGTTTTCAGAGGATGGCAGGTGAAGCCCCAGGCAGAAAGGGTAGTCATCGCTGGGAAGAAAGATACTCCGGGGCCAAAGGAAAAAACTTGGAAAGAGCCTAGGGCGATGAAGCTTGGCTGGAGTAAAAGCCGAATGGCGGGCAGTTTTAGCTGGAATCCAGGACAGGACAAAAAGCGGGACAGGAAGCAGGGTTATGCTGCAAAAGGCCTCAGTGCAGGCGCGAGGCTGCGATGGGGGGGGGGGGGGGACGGGATTGTAGAGCTTCCGCTGTCTGCGGGTACTCATTATTTCACCTGTCCTTCCAGCCTATGAAGTAGGGACCGTCACCCCTACTTCGTAGGAAAAGGAGGCCCCGCCCCGGCAAACCAATGGCGGAAGCTTGGTCTAGACTCCCTGCTTCCTCCACTGACGCTGCCCCCCTTGCATGGCAGCTGGGAAGAGCCCCTCCCTGATCTTCACCAACCGACACGAGGTGCGAAGAATAGACCTGGTGAAGCGAGACTACTCGCGCCTCATCCCTATGCTGAGGAATGTGGTGGCACTGGACGTGGAAGTAGCTACCAACCGAATATACTGGTGCGACCTTTCCTACCGCAAGATCTACAGGTAAGCGGCATGCACCCTGCAGCCCAGCCGTGAGGGCCAGTTCCCAGTCTCTCAGGGCAGAGCTGGCCTTGAGAACGGATACAGACTCATAGTGGCAGTACAAGTGCCGGCACTTCGCCAGCCAGGACCGGCCAAGGCGGAGAGCTACTGTAGTGGGAACACAACCTTGAGTCCACATCCTAGACTGTGCCTGCCCCCTGGTGGCCTAGCAGGGAAGTGCAGCACAGAGGAAATGGGAAAGGGAGAACACTCCTGGGTTCTCGGAACTATACAAATAAGGCCACGTGTGTTCGGGACCCTGGGCACTCAAAATGACTAAGATGTGATCTCAGACTGGAGGGTCCCACATATAATTAGTGGGCCACCTTTTTGCCCTTATGGGAGGAACTTCTAAGGAGACCTCTGATCAATTTGATGGTTGGGAAGACTTCCTGGATGGTGGTACCCACTCATCACTGGGTCCCTGCCCCCCATCACTGGCTATGACTTCAGCAGTGGACTCTGACACTTGGGAAACTCCTGGGACACTTGGATCTTCCTCAGATGCCATAATATCTGGCCTCCTTGGAGAGCTAATTTTTGTTGTTGCTGCTGCCCTTGAGATCCACTTGGCTGGACTACTGATAACCATACATGGTGTAGACACTGAGTCACTGTCGAAAGAAAGATGAGGTGGGTAGGTGGATGGGTAGATGAGAAGTGTGATTCACTGACAACTAAGTTCCTCCCTTCCCACAGCGCGCGCGCGCGCACACACACACACACACACACACACACACGAGTTGATGCTTACATTCACAGAAGCAGCTAGAGCCTGTCTGACTGGGAGGCAGTGTTTACCGAGGGTGGGCACGGGGCTGAATGAGACATTACCTACATTAACTCACTGGTTAGACGTCTCAGGAATCTGGTTGGGGCTTTTACCAGCTGTGCTACTCATTTAGGTGGAAGCCTAGGAGGTTGGGGGGGGCGGGTGGGTGCACGGGTTGGGGGTGGGCAGTCTGTGCTTGAGGGGCAGGAACATGGGTGAGCAGTTCGCAATGCATTGAGCAAAGGTGCCCATGTGATAGCGAAGACCACTGTGCCAGGATTGCAGCGTCAGAGCTACGGCAAATGGACAGTATGGAAGCAGAGAGCACAGTGGGGGAGGGAACAGCAACCTGCAGGCAACGCCTGCTCTGCTGCCTCCTGTATGTTTGTATAGTCAGTTCTCTCTGCACTGCACAGCCCCCAGCAGACCCTCTTCATCTCGCCTCTGCATGTCATAAGACTCCCTCTCCCCCCCCCCCCCCCACCGCCAGCACTTTCCCTCCCTTCATCCCCCTCGCTCACGAGTCCATCCATCCATTCCACAGGTAACCTAACAGTCCTTGGGCCCATTCAGTTCCCTGTCTCACTGTTACCCCAAGGTGCACTCCCATCCTTTAGCGGTGCTCTCAGAGCTATCAGGGTGTGGGTCTTGCTGCACTCGCTTCCGCTTTTGCATCCCATAAACCGTCTCTAGCACAGCAAGTTCTGCACCATCTCAGAACACGCTGTCTTCTACACTTGTGTACACTGCTCTCTGCGTGTGTCCGGCTTCATCTTTAGTGCCCCCTGGTGATCTAGTCCTTCAGGACTCAACCACAGAGGCTTCTCCTACTCTGCAGGACAAGGCAGTCTCCAATCCCAGCTGCAGTAGCTCCCCACACTGCATTGTCCCTGCCTGCAAGCATCTCCCCCCCCCCCCCCCCCCCCCCCCCCCACTAACTGAGCTCCACCAGGCCAGAAACTAGCCGCTTCAGCCTGTGTCCCTATCCCGGTGGCTCAAGGAATGTGTTGAGGAAAGATTAGCAAACCCACTGCCTTGGCTCAGAGAGAAGACAAAAGGGGAGGGTTGCAGAGGCAGCTCCACATGGGCCCGTGGGTGGAGCATCTGCCCATGGCCAGCCCTGCTTTCTCCCAAGCGCCCACATGGACAAGGCCAGTGTCCCCGACGAGCAGGTGGCCCTCATTGATGAACAGCTGCATTCTCCAGAGGGCCTGGCGGTCGACTGGGTCCATAAGCACATCTACTGGACAGACTCAGGCAATAAGACCATCTCAGTAGCCACGACCGATGGCAGCCGCCGCTGTACTCTGTTCAGCCGTGAGCTCAGCGAGCCCAGAGCCATTGCTGTGGACCCCCTGCGAGGGTGAGTAGCCCCTGCTCGAACATTCCATTCCACCAGCAAAGGTGCTCAGTTCTCATGTGTCAGTTGCAAGAGCTCTTGAAGGTTCTAGGAGCCTGTGGGACAGTCAGACACAGAGAAGAAAGTCCAAATGGCCCTCATGCTGTTCATCCCCAGCCAAGGTATTGGCCAGGAGACTTGGCTCACTCATTCTGCCACTGAAATGGCTTGTCTTGGGGCAGCACAGGACTAGAGATTCCTAGTAGAAGTTTCTGGGGTAGAGGCCTTTCTTCAGGCTTCTGTCTGTGGGTGTCTGGCAGCTGCTTAATTATTTTAGAGGGTGGAGAACTCATTACGTTTCATGGAGCGTATTTCACTGTGGAATACCTACCCATTACACAGTGGAGTTTTCCCTCATAATCCCAAATCTGTCTCCCTATAGCTTTCCCCAGTGGGAGTTACGTAAACCACACACTCAGTGCCACCCTGGGGCTGCTCCGCTCCTAGCTCCTCACCCTCCCCCGCCCCTTGATGCCCAGTATGTGGGCACCTAGGCTGCCTTATTCTGACTACACCTGCATGGAGGCTTAGGAATGCTAAACAAAACAATACCTTCTTCTTCTTCCGTAGTGGAAATGTTCCTTCTTCCTTGTCCTTGGTTGTTAGGGAGGCATAAGAAAGCTGGCCGTGGTGGTACACACCTTTAATCCCAGCACTCAGGAGGCAGAGGCAGGTGGATGTTTGTGAGTTTGAGGCCAGCCTGGTCTACAAAGTGAGTCCAGGACAGCCATGGCTACACAGAGAAACCCTGTCTTGCAAAACAAAACAAAACAAACAAAATGATTTTTTTAAATTCTCTTAAATCACGGTCAGCTGTTGACAGCAGCCTTGTGAGAGGGTGACTCAAAAACGGGGGCCAGGGGGCTGTTACAATCTCTAGAAGAACTGAGGCCTAGAAACAGAACCTGGGTTAGGATGGTCATAGACTTTCTTCTCTGTAAATCAGGAGACGTTTGTAAGGGCCCTTTCCACACAGGTGCTCTAGCCTTCTGGTTAGAGCTGCCAGAAATGAGAACAGGGCTCACAAGCTATTCACATGAGAGCGCGCAGATTATGGGCCCAGAGGATTTCAGAGGCTTCCCCATTAAACATAATCCCCAGCTATTCAGTGGGTCGCTGAGCCTTCGTAACTCAGGCTGCTCCAACCATCCCAAACAAGAAGCTAAATTTGGGTTCGTCTATCTTTCAGGTTCATGTACTGGTCTGACTGGGGGTTCCAGGCAAAGATTGAGAAATCTGGGCTCAACGGTGCAGACCGGCAAACACTGGTTTCAGACGCTATTGAATGGCCCAATGGAATCACCTTGGGTGAGCCCTGCCTATCTACCTGAATTGGGAGCCTGGACTAGAATCTGATCCTGACCACTGTTAGGAGTTCCATCCATCGGTCTTGCCTCGGTCTTGCCTCAGTGTCCCCTCACGGTCGCCAGTGTCTTTGATTCCCTTAGGCTAAGTTCAGTCCGAGGCCTGGGAATGTGGGTTGGGAGGAGAAGAGTGGAGCAGAGATGCAGCTGCAGTAACGGCTGTCTGACCTGACCCCTCCTCCCCAAGACCTGCTGAGCCAGCGTTTGTACTGGGTGGACTCCAAGCTGCACCAGCTGTCCAGTATCGACTTCAATGGAGGCAACAGAAAGATGCTGATTTTCTCGGCTGACTTCCTGAGTCACCCTTTTGGGGTAGCTGTATTTGAGGTGAGCCCCACAAGGGGGGGTAGGCGTGGTTCTCCCTGTGCTTCCCTGAGGACTTGTCCAAAGGGAAACAGAAGAACAGGGAAGCCAAGTTGAGGTGTTTGGATATACTCCGAGAGGCTTTGCAGCCCAGTCTGCCGGACAGCCTTTCCTGGACTCCCTCCCCAGGGGCCTCGTTCAGAGAATGCCACATAGGTAAATGTCTCAGCACAGACACTTCGGCTCCCACATCCTCCGCACCTAGCCCTGTGTCTCACATGCAGAAGCCACTTACCCAAAGGAGGAAAGGGAAAGGGGTATGTGTGTCCTTGGAATCCCTTTAGTGTAGGACACAGCCTGAGAGATGCTATGCAGTTTGGCCCGTTTCTGTTGGCCTTTGCCGAGTCCTGGGGGTCATAGAAGTAAACTAAACACTATCCAAGAGGCTCCCGAGAAGGTAAAGAGTCAAGACGCCCTCCTGCCCTGACCCTCACAGCCTTTCTTCTTGGGAAATAAGGAAGCCAGAACCTACACAGAGTTTCTCACACAAAGCTAACGCTGCCATCGAGGGGAGGTAGAGTGAGGAGACGGTGGTGTGTGGTGGGCAGTGGCAGCGTTTTCTTAGACAAGCTGCATTCGGCACGGCTTGAACTTGTGAGCAAAGTATGTCCTCTAAATCCAGCCCCTGCTTCGATTCAAGTGTCTTGGACGTGTATGTGTGCGTGAACATCTCCCTGGCACGTGTAAAGTATGTGCACGTGTCTGCACAAATGCACCAGAGTAAAGGTGTATGTTCCTGTGTGTGCATGTTTATGTGTGTGCGCGCGCACTAATCGAGACACTTGCATGGCTCTGCCCTTATGAGTGTAGATGGACCTGTGTGGTGTGTCTGGATCTGTGCATAAGATGCATGGATGCACCTGGACTTGTGGATTTGCCTAGAGATGCATGTCTCTTTTGGCTCCAGGAAGTAAGCCTAGCTCAGCAGCACAGAATCACTAAATAAAACCATCTAAGGTAGAAGGAAACTAGGAGAGTTTGCTTCATCACCGAAGGCAGAGAGTCCTCGGAAAGCCTGTGGACAGACAGGGTAGCTAGTGCTGCGAAGACGGCGGGTCAGTTCTTCCTGCCGCTGGTTTGGGTGTAGGTCCTAAGTCTTGCGTCCTGAGTGTGGGTTCTGGGCTTCCAATCCATCACATCTGTATTCCACAGGACAAGGTATTCTGGACAGACCTGGAGAACGAGGCCATTTTCAGTGCCAATCGGCTCAACGGCCTGGAAATCTCCATCCTGGCTGAAAACCTGAACAACCCGCATGACATTGTCGTCTTCCACGAGCTGAAGCAGCCGAGAGGTAGGGCCTCCCCGGTCCCCCCGGTGGCCTGCCTGCACCCTCCCCTGCCACTTAGCAGGCCATGTTTCCTTCCATTCATGTCATGACCCAGGATTCCCAGGAACAACACAGCCGCCCCTCTCATTGGAGAGTGTGCTGCCACATTTTGTCTCATTGCGAAGCAAGGCTAGGAGTAAATAAACACACAGGTGCCCTAGTTTTGCCAGTGCTATAAGAGGTGCTTATTATAGCTCTCATTCAACGATAGAGGGAAACTGAGGCTTGGACAGAAAACGATGTTAGCAGGTAGAAAAACAAAACTATAAACTCAGGTCTACCCCATGATGACAAAGTTCCTTCTGTCCTGACACTTCAATTCTTGCTCACTTCTCGCTCGCTCCCACTTGGCAGCAAGAGAAAATAACGTGTCTCAAGGCCTTACAGTGAGCCAGGTGGTGCACTGGAAGCAGAGTCCAGTAATCATGCTGCTAGGCTGTCTCCTCTGTCACTACTAACTGTAACAGGTATTAGCTGCCAGGGTGAGGGAAACAGCCAAGAGGGCAAGGAGATAGAATTGGTGCCTGAAGCCGGGCGTGGTAGTGAGTTGCCTTTAATCCCAGCACTTGGGAGGCAGAGGCAGGTGCATCGCTGTGAGTTCGAGGCCAGCCTGGTCTACAAAGTGAGTTCCAGGACAGCCAGGGCTACATAGAGAAACCCTGTCTAGAAAAACAAAACAAAAAAAGATGGGTGCCTGATTCTGGTTCTAGAAATCTAAAGCAGAAAGAGATGACAGGAACACAGAGGAGGACAAAGCAAGACAAAAACAGTAGTGGGGAGTTTTTAGTTTGGGAATCAACAAATACCTCAATTTAAGGTCTGTCCCTGGGTTGGAGAGATGGCGCAGTGGTTAAGAGCACTGACTGTTCTTCCAGCGGTCCTGAGTTCAATTCCCAGCAATCATATGGTGGCTCACAACCATCTATAATGTGATCTGATGTCCTCTTCTGGCCTGCAGGTGTACATGCAGGCAGAGCACTGTATACATAATAAATAAATAAATCTTTAAAGTCTGTCCCTAAAATTCCTAGAGTTGGACCATAACACCCACCTCTCAGAACTGTTAGAACCAAGTGAGAGCAGGGATAAAGGACTGAGCTGGTAGGTGCCCAAATCAGAGTAAGGAAAGGTTTTTGAGCAAGTCCAGTTGGTGGGATCTCACTCCTGGAAGACAAGCGGACCTGGGCCAGGGTCCCAGCATGGTGTCTGTCTGCCTCTCTCCCTGCATTAGCTGCTGACGCCTGTGAACTGAGTGCCCAGCCCAACGGCGGCTGTGAATACCTGTGCCTTCCTGCTCCTCAGATCTCCAGCCACTCTCCCAAGTACACGTGTGCCTGTCCTGACACGATGTGGCTGGGTCCAGACATGAAGAGGTGCTACCGAGGTTAGCGGCAGACATTCCCTTGGCGTCTAGGACACTGTGTGCTCCTGGTTTTCCTCCGTCTTCCCTGGCTGCCTGTCACATTTGCACATTCCTCTTGTTCCCTTGAGTGCGTGAGTTCCTGGTGCCTTCTAAGGCTTTCCCATCTCTCAGGAAAGTGCAATATGCACAAAGTATTTTAAGTTCAACTTTCAGGAAGTTTCTGCAATCCCTTGAAAGCCTCAAGTTAATGGGGCTGGAGATGGCCCCGCGGTTGAGAGCATTTGTTGCTCTTGCAGAGGACCCAGGTTCAGTTCCCAGCACCCACATGGTGGTTCACGGCCATCCTTAACACCAGCTCCAGGGGGTCCAATTCTGATGGCCTTCTTCTGACCTCTGAGGGCACCAGGCAAGCATATGGTGCCCAGCAAAATGCCCATAGATATAAAATAAAGTAAATAAATCTTTAAAAAAAAGAAAAAGAAAAAGAAAAGAAAAGAAAGCAAGCCTCATGTGAAGAGCCCTCGATCTCCACCGACTGTTCTACACAGATGGCTGTGTGCTCGCCTGTTTCTTAGCTAGGCCTAGCACACTGCGTAGAAGCCCTTGCGGTACAGTTGTCACGGCGGAGGAGCTCTTCATCCTCATAAATGGGGTTTATTTCCAAGTCCCCGTGTACAGCCAAGACCTCTAGCTTGAACGTTAAATCTGTTGCATCATTTATAATGTCTAGGTCCAACTGGTTAGTGGGAAGAGCTTAAACCTAATGATATAACTGCGTAGAAGGATAAAATGCTTCTAGATGTGAGTTTCTGCCCCTCCCCCCAGCCTTTTACAGAGGCCCCTCCATACTTATTTCTGCAGCACTGTTGCACTGACTCATCTTTATCAGAGCAAAGTGAGGTGCTAGGACTCAGCTGAAGAGCAGACCATGGCTCATTTGCGGGGGGGAGGGGTGTAAGCGGGGTGGTGGTGAGGGCAAGTTTCACAGAAGTGGCATCTGAGCTAAGCCCAGAGGGTGGGCCCCTACGTGTGACTCCGCAGCAAGAATGTGGCGCTAGAGCAACAAACTGCCCTAAGTGACTTCCCCGGTCTTTCCTCTCTAGCACCTCAGTCTACCTCAACTACAACGTTAGCCTCCGCTATGACAAGAACCGTACCTGCTACCACAAGAACCCCCGGGACAGCCATCCACAGCCCGACCTATCGGAACCACAGCACAGAGACACCAAGCCAGACAACTGCCGTCCCAAACTCAGTTAGTGTCCCCAGGGCTCCCAGCATCAACCCATCTACCCTGAGCCCTGCCACCAGCAACCACTCACAGCACTGTAAGGAAACCAGCTCTGCAGCCTTCATGACTGGGGGGTGGGGGTGGGATCCTGTGGAAGCCAGGGCGAATGCTGGGAGTGGCTGGGAAGGGAGAGCCTACCAGAACTAAGGAATTCCACCCTCCTCAGAGGAAGCAAGGGAGGGAAGGGGCCATCCTGGGACTGAGGAGACTTGACTTTTCTTTTTTGTTTGTTTGGTTTTTTGTTTTTTGTTTTTTGTTTTTGTTTTTATATATTTTTTAATTTTTTATTATTAATTTATTCTTGTTACGTCTCAATGGTTATCCCATCCCTTGTGTCCTCCCATTCTTCCCTCCCTCCCCTTTTCCCCTTATTCCCCTCCCCTATGACTGTTCCTGAGGGGGATTACCTCCCCCTGTATATGCTCATAGGGTATCAAGTCTCTTCTCGGTAACCTGCCGTCCTTCCTCTGAGTGCCACCAGGTCTCCCCCTCCAGGGGACATGGTCAAATGTGAGGCACCAGAGTACGTGAGAAGAGACTTGACTTTTCAAGTGAACCAAATGATAACCTCCCCGCTATTTGCTTCTCAAGATGAGGCAAAGGAGCCTGGCATGGTGGTGTGTGTCTTTAATCCCAGCAAACAGGACACCGAGGCAGGTGGAGCTCTGTAAGTTTTAGGCCAGCCTGCTCTACATAGAGAGTTCTAGTCCAGCCAAGACAACATGATAAGACCCTGCCTCAAGAGGGGGGGGGGCGGATAGGCAAAAGAGTCACTGTAAATGCAAGTGCCTGGCTGCCTGGGTGTTTGTCAGTGTCTCATGAGTTCCTGAGCTGTGGGTGTCATCAAGTTTGGAAAGCTCTGATCTGAGCTCCCGGCAGCCTCGGTGAGTTGCCTAGACACTACCCCATAACTGTGATCTGCTTGTGCCTGTTTTCAAACCCTGGGCTGAAATAATTAAGCTCACCACTTCTTCAATCACTGGGCGCAGTAATTGTCTCTGTCAGAACTGCTCTGTCTCATGACTCAGAGGACACCTTTGTAATTGCAAGGAGAGTTCATTTTAAAGGCTAAACCATCTCTCACATTTTTTTTTCCCCCATACATGGCTGGCCCAGAAACCAAGCAACCTGGTGACAGCCTTCAGCTCAGGGCTATTTTACCAGCAGAAGCCCAACTCTAAGAATAGAGCACTCACCCTGATGCCTGCAGACGAAGTAGAATTCCACTTCCTCTCATCTGTGGCACAGCTCTGAGCAATCCTCACGCCAAGTTTTCTAGCATGTCAGAGCAAGGGGACAGCAGTGGTTCCAACTAGCTTGTTTTCTTTTATCTTTCTTTTTTTCCGTGTGTGTGTGTGTGTTGTGTGTCTTTTCATGGTCATGTTTGTGGTGCATGGGTCTGGGGGAGGGTAATGTGTATGTGCATGTAGAGGCCAGAGATCAACTTTGGGAGTGTTCTCGATAGTTCTCCATCTTAACTCTTGAGGCGGAGTCTGTCACGGAATCAGGAGCTCACTGATACAGTTAAACCGGCTGGCCCAGCGAGCTTCAGGTTTCCTCCTGTCTTCCCCTCCTCAGTGCTGGGACTGTGGGCACATGCCGCCACACCTGGCTGTCCTTGTACGGGGAGGCAGAATTCGGGTCCTCATTCTCACATGGTGAGCACTTAACAAGCAAGCCATCCCTCCAGCCCCCTCTAGTTAGCTTTATAAGCACTGCAGCTGTCTGCTTAGGTTCACTCAAGGTAGCTTGGAGAAATAGATTGAGGGGATGGCTTTGGGGACATTGGCAGGAAGCAGTCATTCCCTTACTTGGAGCAAATGTGGCTAGCTGGTCCTCCTTAGCCCTCAGAGGGCTCTCATGGGAGCCCAGGGGACAGTGTGCTCAGATGTCTCAGAGAAGATGGTTAGCAAAGGATATTTATTTAAAATACAGTACGTTTCCCAAGCACTCTTCAGTTTCAGAATGTGTTCTTATGTTGTTTAACAGCAATAACCTTTCTTTTAGGGATGGGAGAGGTCTCACTATGTATAAGTAGCCCAGGCTAGTCTAAACTCGGGCTCTCCTTCCCTTACCATCCTGAGTGGTAGCTCATATGCATGCACTGCCTTGCCTGGCTAACATACCTTTTTAAAAATTTAGCCCTTATAACAACTCCTACTCCCGACTAGCCTCTTGAATTAGGCAAGGCCTGCTAGGTTTTATGCTAAATATCTTATATGAATTATTCCATTTAATCTTTAAATGTATCCCTAGGAGGTAGAAAATACGCTAAGATAAAGAAATATAATGTCTATAATGTCTAATGTTATAGTAGCTTCCACAGTGTCACACAGGTCATGAGTAATAGAGATAGAATTTGAACCCTGACCCAGAAGCCTGTACAGCCCTGGCTGTCCTGGAACTCACTCTGTAGACCAGGCTGGCCTTGAGCTCAGATCCACCTGCCTCTACCTCCCAAGTACTAGGCTGGGATTAAAGGCGTGCACCACCACTGCCAGGAATCTTGATACTATGGGAAAGTATGGGACTTGGGCCATGAGTCTTGCCTGAGTTCAAGTCCCAAGTCTGCATTTATCAAAATTTAGTTTCCCATATGCGAAATGCCCTCTGCCTTATTAGTAAGCCTGAATTATTACATAGCAGCTGGGAGCATCATTTTAGAGTGAGAGAAGAGGCTGGATGGGTCTTACAGACTGAAGCCAGTCAGGGCTTGGATTCCGGTAAAGGCGCATCACTCTGTAGATGTCGGTGTTTTGCAGATGGCAACGAAGGCAGCCAGATGGGCTCAACAGTCACTGCTGCGGTCATCGGGGTCATCGTGCCCATAGGTGAGTGTGGTCCCAACCAAGAAGAGCAAAAGAACTCTTTGCCCAGGGTTTGGGAAGGGTACTAGAGGGATGAGGAACTGTGTGTGCTGCTTGCTTCCGTTTGGGTTCTTGCGTGGCACACAGCGGCCCTCAGCTTCTGGCCCTATATGAACATCCAGGTGCACCTCCCTGCCCCCCTTCACGCCCCATGCTCACTTGAAGACCAAATGAGTGCTCCCAGTTGATGTGCCCTGCTCACCACTCCTAGCAATGGCTGCCGCACGATAGGGAATTGTGCGCTTGTTAACTGAGGAGCTGAACTAACTGCTTGTCATTTCTTGAGGGGGGAAAAAAATCATCCCATCTTGTTTTCTTTCTCCTTGGTTCTCAATAGACATTTATCAAGCAGCTACTGTGTGCCGAATTCTGATAAGGAAAGCGAAAGTAGTTAATGTAGAAATAAGACATGGTCCTATCCTGTGAAAGTCTGGTCTTGATCTAGCAAAATAACTCAGCGGGGGGTGGGGGTGGGGGGGCACGCTTGCCACCAAGGCTGACTACCCAGGTTCTATCCCTGGTACCCACATGATGGAAAGAGAGTTGGTTCCTGCAGTGTGCCCTCTGATCTCTGTACACACACACACACACACACACACACCACCTTGTAGCATGCATGCCTCACCCCACAAAATAAGTAAATGCATGTAAACGTCTAAAATAACCGTCAGGAGAAGGGACACATAGCACAGGTGAGCTCATTGTGACATGGCCAGTCCCGAGAGTAAGCTGGGCTACTTACTGAGCGGGAGTGCCGAGGAATCACTGTAGGTCCACAAGGGAAGGGACCGGCAAGGCTTCCCACTAGAAGTGACCCTTGAGCTGAGAGGGCCAAGTGAGGAAGAGTCACGAGCAGTGCAGACAGCATTCCGAGTCGGGGAGGTGAACCGGAGTTCAGTCCGGCAGAGCAACCCTGGTGAAGACTCAGAACCCGAGGTTCACTCGTTCTCTCCCGCGCCCGTACCCACTTTTCTCTCATACCTGCCTCGTGCCTTAGCGGTGTTTTTGAGTCAGATTGCCCATTTTCAGGCTTATCTCCTGTCTTAGGGGGAGAAAGGGTTTCTTTGGCTTACACGTCCATAAGGCTGTTCATCACTGAAGTCAGGACAGGAGCTCACAGAGAGCAGAGGCCGTAGAAGGGTGCTGCTTACTGGATTGCTTCCAGTAGCTTGCTCAGCCTGCTTCCTTCCTTCCTTCCTTCCTTCCTTCATTCCTTCCTTCCTTCCTTCATGTTTTGTTTCTGTTGTTTTGTTTTCCAAGACAGAGTTTCTCTATGTAGCCCTGGCTGTCCTGGCATGAGATAGAGATTCAGATGTTTTCTTTTGTAATCATATCTGTTCTAATCTGTGACTTTTTTTTTTTCTATGTGTATCTAGATTCTCCCAAACCATATTTAGAGACCCATCATTTCCTTCTGACTTGAGCGATCGTCTTTATTTACATGTAGTATGTACATGCCTATACATGCCGCCCTGTGTGTTCCCCATCACCTCCCGTAGACTAGCAACACTTTGTGAAGTGCTCTTCTTGTAAACACTTTCTAAAGTGCTTCTATCTGGCTTCTCTTCCAGATGAACTTTAGAATAATTGTGCCACTTTGTAAAATCTATGACAAGATTTCCATTGAATTGCTTTGGATATACACTTTTGTAAGGGGAAGTCACACTTTTACAGTGTCAACCGTCCCGTTCTAGGACATGACGTCTCTAGTCCAGCCAGCACTGTGTCCTTTAGCAGAGTCTGATGATGGATCATTACCGCATCTGGCTGCTTCTTGCTAGGTTACTCCAGGATTTCTGTAACTCTACTGCGCTGCTACGAGTGTGCTCGTTCCATGGCACTTCCTAGTTGGTTATTTATTTGGGGAATTTGTTTGTTTGTTTGGATGAGTGTTTTGTTTTTTGGGGGTTGTTTGGGTTTTGTTTTGTTTTTTGTTTTTGAGACAGGGTTGCAGAAACTCTGTAAGCCACACTTGCCTGAGCTAACTTGTAGTCCACACTGTCCTTGATCGTATGATAATCTTTTTGTCTCCGTCTCCTGAGCGCTGGAACTGTCTGGAAGTGCAGAATTCTAATGTGTTACTGTTCAGTTAAAAAGAAAGCTATTGAGTTTTTGTGTTGATTCTGGATTACCGAGATTCTTTCTTTTTTTTTTTTTTTTTTTTTTTTTTTTTGTCTGTTTGGTTTTGGTTTTGGTTTTGGTTTTTCAAGACAGGGTTTCTCTCTGTAGCCTTGCCTGTCCTGGGCTCACTTTGTAGACCAGGCTGGCCTCGACCTCACAGAGATCCACCTGTCTCTGCCTCCCGAGTGCTGGGATTAAAGGCGTGCGCCACCATTCCTGGCTACCTAGATTATTTCTAATACGCTTTTTGTCCACTTCTCTAGCACTCTTAAGTTTTCCTCATTGCTATCTTTAATTATGCTTAATCAGACAGAAACCCTTCTATAGCACCCTAAATAGTTTCTACCGATAAGCTCAGAACCACTGTGCACTTTGGTGGTCACAGTCTTAGAAGTTCCCTTCCTGTAGGCCACCCTGGGTCACCTCTGAGGTTGCCACGTGGCCTTCGAGGTCTTGCCCATCCCTATCATCTTGATCTGACTCTTTGCTTGCACTTCCACCAGCCCCAAAGACCTGTCCTTCAAGTTGGAATAGCATGGGTCCCTTCTTAGGCCTTGGCTCTAGACCTAGAAGATGCCCCTTCCTTTGTTCTCTCTGGCATTGGGGACAAAGAGCATGCTTGGTTTTGACTCTCTCATCTTGTCCAACAAGAACCAAGCTGCTTGGTATTTTTCACCAGCTCCGAAGCCATCAACCCAAACCCGCATTGCCCTTCTCTATCCCTTTCTAGAGACACTTGTCACCTGATGGAGCCTTAAAGTTGCAAAGACTTGTCATTTGGAGGGACTGGCTTCCCCTAAGCGATCCAGAGAAGCAGCAGCATTAGGGTACAAGTGGAGGCAAACATTTCTCAGCCATTTAGCATGTGTCACTGAGCACATGCGTTCTCAGCATGTGCACGAGAGATAACTAAGTACACCCTGGGCTGCAGAGATGGCTCAGCAGTTAACAGCACTTGCTGTTCTATTTCCCGCCATCCTCATCAGGTGGCTCACAACAAACTGTAACACCAGTTCCAGGACAGCGGATGCCTTTTGCTGGTTTCCACAGGGACTTGCACACACGTGTACATAAAAATAATTTTAAAATCTTTTTTTTTTTTTTTGAGACAGGATTTATCTATGTTATTTTGGCTGTCCTGGACTCACTTTGTAGACCAGGCTGGCCTCGAACTCAACAGCGATCCGCCTGCCTCAGTCTCCTGAGTGCTGAGATTAAAGGCATGTGCCATCATGCCTGGATAAAAATCTTTTTTCTTAAAGTTAGCACAGCCCTCAATGGCTCAGTTTAGTTGGGGAAACAGGTATTTAAAAATAGTATGACTTGGGGCTGGAGAGGTAGCTCAGAGGTTAAGGGCACTGACTGCTCCTCCAGAGGTCCTGAATTCAATTCCCAGCAACTTTATGGTGGCTCACAGCCATCTATAATATGACCTGATGCCCTCTTCTTGCCTATAGGTGTACATGCAGGCAGAGCACTGTATACATACCAATAAATAAATCTTTTTTTTTTTTAAACAATGGTCAGCTGGGTGTGGTGGCACATGCCTTTAATCCCAGCACTTGGGAGGCAGAGGGAGGTGGATCGTTGTGAGTTTGAGGCCAGCTTGGTCTACAAAGCAAGTCCAGGTCAGTCAAGGCTACACAGAGAAACATTGTCTCGAAAAACAAAATAAACAAAGGTGTGAGTTGGGAACGCACCTAAGGGAGCAGCAGAGTCTTCCCAAAGCAGCTGGGAAAGACTTCACAATGGAGGAATTAGCAAAGGAGAGCAGTGATGAGAGGACTTCAGGCTGGAGAAAATGAGCGCACAGAAACAGTGCTGGGAGGCAGTGACGCTGGGGAGCTGGCAGGATGTGTGCTGGCCCCGGGGCCAGAGCTCCTGCATGCTCAGTGTGATGTGTCCTTCCCCCGCAGTGGTAATAGCCCTGCTGTGTATGAGTGGGTACCTGATCTGGAGAAACTGGAAGCGGAAGAACACCAAGAGCATGAATTTCGACAACCCAGTGTACAGGAAGACAACGGAAGAAGAAGATGAAGACGAGCTTCACATAGGGAGGACTGCTCAGATCGGCCATGTCTACCCCGCAGTAAGTATTCCTCACTAGGAGAGCTCCTTCCCTGCCACCTTTCCTCTCACCCTACACCCTTCCTTCCTTCCTTCCTTCCTTCCTTCTTTCCTTCCTTCCTTCCTTCCTCCCTCTCTCCCTCCCTCCCTCCCTCCCTTCCACCTTAATCAAGAACCTCCCACATGCTGTTCTGGCTCTGGGAAAACACAGACCTGCTGATGGGAGGAGCAGACCATATAGGACTACTGCCTTTTACCTGGAGGGGCTTCCGGGCAGCTAAGAAACCAAATATATATATATATGAATTCCAACAGCTCTGCATGCCATTTAAATGCCAAACCCCACATTAGACAGCAAGTATTCCGAAGTAATAAAGGAACACATTGCTTCCCACATAGCTGGTGGGGAACTAGAGGTGCTAAGTGTCATGGGTGGAAGTTGGAGAAATCTGTCTTTCTAAGAAGCCCCCCCCCCAGGCTTGCTTTCTTCTCCCATAGTCTCCTGGGCTTTCTCTATCCACACACAGTCCACTTACCTTCTGCTTAGTAGTTAACCCGTTAGACCATGAGGTTCCCCGAGGGCAGGATCTGATGTGGTTAGTCTGTTTTCCTGGGCTTGGCATAGCACAGCTGGCGTCTAACAAATGCTGACTGATTGAATGGTATGGAAGCACAGCAAGGGAGCTGCTAATTATGTCTGGGAAACCGGGGCACATAATGACTCATAGTAACAGATGAGCTGTGTCTTCTTTTTAAAAAAAAAAAAAAAAAAAGTGATTTTTCAGGTAGGGAAGAACAGAGCTGACATTCCAGAGTCGCGTGCAAAGGCTTAGAGGCACTAAAGAGCACGGCCCATTGGGGAGCGAGGATTGTGAAGGGTGAGAGGAGGTGTCATTGTTGTCCAGCAGAGTCAGGGGGCTGAGTATGACCTCAGAGGCCATCCAGTCCGTCCCCCTGTCAGGCAATCAGCAGCTTTGATCGCCCACTGTGGGCAGAGCCCTGTCTTGGGGAGACCAGAGACTTGGAAGACCCAGCCCCTGCCCTCAAGGAGCTTTTTGTCTTGCCGGGGGAACCAAGGTCACAGCCGCACCACCTCCCGAAGAACCCTCTTTCCGAGCTGCCTGTCGTCAAGTGCAAGGTAGGGCAGCGCCACTCTGAGCCTGAGGGGCTGGTGAGTGAGGGCCTTAAACCTAGGCAGGCACAGCAAATCCTAGAAGGCTTTCTGGTTTTTGGAAGGCTGCAAGGGTAAGCTTGATACTGGGACAGAGGAAGAGTGGGCTTGTCATAGACCGAGGACATGGCATGTGGAGATAATATCACTGAGTGTATGGCAGGCAAACTGCCGCTGAGGCTAACTGTGGAGAGGAGACCTATGAAACGAAGCTGAACAGTGTTGCGAGGGTTAGCAGATGGCCTTGAGGCTCCTTAGCCGTAGCCAGTTATAGGCCAACAGCTTTTTAGAGACCAGAGAAGGCACAGTACAGGCTCCAAGCCTTGACTCCGTTCCACTGGTAAATAGCCCTGTGGTTTGGTCTTCTTACCTTTACTAGCGCAGTGAGAGTGAGAACCCCCGTCTCTGCCTCCCGAGGTCATAAAGTTTAAGAGGGTCTTGTAAACTACAAATCGGTCTGCACTAAAGTATCGCCACAGAGAAGGAAATGGTGACAGTGCAGTTACCCCTGGTTGACAGAAGGCCCATGTGACAGCACTGTGTCCATTGCAGAGAAATGGAGAAATGGAGTAAGCAAAGTGATGTTGGCAGGCATCCACTATGTATCAGACACTGCTCTCAGCGCTTCGCGTGCCCTTCTCTCACTTAGTCCTCACAGTCACCTTTGGAGGAGATAGAATTAGTTTCACTTGCCGCTGAGAAAACCGAGACCCGCAGAATTTTAATAGCTTCCCCAAGATCATAGGCAGAAAGTGGCAGGACCAAGATTAAACTCCAGATGGTGTGCAGAGAGGTCCCTGTCCTTTCCACTCTGTCACGGGGTACTGTCCCACAATCTCTGGAAATCAGAAATTCTCAACCACCTGTCTTCTCCTGTCCCTTGCTCCTGCTGCTCTGCTGTCGCTACTGGGGCCTGTCTTTGGCCTAAAGAATAGGCCTGGTGAGAATAAGAGGGTGGCCTGACAGTATCACTGTTTGTAAAGCATGGCCAAGCGGGCCTGGAGAAATTAATAGTAACGCAAAATTAACTTGCAAGGCAATGGGTTGGTTTTGCCAGGTTTTGTTGTTGTTTTGTTTTTGTTTTTATTGTTGTCTTGTTTTTGTCATATGTAGCATGTCCAGAAATGAGAAGATGCTTATTTTATGCTGGTTAAGTTTGACTGGGCTACTCCAGACGCCATACTTGCTAGGTAGCATGTGAAAGCTCTAGAGAGGTTCTTTCGCTTAGTTTCTCACCAATCCTATGAAGCAACGCTAGCCTCGGTGACAGCTGATGAAGCTAAGACTCAGCAAAGTGAAAAGAGGCTATCCCCAAATCATGTAGCTTTGAGAAAAGTAACGAAACAAGGGTCCATCCAAGGAAGGTGTCCAGGAACCAGAAAAAGTGGCAGTCAAGGTTCTATCAGGACGCACTAAGGAATGTTAGGTGTGTATCCTGGAAAGGGGATTTGCTTACTCAAAAAATAAGTTTTGGAGTATTCCTGTCCAGACTCGGAGACTAATACAGAACCAGGAACATGAGACGATATAAATCACATCCAGTAGAGGAAAGAATTTTAACCCTTAAGGGAACAGAGCCATTGGTTAGCTGTTTGAGGCAGAAGAGAGTTGAGCATCCTGGAACTGGAAATGAGGGACAAGGCAGAGAGGGACTGAATGTGATTGCTTGTATTGCTTTCAGTGCTCTTTTATCAGTTCAGAGGGGTGCACCGTGGTACCCACCTAATTGGGATCTATATTCTGGAGACAAGTGCTAAGAGCCCAAGAGTTAATGTTTGAACTTAAAGAGATAGCTCTAAGTTCACCCAACTTAAACTCCCACAAGGGACCAAAGTTTAGACCTTTGCTACCCTTCCTTCTGAAAAGACAGAACAAAATGATGGGGAAAGCTGCACTTCTAGATCTACGTGGGATCCACTGTAGTTCAGCTGTTGGCTGTGTGAGCCGGGGTGGCGTAACTGAGCCTCGGCTTTCTCACCTCTAAAATAAGTAAGATAAGTCTTGTCATTGGTGGTTTGGAGGCTATGTGAGCTAATCTCTTTAAAGTAATGTCATATCTGGTGCTTTTGTTGATATTCAGGAAAGACTGCCTCTTATAGATCTAATGACAATTTCTTTGGTCTATTTCCCCAGCGAGTGGCATTAAGTCTTGAAGATGATGGACTGCCCTGAGGATGGGACCACCCACTTCGTGCCTCACGGAGATCAGTCCTATGCACTACTCACTCTGGATAGTGTGTGGCTGGATGAATGCCATTTCTATATATGGGTCTGTGTGAGTGTGTGAGTGAGTGAGTGTGTGTGTGTGTGTGTGTGTGTGTGTGTGTGTGTGTGTGTGTGTGTGTAACTTTTTTAAAATTTATGTTGCGGAAAGGTAACCACAAAGTTATGATGAACTGCAGACATCCAAAGGATGTGAAAGTTTTTATATGTATAATGTTTTATACACTTTTTAACTGGTTGCACTACCCATGAAGAATTCATGGGACAGCTACTGCTGCGTGACTAACATGATGTACATAACCAAACGGGGGCCAATGGTACAAACTTTACTCATCATTTGAATACTATATTTACAGAGGATGTTTGATTTGAGGGCTTTTTTAGGTTTGAGGAGCTTGGGTTTTTTTTTTTTTTTTTAATAAAATTATGCTTTGTGGCTATCCATCAACATAAGTATAAAAAGAAAGAACACGTCAATTCCCTTCCCCATTTAGATTATTTATTAACATATTTCAAAAGTGAGGTTAGCTCTATAAATAATTTAGAGAAGAGAGAGTATTTATTTTTTGGTATGATTGGCCCACTGCACAGACTCTGTGTTTATGTGTGTATGTTTGTATGAGAGGGAAAAAAATCTGTAGAGAAGAAGGCACGCTTATGACTATTGTTCAAATACATAAAAATAAGATTATTTTAAAAACAGTCCACAAAGAGGGGTATATAGTTTTCAGAGACACCTTCAGAAAACCTTGCTCAGAAAACAGATGCCACGGGTTTGTACAGACATGCGGTGGGAAAGGTAGATCTCTTCACCTCTGCCTACTCCTGAGGCCCTGGGTTTTCAGCTCCTCCGTGGCCACCACGATGCCCTCTTAGGCTTTCTCTTCTGTGGCTTAGGTCAGTGTACAGATGCTGCACAGTGCCGCGAGCCCCCGGGAGCTCAAGATAGCAGAGCTCAGTGCATCCTTCTTTTCAAGTTCAGCTCTTAGTGAGGACTCAGGTGCCTCTAGAGCAGTGGCTCTCTACCCATGGGTCGTGACCCCTTTGCAGGTTAAAAAAAAAAAAAAAAAAAAAACAACCCTGTCACAGGGGTCGCACAAGACCTTTGGAAAACACGGATATTTATGATTCGTAGCAGTAGCACAATTACAATTTTGAAGTAGAAACAAATGGTTGGGGAGGGTCACCCCAACATGAGGAACTGTACTAAAGTGTGGAGCATTAGGAAGGCTGAGAGCCACTGGTCCGGAGCTAAGTGGCGACATTTCTATGATTCCCAAGTTTACTGTCAGGACTGGCTCAGGCACTGAACCTCTGAATGGCTGCCAACAAGGACAAAGATTTTGAAATAGGCTTGGTTACATCTGCCTCTCCATCCCCTTGCTTTCTACCATTTTCTCAAGTAGGGGAGATATTTTTGAAATAATAAACATGCCCCTTACGACCATATGTTCACATGGATAAAGCGTAAGTCCAGAATGGTGACCACATCTAAAGTTCTATTTGGGGGGGAAACCATAAGAGAGATTATAGCACCTCGGGCATGTGTGCACACAAGGGTTTGTTTCACTGCTTTATAAATAAAAGGAAAAACTCTGGGTATTTATATAGGTTTTTCTTCATTATGAACACCACATTTACTTTTTCTGGACCTTGGGGTTGGGGTAGGGAGAAATGCCATTTTTCTGTCTCTCTGGAATCCCACAATCCCAGAAGGAATTCAGTCCCCATTAGCTTTCTCTTCCAAAGTGTAGTCTTTCCGTGACTCTGCCGCTCTGCCAGTTCACCGCCAGCTAAATGACCAGGGACGAGTGCAACCTGGAAGTATTTGGCTTAAGTGGGAGCACACAGATGCCTAACTTTGGCACCCCTGGAGCGGGATGCTTAAGAAAACGCCTCCCTGTTCCCACCCTCCAGCTTCCCCCCCCCCCCCCCCCCCGAAACCAACGGAACTTCAGTGGCTCACCAGTGTGATGCCCTCTGAGTTTCCAGGTGAACGTCTGGAGTTCTGTCATCCTGTTCCTAGGAGCTTGCTTTATGCCAGTCATGTTTTCCTAACCTTTGAAAAAAATGGCTGTGTTCTAAGCTTGGCCATTTTGTCTTGTCAACTTCCTTTTGGTGTGCATTGTGTTGATGGTCCTGAGGTACTCACTGGAGAAATGCACTGACCTCTGACCCATCCCAAATAGTCTTAAGAACAGGTGGCCAACTCCTATGGAGCTTTCTCATCACCATCCATTCAAGAATGGAGAGGAAAACCAATTATGACTGGGGAAAAAAAAAAGGTGAAAGTGAAAGCATCAAAATTTACACAAAACAAGCTCCCCCCCCCCCTTAATCTGCCTCCAAAGAAATCGAAATAACCGTAGTTATTTCATGATACGTATAGTTTCTGAACTTGTAATCAGATCCTAGCCTTCAAAATAAGGCTGAAACATACAGTCTAGGGTTTCCAAACGATTATTACATTCACAACTTTGACACCCTGTGTTTCCCGATGGAGTGTGCGAGCAGAGACTGTGGAAGCAGCCTACGGCAGACACCCTGACAAACACACCCTGGCAGTGGACCAGAAGCAGTCCAAGGAGGCAGATCCACTCTCTCCTATGCTGGAAAACTTCTTGAGCCACATTCTAAGATGTAATCCAAATTTTCTGTTGCCTTTTGCCCCTGTGCATATGTATCCACAGCCAAAATCAAGAGAGCAGAATAGTCAACAATACTTATTAAAAAATGAAGCCAGCCCAGCTCTCCCTTCTCCAGAAGACAACTTTGGGCTGCCTGAGCATCCCTGCCTCCTCAAGCCTGCTTCCTCTTCCACGGCTGTCTGTCCAGTGAACGGATGAAGGCACCAACAGAAACGGCCTTTCTAAAACAAGAAACTAAAACTGTTTATTCTTCAGAGTGTGTGTTGTGGGTATAGAGACAGACCCAAAGGGCTCCTGGTGTCATTGAGTAAAAATGGTGAGATGGGATTTAAATTGATGGCAGTCAATATTGTTGAGCCCTTCAGTTGTTCTTATGTGTTCGCAATAACGTGTTCTCTAAAACTATTCACTAGTTGCTCTGTACTAGGAACTGCAAACATCAAAGATCAGTTAAATGCTTTTCACCCTTCCGGAGCTCACAGCAGTAGAAGATACATGCATGTGGGGGGAAAAATAGGAGGAAGGAAGGAAAGAAAGAAAAGTAGATTTCACTTAGAATACTCCCAGGGCACAATGAAAGAGATGGCCACTTTTCCTGAAGAGATGGAAAACCGGGTCTTCATGAAAGTGAGCGAAGCCAAGTCTTACATGTGATGTTCAGCCTGCTTCTGGCAAAGGCGCCGAGCTGCCACCGAGGCGTGACTCCGTAGCAGGGCTTTGGGGAATAACACGTAGTCCATTTTACCTGGAGTAAAGAACTCCAGGAGAGTTGGCAAGGAGTGAAACTGAATGAAAGACAGCCGCAACATAAGCACTTTATGATATGATTTCTGACGTAACTAAGCAGACACTTCTTTGGTCGTTTACTGTGTCCAGGGCATCACGGGGAACGTACTGCCAGCCTTTGCAAGCACGACCCCACCCCTCCTCACACTTTCCAGTGGCCACAGGGAAACGCTGACTGCTTTTTATTGATTTGAGTCAGATTTTGATAGGGTTGGTGAAAACGAACGTAAGGGCGTTGGGACTTTTCAACAGAAGCATGCCATGTTCCTTTTAGATGTTCACGAACCACAATGATAGAGACACGGAATTTGGAGAGGGTACCCCAATCACAGTACAGTCAGGTGCTGTTGGGTTCTGGAGAAAACAGTTCTAATTCCACAGGTCTACAAAGATGCTCTCGTCACATCACATAGCACGTCATAAAGTCATAAGTTAACAGTTTCAAAAGATATAATTTCCTTCCCCATAGACGCATGAAGGTAGAGTGTCAGAGTCTCCTTACACTGTATTTTTAGGGTATTTGGGAGTTTTCAGCATATGAAGAGTTTAGAAGGTGGAGGAAATTACAGCTTCAAATTTTCAGTTTAATTAAAGGAAGCTTCATTCAGGCCGTGCGCCATGTGCACAGTCTTAAGAATCAGCAGGAACCGCATTTGCAAACACTTTGTGCTGTAAAAAAAAAAAAAAAAAAAAAAACTAAATTTAAAAAAGCTACCTGTATAAATATATATATATTTAAAGACAAGGTTTTGATACTTTTTTTTGTTTTTTACAAAAACTACAAGAGAAGACTGTACAAACCACAAGCTTTTAAAATAGCATTTTGTTCTACACAAGCTGTTAATATGAGGGGTAAGGTACTGGTTTGCAAACTCACACTATCCAAATGGGTTTTCTTATTTGTCGCCCCACCCTCCAAATTACCACATTTGCTGTAGTAATAGGCCATGTAAAAATGTTGGGCCAGACTAACCATTTCTGCTCTTGTCATGTCACTCTTGAGTTCCATCTGAGGCGGGGGGCGGGGACTGAAGGAGGTGTGTTCCATTTCACTAGCTGTACTGACATCATCTGGGTGAACTGAAAACCAAATGTGGACATTTGGAAAAATCAGTACACTGTTTCTAGAGAGATTAAATTCATTTTTAAAAATCTGTTTTGTTTCTTTGTGGTGCTTTGATGGGAGAAAGATGTGAACCATCACTAATTAACTTCTTAATGAATACCAAATGGTTTAGTCACCTGCTGTAATTGTCATCTCGGAGGCTCACTGCCTCAATCTGCTAACCTAGGCCTAGTACTGGAAGCTTCTAGCCTCCATACAATGTAGGCCAGGCCTATAATCTTTTCAGCCTCTTAATAAGCTTACCCTTTCTAGTTCTTTCTGGACTTTTACTAGCTAGTTCAACTCGGCTATTTTTGGCACAAACCCCTCTCCTAGCTGACTGATTCAATCTCTCAGTTTCTCATTGAATTGCTCTGCTTGGCCTCACACTAACTCTAGCCATCTGTACTGATCTTCTGGCTTGTTCTGTCTTCACCGGTGTCCAGCTTGTTCTTCCTTCAACCTCTCTCTGAAGCTCTCCCAGTAAAAACTGCCTCTGGATACAAACTGAACCACCACAAATTCAACCCCTCTGCGCTGCCTCACAATTCACTGACTCAGCAGAGCTGACTGATCCGCATGCCTCTGCTCCCCCCCCCCCCGCCCCGAGTGCTGGGTTTAAAGACATGTACCATCACGCCTGGACCCAAGCTTTTCTTTACCTGAAACTTACTCTATACCAGGCTGGCCTTGAACTCAAAGATCCCTTGTCTCCTGAGATTAAAGGCACATCTGTATTCCAGCCAGAGTAGCCATGTTGCTGCATTAAAAACTCCTCTACCATCACCTGCACATTGGTCATCATCGGATTACTACTCTCGTGGATTACTTCAACTACCTGTCTCAATGTATTATATACTTCCGGCCTTTCTAGGCTAGCTTACATGGCACCCAGAGTGACCTTTCTAAAATACAGTAGGAACTGGGCATGGTGGTGGCACATGCCTTTAGTACCAGCACACCAGAGGCAAAGGTAGGCAGATATTTGTGCTCAAGCCCAGCCTGGCCTACATAGCTCCAGGCCAGTTAGGGCTACGCAGTGAGACTCTTGTCTCGAAAAACAACAAACAAAAACCAGCGGCAGGGGAGAGAGTGGTAAGATATAAAGATGTATGTTAATCTTCTATAATTAGAACTTTGTTGGTTTTACCTACTCAACCTTTTAAAATTCCTAGCCAGCAAACATTCACAGTGGTCAACTTGGACTCTTGGAAATGAACCTCATGGGTAGTGGCCCCCAATTTGACTTACCTACTTTTTGTAAAAGGGTCTCACTTTGTGATCCTGGCTAGCCTGGAACCTGTCGTTAGGTAAAATAATAAATGGCAGAAAGCGATGTTGGCTAAGTGCAGGCAAGTTCCAGGCAACGTGGGTTGGGGAAGGAGTCGTCGAAACAGTTTTCTTAAAGACTTTATTTTTTGATACGGGCTTTTAGTATGCAGCTGCTGGTCTCCAACTCCTGACTCATAGACAAACTCCGAGCTCTACCCGACTCTGCCTTTGAAGTGCTGGGATTAAAGGCCTTGGTTACCATGCCCAGTCCCGACCTGGGTATTTTTTTTAGAGGCTTCAATGCAACTGAATACCACCAACATGCAGCGAATCGCTGCTAAGTATGATAAGGAGCGGGAATCCAACACCAATTTACACGACCACCCACAACACCTATCCTAGACATCAGTGAGCCCGGAAGCCAGGAGAGATGAAAGGCAGCTTGCTGGTGAGTGGCGATACTCTGGAGGAGGTAGGAGGGTCACAAATTCCAGCTCATAGCTGGGCGAATCATTTTGCTCCATTTTACTATGGAGACCCACCTGCCCTCAAGTGATCTCAGTATGAATAGCCTCATTCGTTCGATTCACTTGGTGTTTAAATTGAAGCTAAACCCTGACTGGATTCTAAAGCCCAGTGTTGGGACTAAAGATCTCCAGGTGGTGGCGCACGCCTTTAAACCCAGCAGAGGCAGAGGCAGGCAGATCTCGGTGAGTTCGAGGCCAGCCCGGTCTACAAAGTGAGTCCAGAGAAGCCAGGACTACACAGGAAAACCCTGTCTGGGGGGCGGGGGGGGCGGCAATACTCCAGATGCAGTTTTAGTAGCCCATGCCCTTTCAGAACCCTTGACTTCCGGCGCGGGGGCGTGGAGAACTCGATCTTGCCTCGGGACGAGGGGGCGTGGTAATCTCGGTCCCGCCTCCGGAGAGTGGAAAACCTGTTACAGTCGCTGTCGTTTGACGTCATTTCCGCGCGCCACTTCCACTATAGTGTAGAGTGCGGACCGTGGCAGTGTGATCTGTTTCTAAAGTTCGGTCTTTGCGAGCCATGGAGAGTGACTTTTACCTGCGTTACTACGTGGGTCACAAAGGCAAGTTCGGTCATGAGTTCCTGGAGTTTGAGTTCCGACCTGACGGTAAGAGTGGCCTACCGCCTGCTGGGAGTGGGACCGCACCGGGGAGGGCGGAGGAACAGCAGCCGGGCTCCGGAGTGTGGTGAAGCGAAGGAAGGGACTGAGACCGGTACTGTGGGCTTGTGAAAGGCGCATTCTTTTGTGGACATCACTGGTTCTTTTTGTTCATACGCTGGCGCTTCTCGGTCACTTTTTAAGAAGCCAGATTGCTTACATTTCAACAAAGACTGATTGAATATCCATCTTAAACCGGCCTGTGTTCCACTCCGGGGACAGAGCAACGTAGATGAATTTCCCCTCTGCTGGGACATGTGTTTCAGTGCTGGAGGAAACCACAGACAATGCTCTCCTGTAGTGAGGGGTGTTCAGAAAATAAGGTCGCTTTTAGAGGGCACTTTGAAGAGTGGGTATTTGAATTAAGCCGTAATTGAAAAGGGATCAGTTTTTGGGGTGTCAAGGTCATAGAACGACAAAGAACTAGGCATATTTCAGGTGGCTGTTGGCGTGACTTAGGGTAATAGAGAATTCTAAGGACAGTAGTAGGAGATGATGTCAGGTAGGGGCTCCCTCCACCTTCCTGACAAAATGTAAACCCTTCCCATGGCCTCCAGGCAAGCTGAGGTCCTGCCTGCCTTTTCAGCCACAGCCCCACAGGACTCTTCCCACACAGTTAAACTGCTTTGTCTCTGCCTGCAGCATCGCAAACACTTTTTAGTTTTCAGTCTTTTCACTGTGAATCCTGTCCAAAACACCAGCTTGTCTTTTCTTGGTCCCTTAACCCACACCTATGTTTTACTAGACATTTCTCTCATATCCCACCCACTACCCAGGCTCACGCCTGGACTCACTTTGTAGACCAGGCTGGCTTCAAACTCACAGCTATCCGCCAGTCTGTGCCTCCCTGTCTGGGGGGAGGGGGGGCGGGGAAATCCTGTTTACAACTGAGGACATCACCCGACAGAGAAGCTATCACAGGAAGAGCCTACCTGTGTTCTTATGCTGCATCCTAGTAGCCTTTTGCCTGAGCTCTAGTTCGGTGCCAGGTAGTTTAAAGTGAAGCACCAGAAAGACCAGTGTCACAGCTGTGAAATGGATTGAGAAACTGGATCGAATTTAGGCACCTTTGGTATTCTTAGTAGGCTGATGATGCTGTGTTCATGTTTTGTTGTACGTTACATTCTTTTTTTTTTTTTTTTTTTTTTTTTTTTTTTCTTGCCCCCACAGGAAAATTGCGATATGCCAACAACAGCAATTACAAAAATGACGTCATGATCAGGAAAGAGGTATGAGCCTTGCCTTCATTCCAAGCTAGCCTTCTGCTTTCCATTGCTGCCACTCTAGTCACTGTAGTGAAAGATGAAGAGTAGGGAAGCAGGCGCTTACTTCTAAACAGCTAGATCATCTCTCAGATCTTTAGTTTACTTTTTCTTGTTTCTTTTCCTTTCTTTCTTTCTTTCTTTTTTTCTTTTTTCTTCTTAACAGTGCTGAATCAATAATTGTTTGAACCCTCACAGTATGCTCCGTACTGAACTTGGCTGAACTTGGTCTCTGTTTTTTCATCTGCAGATTGAGGCATAATAAAACCTACCTTCCATTCCCACGTGCTACCATAGAATTAAATATACTTACAGTGCTTGATACCGTTCCTAGTACACAGACCATGAAGAGAATGTTGAGTTTGCTTCTGAAAGTGCAGTGGGACAAGGAAAAGCCTTTAAGTGCAGGCTGATGCCTTGTGTGGCACTGGGGATTTACATATATGTATATTCTTTAATCTCGATTATAAAAGCCCATGTGACAGACTATTCTGTCATATTTACATATAGAAAAATGATGGCCCAGATATTAAATCTGTGGCTTGCTCAGAGTTACTCCTGCTTCTGAGAGACAGAGGTGGAAATGTGGGCCTATCCATGGCTCAGTAAAGTTCTTATGTTCCATTCCGCTGTGATTTCTGCCACATCAGTGACTTCATTTTAACCACTCTGTCACGCTTGAAAATATTTCTTTAAAAATAGGATGTAGCCAGGGAGTTGGTGGCACACAGCTTGAATCCAGCACTAGGCAGGCAGAGGTAGGTGGATTTCTGAGTTGGAGGCCAGCCTGGTCCACAAACAAACCTGAGACTGGGCAGTGTATAAAGAATACATTTACCCTCTCAGTGAATTCCAAGACCTTTTCAGGTTTGGTGTGGGGTGAGGACGCACTCTGTTCTTGATAGTGTCTTTATCGCTATAGCCTCCCCCAAACAACCTTTCTTCTTTACATGGCAAAAGAGCCAGAAGGGAGTCAGGTAGTTCCCTTGAGTCCTTTGTCCTTGTGGCTTACTCTTACACTAAAGCCTATACCTCTCACTCTTCTCAACACTGGGAATTATGTTTCAACCTAACTTGGAGGGACACAAACATTGAAACCACAGCAGAGAGATAGATGTGATCAGGATGTGCCAACAGGCCGCTGGGGAGCCAGAGTATTGTCACTGGGCACTTTTGATCCTGACCCTCCATATCTTCAGGAGCACTCGCTTTCATCTTCTGTTACTTTCTGAGTTAGAAAATTGTTGGGGTATTGGTTAGGGTTTGATTGAGAATGGGCCTTATAGCCTCATACATTTTAAACTTGATTTCAGGCTTATGTACATAAAAGTGTGATGGAAGAGTTAAAGAGAATTATTGATGACAGTGAAATCACCAAAGAAGATGATGCCCTGTGGCCCCCTCCTGACCGAGTAGGCCGGCAAGTAAGTGCTTTATTGACTGTACCTTTACTTCTAACAAACAAGATAAAGACCACTGGGGACATGGGGCTGGGGAGAGCCCTCATGAAACAGACTAGGAAGGAACACCCATGTCGTGCTGGGTATGGAACGCAGATCCTCTGCAAGGGCAACCAGTGTTCTTAGCCACTGAGCCAGCTTTCCAGCCCTGTGTTACCATTTTGAAAACTAAAAAAATCAAGATGATTCCACTTTGACCGCTACTGTTCTGCTCCAGACCTCTGGTTTCTGTGTGTCTTCCATCATGTCTAGCCCCATGTTTCTATCCTAGAGCCAGGGTGTCTTTTAAAATGTAAATTGTGCTGGGCATTGTGGCACATGTGCCACTAATCTCAGCACTTAGGAAACAGGTAGGCGTATCTCCATCTCTGTGCATTCTAGGCCAGCCAAAGGTACACAGTGAGACCCATCTCAAAAAAACAGCAACAAAACCAACTTTTTTTCTTTCTTAAAGGAAAAGATTTGGTTTTGAGTTTGGGTTTTGTTAGGGGAGTTGTTTTGTTTTGTTGGTTTGATTTAGTTTTTCAAGACACTGTTCCTCTGTGTAGCCCTGGCTGTCCTGGAACTCACTCTGTAAACCAGGCTGGCCTCGAACTCAGAGATCTGCATGACTCTGCCTCCCGAGTACTTGGATAGAAGTTGTGTGCCTTTCAGGAATAGATTTGTAAATCTGACTTCATTAAACTTGAAATTTTCTAGGCAGTGGCAACACACACTTTTTTGTTTTTGTTTTTCGAGACAGGGTTTCTCTGTGTAGCCTTAGCCCTCCTAGACTAACTTTGTAGATCAGGCTGGCCTCAAACTAACAGAGATCCACCCTCCTCTGCCTCCTCAGTGCTGGCAGCCTACACCTTTAATCCCAGTACGTGGGAGGCAGAGGCAGGCAGATCTCTGTGAGTTCAAGGACAGCCAAGGCTACATAGAAAAACCCTGTCTCAACAAAACAAACCTTAAAACTTCTTTGATAAAAGACATCAAAATAAAGTTGAAGCAAGCCACTCGATGAAGATACTTAGAAAATGTATCTAACAAGGAGTTTCTATCCAGAATATATAAAAAAAACTATAGACCAGTAAAAAGATGATAACCCAAGGGGGACAGAATGTTGCAAAGCTTATAAATAGACTTAAATAATAACCAGCAAACATGGGAAAGATCTACAGGTGCATTTGCAACCTGCAAAAATTAGGACAACACATTTTTAAAAGCCTCACCCAGGTCTTCAAAAGGATAAGAAGAGTTGATGCACTGTTGGCATGACCAAGTATCAATGCAGCCACATTGGAGAGCCATTTGCATAGGAACTGGCAGAGCAGAAAGTACTTGTAGTGGGTGTGGGGACCTAACCCCAGGACTAGCACAAGTGTTTAAATGTGAGCTCAGCCTCAAGACCTAGAACATCACTTTTTAAAAAGATATTTTATTTACATTGGTGTTTTGCCTCTATGTACATCTGTGCGAGGCTGTCAGATCCCCTGGAACTGAGTTACAGACAGTTGTGAACTGCCATGTGGGTGCTGGGATTTGAACCATGGTCCTTTGGAAGAGCAGCCAGTGCTCTTAACCACTGAGCCACCTCTCCAAGCACACTACATCATATACAGTAACAAAACTTGGGAACTTAAGTCTGCTTCAGTAAAGAAATGGCATGTTCTAAGCATTTAAGTATTGAGCAGCTCAACGTGGATCAATCTTAGAAAAAATATTGAATGAAAATAACATATACATGTGGTATAGCCATTTATTTTAAAAGTATGCTGCTAAATCTAAAAAGCAAGTGGAAAGAATACAGGCCAGTTCTAGGGGATGCCAGAGAATAGAGAGGGGACAGGCATTACCTTGGGTTTCTTTTTTAAAGGATGGGGTGGGGATAAGGGGAAGCCAGATGGGTCAGTATGTAAAGGCTCCTGCTGCCACATCTGGCGGCCTGAGTGCAGTCTCTATAACCCACTAAAGGTCTAAGGAGAGAACTTACATAAGTTGTCCTCTGACCTCTGAGATTCATGCCTACATGCATACATCACACACAACCACCCCAATAAATAAATACTATTTTAAAGGAGTAAAAAGATTTGGAGAGATGGGTTGGTGCACGCGTGAGGAGCAGAGTTTGGGTGAGCCCTTGGGTGTGATGAATGAAGCGACACTGCCTGGCTTTGCTTTTGATGTTCTCAGGAGCTTGAGATCGTCATCGGAGATGAGCACATTTCTTTCACAACGTCCAAAATTGGTTCCCTTATCGATGTCAACCAGTCCAAGTAAGCATCCATGACATTTGTATCCAGTTGTGTCTGTCTGTTGTTGGAGATTGGAAAAAAGGTGTCAATCAGATGGGGCCAACATAGAAAGATGTGGAGCAGACACAAGTGGGCAGTGTGGTCCTCCTCACTCACGGGGGCTCCGGGCTCAGGCATTGAGTATCATGGACGGTTGGTACCACAATCTTTGAATGTTCAATTCCCTTATATAAAATAAGTGTCATGATTGCATAGAACCTGTGTACTTCCCATATATTTTAAATCATCTTTATAAAACCAAATAGCTATAATAATGTATCATTTAGGAAATAATAACAAAAGAAAACATCTGAACATACATGTGACAATTGGAAACGCCATAAACCCAACTATATCCTCCACTCATGGCTAAACCCACAAATGCAAGCTTATGGATTCAGGCCAGTTGTACTTCCATAGTTGCTTCTTTTACTTGTGGTGGTTCAGTTACTGCTTCTCCGTGACATGGAGGATTGCATGATAACAACCAGCAGAGAAAATGAAGTAAGGCCGAACAGATGTTAACGGAACAGTTTTCTCAGTCTTGACTGTTCAGACTAGCCCGTCCTCATCTTGGTGAAATGGGATGTGAGTCTGTTTGCTATAAAGAATCCTTAGAATTTGGTGGGCTCTTGGTTCCCATGGTTTGAGGATTTCTTGTTATGGCTGAAATTAAGTAAATGTTGGACATTTGTCTGTCTTTGGATAGTCTCCCTGATCTTAGCTAATGATGCCATAGTGATCTTCAACTGTTGGTACTGCTTACTACTTTCCAGTTTTTTCCCAATTCTGAAAGTAATAGATGGTCACTGTAGAAAATGCAGGAAATATAGAAAAACAGAAAGGCAAGTTCTTTTATAACCTTAGTAGACAACCAGTGGTAACATCTTTTTGGCTTTAGGAAGGATCTTATCATACAGCCATGGCTGGCCTGGAACTAGCTCTGCAGATCAGGCCAACCTTGGACTTTGAGCAGCTTCCTGCCTCTTCTTCTGGGGTGCTGAAATACAAGCATGTGTGGCTCCCATGCCCAGCTGTCGCTAATATCTTGACGTGTCATTTCTTAGCCTTTTTCACCCATATGGCTAGAAAATACACAGGAGCTAAGCATGGTGGTGCGTGCTTATAATCTCAAGTACTTGGGAGGTATAGCACAGGAATTTCATATTGAGCCATCCTGGTCTTTAACAGTTTCGCCCCCTCACCCTGTACTGGGGGTGGGAGTGGGACTTTCTGTTTGTGGTGCTAGAGCCTTGCATGTGTTTGGCAAGTGCTCCACTACTAACCTCGATTTCCAGCTCTACATATACAGGTTTGGTTTTGTTTTTTGTTTTCTAAAGATTGATTGATTTACTATGTATACAGTGATCTGTACCAGATCTCATTACAGATGGTTGGGAGCCAGCATGTGGGTTTTGGGAATTGAACTCGGGACCTCTGGAAGAGCAGCCAGTGCTCTTAAACCTCTGAGCCATCTCTCCAGCCCCCTATACAGGTTTTTTTTTAAATAGCACAAGAGACAAGATTTGTTTTAGAAGTCATGATTTCCCACCTTAATTTTGCTATTTTCACATTAAAAACAACATGCTTAAATGGCTTCATAATGCTCCATTTTAATAAGTGCCCTTTCTTCTAATGGTCATGTGCTTCCTCAAGACATTACTATTGTAAATATCTTCATAAGGAACAATTTTGTAGTAATTGTGGTTATTTGGTTTTTTGCCAGGTTTGTTTTCATTTTGTTCTGTTGTTTTGTTTTTTCGAGACAGGGTTTCTTTGTGTTATCTTGGCTATCCTAGACTCGCTTTGTAGACCAGGCTGGCCTCTATTTGCCAATTTTTATCTGCTTCTTAAACATTGTGGTTTTCTTTTGTATTTTAGGGATCCAGAAGGCTTGCGAGTGTTCTATTATCTTGTCCAGGACCTCAAATGTTTAGTCTTCAGTCTTATTGGATTACATTTCAAGATTAAACCAATCTAGATTAGATATTGTGGACACAGGGGGGTAGTTTTTAGTTACCGTAATTAGGATTTTTTTTTTCTGTATATTGGGGCAACTTTTATAAACAATAAATGATGGTCTTTAATAAATGTGATAACATGGTTTGTTTTTTTTTTGGTGTTGTTATTTTTCTAAACACCTGAATTATGAATTATTCTCAGTATGTAAAGTACATTCTGTGGGAGACTTGAAAAAGGAAAGGGGGAAAAAAAAAACCTAAGCAGTTCTCTTAAGAACTACCTTTTTACAGGGGGAAAGTTTACAAATCTGAGAGCCAGGGAGATGGATCTGGCAGTGAATGCATGTAGTCTGAATAGAAATGGCTCCTGTGGGGATGACTGGTTGGCCACAGGGAATGAGTGACACTATTAGATTTGGGGGGAAGGGTGTCACTGGGGGCAAGATGCTCAGGCTACTCGCTGTGTGGCAGTCTCCAGCTGCCTTCAGATTAAGATACAGAACTCTGAGCTCCTTCTCCAGCACCATGCCTGCCTGCACTCTCCTGCTGTGAGGATAAACTGGACTGACCCTCTGAACCTGTAACCCAGCCCCTATTAAATGTTTTTCTTTGTAAGAGCTGCTGGGGTCATGGTGTCTCTTCATAGCAGTGGAACCCAAACTTAAGACATTGCATAAACCTGACATGACAACCACCATCCACACCCCTGGGACCTACATGGGCTAGCTAGCCTGGACTAAGCCACCCAAGAACAGAAAGGGACCCTGCCTCAACAAGACGGAAAGCAAGAACTGCCTGGGAGCTTCCACGCCTGTGCTGTGCCATGGGTGCATCCTGCTGTCCGCACAATGAGAGTTAAGAATCTCATTAGCAATGTTCAAAGGAAATCCTAGGACAGGTTTACCTCAGTTTTGCTTTAACCTCTTTGCTGCCCAGGATGGCTTTGAACTTTGGATCAGTCAGTCTCCCAAGTGCTGGGATTAGAGGCAGGTGCCACCACATCCAGTTCAACCTGTATTCTTAAAGTCCAAGGGAAACAGAAAACCTGCCCAGCATTCATGAGGCCTGGAATTTGATCTCTATCAAGGTAGACAAAATAATGCAGTGTTTGACCCTGAGTCATGATAAAAAGCTGTAAAGTTGACACCATTCAATTTGAAGCCACATTTAATTCCAGCACTCCGGAAGCAGAGGCAAGTGAATTTCTGTGAGTTCAAGGCCACCCTGGTCTACAGAGTGAGTCTAGGACAGCCAGGGCTACACAGAGAAACCCTGTCTCCAAAAACAAAACAAAAACAGAAAGTTGAACACTGGCTGTTGGGTTTATGTTTAGTGTGTGTGTGTGTGTAAGGCTGGTCTTTACACATGCTAATCAAGGGTGCCACCCAGCTACATATCACAGCTAGGTAGTGTTAGCTTCTCATGCATAATATTGTACTTTCCTTTTTTATAACTCCTTTATTTCAGTGTGGAGGAAAACTTAAGTAGGAACTTTATCTTGTCATTACATAAACATCATGGCTTCAGGCAACTAGTTGGTTAGCTTCCACCAAAAGAAATGGGGCGTGATGAGTCTAAATACACATCCTAGAGACATACCAACCTGAGACAAATGGCCCTAAGACTTAACACTCCACTCTGCCTGCTTTACGTTAGGGATGTCATTTGTATGTGACATGTCAAGATGCCAGACTACTGAGATATTTAGAGGCTAGTCTGGTGAAGACAGGAGCAAGGGAGAGATGGCTCAGAGGTTAAGAGCTCTTGCAGAGGACCCCATTCCTGTTCTAGCAGCCACAAGGGTGCTCACAGCTATTTGTTACTAGGCGCCCTCTTCTGGCCTCGGTGGGAGCTACATGCGTGTGGTGTACATACATACAAGCAGGCAAAAACATTCAACACATAAACTTTAAAAGACTAGATCATAAAGTGTCAAGTGGGACGAGTTTTCGAATGTTGATGCCCACGGACGGTTTCTGCAGTGTCGGTAAATACCTAATAGACTTAAGAAGCTGGGGAAGAGCCAGCTACGTTGACCACGAGAAGGACGTGGACACGGGACAGCCCCGTGGGAAAGGTCGCAGCATCAGGTCTGGCGTGTAGATCGAGTAAAGCAGTTTAGAGGAGGACAAGCATCCCAAATCTGCGAGGCTGCACGGTAATCTGAAAAGCCTCGGGACCATAGGGTAGTAAGACGGAAAGATAACCGAGGGCCTGGAGAGGTGTGGCAGTGGTTTGGAGCCCGACTATCTTGCCTGCTTTGTGATGGCACAAATTGAGAATCAGGAATTATCTCTGGCATTAGCGACTCCACTGGTTCCAACGCACCTACGGAGGGACAAGATTAAAAAGCGCCAGCCTACACTGCTCACCAGCGCCCCGCTTCCCGCCCACCCGCACTGAGCCTGCGCGGCGGCGCCAGCCTTTTACGACGGGCCGGAAAGGAGCTGTCGCACTGGCCTAATGTGGACGAGACAGCTATGGGGGTAAGGGGAGACGATTCGCCACCGGGGCGTCCGGAAGCCGAGTTAGGGGTGGGACGATGATGGCGAGGACTTGAGAGTTGCAAGCTCAGGCCAAGAGGGAGTGAAGGGAGTGGGCTCGCTTGGAGGCCCGGGACTCTGGGCTTGAGGCGGGAGGGTGGAGTGGGGCGTGGCCCGCTTTGGGCAGGCGCGGCCATGCTTTCAACCTGTCCCGCCCGCTTCTCAGAAAATCGCGCTGCAGCTCAAAGCCACGCTGGAGAACGTCACCAACCTCCGGCCAGTCGGCGAGGACTTCCGGTGGTACTTGAAGGTGCGGCGGAAGGCGGCTCTCTCTTTGGAAAGGGAGGAGCATCGGGAGGCAGTGGGCGTCTGGGGGTTGGGGCCCAGCCGCGAATTTAGCATTAAACTGGGAACTTTTCTATTCTGCGGGGTCCGAAGTAGTTAACCAGGCATAAATTTTTGTTGTTGGTGGTTAAACATTAGTCTAATGTAATCTAGGCTGGCCTTGGGCTCTTTATGTAGCGGAGGATGACTTGAAACTCTTGCCTTCACCTTCCGTGTGCTAGGATTACAGATGTGCGGCCTCCTCACACTGTGGAACGTTCTCTTCAGTTCCGGGGATCAATCCCAATCTAGGGCCGAACGCTAGCACACTCCTGCTGTATTATCTCTCCAACTCTTGGTTTATAAACAGCCACCGAACAAAATGTTATGTGATGGGACCCTTTGATTAACTAATAAGGTGAATAAACTCCCCTTGTTTTATTTGATGGCTTTACTCACGGTGAACGTTAGCCACCCTTCGTCCTCACACAGTACTGGTAAACCCAGTAGGTACTCGGTCCGTATGGTCTGTAGAAGTCCACACAGTGTGAGGCGCTTAATTGTCCGAAATTCTGCCTCAGTCTACTAGTCTATTACAGTGACCAGCCAAAGCCTTGTTTTTCAGGAAGCCATAACTGATCGACTTTATTTCCACCCCCTAGTAGTAGATAAGTGCTCTGTCATTGCACCCACAGCTCCTATTTCCATATGTTTTGGGACACGAGTTCCAGGGCTTATTTGAAGAAAGAACTTACTTGATTTGAAGAAACAAAGAATAATGGAAACAGAAAAGAGTAACAAAAAGATGAATGCTTAGCCCCTGTGCTCTTAGGACCCTAAGCACAAAGCTCCTGAGTAGGTAGCGTTGCTGAGGGCCTGTGACTTGCATTTCCCCAGGCAAATGGCCCAGATTCTAGAGGAGGATAGAGGTGGCAGTATCAGAAATAACTTGTTCCTTGCCTGGAGATAAGTCTGCTTATGTCCTCAGTGGGGCTGTTGTAGGTAGGATGAGGTAGGAATCACCTAGAAGCTCCGCTTGCTTTATTACGCATAGTGGCAGTCACTCGTAATCCCAGCACTGCGAAAAGGGAAGCAAGAAGATCTTGGGTTCAAAATCAGTTTGGGGAGGGGGGAGGCTGGAGAGATGGCTCAGTGGTTAAGAGCACTGACTGCTCTTCCAGAGGTCCTGAGTTCAATTCCCAGCAACCACATGGTGGCTCACAACCATCTGTAACATGATCTGATCATACTGTATACATAATAAATAAATCTTTAAAAAAAAAAAATCAGTTTAGGCTGTGGAGTGAGATCCTATCTGAAATAACTAAATGGAGGGGGTCTGGGGTTAGGAGCCCGCTTTGCACTATACTTCCCTTTCCCGTGGTGTCTTTCAGTTAAGCCAGCTGCTCAGCTAATACTCTTTTTTTTCTCCCCGAAGATGAAATGTGGCAACTGCGGTGAGATTTCAGAGAAGTGGCAATATATCCGGCTGATGGTAATAGTCCCTGCCACATCCACACATACACTCCTGGGCAGAGCCTTGGGGAAGCTGGTCCTCATCTCTTTCCTTTGAACGTTTTGGGGGGCGGGGGTTGAGGGAGCAGGCACCGATGTGATCAGCCCCGGGGAACAACAGGCATCTTTGGGATATAAGGCAGAGTTCAAAATCAAGAGGGACCTTTTTTTTTTGTCATCCACAAGAATCCTTAGGATTCCGCCCCACCCCAGGGATGCTGGGAAGATTGAATCGGGCTTTGCACATCCTAAACATGCTCTATCACTGAGCTATCCCCAATCCTCTTGTCACTTGTCAGCAAGTCACTCACTTCTGTGGGGCTTGGTTTGTTTCACTAGATAATAAGTGGTAGAGTGAGATCTCTCTGGGACCCTTGCACCTAGCTCTTACATGACTAGAGACTCTGCTTTCTTCTTGTCAGGACAGTGTGGCGCTGAAAGGAGGCCGAGGCAGTGCCTCCATGGTCCAGAAATGCAAGCTGTGTGCACGGGAAAACTCCATTGGTAGGTCAGACAGTGAGCCAGGCTCTTCCAGGCTGACCGGAAGCAGGCTCGTGTTGTGCAGGGGTGGACTTGGGTGTGGAACGCTGAAACCTGTGCAGCTCGTCCTCCTCCCCTGGCCAAGCTTGGGCTCCTGGGTGGAACCTGAGTATAGATTCAAGTCAACTTTCCCTTTTTGTATTTCAGAAATTTTGAGCAGCACCATCAAGTCTTACAATGTAAGTTTCCTGCTGTAGTGACAGGGATGGAGGGGGAGGGTAAATTTGAACCTGTGACTAGGAGTCAGTTCAAGAGTAGCTGTATCAGAGTAGCCTGCCACTGTACATTGTCCCATGTACCAACTCTTGGTTTTGTTTGAGACTAGTTCTCACTAGGTAGGCTAGGCTTAGCTCAAACTCATCCTCCTCCTGTCTCAGCCTTCCGAATGCTGAGATTACATGCCTCCGACAGCATGCCCGCTTGCTTGCTTACTATTTAATGTACTTAGCGTAGCTGTTCATTTGCTCAGTCCACCCTTTGTCCACCACACACTGGCTGACACTGCAGTGGATTGAAAACTGGGGCGTGGTGCTTGGTAGCCAGTGAGTCCAGGGGTGAAGTAGGCATGGATTTCCTGGTTTCACTCCACCCCACACCCCCAGCCCTTCTCACCACATGGTGGATGGTCAGCAAAAGGCCGTGGCATGCTTACTGGAACCGTATGGATGGTCTGGGCCCCATGTAGCCTAACTTTCTTGTCGTCTTGGTGTTGATCATTTACCATTCATTGAGTGTAGTGTTAGGGCCTGTGCTTGGCTCTCTGTACATGACCCAGACTCTTACAATGGACATGTAGGTTTCTCTCAGCTCTGTTGACATGCAGGAAGGCTGACCCAAGGGTCCTTATTCTTCTGCAGAATCTGTGTCTACAGAAGGTCCTACTGGGAGCAGTGCCTACGGCAGCTCCTTTTTAAAAGGGCTAAGTTGTTCTGGGTGCTATTCTAGGCTCACAGGTACAGTAAGGGCCCACATGGTAGAAAGGACAGAGGGCATGGTGTCTTCTCAGGGCCCATTGGGCCTGCTTCCTCAGTACACTTCCTTCCTAGGCTGAAGACAATGAGAAGTTCAAGACAATAGTAGAGTTTGAGTGTCGGGGCCTTGAACCAATTGACTTCCAGCCCCAGGTATGTATTTTTAAGAAGACTCTCTGGGATGGGAATAAAGTGACAGAATTTTGCTTCTTACAGAGACTACAAAATGAGAATTCTCTACTCTGCTTTTCCCTTTGGTGTTCTAGCGCTAAGCTACACACAATGCAGGAATTCTATGAATGATACTTGTCACTTATTGAATCCAACTGTATGCTGTGCTCCATGCCTGTCATCGTCACGTTATTTTATTTCATGCTTACTATAACCCTGTGGAGTAATTTAACGTTTAGACAAGGGAACCTCAGAGATGTACAGCTAGCCAGACCCTCACAGTTAGTAAGCAGAGGGCTGTAATTTGAACCCAGGTCTGTCTGATTCTTACAGTCAGTGTTCATCCTTTTATTTATGCATTTTTACCTCATAGTAAACCTGTCGGGTATGTTAGAAAAGATGGTCTTGGCATCCCCATTTCATAAACAGGAATCTTCAGCCACGGGCTAGAGAGATGGCTCAGAGGTTAAGAGCACTGGCTGCTCTTCCAAAGGTCCTAAGTTCAATTCCCCGCAACCACATGGTGGTTCACAACCATCTATAATGAGATCTGGTGCTCTCTTCTGGCATGCAGGTGTATATGCCGGCAGAACACTGTATACTTAATAAATAAATCTAAAAAGAAAAGAAAAACAAACAAAAAATAATCTTCAGCTACACAGATAGTTTAAGGCCAGCTTGGGATCCATGAGCCGTGTCTCAAAAACAGACAAAAAAAATCTAGGTTCAGAGCAAGACACAGTGGTGCCCACCTTTAATCCCAGCACTCAGAAGGCTGAGGCAGGTGGATTTCTGTAAATTCGAAGACAGCCTGGTCTACATAGTGAGTTCCAGGACAGCCAAGGCTGTGTAGAAAGATCCTGTCTCCAAAAAACAAAACAACAGAGCCAGGCGCACCAGAGCGTGGTGGCACACGCCTTTAATCCCAGCACTCGAGAGGCAGAGGCAGGCGGGAAGGAAGGAGAAAAAAAGGAAAAGAGAAAAAGAAAGAAAAGTAGCTAAGCAAGCCAGGATGCACTCCTCCTAGGTGGCCTCTGCTTTAGTTCCTGTCTCTAGGATCCTGCCGTGGCTTCCCCAGATGGTGGGCTGTAAGCAAAGTAAAGCCTTGCTCTCCTGAGTTGCTTTTGGGCCATGGGCTTATCACTGCAACAGAAAGGAAGCAAGGCAGTCTTCTGAGCCATGGCTGTAATTTAGAGATGCCACAGCAGTGCTGGGTAACTTGGAAACTGAAGTTTTCCAGGAGCAGCTGAGTCATCGTGAAGGCTTTACTCGTCAGGCCAGCCCTGGGCCAGTCTTCACAGTCTTTTCCCAGCCTCACGGCTGCATCCCTGTCCCCTGCAGGCTGGGTTTGCTGCTGAAGGTGTGGAGTCTGGGACAGTCTTCAGCGACATTAATCTGCAAGAAAAGGTGAGACTCGGGGATCCTGCATGGTGTGTTGTGGGTACCTGGTGGGAATTGTCCCTTGGTGGGCAGGGCTTGTCAGTGGAGAGCTAGTGCCACGCTGTTGTGCCTTTTGTTGGCAATTCTGCTATTTGAATGGCTATAAGTATAGTGCTAAAGAGCGGCTGGTGGGGTCCAGCTCCAGCAGGTCAGGGTTCCCAGTAGGGAATGTGGAGTCGGCAATAAGAAGACACACACACACACACACACAGGTGTTTTGTGCTGAAGCAAGCTCATATTTTCTCCTGTTCTGTTATCCTTTACGTGCTACTCAGAAATCACCTCATAATCATAGGCCACATATTTCAAAAAAGTTTGCTCAGAAGCCCACATGTGGTTAAACATCTCTCTTCCTGTATTTCCTCCCATAATTACATCTTTACTCAAAAGGAATAATTCTTTTATTACTGATTAACAAAGTTCATGCAAGTCAAGTAGATTTCAGTCATTTTTCTTGTGGTGATGACACAGTTTGTGGTTATAGAGTGGCAGACTTTTGTTCTTGTTTTATTCTAGAAGACCTTGCTCAGCTGGCCTAGTGAACCGTCTGCTCTCCTCTCCCACTCAGAATAGGGTCATTTATTTTCCTCTTACCACTCTGTTTTCTTGAGATCCATACCAAAACCCTGCAATTAGGTCTGTAAACTACATGACCAGGAGACTCAGACCTAACCATAGTCACAGGAACATAATTGCTTTCTTTGATCACCGGCCTGTCTCTCCAGACGAGACTTGTGGGCTAGCAATGCTGAAACTTCCCTGTTGAGAAAGTCTTGTGTCCAGCTGGGGAAAAGTACTTTCTAGTCTTATCACTCTCTGTATCCCTCATTAGAAGCCCTAGCCGAGAGCTGGGTACAGTGTTGCATGCCTGTAATCCCAGCCCTCAGGAAGCAGAAACAGGCAGGTTGCTGTGAGTTCAAAGCCAGCCTGGTCTACAAAGCAAGTCCAGGACAGCCAGGGCTACACAGAGAAATCCTGTCTTGAAAAACCGGAAAAAAGAAAGAAAGAGAAAAGAAAAAAGAAGAAAAATTAGAAGAAGCTCTAGCCACTGGTGTCCTTAAACTTTTCTCAAAAAGCTCAACTGAGTCATTAAACAGCATTGCCCTGGGGAAAGCATCGCTCTCGTTATGTACTACAGGTAAACTGCCCAGAGCACAGTGGGAGTCCCCTACAAAATAGTCAGACCATGCTTAGTACAGAAGAACATAAGAGCACCCAGGCCTAGCAGCAGTGAGGGGCATTCTGGGCACAATCCCCCCAGGGCTTTGCCTCTCCAAGGGTTGCTCATCGCAGCTCTGCTAACCAGTGAGCCGTACTTCATAAGCTCCACTGCTGACTGGCGTTCCTCCAGCACGGCCACCGCCAGGCTGTCCCATGTTTACACATGCAGAAAGGCTGGATGTGCCTGACACAGAGAGGGCACAGTGGTTAGGCTTCATCAGGTTCAGGTTACAGTGCTGGTGACTGTGAGCTATGTAGTAAATATGCTCCTCTTACACACACACTCGCACGCATGCATGCACGCACACACGCACTTGCTTCAGCCGCTGATAAGCAGATGCTTGTGAGACGCTAACCCTGCCTCCCCGGGCGGCGGCAGCTGAGTGTTTGCAGTGATCACCTGTAGTACTGATGGGTTACAGCCCTGCAGACAGGCAAGTCTTTGCTCCAGCTGTGAAGGAAGGCCACCAGCCCGCTCTGTTGCCCCACCTCGTGCTGGTTTCCATGTGCTTCATTTCACTGAACCTCACTCTCAAGTCTCTTGTCTCCCTTTTATAATAAAGGGCAGGACACAGGCTTGGGGAAGTGGCATGACTTGCCAGGTTACCAGACAAGAGAGGGATTTCAGGCCTGCGTTGTCTGCTCTGTTCAGGGTTCATGACTAGCTGAGTCAGAGCCTGCAATTGGCTCTATAACTTTCCGTGTCAGTGAGCCGTCCTCACTGTTCTGTCCTGCCTCGAGAGGCTAATGCTGCCTTCTTATCTCGTAGGACTGGACAGACTATGATGAAAAGGCTCAGGAGTCTGTGGGGATCTTCGAGGTCACCCATCAGTTCGTGAAGTGCTGAACCTCCTGCAAACTTGCCCATAAGAACTAAGAAGAGACAGAGTGCCTGGGCAGCAGTTCCCATGGAGGCCTCTCAGCTCTGCTCTCCTAGCACCTGTACCAAGCCCTCACAGTCTGCATGCTGGGGGTTGTCACGGTTCTAAGTCCCACCAATAAAGCCCGTGTTGGTGGCACGGCGGTATGTGAAGGGAGTCTGAGCAGTGCTCCCTCCACAAATAAGAATGGACTCTGGAGGCCTTTGCTTTCTAATTCCTACTCTACCTGATCCAATGTGCAAAATACACAGGCGCACACAGCTTACATCAAGGCTCTCCAGCTCTTGGGAAACAGGCAGGTCAACCTACGGGATTAAAGGCATGAAGGCCAAGTGCACAAAGGGCAGAGAAGCCAATGGAGTGATGCTGGGAATCCAGCTGCTCCAAACTAAAACACTCCCTGCTCAGCATGGCTCTCCAGAAACCCAGGCATCTCTGCTGGCTCCTCGTCGCACATCCCAGACCTCGCTCCAGAGACCAGCAGCCCACTGCTGGCACTTACCCATCTACTCCACAAACTTCCCGGCTGATGGCCAGTCTCTGTTCACTTGCTGTGATGGAGTACTTCCTGGCAGAGTTAACATGAGAGTTCTGTGTCCCCTGAAGTTCCTCTTGCTGGTCCCAGCTTATCCCTTGTTCTGCTTCCAGACAACGCTTTGGAGTGAACACAGCAGTCATGAGCTGCTATGTCTTGTGGAACCAAAGCTCCCCGTCCACACGAGCTGTTGAGTGCAGTAGTAGGCAGGCAAGGAGGATGCTTTGCCTTCATATTTGGGAACCAAACATTTGGAAAACTTGTTTCCATAGACTATATTTCTCTAATCTACTGGACAAAAAAAAAAAAAAAAAAAGATTTTGTTTTTAAATTGTGTATACTTGTGTGTATTTAGGTGTAGGTATGTGGGTGTGAGTCTATCTTCATAGACCAAAAGAGGATGTCCTGGCCCTTAGAGCAGGAGTTACAGGCTATTGTGACCACCCAGTGTGGGTCCTAGGGACCAGTTCAGGTCTTCTGCAAGAGCAGTGTGTGTTCTTGACTGCTGAGCCAGCCATCCCTCTAGTCCATGTTTTCCCACCTCTGGGAGTAGAAGAGGCACACCATCCCCAGGCTGGCTGAGAGAGCCTAACAAAGGGTGCTGGCACGCTAGCCTGAGAGTGGGAGGGAGGTGCCTCTTTTGCCTTCCTTCAAGGCTGGCAGCCATGTCATGTATACGAAGGCCCCTATGTTCCCTGCTTCCTGAGTGCTTCTACACCTGACAGAGTGGAACTTCTATCCTCCCTCCCTCCCTAGAGGCAGACTCTCCCCCTACTAAGCCCAAGCTGCAGTCTACTCTGGAAGCAAGCAGGGAGCCCTGGACTGGGCAAGTAGCCTTTCTTTTTTCTAGTCTCTATAGTCAGTGTGTGTTAAGTTCATGAAATTAAATATTCATGGTTCAAAAAGACTGGGGAGCCAGTAGTCATGAAGAAGTAAAGGGAAATTGAAATAGACTATGCAGACATTCAATACCTATTTAACCAAAAAGCAACAAAGAAACTTAACAGTCCAAGACTTAGGAGAAAACCAAGAGCAAGTGCTGCGTTTACTGTGTGATGAATGCTCAAGTGTGCCACTCAGGTCTGCATGGAAGGAGCATCCCTCTGCCGCTGCTCCTGCTCGCTGTGCTGGTCCCACCAGTGTGATAAAGAAGGAAGAACTTGGTCCAAAAGAGTTCACAGGTGCTAGCCTTAAAATCTATGATGAAATCAAAGGCCTTTCAATACATATAAGCAAAAATACAATTCGAGAAAAGATGCCTTTTCTAATAGCAGTCTAGGGTGAGGTGCATGTCAGGGCCAGAGTTCTGGCATCGCATTCCTGACCTCCTGAGTACACTCCAGGACCACAAAGAAATTTAACAGCAAGAAAATACACCTCCTCCCCCAGAGTAACAAGGATTTAATCTCAAAGGAATTTGTAACAATGGAGAATATTACTAAGCATCAGTGAAAGTCATTAAAGGCCCATATTATGATGACAGGTGGGAAGACAATGTTAAGACACATTTTTAAAAATGTTATATAAATATAATTGAACCTGCAACTTCTGTTTAGTATAACTTGAATCAATTCCTGAGTCACAGACGGGAGACTAATGTACCAGATGCCACAGTGTACAGAGCAGTGGCAGTTAAGCTAGTATGGTATTAGCTCTGTGGTAGCCAAGTAGATCAATAAACAGGTTAAACAGACCCATTGGTACAAAAGAACTAATGACAGATGGTGTTATAATTGAACGTGTTAATTACTAACTCTGAATGTGCAGACACAAATGTTAAACTGCAGTGAGGCACAGAGCCCTGTTTCACTGCACTGAATGTAAGCTTGTAAGCGTGGGTGCCTGCTGCTGACATGTGGGAGGGGCAGATCCCTGGCTCAGCATCTGCCTCGCTGCAAAGCCTGGGCAGGGGCCACCCATTCTTCATGTGAACAATGAGCACGGTTCACTCGAGCGAGTTACTCAGTGAGATGAGTCCAAACAATGTCTGAGCCCTGCTCCTCCTTGCCAGGCCTGCACCTTATACAAGCCAACAATGGTTTCAGGAGTCCCGGGAGATGACAAGGTGGGAGCAAATATGTGGAGGTCAGAGGACACTGTCGGAGTTGGTTCTGTCCTCCCTCTATGATCAGAATCCACTTGACAACAAGTGCCATTACTCACCAGGCTACCATCTTACTGCTCCATTTTTCTTTAGAAATTTGTGTAGGGAGGGCCATGTGTGCCATGATGCATGGGTGGAGGTCAAAGGACAATTTGTAAGTCTGCTCTTCCCACCTTGTGGGCTCCTGGGAATTGAACTCAGCGTGGTGACAGGCACCTTTACCCACGCCACTGAGCCATCTCACTGCTTCTGGCTTTTGTTTGGACGTTAAGTAAAAGTGCTCAGTCTGCCTTTAACTTATCCCTGAGCTTTCACCTTTTTTTTTTTTAGGTAGAGCAGTGAGTAAACGTGGCTTTTTTGTGAATAACAATGCTGCGGTTGTGGTATGCTGCGTGCTTTGTGTACCACCGCCTTTTCTGCTACTTCTGCATAGCAGAAACACCCAAGAACTCTACTTGACTGCCTGTGGTGAGCACTACACAATACTGTCGGAATTCTTCAGTAAGTCAGGAGCCAGTGGTTGAGCCCCCTCACTGGTGGCCCCTAGAGACGGGGAGCAGGCGTGGGGGTAGGGGGCTTTGAAGCCAGCCCTCCAGAAAGCCGCAGGGCTTTATGGTCTCCTGGCATGTTTTATGCAGCACATTCACTTGGCATTGTCTCCAAGGGTTCTCTAAACTAAATGCTCGAAAAGGGTTATACAGGAGCAAACCAGGAGTGGGGCATAAGCCTTAGCTGCTCTGTCTCTTCATCTGTTCTTCCCAACAGGAAAACTGTTGAAAACCCCACTTTCCTGGCTTCATTGCAGTCACCAGATGTGCCTCTCTCAGGTGGAAGCCTGAGACTGGCAAAAGCATTCCCAGCGGAATGAGCCAGCCCTTCACAGCAGGAGGAGGGCTGTGCCTCTGCTACAGGGAGAGGTCAGCATGCTCAGCACGGGGTCAGGCCTCCTCCAGCACGCTGAAGCTACTGGAAACAATGTTCTGACCAGATGAGCATACAGGCCACACTGTTCTCTAGTGACCCAATACCCACTGGGAACCAGCCTGACTCACATCTGCTAGCCCTCCCTGGCATCGAGGACACACTAATGCCTGCCACCCTGTTGCTTCTGGAGAATCTGGCTGTTTTCAGATGTAAAGACAAAACATCTGCCCAATAGCTGCCTCTTGGCGCTCCCTAAAGCGAGAAACAGGAGAAACATAGCTTTGCCTGTGTTCCTTAGCCGGAGCTATGAGCAGGCTCTGGACCTAAATGGTTTAGAACAGAAAGCCAATTTAATTCAAGGAGAAAGCCTTCAGAGTGGATCAAATTTAGAGCCAGTTAGGGCTGTTTCACAATAGTTCACTTAGGAAAGCTCCACGGCCTCTGGGGAATTGTAATCACCATCACTGTCACCTCAACCAGCTACAAAGAGACTGGGAACCAGAAGTGATCTCAGGCCACAGTCAAATAAAACAGCGGCAAGACTAGGGAGTCCTGATAATTACTTTCCTGTTGCTGTGATAAAATGCTGTGACCAAGACAACTTACGGAAGAGTTGACGTAGGCTCACAGTTGCAACGGGATACGAGGCCAGCAGGGCAGCATGGCAGCACGTGGCAGGAATAGGATACAGAGATCTCTCGTCCTGCACTGTAAGCACAAAGCAAAGACCGCAAACCAGAAGTAGCCAAAGTCTTTTTTATCCTGCTCAAAGCTGGTTCCCAGCAAGATCATACTTCCTAAATGTCCCCAAACAGTGCTGCTGTCAATTGGGAAACAAATATTCAGATGCGAGAGTTGATGGTGACCTTTCTCATTCCAACCACAGAGTGGAGCAGGTACTCTTCCCCTCCAGCCTGGGCAGCGTGTGCGTGTTTAAGACTGTGATGCTGAACACTCTAATGAGAATCCACACAACACTCACCAGGGGCTGGAGGCCACTTGTAAATGTAACTTTTGGCCACCTGATAGAATTGTCATCTTGGAGGCTTACTGCCTCTATCTGCTAACCTAGGCCTAGTCCTGGAAGCATCTAGCCTCCACACAATCTAATCTAGGCCTAGAATGGTTTCAGCCTCTATGATTTACTGCTAAATAAACTCACCCTTTCTAGCTCTGGACTCTAGTTGGGTGGTTCAGTGCAGCTGTTCTGGCTCAAACTTCTCTCCAAGCTGACTGATTCAAACTGGCTTCTCTCAGTTTCTCACTGAATTGCTCTGCTTGGCTTCAAATTAATTCTGTTTTCTTCTGGGTCCATATGTCTTCACCTGTGTCTAGTTTGTTCTCTCTTCAACCTCTCTGTAAAACTCTCCCCATAAAACTACCTCTGAATTCCACAAACTAACTGAGCTGCCATGAACTCAGCTTCACTACACTGCCCTCAACTCAAGCGAACTGCCTGAACAGCACTGACTAGAACTCAGAGATCTGCATGCCTGTCTCCTGAGTGCTGGGATTAAAGGCATGTACCACCATGCCTGGACCTAAGCTTTTCTTTACCTGAAACTTGCTCTATACCAGGCTGGCCCTGAACTCAAGAGATCTGTTTGCCTCTGTCTCCTAACAGGAAAGGCACGTCTGTAGTCCAGCTGGGTCACACAGACTTAGAAAGTCTCTGGATGTTATCTCTTGCCAAAACAGCCATGTTCTGAATTTAAAATCCTCTACAGTCACTCTGTGAGATACGGTGCAAAAAGTAGAGATTTAACCAAAGGGAGAAACACCAGTGAGGTGAGAAGGGGCAGGCTTCCTCAGCGCTGAGGAGACAGCCCAACTCCATCAAAATCAGCACAGCCATGTTAGGTACAGGAGCATAGAAGGCCCTAACAGTGCCTTTTCATAACCTTCAGTCATTCTCTCTGAACTCTTACACTTCCGTAGCATCCGTAGCTGGATGGTTTTATGTCAACTTGACACAAGCTAAAGTCATCTGAGAGGAGGGAACCTCAATTATAAAAATGTTTTCACGCCTTTAATCCCAGCACTCGGGAGGTAGAGGCAGGTGGATCGCTGTGAGTTCGAGGCCATCCTGGTCTACAAATTGAGTCCAGGACAGCCAAGGCTACACAGAGAGACCCTGTCTCGAAAAAACCAAAAAAAGAAAAAAAAAAAAAAAAAAAGAAAGAAAAAAAAGAAAGAAAAAGAAAAAGCTTGCATAAAATGGGATGGTAGGCAAGTCTGTAGGGCATTTTCTCTCTCCACACCCCCACATCCCCATATCACAGTCCCCACCCCTGGTCTCAGATCTTTTATTACCCATCGCAGCCACTTGCTGATACTCCACGACTGAAGTGCTACCATGCAGGGCCTGCAATATCTGCTGTAGACCTTTAGCAGTTCTCAAAACAGCTCCATACTCCCAGTGCAGACCCGGCCCATCAAGCAGTCATGCCACCCTGTACCACCTGAAAGAAGCCTACCGTCCTGGGATCCCCTCACTGACAGCTCCTGCCCTGCTGGCCACACCTTAGTTACACATCTCTCTACTTTCTACACTGTCTGTGCCTAGACCACTATTCCCACAAAGTCCTACAGGGAAATACCACCACGCCAAGATGCCCTGGACAAACACCCCTACCCCTACCCCAGTCCACACAACTTCAATTGCTTGTCTCGTTCTTCATATCAGGAACACCAGTGCTCTTCCTAAACTCATCCCTGCCTTATTATATCCTACCAACTATCCCAAAGACAAAGTGAAGCACAGTTCCACCGAAGTTCACCCTGAGGAGCTAATGAGTTTATCGGGCTTCCTTACAGCACATAAGTGAGAGGTTACTTATAAGGATGTGGACACCTCGCCCCCAGCTGGCCACACCCGGTAAGATTTACCCACCAGACACTAGAGCTTCCCTGTAGCTGCCAGATGGAGCATCACTCCCTTCCCATCCTCAGTCTTTCCTGTCTCAGCAACTCAGAGGCAGGCAGATCTCTGAGTTTGAGGCCAGCCTGGTCTACAGAGTGAGTTCCAGGACAGCCAGGGCTACACAGAGGAACCCTGTCTCGAAAAGAATAAATAAATTCTTTAAAGAAAAAAAAAAAAACCTGGGATTTCTCATTTACTAAAAAAGAATAAACTTAAGTAGTCTTTCAAGCCATGGGAAGAACTTCTACTGCAAGCGGATTAGTCCATGCCTCAGGAAGGAGTGCTTTTAAACAGACTGTATTCCAGAGATGGAGACCCAAGCCACTCCAAGACTGGGACCCTGAGGTCACTATGCTACCTGTTCCTGCTGTTGGAAAGTTCTTTGGGAGATTAGGAAGCAAGGTGGGGAATTATAATAAAAAGGGAACCATGTCTCAAGCAACAACTGAGCTTTATTGCTGTTTAAACAATAAATATACCTGAGTTAGTTTTCCAAACTGTGTGATCCCCATTCCCTTTGGCTGGGACCTTTCAGCTCACACACACTGCAGCCCTGGCTTTCAGGCACCTCGGAACTAGTTTTGTTAGGCACAGATAGTACCTACCAGCTACATGGACACCCATGTTTGTGATGAGGAAAAATGGAGGCTTCTCATCCACCAAGAAGCTAAGTTTTGATGGCTTTGCCTTCCAAGGCATCGAACATGTCTTCTAAGCACTTCTGGACGCAGCGGAGAAATTCCTGGGCGTTGCGCCCTGAGTAGGAGGAGACATTGCAGCCTATCCAGTCATCATGAACAGAATATGCGATGCCAAAGCCATCAGGGACCACGGGGGCAAAGCCACCAACACTCAGTGCTGGGCTGCTCAGAGTGCTCGTGGACAGGATGTTGTGGTTTATCTGCTGGTATGCAGGGTCCAGATAGAGCTCAGGGAGGGTGACCCCTCTGGCTGTTGCCAGATACCGTAGAGCAAACAAGTGTCGGTCAAAGCCCTGACCTGTCAGAAACAAACAGAAAGCCAAAGTCTCAGGACCTCACAGTGAATAGGGTATAGGCAACTCCAACATGGTGAGTCAAGGGGCGGGGGGGTGTAAGCAGCCCCAAGATGCTGAATGAAGGGGGTTACAAGAAACCCCAACATGGTGAGTTAAGGGAGTATAGGCAACCCCAACATGGTGAGTGAAGTGGGTGTAGGCAACCCCAACATGGTGAGTACAGAGGATGTAAGCAACCCCAACATGGTGAGTGAAAGGGGTGTAGGCAACCCCAACATGGTGAGTACAGAGGATGTAAGCAACCCCAACATGGTGAGTGAAAGGGGTGTAGGCAGGTAGGAACTTTCACACAAAAAGTAGAAGGGTCTTCTCAGCTGCCAACACATGGGCTAAACATGAACGTAACATGAAAGCACAATGCTGAAAGCACTGAATGGTGCATGCCCGTACTCTCAACACCAGGGATGCTGAGGCAGGAGGACTTCAAGTTTAAGGACAGCATGGACAACAGGGCAAAACCCATCTATCAAAAACAAACAAAGGCCATGTGTGGTGGCAGAGACAGGAGGATCTCTGTTGAGTTCAAAGCCAGTCTGGTGTTGATATTGAGTTCAAAGACTACATAAAGAGACCCTGTCTCAAAAAACAAACAAACAAACAAGGTCTGGAGAGCTGGCCCGTGGGAGCATTTGTTAATCCTGCAGAGGACTGCGGCTCAATTCCCAGAACCCACATGGTGGCTCACAACTGCCTCTAACTCCAGTTCCAGGAGATCTGATGCTCTGTTCTGACCTCCACACAGTGCACACACATACATGCAGGCAAAACATGCTCACACATAAAAAACATGCTCACACATAAGATAATACATCTACAATAAGCAAAAGGACTGAAACAGTTCAGAGTTGGGATGGTATGAGAAGACACTGAGAACAATGAACTCACCTGAAACAGGACCCAATGGGTTCACCCCTCAAACACACACACACAGACACACATACACCACACACACACAGACATACACACCATACACACACACACACACCACACACACACACACACACACAATACACACACAGACACACACACACCACACACACACATTCTTTTTTTTTTTTTTTGGTTTTTCAAGACAAGGTTTCTCTGTGTAGCTTTGGCTGTCCTAGACTCACCTTGTAGACCAGGCTGGCCTCAAACTCACAGCGATCTGCCTGCCTCTGCCTCCCAAGTGCTGGGATTAAAAGCGTGCACCACCACGCCCAGCGACACACACATTCTTACATGTACTTGAGTGGGTAAAAAAAAAAAAAACTAGGGTAAAATTCAAAGATTATGTGTAAAAGACTGACTGGATGGAACAAAGTGCTAGGGGCAGGCATCTCCCCGGGCTCTAACCTCAGCCTGTGGAATGCTGGGCCGGTGTTAGCTTCCTAACTTAAAAATGGAGGAAGAACGACTAGATGTCGTGAGCACCTCTCAGTTCCCAGCTCTGTTGAACACCACACAACAGGACTGGTCTTTGAGATCCTCGGATTACAAAATACTCTAGAAAAAAATGACTCCAGCAGAACCAGAAGCAGGTGGACCTCTGAGTTCTAGGCCAGCCTGGTCTGCAGAGTGAGTTCCAGGATAGCCAAGGCTACACAGGAAAATCTTGTCTCAAAAAAACCAAATGAATGGGGCTGGAGAGATGGCTCAGAGGTTAAGAGCCCTGCCTGTTCTTCCAGAGGTCCTGAGTTCAATTCCCAGCAACCACATGGTGGCTCACAACCATCTATAATGAGATCTGGCGTCCTCTTCTGGTGTGTAGCTGTATATGCAGACACAAGATTATATACATAATAAATAAATAATTCTTCACAAAAAACCAAATGAATGAATGAATAAATAAATGTGGCGAGCTTCTGAGATGACCTGTTTACAGTGAGCTGACACTGCAGCTGAGGTGAAGTAAGAGGGACCGGCTTACACATCCAAACTGCTAAAAATGTGCTTGATGACCAATAAAAGGCAGGGGAAAAACAAAACAACGACAATAAAACAAGCCATTTGCCACAGCTGAAAGTGACTTTTAAGTGAGGGGAAAGTTCCCTGTGTTGTCTTAGTGTCTGATCTCTAGTGGCTCCTCTAGCTGTTCAGACGTGGCTAGCATAGGGAAAAGACCATTTTGGGAGTCGGCAAGTGGATTAAACCTAGTGATGGGTAGGGATCAGCTGTGGCTCACTGAGGGCAATAAGACCCATGGTATTCTCCCAACCCGCGCCTCACCCATCGCTGCTTCTTTAGTCAGCTGGCCATGGTATTTGGAGCACTCAGCCATCATGTGCTGAAGCTCGCCCACACTGTGCTTGGAGGGCTCCCGGATGAACGCCTCGGAGCATCTCTTAGTGAAGATGGAGGCTGGGCGAATAGTCTCCGTGCGGCCGTGCTTGAAGGCTGCAGTGCTGCAGGATTCATAGGTAGCCACTGTCTGGCCATACTGTCTCAGGAAGGCCATCTGGAAGGCCAGCTGGGCCACTGCATCAGGGCTCAGCTTCTGCTTCTTCAAGAAGTCCTTGCCACCCCTCTGAAACTGGATGGAGTCAATGCTGAGAGTTTTCATGGTAGCATCAAACTTTTCCTTAGCGGTGGTGATGCCAGCCTTTAAAGCATCGCTCAGCTTAAAGCTGAGTTTCTGCACAGACGCAGAGGAGTCGGTAGCAGCTGGCCGGCTCTGGGGAGTGATGGCAGGGGTCTGAGTGCTGTCTTTGAACACTTCGTTAAAAAACCTAAGCACCGCTACACCATCCCCCCACGCATGCTCAAAGTGGACTGCAGCGGTGCCATCCTTGGCTACGATGAGGTTAAAGGACTTATCAAACCAGCGGTTTGTGCCATCGCCATGCAACATGGTGTGTGACAAGTGGGTGACATCTTTCATTGCAAAGTCATCCAGGCAGAGGCAGAAGACAGCAGAGTCCACTTTCCTCAGGGCTTCCTCGTTGCCACCTTGCACCAGCTTCTGCCTGAGCTCTGCCCAGATGTCCCGATTCTCACTGGTCAGATACGCCAGGGGAAACTGAGGCACAGTGCTGCTGTCGGAGAGAATGTACTTCAGATGTGCCTGAATTTCTGAGGGGCTCACAATGTTCCCATCTCGATCGAGGACATCAAAGACATAGAAATGTCCTTTTCTTAGGACCAGGAGGTGTCTAGCCTTGGCATCAGTAAAGAGTTCATCACGACTGGGTTTGGGTAAACGAGTTGAGTTGAAGAGCCGGAAATACTGGGACATGTCCAGGGGATACGCGTTGACCAGGTAGGCTCCGTACCAAGACAGAGAGGAGGGAACAAAGCGTATGAGTCTTTTGAAGGCATCCGTGTCGCTTTTGGCAGGGTTCAAGTGGAACACTTCCGGCTCTAGAAGGCCAGCCCGAAGTGTCTTCAGAAACCGGACCGCAGACACGGTCATGTTGGTCGCCCGGGTCAGCTGGTCATTGTACTCTGGCTTTGGGTCCGGATTGAATGCCATAAATGGATTAAAGTTTAAAACGACAGAGTCTCGAGCAGTTAAATACATATCAAACCAGGGCCCTAAAAAAGAGAAAACATAAAAAGCTAAATCTTTAAAAATAAAATTTAAGACACAAAAGGTCTCCAGCTCAGGCGGAAGAAACATCATCAACTTCAAGGAGGCCACTGTATTTGGCTGCACAGTAATTCATGACACTAGCAGTATCACGCAACGCATGGCCTCAGGCGTCTGGATCCTGTTACTTCCAATAATAGTTCTGAGGTTCCCCCAGGTTACAGCAGGCATCAATTCTTTTATTTTTACGGCTGAGTAAGGTTCCATCATATGCATATGTAGGGGAATTTTAATTCAGAACATGGCTGCTCTGGTAAGAGATCACATCCAAAGACCTTCTAGGTCTGAGTGACGAGCTAGAATACAAAAGCCTTCAGGAAACAGGCAATCAGACTGAGTTCAAGGCCAGTCTGGTATATCATATCAGATAACGAAAAGCTTAGGTCCAGACATGGTGGTACATGTCTTTAATCCCAAACAATGAAGTAAAGTTAGTTTGTAGAAGGAAGCATCCATGTTTGAAAGTGATGCCTAATTGAGTGGCAGACAAAGTGATGAATCAGAGAAGATTTGACAGAATAGGATACGTTCAACTCTCAGGGAAAGGGAAGTCACCTAAAGAGAGGGAGGGAAGGGGAGGGAAAGAGAGACAGAGACAGAGTTTTACTTGGACAGTAATAGAGAGACAGGTTGCAGAGACAGAACTCGGGTGAAGACTGAACGAGCCAGAGAATGAGAAGAAACCAGAAGATTAGAGCAGACTGTTGGAGTTAGTTTGAGACCAAGAAGAGCAGCAATTCAGAGGCCAAAAGAAAAGCAGATTAAATAAGTCAGCTGGGAGAGGAGTTTGAGCCAGAACAGATGAGTTGAACCAGCCGGCCCAGAGGCCAGAAAGAACAAGAAAGGGTGAGCTTATTAGTAAGTCTCAGAAGCTGAAAACATTCTAGGCCTAGGTTAGATTGTATGAGGCTAGGAGCTTCCAGGACTAGGCCTGGGTTACCAAACAGAGGCAGTAAGCATCCCAGACAACAATTGAAGCAGGCAAATAAAAGCTCCTTCTGCATGCATATGGTACATTTTGTTTATCTACTCATCAGTTAATGGACATGTGGGGTCTTTTCATTTCTTAGCCAAACATGATATTCCTATGAACCTTTATATGCAAGTGTGTACAGATGTTCTCATTTCTTTTAAGGATATATGTAAGCTAGCTAAGTCTCTGCTAAGCCTTTTCTTCCCAAAGATTTATTTTATTTATTATTATGTATACAGTACTCTGCCTGCATGTATACCTACAGGTAACAAGAGGGCATCAAATCACATTATAGATGGTTGTAAGGCACTATGTGGTTGCTGGGAGTTGAACTCAGGACCTCTGGAAGAACAAATAGTGCTCTTAACCTCTGAGCCATCTCTCTAGCCCCTCTGCGAAGCCTTTTAATTTTTTTTTTTTTTTTTTAGATTTGTTTGGTTTTTTTTTTTTTTTTAGATAGGGTCTCTCTACACGGCCCTAGTGGTCCTGGAACTCACTCTGTAGACCAGGTTGGCTTTGGATTTACAGATATATGCCTGCTTCTGCTTCTTAAGTGCTGGGATTAAAAGTGTGCCCCACCACACCTGGCTTCTGCTAAGCCTTTTGAGGACTACCCACAAGCCCTATGTGAGTGCTCTAATTCCCACAGCCTTAAAAGCAACTGTTATTATGTATGTATCTCTTTATCCCTTGACAGGGTCTCACTGTTGCCACAACTGGTCTCAAATTTGTAATTCTTCCGTCTTAGCCTTTTGGGTAGTGAGAATTAAAAAAATCCCAAACAAACCAACGTTAAAGTCCAGAGAATGAGAGAAGAAAGACTGAAAGAAAGTGTGATCGTATTTAGGCAACTGGTAATGGCTAAAACAGACGGAAGAAGGCCAATCTCCAAGCGGCAGGAAGACAAGAACAATGCGCTTACCCAGCAGGCCACCAGAAGACCTGCTTGAGATGGTGGCATTGCCCTTGCCTGCTGCTCTACATAGAATCCTTCCCTCGCTCTGTAGAATATAGGCTCTGTTCTCTCCATCAAGATAAGCTGGGAGACACACACATCACAACCAAGCTCACGGATCTCCCCCACCCCACTTCTTTACGCTGCACTCCATGAGGAGGTTACTAGAAACATCTTCCTAGAGAAGCCGATCAGACATGACACCAGAGACACCCAAGGCACAAACCCAAGGCTGAACCCAAGCACAAAATAGTTATGTCTAAGCCTGATCAGCCCCAGCCTCATCCACAGAGAGCATCTCACTAACTCTATAAACAGCACGTATGTATAATGGATAAAATTATAAACTATGAGCCGGGCGTGGTGGCGCACGCCTGTAATCCCAGCACTCGGGAGGCAGAGGCAGGCGGATCTCTTGTGAGTTTGAGGCCAGCCTGGTCTACAAAGCGAGTCCAGGACAGCCAAGCTTATACAGAGAAACCCTGCCTTGGCCGGGGCGGGGGGGGGGGGGGGGACAAACCAAAATAAACAAGCTATAAACTACTCCTTTAATCCCAGCACTAAGGAGGCAGAAGCAGACAGATCTCTGTGAATTCGAGGACAGTCTGGTCCACAGAGCGAATCCAGGACAGCCAGAGCTACACAGAGAAACCCTGTCTCAAAGGAAAAAACAAAACAAAATGCTGGGGCACAGTGGCGCACACCTGTGATCCCAGCACTCAGGAGGCAGAGTTTGAAGCCAGCCTGGTCTGTCTACTAAAGTGAGTCTAGGACAGCCACGTCTATACAGAGAAACTCTGTCTCAAAAAAAAACAAAAACAAAAACAAAAACAAAAACCAAACCAAACAAAACAAAAAAACCTACAAACTATGAGCCAAGAAAATGGCTCAATGGATAAAGTGCTTGCTGTCCCTAGGAGCCCGCATGGAGGAAGGAGAAACTCAGTCCTGCCATCTGTCCTCTGACCTCCACATGCATGTTGGCGCACATGAACCCCCACCAAAAATAGATAAATGTATAATTTTTAAAAGCCTGTATTGTTCTATGTATCGTGGTCCATCTGTAACCCTAGCTACTTGATGAAGAGGGATTATAAAGTTGAGGCCAGCCTGGGTTACAAAGGGAGACCCCCATCTTAAAAAAAACAAACAAAAAAAAAAACCTAAAATTTTTTTAAAAAGTATAAGAGCAGAGGTGAACACTACTAACTCTAGACTGAAGACACAGAGAACTGACGTTTCACAGACCAACTGCTCTCCCCAGATCTCAAAGGATGGATCTGCCAGTAACAAATATAAATGAGAACAACACAGGCAAAAGCCTGACAGATAGTTCAGGAAGCAGATGCGGCAGGTTGGCAGGAGCATGACTTTCACCAGAGAGGGGGTGAGATAAGGCCACAGAGGACAGTTAGCCCAGACAGTGACGGACACAATGACACTCAAGACAGAGGACTGACTCTTGCATCGTTTTCAGACAAAATCAATTAAGTTCTGTCTCAACCCCACATATAGTGAAGGCAAGCCACTGGTTTTGAGCATAGATGCCAACCCACTTGCTTAAGCACTGGGATTCAAAGCCTCCTTCCACTTACTACAGGAAGGGAAGGGGCGGAGCCCCACGAGCCCCGCCCACTCACCTGAGATGTAGCTGGTATGCTTGTTCTGCTTGTCCTGAGCAAGCAGGTACCCATGCAGCTCCTTCCCAACGCCATTCTCAAAGCTCTTACACAACTCTTCTGTCTTCCTGGAATGTTCAAGAAAAGATAGATGAAACCACAGCAGGGGAATACATGATTTTCAAGTTCCTAGCCAGGATTTCACACTCTGATCCCCCACAGTGTATCCCAGAACCTGGGAGTATGACCAGAAAGTACCGGGCTGGACAGATGGCTCAGAGCATTGTCTGCTCTTCCAGAGGTCCTGAGTTCAATTCCTAGCAACCACATGGTGGCTCACAGCCATCTACAGTGAGACCCGGATGCCCTCTTCTGGCAGGCAGCATACATACAGACACAACATAATAAACAAATCTTCAGCAGAGCGTGGTGGTGCACATCTTTAATCCCACCACTTGGAAGGCAGAGAGGCAGGAAGATCTCTGTGAGTTCAAGGCCAGCCTGGACAGCCAAGGCTACACAGAGAAACCCTGTCTCAAAAATACCAAAAAAAAAAAAAAAAAAAAAAAAAAAAAAAAAAATCAGAGAGAACCTCTGAAGAGAAGAGCACAGATCAGCCTAGAATGGATACACCTAGGGACCTGGGAAGGTCAAAGGTACCTTGCAAAGCCATCTGTCCACTAGGGGTAGGTTTCACACAGAGAAAAGTTTGGGGGTCAAAAAGAGCTAAGTTTGACCACTAGCTCTGCCACATTCAAACTGGATGACTCCAGACGAATTACCCAATCTCTCCAGGTCTCAGTTTCTACTTGCAAAAAAAAGAGAGATGATAATGCCATCTCAAGGAATTAAAAAACAGAGCTAAGGACTGGGGGGATAGAGGAAGACATGACACAGTAACTGGAAGCCATGGCTCTGTTCGAGGAACTGGAGGTGACTAGACTGTGAACAGTTCATCTGTTTCTTTCACTGTGCACTGAAGGACTCTGTGGCTCTAGTAACAATACTAGTAACGTGCACAGGCAATCCCCGGTGTGGGAAACAGCACCAGTTATGCTAGGCCATGAGGGCTTGATGCAATTCCATTCAGACAATACCCAATGTGCTGCCATGACTTCCTAAGTACCAGAAACCAATATGGCTGAAAAGTTTACAGGAGTTAACTGAGTGTGGTGGCACACACCTTTGATACTAGTACTATGGAGGCAGAAGGAGGCAGAACTCTGTGAGTTCAAGGCCAGCCTATCTACATAGCGAGTTCCAGGACAAGCAGTATTATGTATAGAGACCCTGTCTCAAAACAACAACGGCAAAAACAAAACAAAACCCAAAACAAAGAAATAAAACAAAAATCCAGGGTTTTATTCTCTGGGAGTCCTGGTGGCTAGAAGTACAAAACCAAGGCATCAACAAGATGTTCTCTCTGCACACCATGGGAGAGAATCTTCCATGCACTTCTCTTGGCTTCTGGTGTTGGCAACAATCCTTGGTGTCCCTGGCTTGTGGACACAACACTCCAATCTCTACCTGAGTCCTTCATGGCTGTGGCTGACTCTCTTAAGGACACCAGTCATGTTGGATTAGGGACTCACCTGATCCCTGCAGAACCTCATATAAACTAATTACATCTGCAACAACCTGGTTCCCAAATAAGGTCTCATTTTGGGGTTCTAAAAGGACGTGTGCTTGGGGTGCAGTGCCCCATTTGGTAAACATCTTCAGCGAGCAGGCTCTTATGAGCCTCCCTCCCCAGAACACAGGGCTCTTGAATCTGACCAGTACTAGCCAGCCTCCCAGACATGCCTACAAGATAAAGCACAAACAGCCACTCTGGCTTATACTCCATCTCCTGCTGAGTAAGTTAGAGGCCTCTCACCCTGGCTTCATAAGTCCTTTGTGAATGAAAACCCAAGTCCTGAATTTGCAAATATATAAACCAGGTCCCAGGTTCTGGAGGCCTTGCCAGACCACAGATATCCCTTGAAGTTTGGTCAGTGACCACTACTTTTGAGCCTCCCTTGAACTCTGCCCGCTAGCAATGGTCCCCCAGGCTTCTCAGTGTTTACCTGAAGTGGCTGCCATCCAGGAGAGGCTTCTGTGCACTGAGGTATCTCCTCATGGTGTCTTCGAGTTTGGGGATAGGCAGCCTAGGGAGAGAGCAAAGTCAGTGTGAGGCCGACAGTATTGGAAGACCATGTAAGACACTGGTCCATGCACTTCGCAAGCCAAACTAGTAAACCAACGAGTGGATAACTAATTTCCCCTTTAAAAAAAAAAAATGCAAAAGCCAGCAACAAGTCAGAACTGCTGGACAGGCTGGGACAGTGGTAAAGCACTTCCCTAGTATAGCATACACGGGGTCCTAGGTTTGGTTCCAGCACCACAGTCCGTACGTGCTATCAGAACTGATGAATTCATTACTGTATCAACAGCTAAGTCTATCCCATTCGGGTAAAATTACCATCCAAGTATAATAGCAATGACAGAGTCCAAACGGGGAAGCAGAGACTACCTCAAGCATGTCTGCTTCTGGCCACAGTCACCCTAACTGTATGGCTCTAAGTCCTGCCCTTTGACTGAAGACACATCCCATAATATCCATGATAAAAACAAAAACAACTTTATTTGTAAAACATTCTTGAGCATCTTACAAAAGAGAATCACACAAGAATAAAACCAAGGCGGATGTGGGGGCACATGCTTTTAATACCAGCACCTAGGAGGCGGAGACAGGTAGATCTCTGAGTACAAAACCAGCCTGATCTACATAGAGAGTTCCAGGACAGCCAGGGCTACACAGAGAAACCCTGTCTCATGGCGGGGAGGGGCGGGGGCAGACGACAAAGATCTGTCCAAAACAGCTCGATAGGGAGGCTGCACACACTGAAAGGTAGAAACCCCATGCCCAGCACCAGCCCTGTCAGGAATCGCCTGGCATCGCCCTGTGCTCAAACGGCAACAAAAGCACTCACTGTTGACTTACTGACCAGCAACAGACTCCCTAACTATGGCTATGATGGCGAGCATACCGCTCCGATGGTGAAAGGAAATGCAGACAGCTTGGCATCTTGTCTGCCATTTCAATAGTTTTGTTAAAAGACACACACCCTAGTATTAACACAATAATAGCTTCTTACTTTACTTCTACCAAGATGAAATTAACAGTTATATGCAAAATACTGAACCTTATCAATCATTCGTGAGAACCAAACCATTACCCACAAGCAAAGCTCAGTTATGACCTCCTACACTGCACCTATTAATTTTAAATGCATGTTTAGCTATAATTTAATAATAAAATACAAATTATTTATAGCCATTGTGAACTTAGATACCCCAAGTAACCAGCCATTCAGGGCATTTTCACCCCACAGACTACCTTCCAGGCACTGATTTGTACAGAAGTCCCACATGCTACCTCTACAAAATTTATATTTCTTAGGCTTTAACACCAAGGATATTACAGAAAGTGTTTTCTTCTTTTTAAGGCAAACCCTAAATCAGAGACAGCGGTGGTTTGTTAAAGATGGCTCTTAATAAAAACTTCTGAACGACCAATCTCTGGCCTGAATGAACTTTCTTCAGCAAATATGGACATTTTTAGAATGGTGACTTTGTTTTGAATTAGTAACCGTGTAATGAAAGGTTTTTCATTGCTGTGACAAAAGTCCTGAGCAAAATACTGTAGAGAAAGAGAGATTGGTTTGCTCACTTCAGGAGAGCTCCTGGGATGGACCCTGAATTGGAACATCTACTGGTTTCTGTGCTGTGCACATGCTCCCGCCAGAGACACCTTCCAGCCACCAGCGTGATGTCGAGCATGAAGCCAGGCAGATAGGCACGGAACTGCCTCTGTGGTTACGGCAGCTTATGGAGAAGGCCCTTTCCGCTCTTACCTCTTCTCTGATCACTAGTGGTCCATGGGCCAACACAAGGAGGCTTCTAATAAACTCATGTTCAGTGAATTAGCTTATTATTTCCTCTTCTGCCCAACTTTAGTCTGTTTTATGCTGTTACAATGCAGGCAACATCATATATAGAGAGAAATGTACACTCTGGAGGCCGGGGGGTCAGAGAAGTCTGGCTGGCTTTATTTATTCATTTATTTTATTTTATTTTATTTTTTGAGCATGGTTTGGGATGTACCTCCCTCTTCTTTCTTTCTTTTTTTTAAATTTATTTTATGTGCATGGATGGCTGTATGAAGGTGTCAGGTCCTCTGGAACTAGAGCTACAGACAGTTGTGAGCTGCCACATGGGTGCTGGGAATTGAATCCTGATCCTCTGGAAGAGCAGCTGGTGCTCTTAACTGTTAAACCATCTCTCCAGCCCCAATCTATCTCTCTTCCTTCCATCCTTCCTTGCTTGCTTCCTTTGCTTATTATTTAGAGACAGGGTCTCACTACGTAGTCCTGGGTGGCCTAGAAGTCACAGAGATCCACCTGCCTCTGCTTCCCAAGTGCTGAGGTTAAAGGTCTGGGCCACCTCACCTGGCGGAAGACTAGATTCTCAAAGGCTATCTTGCAACATCATACCAGGACGGAAGGTAGCAGCACACAAGTGCTGACACTACAGAGATAAGCCACTGTGCCAGTTCAAACTTAGCATTATAACAAATTTACTCTCACAATAACAACCCACTCCCAAGAAGAACCTACTCTCCCACGCTGCGGGATTTTTGATCCCGTTGTGATCCCTGAGATTGTGAACTGTAAAAGCCTGTCTTTTGTTTTGTGCGGTTGAGCCCTAACACACACCTTTAGTCCAAGAACTATCTGTACACAGAATTTAATAAAGTTAGCCCTAGGTCAAGAGGCGGAGCAAGGAACTGGCTGATGGGGATGAAAGAACAGGAGAGGCTTTGAGTTGAGGGGGACTTAAGACAGCAGGTAGATGTAGAGGGAGCTTTGGCTCTTGAGCTCTTCAGCTCCTTGGCTTTGGGGGCTTTTTGAGCTTTGAGCTAGCAGGCCTTTGACCTTGGGTTTGGGGTCTTTTCCTGTTGACCTGTCAGTTGAGCTGGCGAGCCTTTTGGGCCTTCTCTATCTAAAGCTGAGCTGAGCAGGAAGGTCAGCTGAGAGCTTTCTCTGCATCTCTGAGCTCGGTTTTCATGCCAGCATCTAACTCCTGATTATTATTACTATTATTATTATTATTATTAATCATTATCATTATTATTTATACAGTGCTCTGGCTGCACGTACACTTGCAGGCCAGAAGAGGGCATCAGATCACATTATAGATGGTTGGGAGCCACCATGTGGTTGCTGGGAATTGAACTCAGGACCTTTGGGGGAGCAGTCAATGCCCTTAACCTCTGAGCCATCTCTCTAGCCTGAGTCTTTTTTTTTTTTTAAGGTTTATTTTTATTTATTTTATGTAGATGAATGCTCTATCTGCATGTACCCCTGCATGCCAGAAGATGGCATCTGGCTCCTGAAACTTTACTGGTAAAATAGAATGATTGGGATTTTCTTTTAAACAACACTCCCAGGTTTTTCTCTACCAAATTTAGTGGCAGGAGAGCCCAGTGAGTAAAGGCATTTACCACCAAGCCTAATGGCTCCTCAGGGACCCACATGATGAGCAAGAACCTAAAATTTGTCCTCTGACCTCCACGTACCAGACACGGTACATAAATGCACTTGTGTACACACATACACACAAATAAGTGTTGTTGTTGTTTTTAATTTAGTGGCAATTCTTACTTATTTTCCTCCTCACTAGACTATGAGATCATTAATGGTGCCTGTAATTGTTATCATACAGAAGATACAGTTAGAAACTCTCCAATTAGCTGGGCGGTGGTGGCACATGCCTTTAATCCCAGCACTCAGGAGGCAGAGGCAGGTGGATCACTGTGAGTTCGAGGCCAGCTTGGTCTACAAAGCGAGTCCAGGACAGTCAAGGCTACACAGAGACACCCTGTCTCGAAAAAACAAAACAAACAAACAAACAAAAAAAAAACAGAAAGAAAGAAAGAGAAAGAAAAGAAAGAAAGAAAGAAAAGAAAAGAAAAAAGAAACTCTCCAATTATCCCATGCACTTGACAGCATCATCATCTGGGTTTCTTCTCTCATCCCCCTCATCCTAAACATCTGTGTCTCCTCAGGACTGTATATAGCCCAACAGCTTACTACTCAATCTTTACAGGTTCCTCCACGCAGGGAGTTTAAGAGTGAAGCTGGAAGCAGTACCATCTTGCCAACTGCACTTTTTTTTTGGTTTTGGTTTTGGTTTGTTTGTTTGAGACAAGGTTTCTCTGTGTAGCCCTGGCTTTCCTAGACTCGCTTTGTAGACCAGGCTGGCCTCGAACTCACAGATATCTGCCTGCCTCTGCCTCCTGAGCGCGCTTTAGCAATAGTATGGCACGCTAGAAAATGCATGGCTGTTGACATCTGACAGTCCTGAGTTCAAACATTAGGCCACTTTCCAGGAGAGAGTTGAGGGTTACAAGGGGTGGCAGACAGAATGGGATGTGTCTGATTAACAAGGACGGGACTTGATGGGCAAAGGATGATAAAATGAATTCCACAGCAGTGATGGTTGCACAATGCTGGGACTATGTTAAAAATCATATACTTGAGGACTAGAGAGATGGCTCAGTGGTTAAGAGCACTGACTGCGCTTCCAGAGGTCCTGAGTTCAATTCCCAGCCACCACATGCTGGCTCACAACCATCTATAATGAGATCTGGTGCCCTCTTCTGGCCTACTGGTGTATAAGCGGCAGAGCTCTGTATACATAATAATATATAAATAACTCTTTAAAAACAAAATCATATACTTGAAAACAGTGACTTCGGGGCTGGGAAGATGGCTCAATCAGTAACATAGTGTTTAAAAAGCACAAGGGCCTGAGTTTGATCCAGGTGTGACAGCTTATGGGCGTAATCCTAGCCCTAGATGTAGCCAAGACACAGGAATGCCAGGGGTTAGCAGAACCAGTCCAGATTGCTATCTTGGGTAATGACTGTTTTTTTTTTTTTTTTTTTTTTCATTGTCAAGTGACACAATCTAGAAGCAGCTGGAAGTAATCTCAACGAGGAACTCTCTGGGTCGGGCTGGCCTGCAGCGTGCCTGTGAGGGATTTTCTTAGTTGGCTTACATGAAGTTGGAAGACCCACCCCGAATGTGGACTTCCGTCCTCATGGTCAGATCTTAGGAGACCCAGTGAACACGGATAAGACAGGACTACTGTGGGATTTTTAGGAAAGAGCAAGGTTCACTGGCGTCGGTTACCGAGAGATTAGGTGCAAGCTACGTCTTACGCGTGCGGCTGCCTCTCCGCAACCACGAGGAAGCCTGCTTGAGAATGAAGCCACACAAATGAAGAGGTCAGCAGAAGGCAAAAGCAGCATCCATGTGGATCCCGGAAGCCTGTGTGAGCTTGCAGACCTCCAGTTACTCAAGCCAGTTTAACTGGACTTTCTGCAACATGTACAGAGATTCTTATTATAACGATCTTTTTATAGAGAGTTTCCCAACCATCCTTCCTGTAACAAAATCAAGATGGGAGGACATCTCAGTTCCTTTGACTCCCAGGGGAAATTCACCAGACCTTAGAGATACTCACAGAAATTTCATCTTAACCACGCATGCTTTCCGCCCCGCCCCACCCCGTCAACAGTCTTTTGCCCTAATACAGATGAAGGGAAATGCTAAGCTGATTTCCCTCCTGTGTAAGCTACTGTGTCACCTGCGCTCTCACACCCAGTCTGCCTCCCAGTGACAGGGACTTTGGCATTCTTCCTGCAAGAACACAGCTAAGATGCATTCTCTGTCACAGGACCTAGTTATAATGGGGACAGTGTTCACCAAGAGTCATTTAGGAATAAGGGTATTGTGGGTATCAAGAAGACCGGCCTGAGCTGGGCGTGGTGGCGCACGCCTTTAATCCCAGCACTCGGGAGACAGAGGCGGGCGGATAGCTGTGAGTTCGAGGCCAGCCTAGTCTATACAGCGAGTCCAGGTCAGCCAAGGCTACACAGAGAAACCCTGTTTCAAAAACAAAGCAAAACAAAAATCGACTCCAGGTCAGTGTCACCTCTTTGAGGCGTCCCTCACCTCCCCACACGTTAAGTCACACACCGAGGGCCATGGTTCTCTTGCAGCACCAGTCGCCGTGCTTGTCATTGCCTGCTGAGCCCGAACCCCAGCCACGCTCTGCACAAGGGCTCTATATGGGACTGTTGAATTCCAATCACTCCCTCTGGAGCTGGAGTGACAGGCCGGTGTGGACACTGGGAGCCGAACTCAAGTCCTCTGGCAGACCAGTAACCACTCTTAACCACTGAGCCCCTCCTCTAGACCCCCTGTTATATACATCTTAGTATACACAAAAAAACAAAACCCACAACACTTTTTAAAAAAGATAATTCAAGGGCTCCTACTAGAAAAGTCCAAGACCAACGTGGCTGAAAGGAAGCAGTGATATGAGAACAGACTGGAGTGACAATGATTCCCTCCCCCCCCCCCCCCCCCCCCCCCCCGCATCCCTGGCACCTTATCTCAAGTATCGACAAAGAGTCCAAAGAACTGTGTGTTGCCATGCACCTCACAGATGGCTGTGCAAAACCATAGCTCCAGTGGCAGCTACAGAATCGGAAACTGAGTTCCACCAGGCCTCAAGGTCAGGGGCTCCTTGCCAAGTGTGACATCGCTGTGAGTGTCAAAGCAAATACATATTTTACTAGCCCAGAACTGCTGACACAGAGAGTGTTTCATCTAAAAACCAGTTCTAGGCGAGGTACCACAAAGTCAGTGGTTCCATGAGGGGTGTATAGTACTATGTGGTTTGTGGGCGGGACTTTTTTTTTTTTTCTTTTTTTCAAGACAGGTTCTCACTATTTAGCTCTGGCTATCCTGGACTCATTATCTAGATCAGGCTGGCTTGGAACTCACAGCTGGCCTCCACCTGGGCTTAAAAGCATGCACCGTACCCCTGACTAGTAAATATTTGATTTAGTTCAGGAGCGTACAAATGTCCGTGCTGTGGATGGGACTAACGTGCACTGCCTGTTCTTAGGGTTTTTCAATTCTAAAATGCTCTTAAAGCTGGGTGAGGCACAGGGCTGCCTAAAGTCAGTGCCCATCTGACTCAGCAAATGAAAACTCGATTTCCCAAGTCCTCACCTTTCCCCTACATACTGGCCCAGATCTCACAAGCTGTCAGGAGGGCAGGTTACACCCTCATCCTACAATCGCAAAGATCCTTTTCTCTCTCTCTCCCCCTCCCTCCTGCTGAATTCAGATAACCTCACTGTAGTTCGCCTTACATGTTTGCACACTGGATGTCCCTGCTGAGAAGGCAGATGGTGGCACTGGGTTAAATAACTGCTGGGTGTGGAGACAAACACAAACCCCACAGCGGGAACAGTATCTTGGTGCAGTGCTGGTCTTTCCCTGGATGGAGCAGGAAGCTCCGGGATGGGAGGACCACCGGCAGCTGGACCAGGACAGTGAAAAGGGATTTTGAAACAGGTTTGGAGCTTGGTTCAGGACATAAACAATGAACAAAGAGAAGACAATTTAGGTTTGGCTTACAATGAAGTACTGGAGTAGATCTGGCCACCCAGATCAAAGCTGAGAGATCAAAGAGAAAACTAGACTCCAGATTTAAGGAAGTACTGGGTTTGGGGGAGAGGGGTTGCAGGACGAGGAACACTGTTTGAACGGACCGGGTAGTCTAGGTGAGGTGTTGGGGACCTCGGAAGGAATGCTAAGGAAGATTTGGTGGGAATTAAATTCCTGTATTAGAGCTGACCATGTAAGTTAAGACAGTAAGCGCTAGATGGAGGAGAAAGTTGTGCTTGCAGCAACTGATGGGACCCCAACAAACAGGGTACTGAAAGAGGTGTGGGCCGAGAGCTCTCAGCAATAGCCAAAAAAACTGACCGAGGGTGACCAGTGTTAGGAACTGGCTATCATCCACGGATGGTGGTGCCCTATGCTTTTACAGAGGTAGGCAGATCTCTCTGTACGCCAGCCTGGGTCTACAGAGCTAATTCTAGGACAAAGAAACCCATCTCAAACAAAACAAAATAAGGAATTGGCTACCCTAGTTGAAAGGATTCAGGTGGTTTTCAGGCATTAACAGGCATTAACTGTGAAGGGCTCAGGATAGCTGCCTGAAAGATTAATAGAAAGGAAGTTTGTAGGAGTCAAGATGAAACTTGCAGACAGAAAGGTTGCGGAGGGGACATTAAGGTTTCTGAGTCTTCTGAGCAGGGAATTCTCAAATCGCCAGCTTTCCAAACTGGGAAATGTGGCTGCCTCCAGGGCGGAAGATCCGGGGCGGAGGTTCAGGGCAAGTCCTGAGTGCCAGGAGTCAGGCCTGCGGCCGGGGCCAGGAGGCTGGGCTCACCTGGGCAGGCTGTTCTGGTAGTGCATGGTGGGCACAATGCTGTGCTGTAGGTACTCGTCGGGCCCCGAGCTGGCACTAAAGGGCCGACTAGGGGCTCCCAGGACAACCACCGGGTCGCGGGGCCAGGCGCGCAGAAGCAGGCGTGGCATCATCGTCCCGGGCAGCAACGGCGGCTCGAGTTCCCGGCGACTGAGCGAGTTCCTGAACAAGCAGGCCGCTGCCCTCAATGCCAGGGTCACGGTGTCAGGGACTCAATGTCCAGTTCGTCTCCGCCCACACGGGCACTTCCGGGCGCGGACAGGCGGAGGCTCCGCCCACACCCGACCCTCTCCCAGATCCCGCCCACATACTGGCCCCGCCCGCTAACTGGCCACGCCCACCCTAGCAGGAAGCAGTCTTTAAACAGTAAATCCGGCGTCTTACCTCCGCTGTCCTGTATTAGCTGCTTTCTTTTCCTTTCACAGAACTGGATAGAAATCAGAGGTAAAGAAAAAGAAACGCTGAAACTTAGCATTTGGTTTTTCTTTTACTTTTCTTTCTTATTCTGAGACAGGGTTTCTCTGTAGCCCTGGCTGTCCTGAACTCGCTTTGTAGACCAGGCTGACCTAGAACTCAGAGATCGCTTGCCTCTGCCTCCCTAATGCTGGCACTAAAGGAGTGCGCCACCACCGACCTGCGAAACCTGGCATTTGGCAGACCTAAACTGATCACGGCTTGGTCTCTAGAGTCCGAAAACATTTCAAACCTTTATGTCCTCTAAGTAGAGAACACAATTAACAAACTCTCAGGGTTCTAGATTTACCAAACAGTAGCCATACTTATTTCACCAATATAATTTAAGGGAAATGCTTCGCTCATATTAGGTCCACGTGGCACTCCCTCCCCAAGCTTGAAGTCTTCGAAGTGAGTGGCTCAGATGCCCTGCCAGCTCAGTTGGGCAGTGTTTAAAAACTGTATAGTCAGGTATTGGGGGTGCATACCTGTAATCTGCAAGAGAGGCAGAGGAAAAGAATTAAGAATTTTAGGCTACATTCAGCTACATAACGAGTTTGAAGCCATCCTGGGCTACATGAGACCCGGTCTTAACCAAAACAAACAGAAGGCAGGAAAAAGAATACAGGAACCGGAAATGAGCATCCTTTTTTTCAGCTTGAATTTTTCAAAGGAAACAAACAAACAGGTTACCTACCAAAAGGAAATCCTTGTCCTCTGGCTCTGAGTGTCTTCTAGGCTCAGTCGGCTGTAGGAGGCTGCCAGTCAGCACATATGGGTCCTGAAGTTTCCAACTCTGACTGGAAGATTCCTCAAGTTGAACATTCCTCATCCATCAGTAAACCAGCACAGGCGAGCAACATATACCCCACCCCTGGCCTCGGTCTCATCTGTAGACAGATGAATTAAAAGGCTCTGCTATCATCTTACAGAAAGAGAGGAGAGAGAGAGAGAAGAGGGAGAAATTACTCTGACCTGAAGCACAACAGAATTCCATTCTCAGAACATGACCTTCCTTTTAGCTCCATCTGTCTGTCAGGACCTTGTAGATGTGAGGCAGCCAAGTACATTTTGTCTGTTCCATAAGTAGGCAGGCAGAGCCAAGAGCTGGAACAAACCCCAAAGAGCACTGGATTTGCAGTTCAGGGGACCTGAGTATGTCTCTCAGCTCTGTCCCTGTTTAGGTGACAACCAGTTAAAAGGAAGATCACCGACAAGCTCTACACTCATTTACTCAAGAACTTAGAAAAATTCAAAACTAATGGGAGCTGGGGATGTAGCTCCGTGGGTAGAGCGCATACGTGAAGGCCTGGGTTCGGTCAAACCAGATGTGGTGGTCCATGCCTGTAGTCCCACCACTGGGGAGGGAGATGGAGGCAGGAGAAGTGATTCAAGGTTGGACTGGTGAGATGGCTCAGTGAGTAAAGGCCCTTGCCACTGATCTGATGATTGGAGTTTCATCCCTGAGACACCCGTGATAGAAAAGAACTTACTTGTAAAGAATGCTCTCTGACCTCCACACCACAAAATAATAAAATGTAATTTTAAAACGACACATCCAAATTCAAAAGTACTAAGCATCTAATTTTCCTCCCTTGAGGAGAGAACAGGTCCATCTGGCCCACGGTCAAAGCATCGAACTCTCTTATCTGTAGTATATAATGTCATAGGGAGAATATAAAATCCTTTCTGAAAACAATCACTTGTCAGACTGGGTTGAGTGGCGCACACCTTTAATCCCAGCACTTGGGAGGGAGAGGCAAACCGGTCTCTGTGAGTTCGAGGCCAGCCTGGTCTACAAAGAAAGTTGCAGGACAGCCAGGGCTACACAGAGAAACCCTGTCTCAACAAAACAAAACAAAAGATCAGTTGCCTCCGAATCCTACTAGTTTTCAAAGCCTTGAAACCTGTGGAGGATAGACATCCAGATCGGTGTAGAGATACAGAGCTCGGGGACCAGGCAGAAATAAAGGACCTGGTAGAAGAGAGCGGCTGCAATCTAAAGAGTCAGTGAACGAGGCCCACTTCATCAAATGACTAAACTCAGGCTTTGAAAATCCTCTGTAGGTTTATGGCTAGAAGGACAAACCCAACCAAGGTTGCCATCCCAAGGCCTTTGTGTTCAGGTTCTGCCTGCTTCACCAGCCCTTACGTCACCAGGAGATCCGGCTGGGAAAGTGCTGGTCACCCATCGTTCCCACGCCTTGTTCTTACTCCACACCGTTTTTGTTTTGTTTTTTTAGTAGAGCTGCCTCCTGGCCGGGAGCCTGCTTTCCATGCATCGCCGCCTGGTGCATGCTCAGCCTTCATACCCATTTCAGGGCCTCAGTCTCTCTGAGGTCCCCCTCCATCCTCACCTTGCAACACCTCCCCTGCAGGGTTTTCCCGCACGCACTTCCTCTGTGGTGTATGCAAAGCACAGCTACGTTGTGAGGTATTTAATTATGCACCTCTCACAGTAAAATTTGAGTTTCTCCCAGACAGGCACCTTGTTTGCATTTATGTACCCGGGTCTAGCCTCAGCCCTTCTGTGGGCAAGTACTGCGCGTCTTTTGCTTAGGAATGATCCTGCACCACGTTAAAGATATGAACTAGGAGTCCAAGAAGACCACATTTTTCTGGATAAAGATCAAGAAAGTTTATCTAGCTGGGCCGTGGTGGCACATGCCTTTAATTCCAGCACTTGGGAGGCAGAGGCTGGTGGCTGTCCAGGACAGCTAAGGCTACACAGAGAAACCCTGTCTTGAAAAACAAACAAACAAAAAGAAGGTCATCTACTTAGAGAAAAGTCCGGAAGACTGAGGCACCTGTATTGACGTAAACCCCAGAGCTCTGCTCTGCTTTGAACTAACTATGAAAGGATAGAACGCAGTAGCCAGATTAAAGTAATGTTCCTTTTCAAAATAAAAGTTCTTAGAAAGAGCAGACTTTAACTAGACATAGAAAAAAGAATTTGCATTTCAACAGAATGATACAACTGGGAAAGTGAGACCAAACACAGCATAAGTGAGCACTCAAACTGTCAAAGAAAGAGAGAGGAAGTGACGCCTAGACTTGGCCAGGCTTGAATCTCATGTTTCTAGATTGCACCAGGCTTTACCTAGAGCAAATGCTGCTTAAAGGAAAAGCAGTGACAGTCTAATGGCTAAAGCTATGGGTGAAGTATCCACGCCTCTCTCTCCCTCTTCTGTTCTCTATTGTACTCTTCTGGGACTTAGAAATTGGCCAGCCCAAAGGCACATAATTTTGGTCCCCTGGACCTCTCAAAAACATACTCCATTTTCCACTGCCCTTTCAGCCCACGAACTAAGCTCCCGCTGTTCTTGCTTTTATTCTTTGGTAGTTCTGAGGACTGTGGGTGCTGGGGACCAAGCTCAGGTCCTCTGCAAGAGGAACCAGTGCTCTTAACCGCTGAGCCATCTCAATCAATGTCCTTTCAAAGGGTTGGGGTGCATTACAGCAATTTCTAAGCCCCTCCCACACCATCATTTCACTATGGTATAGCTGGGCGCAGATGACTGGCTGGTGGGGAGAGGCAGGATATCGATGCCTGGAGATGACAAATAGCAGGTGAATGGTGAGGATGTTGAGTGACAAATATAGAGCGGACAAGGTTTGGAGATGGTTTGGGGTTGCTTTGCATATTGGGAGGGATGGAGACATCTGTCCTCCAGCTCCCCTTGCAGCCTGGCTGAGCTTCCTTATTCTTTACTCCTGGGAAGGACTCCTTAGGACGGAAGGGTTCTATCCAGCTGCGAGCCCAACTGTTTTCTGTTCTATCCTCACCCTCTCTCATGCTGTTTGGGACAGGAAGGACCTTTCATGAGCACACTGTTATATGCCTTGGTCAATTTCTGGGTGTTCCTGCTGGAGAAACAGGTGGCATGAAGGGTAGATGCCATCCTATACTGAATATGCAGTTCCAAAGCCACCCTCAGAGTGGGCACTGAACATAACCAGAAGCCGAGTTCTCAGCACAGGAGGCGGATGGAGGCTGCAAAGGCGGCCGCAGTAGCAACAAGCAGCAAGCAAAAAAAAAAAAAAAAAAAAAAAAAAAAAAAAGAAAGAAAGAAAGAAAAGCAGGTGGTTTTTGCAGGAGTGTGAGTTTTGTTTGTTTGTTTGTTTGGGTTTTTCAAGACAGGGTTTCTCTGTGTAGCCCTGGCTGTTCTGGAACTCACTCTATAGACCAGGCTGGCCTTGAACTCAGAGATCTGTCTGCCTCCCAAGAGCTGGGAATAAAAGCATGAGCCTCCACTGCTGGCTGCCAAGTGGTGATGCCAGCACTGGTCTACAGTCTAGGACAGTCTGGGCTACACAGAGAAACCCTGCCTTGGGGGAAAAAAGGAGGGGGTGGACATTGGTGTTTTCGCTCAGGAATTAGTCAGTGGCCAAATAAGGGAACGGAGCTTCAGAGCTGGCTTTAGAAATGTAATCTAACGGTTTTTAGCAAGTAGAAAGGGGGTAAAGGCAAAACCTGTCATCGCCATGTTGCTGTGCCTGTTAGAGCCCTTCAACACCAGTGGCAGGGGAATGCCCACCTTCAGGGCTCAGCCTGGCAAGCATGTGAGAACAGACTGAGTTGAAGATGGTGCTACAGAACCAGCTTTCTCTGGGGGATGTCAAGTGATCAGGTCAAGTCTGCACAGGGAGTGGTGTGTACACGGCTCCTGACCTGAGGGTAGATACTGATCTCAGGACAGCCCTTGGGAGCCAGCTCCGGAGTTCCTCCCTCCACACGTCCCATCTCTCTCCTCCAGCACTCATTTCCTCCAGCTGGGCTGTCTCTGAACGACTCCAAACTCATTTCCTTCCACAATTTAGGTATATACATTTCTCACGGCCTGGAACACTCTTACTATCTCCTCACTTGAATCTCTCTGGTCTTTCCTTCAAAACCTTATCCTAGGGGCTGGAGAGATGGCTCAAAGGTTAAAAGAACTTGATGCTCTTCCAGAGGACCGGAGTTTAGGCCTACAATCACTTGTAACTCCAGTTTCATGGTATTGAATGACACCTTCTTCTGACTTCTTGGAGTACCCGAACACATGGGGTATGTGTGCACGTGTGCATGGACACACACACACAGAGGGAGAGAGAGAGAGACAGAGACAGAGACAGAGAGACAGAGAGAGAGAGACAGAGACAGAGAGAGAGAGAGAGAGAGGTGTCCCTTCTAGCTCATTCTGTGGCCTGTCAGTATAGTAGTCCTAAAAGACACACCTGGCAGCAGTAACAGTAGTAATGAAATAGGGCAATGGCAAGGCTAGCTGTTGGGCCATGGTCTGGTGCTTTATCTTTGTTAATTGCCTGCCCCTCTCCACCCACCAAGATTCTTACTGTTTATGAGCGTCATGTTGGGGGTTGTCTGATGTATTTTTAGGCTAATTAATAAATGGGCCTTCACATTTGGGCAGGGCAAATGGGATAGGCATGGCTAAGTTTCCCCGGGCTGGGAGGAAACAGAAAGAATCTTGGAAAGACCTGAGGAGAAAGGAGAAAAGAAGGAAGGCCATCATGAGGTAGGTGGAGGAGAAGCACATGGCCGGCGTGGATGGAGGATTTGGCCCAGATGAAGAACATTAGCAAGCATTTGGGATATGGATGGGAAGTAGCTTGATAGAAATTATTAGAAGCAGATGGCATGAGATTGGGGCAGGTATGGGCTACCTGGGAGGTAGTTTAGAGGGTAATGTCTGCCCTGCCCCAGGTTAACGAAGGCTCTTTAAAAATATAACAGGTGTCTCTGTCTTTATTGATTGCTAGCGGGTTAGAAAATACTGTTATACTAATAATTATAGGCTAATGTGTTAGGATTCTGCTCCACTCTACCTACCTATGATGTCATTGGTTACCTGCCACGGGGGTGTGGCCCTGCCCAGGGCCATATAAAAAAGGACAAACCATCCATGTGGCCTCTCTCTCTCTCTCTCCCTCTCCCTCCCCCTCTCTCTTTTTTCTCTCTCTCTCCCTCTTTTCCTCCCTTCTTCCCTCTCTCTTACCTTCTCTCTCTCCTTTCTCTCTCTTCCTCTTCCTCTCTCTCCCCTCTCTTCCTCTGTCTCTGTCTCTCTGGGGTGCCCCTTCCCACCCCCCATTTAATAAACTCCTCTACAACATAATATCTGCTGCCTGGTACCTTATTATATCTTATTACCTTACTGCCTAAATTATTAAATATAAAATAAAGGTAAACATTATTAGACCGTAACTAGTGCTTTAACAACGACGCTGTCACGTACCCCGAGTTTTGCTGTTTAACCTTGCCTCCCTGCTATACTTGGGCAGGGCAGAAGGAAGGGCTGGAGGAAGATTCTCGGGCTTGCGGGCTTGCGGGAGAGAAGGATCTTGGGTAGGAGAGGGAGGGAGGAGAAGGAACAGAATCATGAGTTAGGAAAGAGCCACATGGGCCAGGAGGAGGAACTCTGAAGTTCTGCGTGGAAAAAAGTGGCCCAGGTGAACAGCGTAAGCAAGTATTTTGGGGCTATGGATGAGAAATAGCCCAGACAGAAATTATTAAAGCGGATGGCATGGGGTGGGGGCTGGGAGATAATGGAGGGTAGTTTAAGAGCTAATATCTGCCCAGCCCCAGGTAAAATGAGGCTACTATAAAATACAAGTGGAGTCTGTGTCTTTTATTGAATATGATAATGAGTTAGATAATACCATCATAATAATTATAGGTATTTAATAATAAACATTATTAGATATTATATATTGTCTATAACAGCTAGCTAGCATTTTCTGTGTTTGCTACTGGTCTTTATTTAACTTTCTTCTGTTTTTTGTTTGTTTGTTTGTTTGTTTGTTTTGTTTTTTTAGATAGTCTCTCTATAGTCCTGAATGTCTGTTACTTGCTCTGTAGACCAGGCTAGCCTCCAAGTGGTGGGTCATCATTTTCCCCTACTTTCTCCATCCTGAGTGAACTCAAGGCTATCCCAATGTACAGAGCACTGGGTGCCCTTTATTCTGTGATCTAAGCTGACCCTTAGATCCGTTAACTCCATGCCACCTTCTCTTCCTGCTTTCTTTTCTGTTTGTATGTGCGCATGCATGTGCATGCATGTGGAGGACAGAGGTCCACCTCAGACATCCTTCCTCAGGAGTTGTTCACCTTGGTGTTTCCTGAGGCAGGATCTCTCACTGGCCTGGGGCCTGCCAACTAGACTAGCCTGGGTGAACCCAGGGACCCACCTGTCTCTGCTTCCCCACTTCTGGGGTCACCGGTGCACCACCCTACTCAGCTTTCCTTCCTGTTCTTGACCAACCAAACTAGGAGAGCCCTCTACCCATGTCCTAGGCTCCCATATCACCCACCAAATACCTGGAATGTCTGCCCCCAGCCGCCTTTGCTGTGTGTCTGTCTTGTTTGTCCTCACCATGGTCAGTGGCTGGCAGGGAGTAAACGCTTAACAAATCTCAGCTAGTGAAAGAAACGGAATTATCTAGAGATCAGAATTACAAAGCATCCCAGGCCCCGGGCCAGTGGTTCTAGAATTATCTGGGCTGCCTGCTAACATAGATGCCTGCACCACACCACAGAAATTCTGATTCAGTAAATCTAGGACCAGGGCACTGGTGCTCAACTCCCTCCCCCCCCCTGGGGGGCACGTAAACAATGTGTACCCCTCTTCCTACAGTCCCAAAGACAAAGCTAGGTGAGGAAGGATCGTGGGTAACCTTAAAGCAGCCACACTGGGGGGTTTGCACACAGCATGGATAATGGCTTCCTGTTGGCTGTGTAGATGGAGCCCTTCCACCACCCTTCCCTACCTACATACTCCAACCCTTTCCAAGACCCCAGTGGCCACTTGCAATTAGGGCAGACTTGTTCACAGCTGGTTAGGAGGAGCGTCTGCATACTCAGACAAGGCTCCTTTGACCCTCCCTGCCCGCCCCTTCAATGAAGGAGTGTCAATAGTCAATTAGACCAGCTATGATGGATGATATTTTGTGAGCAGACCTAGCTAGACTCCTGAAGATGGCAGCAGGAGCAAAGTCCATGTTTTATAACTCTCGCAAGATAATTCTAATGGATACCCTGGTGGCTGACTCAGACCTTTGCTAGTCAGTACAATCGGTGGCTTGGAATCGCCTAGGAACTTACTTGCCCTGCAGACCTTTATGGGGAGGGAAGGTTGCACACATACAGTCTTAGCACTTGGGAGGCAGAGGGTGAAATGTCAGAGCAAGGTCAAGGCCAGTCTAGCTTAAATAGTGAGTTCCAGGCTAGCCAAGGCTACAGAGTAAGACCCAGTCTCAAACAAGCAGATCCAGAACCCTTGGGCATCACTCCAGATCTACTGATGTGGAACCCACAGGTTAACGAGATCCCCATATGACTCGTGGGCACTTAATGTTTGAAAATAACTTTGAAATAGTGATCAACTATTTCATACTAACAACTGATATTGGCCATCTTGTGAGTTTTAAAAGCCATTTTTCAAGTATTATGAGACGAGTAACTAAAAATCACCCGCTGCTCACTTTTGCTAAGTACTGTACCTCTATTTATTTAATGTGCTCCCCATGGCAGGACCCTCCCAGGATGCTTCCCTAGCCAGGGACAGGGGGATCCTCAAGTGGAGTGATTGCTAAGGATGTTCTTGTGGACATGGATTTCTGAGACCAACAGTCTCATTTTCCCCATAAAACTTTTCAAATGGAAAATGTATTCTTTCTTTGTACCAAGGAGTATCAAGTCCTTCCATCCATGTAAACTTTGTTTTTCTGGCTCTTCGGAAACTGGCCTTGTATTACAAAGCGGGAAATGGAGTAAAGTAACCATGGAGACAGTGGAGACTGAACTTTAGGCATCTACTGAATACACTCCTTAAAGATCCACCGCCCAGGGTTGGTCGTCATGGCAACGTGGCTGCATGACCGCTCTGGACAACCTCCTCCTCCTCCTAAAGACCCCAGGCACCGCAGCCGCAGCCCTGAAACAATCAGTAGTCCTTACGAATTGCCATGACAAGATCTGGATCCTGGTGGGCTGTCAGCTGTGTTTCTGTATCAAACGTGGTTGAGTTCTGCCGTCTTCGTTAGGACTCCATCCATGTGACTAGGAAGAACGGAGCTGGAGAAGGGAAGGGAGAACAGGAGGAGCATGCTCTGTAATGTGGCACAGAAGAAGAAGATGGCAGTCCTGTCAACCTGCCTGGAACTACAGGGCTCACCTTCATTCAGTTCCTCGGATGTCCCCAGAGCCCTCACTCTGAGCTGTTGTTTTTAATATTACCTGTATTAGTAGTATTATCAGTATGCCCGGCTAGCAGTCAATTAAGACACAGACACTTGTTATATATTTTAAAATAGCCTTAGTTAACCTGGGGCAGGGCAGACATTAATCCTCTACACTACTTCTCATAGTGGCCCAGGTATGTGATACCTGCCCCAACCCCAAGCCATCTGCTTCTAATAACTAATGTTCTTCATTTGGGCCAAATCTCCATCCACGCTGGCCATGTGCTTCTCTTCCACCTAACCCATGGCGGCCTCCTTTCTCTTCTCGGGACCCTCTCCTCCTTCCTTCTTTTCTCTTCTTCCCAGGATCCCTCTCTCTCCCTAAGCCTGGGGGGGGGGGGGGAAACAGACACCTTAGTCCCACCTATCTCCTTTGCCCTGCCCAGGTGGGATGGCTTTTTATTAATCAAAAGGTGGGTCACAGAGACAGCAAACAGTAATTAGCATCAAAATACATTAGACCATCCCCCAGCACTGCGCCAATTGCAGAGAAGTAAATGTGGGAGGTGGCATGTGTCAGGTGGACTTAAAATCAAGTGCGCCACAGTAGCAGCATGCCTCAGGTGCCACGGAGACGGGGGCGGGTGGCAGCTGGCCCTAACTCCACAAGACCTTACCAGTTCCAGTCCTTTTCATCAGCCACATCGCTGGCCGCCCCCGATCCCCAGTGGCCTTTCAAGGCCTTAGCCAGGCCCTCGGCAATCATTGGCTTCGTTAGCACTTGCAGCTCTGTCTGGATCTCATACCTTGTCCCAATTATGGCTTCGTTTTTAAGCTTTCCCTCTCAGTCACTCGTCCCCAAACAACTGTCTGTCCCCCGTGTGTACCATAGTCCTGCTTCCACCAGCAGCTCCTCTCCTTCTCCCTGCTCCCCTTCCCCCCCCCCCCCCTCCAGGGCTGAGGACTGGACCCAGGGCCACTCATGTTTATCTAAGCTAGTGCATCAATAAAGGCAGCGTACCTTACATAATGTCACTGTGTGCCGGGCGCATGCCATATATGAATTCATTTCCTCTTCACCTCAAGTCTGTGATGCGGGTGTTGTTATTTCCCTGGTTTACAATGGAGGGAGCTGAAGCTCTGAGGGGCTGACTCACTTTCCCACTCCCACTCAGTCGGGAAGTAGTGGTCCTGGACTCCCAGCTTCCCTTCTTGGCCCACTGACCATCCGTTCACACACAGCACCCAAAGTGACGAGTAAAATGCCAGCGCAGGTCCGCTCTTCGCTTAAAACTCTCCAGTGCCTCCCCAGCTCACTCACAGCAAAACTGAGGCCTTGTAATGTCCTCAGCGTCAACACCCACTGGGGATTAACCCTGACTGTCAGGCCACTCTGCTCTGTGGCCATGTTTGTATAGGAATGTTTATTGGGATGCAGTCCTGCCTACTCTTTAAAAAAGAAAAGGAAAGAAAAGAGTATGTGTGTGTGTGTGTGTGTGTGTGTGTGTGTGTGTGTGTGTATGCATGTTCACAGGGGCCAGAATAAGGCATGTGACCCTCTGGAGCTGGAGTTACTGGTGCTTGTGAGTCACCTGACATGGGTGCTGGAAATGGAATGGAGAATCCTCTAGAAGAGCAGCAAGCCCTCTTAACCACTCAGCATTCCCTGCAGCCCCTCCCATTCTTTTACCCAGAATCTGTGGCTGCTTCTGTGCTACAGTGGCCAAGTTGTGTAGTCAGTCGCAAGAGACCATCAAGTCCACAACGCCTGAATGTTAACTATCTTCTCTCTGTCTGTCTGTCTATCTGTCTGTCTGTCTGTCTCTCTCTCTCTCTCACACACACACACACACACACACACACACACACACACACACACACTCACCTTACCTGACTTGAGTCAGCTTCAGACACACTGGCCTCCTTGCTCTTCCCAGAAGGCACTCGCTGTTGTCTCTACCCAGGATGCCTCCTGCCAGGACTTGGGACCCCTGAACTCCCTTGCTCCCTTAGGCTTTTACTCCTCTTCTCACCAGGGCCTTCCCCGTCACCTTCTGTGAGGTTGAGACCCACTCTACATCTGCATCCTCTGTTCTCTGCTCTTGTTTAATTGTTGCCCACCGCCCTCAGCGTCATCTCAAACGTGAACTCCCCACAGCCAGCCTTTGACTTTATTGTCTGTGTGTAATGCCGGGTGAGCAGTGCCTGGAATGACGGCAGGGGTCAGTCAATATTTGAGGAATAAATGAGCCGCTTCTGCAATAGTCTGAGTGTCTCTATTTTTCCTCTCCTTGGGTCAGGGTCCACGCATCCTGACCATCTTAAACATAGGCCCTCCATCACCAAGCCCCCTCCACAGCACACATGGCCCTGCCTGACCCTCCTGCCCAGCTGCAACTCTACTTCCCACTCTCCCCCGGGGCCTGGGATCCCCCACACCCAGTTCTTCCTGGAGTCCTTTCTGATTCCTCTGTATGTTTTACCCTTTTTCTCTGCTGTCCTTTTTTTTTCCCTTCAAGATAGAGTCTCATGTGGCTCACCCTGGCCTCAAATGTGTTATGTAATGAAGGAGGGGCTTGAACTTCTGCCTCCAGCGGCTGGGTGCTGGATTCCAAGCATGTGCCACCACATCAGCATCTGGTGCCCACTTCTGTGTGTTTTTTAGAAGACTTTCCCAACTCCAGATCGCATGGCATGTCCTTTTAGGGAGCCTCCTAGATCCTCCTTCCTAAAGTCCCATCATGCTCTGAAGCATGGTACCCGCCCAAGCCGTGGCCCTCGCATGCATTGGCAATAGATTCCAATTTAAACTGTTGGGATATAAAATCATGTGGTATAAAATACGGATAAATTCTGATGTTGTGTCTTGTAACGTTAAAATATATAACCCTTGCCAATTTAAATAAAAGTTAATAACGGTGCAATTTCAAAGGGCTATCCAAGTCCACTGCAAGTGGTGTTTGCAGTCTGGCCACACGGTGGCACCACTTTAGCTGGTAAACAGAAGTCCCAGGCTGCCAGCTCATCAATCAAGCTGTTGTCTATACACACCAGAATCTTGGTGAGTGAGTGTGGGAGTTTATGTAGTTCTCGCGCATTTAAGTTCTCTTTAAGTGTCGTATACTGATGTCATCCAGACAGTCCAGAAGCAGTGGGACTGCTGAGTGTGTCATCAGTCACCACTGAAGGGAGCTTGGACGCCTCAAGCTTCCTAAGGCAGAAAGCAGAACACATGCTAAGAGCTTACAGAAGGATGTTCTCCGGAGTGCGTTCCCACCGGAAATACCCCCCTGGGGGAGGGGGGAAAGGACACTAAGCCCTCAGCTCCTGTCCTGCGTGTTAGGGATGCTTCTTGGCTGTTTGCTTAGGGTTCCTTATAGAGACTCTGGCTTAGCTACTTGTTCAGCAAGGAGGCACAAGGGCCGTGGAGCGAGACTGAGTTGAAATGCCAACTCCATCATCACTTCTAAGCAGTGGTCTTGCCGAGTCACTGGTTTTCTGCATCTCATTTCCTTTTCTGTAACCCGGCGCCATCACAGCACACAATACCAAGGGTGCTGAGCAGGTGCTAACTGGACAGTACCTACAGAGGCCCGGGGCAGGGGACATGCCTGTTAACTGGCAGCCATCCTGCTCTTCTTCGGCAACATTGTTACCCAGAGCTGTGCCAACCCCCAGGACATAGAGTGTGCCTGTCACACTCAGCGTTCACCCACGTCTTCTTGGGCTGACAGCCCTTGTGCTGAATGCTTGGTCCAAAGAATCAGTGATCTTGGTCTTTTGCCAAATCCTCATTAAAATCCAGGAAGAATGTTTGGGCTTTCCTGGAGGTGTAGGGGCGGGAACGTTGTTGTGATGGTCTTTCCTCTACAAGCCGCCTTTCCTCTCCCAAGCCAGGGTGGTATTGGGGCACTGCCAGTCCTGGGCACAGTCATCTGTTTCCACCCTGGGGTTTCCTAGGCTCCAGGGACCATGTGGTTGGGCCTAACACTTGGCACTATGCCCAGTGAGCATGCAGTGTGTCTGCATGCGTGATAGGAACATTTGCTGCACACCCAGAAGTAGGGCAAAAGCCGGGGATGAGAAGATGGAGGCGAAGAATTAGCATAAGCTGACCCTGCAGGGTTCATATGCTTCAGACGAAGGTGGGGGGCAAAGAAGGGACAAGTCGGGGAGACGAAAGGGTCAGTCACTAGGGAGATAGGGAGGGTGGGGCTGATGGAGGCGGTTAAGGCTGACAGTCTACTGAACAGGCTTCCTGCTCTGGAATGACTTGCATGGCTCTCAAGAGGTGACAGACATCCAACCACATGAAGCCTCAGGCCTCTGCTATTGATCGACTCCCTATTGGCTGCCTGACAGGGAAGGTATTGTATTAGGGTATTGTTTTGTATTAACCAGGATTCCCCTGAGAGGCTGACACTCGCAGGGGATTAGCTTATACATATGTGGAGGTAAAGTCCCAAATCTGTGGGGGAGGCAGGCAGCCAATTTATGAAAGGCAACTTGCTTTCCCCAAAGGCCACCTATTTAAATGTCCATCTTACTCCCAAACACCCTGGTAGAAGCATCCAGAATAATATTTAACCAAGTATGTGAGCACTGCGGCCCAGTCAAGTTGACATATACAATTAACTGTCAGACCACTGGGTCCTGACCTGAACAGTCCATCTGCAGGAGACATGCTCTACCTGTCTCTACACCCCCCCCACACACACACACACCACACAGAGTCAGAGTCACTTTGGGGGGGTTCGGGGGACTGTTGGCCCTGTTCTACCTGTATAAGTCTTCCACCCAGCTCCTTGCTCTCCTCACAGCCCTGTAGTAAGTCACACTTGCAAAGCTCATGAAAAGCTCCAGAGAGAGAGCAGGATTAAGTTTCTGGACTTCCTTTCCTCGACCCCACCCACCAAGTTTAAGGAGGACATTAATGTGTGTCTTCTCGGCTGAGGATAGAGTGGGCAGGGAACGGCTGGCGTGTTCAAACTCTGTAACTGAGGACACTTGAACAAAGGGAAGGCTTACAAAGATGTGAAGGACTCATAACCAGTGGGAAGTCCCTGCGTTGCCTAGTAACATGGCTGTCACCATCACCAAGACCCTCTGCAATGGTTACTTGCATGGAGAGACCATGTGACCTTGCTCAGAATACACTCAGCCTTAGGCAGGCCCCACTTTCCCCTGTCTTCTTTATCCTAACCCTGCCCTCCTGGTCCTTCCACCAGAAGCAGAAGGCAAAGCAGCCCCAGGGTGTCTTCACAGGTCAGCTTCCTGGAGTGAGGGATGGGATGGAGAAGGGCAGGAAGGGATGTGAAAGGGGACCCTGGAGCCACCTGGGACAGCAGCACAGAGCTCTCCTTCTCCAAAGCTGCCCTCCTCTTCTGTCCTCAGAGGGGACGTGGGGAGGAGGAGGAGGAGGAGGAGGAGGAGGAGGAGGAGGAGGAGGGCAGGACATTTGTTCCGAACACCAGACTCTCGGTGAGGCGTCTGCTGTGTGCGTCCCACATTGCTGCTTTCACACGGAAGGGACAGTCCCCTCCACCTCTTTTGCCCCCTCTTCCTCCTTTATTTTCTTGTCCTCCCTCCTTCTGCTTCCTCTCATCCTCCTCTCCTTCCTGCCCCCTCTCTCCTCTTTTTTGTTTTGTTTTGTTTGTTTTGCTTTTTCGAGGCAGGGTTTCTCTGTGTTAGCCTTGGCTGTCCTGGACTTGCTTTGTAGACCAGGCTGGGTTTGAACTCACAGAGATCCGCCTGCCTCTGCCTCCCGAGTGCTGGGATTAAAGGTGCGCGCGCACAACCACCACCTGGCTTTTTTCTGATTTTTGCACAAGGTCTGACCATGTACCTCAGGCTAGCCTTGAACTTGTAATCCTCCTGCCTCAGTCTCCTGGGTGCCAGGTGTCTGGTGCCAAAAAATCCCTTCTCCTAAAATCTGGCATATAGACAAAAGGCTATATCCCCTCAAGGCCTAGGGAAAATAGCCTCTACCTGCCAAAAGGAGGGGTTCTCCTTGTCTCTGGCAAAAGGTACCTTTAGCTCGTCCATTAATGGAAACCAGCAGTGCTTGTTAACATGTCAAGGCCTGTGCTAGCTTCTAGGTTTCTTCAGTCCTGCTCAAAAGTACCTCTTAAATTTCCGTCCTCCCCAGGAGCTTACAGCTTCCCCTCCTCCCGGGTACCTGTTTATTTTATTTTATTTTATTTTATTTTATTTTTTATCTGTTCTTTTTAAAACCTTGGAAATCCTACCACCACCACCACTAGTCACTTCTCTGCTTTCCCAAGAGACATCTTTTGTGATTTGGAATAAACTTTTCCCTTTTTACCCACTGCGTGTCCATTTTGGCTTCTCTACTGCCCCCATTTCAATCACTAGGAGGGCAGACTGCACCATCATTGATATAGTTAGTTCTAAAGTAGTTAAAAGCCTCCGTCTTGCCGGGCGTGGTGGTGCACACCTTTAATCCCAGCACTCGGGAGGTAGAGGCAGGCGGATCGCTGTGAGTTCGAGGCCAGCCTGGTCTACAAAGTGAGTCCAGGACAGCCAAGACTACTCAGAGAAACCCTGTCTCGAAAAACCAAAAAAATATATAAAAAAAGAAAAAAAAATCCTCCGTCTTAGTTCACACCACCTGGAAGTTTGCTGGCACCCAGCGTAGCGTAGCTCCTAAGTCCCTCCATATCTCCACTGCAGTATCCCCTGTTTAATTTACTTTCGTGTGTGTGTATGGTGCATGTGTGTGTGAGTGTTCATGAGTGTGAGTGAACTTGTGAAGGCCAGAGAACGACCTTCGGTGTTGACCCTTGCCTTCCGCCTTGAGAACAGGCCACTTGTTCACTGCCACATATGCCACAATAGTTGACCTTCCAAGTTCTGCGATTCTCCTGCGTCCACCTCCTACGACTCCTCCAACCTCTCTGTAGGTTGTGCTGGTTAGAAGTGTATGCTACTGAATTGGGATTTTGCATGGGTTCTGGAGATCCGAACTCAGGTCCTCCCGCTTGTTCAACAAGTGTTTTACCCACTAAACCATCTCACCAACTCTTCTCTTGTCGTTCCACATCCAGTTGAGCCTGGGTTCTGCGTCCCTTGGGCCAATCCTGGTGCTGTTTGCTTCCGGACAGGAACAGAAGGACCTCGAGATCAAAGGTTCCGTTTCTCACAGGAACGATTAGAGCACTCACGGGGAGGCTCATGCACTAGGCGAGGCTCCTTGTCTCAGGGAGATAGAAACAAGTTTCCACTGGGTGTTACAGTTAGCTCTTTCAAAATGAGATTGCTGTTATCAGATGGCAGTGGAAACTCAGAAGCCCCCAAATCCTGTGATGATACCGAAAGTATTACAGTCCTTTGTGAAACTTTGGCACAGCAGAGAAAGCAGGAGGAGATCTGAAGTTGGCCAGAAGGCAAGGCCAGTGAGACATAGGCCTGGCGGCTGCTTCCATAGTTCAACACAGATCTCGAATCGATGGAGTGGGCTTCCGAGGCTGCCAAGGTGCCTAGCTGGCAGTCTAGCCTGGGACATCCAGTAGCAATTCTTCTCCAAAATAAATGAGTCCCAGAGAGTCCTGGTAGAGGAGAAGAGTGAGAGAGCAAGCAGACCTTTATTTTGATGACTCGGGACATTATAAACCTTGGGTAATGGGAGGGGTTTCAAGGATGATTGTGTTTGATTTGCTGGCTAGGGGTGCCAGGGATACTTAATCTACATGTAACAAAACAGCCCTTTTTCATAAGAGGGGAGAGCAGTACTTAATTATCCTATTGATGAGGGAGAATCTCCAGGTACAGTTAAAGGTCATTGGTTGAAAGCCAAGACCCCACGATACCTTGTTAGCGTAGGGTGGGTGTGTCCGGGAATCCCCAGGTGCTTGCTGAACAGGTCTCTTATTAGGAAAGGGTTGGGCCTATAATCTTCCTGAGGTTTATGTGATGCTCCTTAGAGGATCTGGGGGTCCCCAAATCGGGTAGAGAGGGAACCCTATTGAGAAAGGGAGTCCGCTGTCAGATACCGAGGCCGAAGCTACCCAGAAACGGCAGACTTCGACCTTACTAGCAGAGTTCCACATTTTCCTATTTTATGGAAGAAGGAAGTCAAGTCTCTGCTTCTGTTGGGTTCATGGTGGAAGCCGAGAAAACTCACTTCAGAGACAGAAGCTTAAAAGGCAAGCTTTGTTTTCTGTGCCCACAGGGAGGCGGCCAGCTTGAGATCGGAAGCTTGTCCACCACGGGAGATCGATCGTACAGCATTTTTAAAGGGTGGGAACACCAAAAAAGGGTGGGCATGGAGAAGGCTCCAGAAAGGGACCCGGGGGCTGGAGGAACGAGGACAAGTGAGGACTCTACTGTAGGTGGAACAAGAAGAGGCCGAGGGGCGAGGAAGCCGGGATGGGGACAAAACAGTCTGGGAGCTTTTAGAATTCTCGACAAGGTACACGTTCAGACTTTACTCAGGCAGAACACACAGTGACAACCGAAGGCTCTGAGGTGGACGCTACATTTCGTTGGTTCAGTTTGTCCAAACAGCTATAAAAAGAGCTAAATCGAGCTTGAAAAGGATGTTTGGATTTTTTTTTTTTTTCCCAGTGCTCAGGAAACAGGATTCTCCCTGATTTGGAAGTCCCAGCACTGTGGGCCAGAAGAGCTTCTCAAGGACCCCCAAGGGGGCCTCTTCCTCTGTCTCCGCTGCCTTCTTCATCTTCCCATATCCACCCACAGCCTGTTTACTCATAAGCTAAACAACCCGAGATCCAAGGACACGAGGGAGGATGCGCGTAGTTGGCAATCAATTTTATGAGCAATAAATAGTAAGAAAACAAGCTTCTGTGACCCTCTTAGTTCTATAGCAGCCAAGGCCACGGACGGCCACTCCACCCCGGCCATAGCCAGCCAATTTCAGCATAGCTTGCACGGCTCACACTGTTCCCAAGCACTCACAACCCAGCTTGAGACAAGGTCTTGTTCACTATGTAGCCCAAGCTGGCCTCGAACTCCTGATATTCTATGTGCTGTGATTACAGGGCGGACATTACATCTGGCTATTGTTCTGATTTCTAACATGTAGAGGCTAGATGTTGGTGTTGGGGATTTTCTTAATGTCCTCCCACCATTTTTTTCATGAGCATTTTTTTTTAATGTGTATGAATGTTTTGACAGCATGTATGTCTGTGGATCAGATGTGTGCAAAGCCTGAGGAGGTTAGAAGAAGGCGTTGGGTTCTCTTGGTGCTAGGATCAAATCTGGGTCCTTTGGAAAGACAGCCAGGGCTTTTTTGTTTTCTGTTTTTTGTTTGTTTGTTTGTTTGTTTTGGGACAGGGTTTCTCTGTATAGCCTTGGTGGATCTAGACTCTCTTTGTAGACCAGGCTGGCTTGAACTCACAGAGATCCGCCTACATCTGCCTCCCGAGTGCTGGGATTAAAGGTGATGCACCACCATGCCTGACCCAGCCAGTGCTTTTAACATTGAAGCCATCTCCTCCTCTCCCTTAGTTTTCCTTTTTTTTTTTTTTTTTTTTTCTTTTAAGATTTAATTTATGTGTATGAGTGCTCTATCTGCATGTACATCTGCAGGCCAGAAGAGGGCAGTAGATCTCATTATAGATGGTTATGAGGCACCATATGGTTGCGGGGGAAATTGAACTCAGGACCTCTGGAAGAACAGACAGTGCTCTAAATTGCTGAGCCATCTCTGCAGCCCCTTACCTTAGTTTTTCAGGGTCTCTCGCTGAACCTAGAGCACACAGATTGGCTAGACTAGTGGCCAGCAAGCCCTGGGATCCTCTTGTCCACATGTCCTCTGCACTGTTGGCTGATTTTTTATTAACATTGGGTGCAGGATACGGAACTTGTGCTCTCAAGCTTGCACAGGAAGCATGTCCCCAACTGGGCCGCCATCTCCTCAGCCTCAGAGGACTCCGTTTTCTAAAGAATTCAGAATAGCTAGGAGTTAAATGTACTATTCTAGAAAAGAGAGAGAAGGCAAACCTGGGTTTGTCAATCTCTGCGAGCATGCACTGAGAGCTTGCGTCCGTGGCAGAACACTCCTCCTTAAACTAGAAGGACATGTATGTGTAGCATCTGGCACGCGGAGGGTGCTGCCCTGGTTACTACCCTTCAACTTCAGGGACAATAGGTACAGGTGAGAGGTAGGAAGCTCAAAGCACAAAGGGCCGCGCAGAGAGGCTCACGGAGGAGTTGAAGATGCCAAGAGAAGACACACTGGCTAGTGATTCATGGGAGTCACCCCATCATTTATACCTGGCATAAACTCAAAGGTAAGTCAGAAGGAGGAAAACTTTATAGTATAAACAAAGACTCCATGCTGGATTCTTGGCATCCATTAGGAACCTCCCCCCACCCCCTTCCCCCAGAAGCATCATCTTTACGTGATTGCTTGGGAAGATATTTGGCTTTGTCTCCAGCTGGCCTTAAGTTGGTAGTGGGGGCGGGAATGCTGACAGCCACTACCCAAGTCCTGACAGTCCTTGGCAGATTGCTATACAGCAGAGCGCCCAGGCTGAGGGGCTGCCAAGACTGGAGATCAGAGCTCTACTGTCCTATGTCAGCAATGGCAGGGCACCAGCCAGAGACACAGCTCCACGCTGTCCCTACTCCCAAACAGCCTGAGCTGTTCTTTTTAGGGACCTCCACTCAAGTAATGCCAGATCCTTGACTTTGCCTCAGAAAAGAGTTTCAGGATGAGCCAATCTGAAGCAGAAAGAGAGCTGTTCTGGGCAAGAAGACTTAGCCTGGTGTGGTGTGGCCTCCTCCAGGGACAGGCACAGTTCCATTTCCCAGCCATCACACACAGGGGTCTGGCAAGTTCTGAAGTCGTTCCCGACAAGGAGTTGCTAAGAAATTTGAGATCACAAGGTGGCTTCTGAGATGTACAGACAGAACTTCAGTTGATAAGACTCTAGGGCCCCACGGCTGCTGGAAGCTCCCTGCTGCAAAGCCATCTGGGGGACCCTGACTCTCTGCACTGCAAAGATGGGTGTCTATGCTGCAGCCGCCCAAGGCTTGGGGAGGACTGAAGCTGCTGGCGTTCTCACACGGTGTCCTGTGGTAGTCAGCGGTGTCCTGCGGTACAGTCAGCTTAGAGTGAGCTCACTCTGAAATAAGAGCAGAAGTGTAGTTCTGTGGACAAAAGCAAACTAGCGGCAGCGCACGCTGCTCACACTATCCAGCACCATTCCCTGTACAGAGCTGTGTGCTTTGATACAATCAACAGAGGGTAGCACCACGGCACACTTGAGGGTCAGGTGTGGCACCGTTCATGGTCCCACTGTAGAATATGTGGTTCACTGTGACGGTGTGCTGTTTATTGCACCATTACACTCTCTGTGTATTAACTTGGAAATATGAAAAAGGTGTGTCTTAGGTTACTGCTGCTGCGATAAAACACTGAACAAAAGCAATTTGGGGAGGGAAGGGTTTATTTGGCTTGCGAATCCTGAATCACAGTCCATCAAGGGAGGTCAAGGCAGGAGCTCAAAACAGGCAGGAACCTGGAGGCAGGAGCTGATGCAGAGGCCATTGAGGAGTGCTGTTTACTCATAGCTAGCTCAGCTTGCTTCTTTATAGAACCAGGACCACCAGCCCGGGGTGGCCTCATCACAATGGGCTGAGCCGTCCCGCATCAATCACTTATTTTAAAATACTCTACAGGCTTATCTGCATATAGCTGGATCTTCTGGAGGCAGTTCCTCAACGGATGCTTCCTCTTCTCAGATGTCAAGGGCTTGTGTCAAGTTGACATGAAACCAGGCAACTCAAGGGTCCTCACTCGAAATGAAATATTACATGTTTATTATGTAAAACAGCCACGAGGTTGTTAACAATGGCGGCGAGTGGTAAATAAGAACAAGATTGAATGTCCATGTGTAAATATATATGATTTTATTTGCCAATTAAAAACAATAGGCATGGACTGGGAAAATAGCTTAGGGGTAGAGCAGTTGCTTAGCATGAGGAAGGCACTAGGTTCAATTCCCAGCACCAAACCAAAGCCATCAAAAAACCCAAAACCTGGGACTGGAGAGATGGCTCAGCAGTTAAGAGCACTCATTGGTTGTTCTTCTTAGAGGACCCGGGTTCAATTCCTAGCACCCACATGGCAGCTCACAACAGTATGTAACTCCAGTTCCAGAGGATCTGACACCCTCACACAGATAAATATACAAGCAAACACTAGTGCACATGAAATAAAAATACGTTAAAAAACCCAAACCTAAAAAGAAATTAATGAACTACATGTGAGAAAAATATAACAATATTTTGTAACATTTCTGTCTTCTGATAAGTCAGATATTTAACTTTTTACAATTCTTTATTGCTGTATAAATTTCGTAAGCTGGGGCTAGAGAGATTTCTCAGTGGTTAAGAGCACTGGCTTAACAAAAACATGCCCCCCCAAAAAAACCCCTCCCAGCACCCAAATGGTGGTTCACAGCCATCTGTAACTCCAGTTCTGAAGAGCCTGACGCCATCTTCTGGCCCCCTACAGGCACCAGGCGCCCATGTGGTGCACAGACGTACATGCAGGCCAATATTAATATACATAAAATAAAATTTAATAATAATTAAAAAGACATTTTGTAGGCTAATTATTTCCAGCTGTCACTGGAAGATAGGCAGACATTTTTGCCTAATCCCCAGAAACATGAAGAAGAAAATGGTGAGAGAAAATGTGTATTGCTTAAATTTCATTTCCATTTATTTATGGAGCTCCATCTTTGTTTCTTGGGCTGGCCGCAAGCACCTTGACCACAGCGAGCCTCTCTGCCCCCGTCTCTCTAGTGCTGGGGCCACAGACACGTGCCACCATGTTGTGCCAGCTGGGAGAAATCACATTGCTCGAGCCCATTAAATTTCAGTATCTTTGCTGGATCTCGGTGAGGCGATCCCAGAAACGTGGGGCTGTTTCCAAAGCAGATCCTTGAAAATTGCAACTTGTCTTGGGTTCTTTACTATAAAGTCTTCCAGAATCTCAAGTGTGTACCATGGCTTGCTTCCAAAACTGAAATGCAAACTGAATAAGGAGATAAGTGTTCTGAGAAGGCTTGATTTGGTTTTCACTGTTAAACTTTATGAATATAAAGACGACCGAGGACCACTGGTTATTTCCAAGAAGAAAACTAACTTCCGTGCAAGTGAGTCAGACTCACAAGTCTTATATTTGAAGGTTTTGTTGTTGGTTGGTTGGTTGGTTTTTGAGACAGGGTGCCAAGTAGCCCAGGATGGCCTCAAACTCACCCCGCAGCCAAGGATGCTCTCAAATCCTTATTTCTTGCTTGTGCCTCTCGAGTGCTGGGGTGCAGATGTGCACCACTAAGCTCAGTTTATATGGCGCCAGGGATCAAACCCAGGACTGTATGCGTTATGCTAGCTGAGCTACATCCAGCCCTTGGATTCTTAAAAAGTTTTATTTATTTTTATGTGTATGGGTATTTTTTGTCTATTTCTGTATCTGTGCATGCAGTGCCCACAGAAGCCAGAAGAGGGCACTGGAGCCTTTGGAACTGGAATTCTAGGCAGTTGTGAGTCACCATATGGGTGCTGGGAAACCAACCCAGGTCCTCCCCTAGAGCAAGCGCTATTAACAGCTGAGGCACCCTCTCCAGCCTCCCATGTTTCTTACCTGCTTGAATTGCACTAGGGCCATCCCAGACCCCCATAATAAATAGGTCCCCATTTTATGATTTATTAATAGATACTGCAGCTACTGACAGAAAGCAACAGCCTCGTTGCAGATGATCTCAGTATTTCTTACGCTTATGCTGCATGCCAGCTGCTGCCTTCAGAATGGGAAGTGCAGTGGGGAGCAGATACTATAAAACACAAACTCCCACCAGAAGCTGGGGCTCGTAACCCTGCCTACATGAAGAGAGTCCACTATCGCCGTTGTCGCTGTTCCCCACCCCCACACCTCCGCACCCCACCCCACCCATTCACTCCTATACTCCCCAACCCCCATTCCCCACCCTCCACACCCCAGCACCCCACCCCACCCACTCACCCCCACACACCTGCATCCCCACACCCTTACCCCAGCCACTCACCCCCACACCCCCACCTCACCCACCCACCCCCACACCCCCAAAACTCCCCTACAGCCCTCAACCTCATCCTTGCTCTATGGTCATTCATTTCTTTGAAATCTATATCCCAGGGGGCTGGAGAGATGGCTCAGTGTTAAGAGCACTGTTTGTTCTTCCAAAGGTCCTGAGTTCAATTCCCAGAAACCACATGGTGGCTGACTATATTGCGATCTGGTGCCCTCTTCTAGCATGCAAACGCACGTGGGGGCAGAATACTGTATAAATAATAAATAACATTTTTTAAAAGTTAAAAAAAAAAAAAAAGAAATCTATATCCTTGGAGAAAGTGACCCCACATTTGCAACCCTGGAACCGCACTAGGCACCTGATATAGGCGAGGCTCCCGACAAGCATTAAGCGGATTTCAGATGGGTCCTTGTTCCTCTCTTGAATTGACTGTGTCTCACAAGCCAGGACCCCATGAAACACAAGGCAGGTGCCACCTTCCTCATGCTAGAGAAGCTTGCACTTGTCTCATGGGTAAGAGCTGTAGCAGGCTGTGTGTGGTTGCTTAACAGATGTCAGAGTGGTCGCTGTCACTTCACAGGTGTCACAGCTAATGGGTCATGTGACTCTTCTGAGGCCACATAGCCATCAAAGAGTGTAACAGGAGCTGTATCCCGTGCAGTAGCCTCCAGGAATCCCTGTCCAGCTAGCAGACAAGGAACGGTGTGCCTGTAATGGCTGTCATTAAATTAGGACAAAGGCCTTGTATCTGAATTATAGAAGTCATGGTCGACTTATTTAAAGGCAGAGTACATCAATATGACCAGCCAGGGTAAAAATGTATATTTTTATAAGTTGCCTGATACACTTGGTATACCTACCATGTATGATGTTATGCTTTAAAGTATGTATGTTGGGGCTGGAGAGATGGCTCAGAGGTTAAGAGCACTGGCTGCTCTTCCAAAGGTCCTGAGTTCAATTCCCAGCAACCACATGGTGGCTCAAAATCATCTATAACGAGATATTGTGCCCTCTCCTGGCTTGCAGGTATACAGGCGGGCAGAGCACTGTATACATAATAAATAAATAAATCTTTAAAATATGTGTATTAATGGAGTGATTCTTTAGTGTTTTAGCTTGTTTGGTTTTTGTTTGTTTGCTTGCTTGTTTTTTGTTTGTTTTTGTTTTGGTTTTGGTTTGGTTTGGTTTCGTTTTTCGAGACAGGGTCTCTCTGTGTTAGCCTTGGCTGTCCTGGACTTGCTTTGTAGAGCAGGCTGGCCTCAAACTCACAGTGATCCACCTGCCTCTGCCTCCCAAGTGCTGGAATTAAAGGCGTGCACCACCACACCCAGCTATGAAGTGATTTGGGGGGGGGGGCGCGGAGAGGAATCCAAACTCCTGGTGGCTCACCCAAGCATGGTCCCATGGTCCTGCGGCAGGAGGGCATGTACGATCCACATGACAGGATTTCCTTCCTTTATGGGAAACACCAGCACTGTGTTTTGGAACTCTCAGTATGGTCCTTTGGTGGCTGTGCAGTCACTGCTCTTTCACAGATCAGACCCAGTATGCAATCGACGCCATCTTGGATGATCTCGGCTTGGGTATTTCTAATACATTGCGCTAAGCTTTTCCTCCCAGTCAGGCCGTTCTCGGGAGTGAACATTTCTGTGTAACTCTGGAACACAATCATCTCCTCAGAATGCATTGAGGACCTCGTCTTTCGAACCCTACCACCTGTGCCTGCCACCTGGAGTGATTTAAAAAAAAAAAATCTAGCTAAATATCAAACAGAAGTGATGCTATGTGAGCCTGAAGGATGCTGAAATTTGGACTAAAAACCTGGGCCAAAGCCAAGGCCCTGGTGGGCTTTGGAATTTGACCTTTTTAAGGCAATAGTGAAGACTGGCTAGTTCTTTGGTTGAAGATATAAACCATACACTGTTCTTTGTTTGGAAATTATGGCTGTCTGGCAGTGTGCCGAGCGAACTTCAGTTCTTAGACAGGTTTTGGGGTTTTTGTTTTGTTTTTTTCAAGAGAAGATTACTCTATGATAGCCTTGGCTATCCTGGACTTGCTTTGTAGACCAGGCTGGCCTCAAACTCGCAGAGATCCACCTGCTTCAGCTTCCCGAGTGCTGGGATTAAAGGCATACGCCACCACACCTGGCTCTTAGGTTAAGAACTAAATTCTAAAAGAAACTCTTTGCTACCTTGGCCCTCATCTTTGGTCAGTGGTCACTCAGTGAAGATGGGCGGACACCCCATCAACCTCAGAAATGCTCTTACTGTGTGTCCTGTGCCCCTGAACTCCTGCTACAAGACACTTGGAAAGAAGGACAAACAGACCTTGGCCCCAGAAACTGGCCTGCCCTCCAGCAAGGCCCACTACCCTGTAAAATGTAACTCAGGACACCACTGTCATAGGAGGATGCTTTGTGACCCAAGAAGAGAGAGAAACGCCAAGAGTAGCGCAAAGTCACTGAGCCAAACACAGAGCGCTAACAAGCCCTGTCTGACGGACTGCTACGGCCACACAGGTGACAGTTTTAGCATTCTAGGCATCATTGGAATGTCCTGGTTTTCCATCCATCTCCAGAGACACATCCTTCCTCCTTAAATCCTCTAGGCCTGTGGTTCTCAACCTTCTAATGCTGTGACCCTTTAATATAGCTCCTCAGGTTGTGGTGAGCGCCAACCATAAAACTATTTCACTGCTAGTTCATAACTGTAATTTCACTATTACTCATAATGTAAATATCTGATATGCAGGAGGTCTGATAGGTGGCCCACAAAGAGGTCATGACCCACAGCAGGAGAGCCACTGCTCTATGCTCTTTTCTACAGCTGATGCTGAGAAGCTGCAGTGGCCAGAGCTGCCTGTTCTCTATTGCTTTAGTTTGTTCAGTTAAAACCTTGACATTTTGCCAGGTGATGGCAGCTCACACCTTTAATCCAAGCACTCCTCAGAGGCAGAGGCAGGCAGATCTCTGAGTTCAAGGCCAGCCTGGTCTACAGATCAAGTTCCAGGACAGCCCAGGCTACACAGAGAAACACTATCTCAAAAAAACAAAAACAAAACAAACATGACATTTGAAAAGTAGAGCTATAGGAGAGGTAGGACTCTACTAAAAACCACAGAGCCAGCATGGGTTAAAGAACATGAGGCAGCTGGGCAGATATCTGTGAGTTCGAGGCCAGCCTTGTCTACAAAGTAAGTCCAGGACAGCGAAGGCTACACAGAGAAACCCTGTCTCAAAAAAACAAAAACAAAACAAAAGGGCCTGCATCTACCGAGTATCTTCCCCCTGTGTGTCGGCTAAGGATTGAACCCATGGCCCTGTGCATACTAAGCACACATCCTCCCACTAAGCTCCACCCCATCTCCTTATCCTGGGCTTTCTAGCTACATGAACTGTCTTCCTCTGTTCCTCAATTTCCTCATCTGTGAAATAGGGATCATGACATTTCCTAGTAAAACTGTTGTGGAGAGTAAGCCCCGAAGAGTCCCTGGAATATGCCTGGTACATGTGACCACTGTTGCTATTATTCTCAGCCGAAGTCACATGTTCATCCCAAAAGATGTCAACAACAACCTCAGGGCAAGATAAAGTAGATAAAGGTACCTTACAAACTGGAGGCCTGAATTAGGAGGGTCCAGGAGACTGGGCAAGGAAGCAGCAGGTGATGGGGCCGCTGGCTGCAATCATGCAGATGTTTGCTGTGAAGCCACAACCCCAGGTTTTTAGGTAAGATCCCCAGTTTTATTTTGTATGTTTGTTTGGTTTTTGACTTTTTTTTTTTTTTTTTTTTGAAACAGGCTTGATCCCCAGTTTTAAATGTTGGCGACGACTTTTAAGTTTTTGCAGACTGCTCAGAACGCCAATCAAAACAAGGGTGTCGCCACAAACATTTGCATCTATTGCTTAACGAGCCAAGGGAGAAGCACGAAAACAGCTGATGCAATGGCCACCCTGGAAATCCAAGCAACAGCTAACACGTGCTGCGTGCTGTGTATCATGTCACCACAGAGCTGGGACCTCCCGGCAGCCCCCAAAGACAGGTGTACAGCTCTACTGCATGGGCAAGGAGACAGATCTGATGCGAAAGATGACAGAACTGGGTGTGGCCAGTGTCTGGGGTTCTATGACCCTCTCTGATGGAAAGTCTTAATTGCAACTAGCCCACCAGCCCCTGGAGCTCCCAGCATCACTAGAGTCCTAGCCTGCCCTGCATCACAGAACACCCCTGAGAACACAATACAGTGTGCATGAAGGACCCCACTCCCACCCTCTGGATCAGAGGCAGTAAAGAGATAACTGGCAATTTGTGTTCCCACAGCATTCCCCATGGCGCTGACCCTTGCTTCTCTCGTCTAATAAACACAGTTCTCTTGCTTTCTTCTGGAACTTTCCATGCCTCTTTTGTAAACATTGGTAACATAAACATTTATTCCTGTGTTCTCCTTTCTTGACGTGTGCTGGAGACTTTCTTTTCCTGTATATGGAAGTATAACGCTCACTGCTCTAGGCTTTCCTAACATTTCCTTGCTTAGCTATTTAACCACCTATGAAGATGGTTGGTTTATCCTTCTCGAAGGCTAAAGAAGACACCAGCCTCTGCTGTCATGGCTTGCCTGTACAAGTTAGTATCAAGAGCAAGGCACAGAAGGCAGAGGCCTGTAGATGTCTGTGAGTTCAGGGCCATCCTGGTCTACACAGCAATGAATTCCAGACCAGCCAGAGCTACACAGTAAAACCCTATCTCAAAACAAAACAAAACAAAAACAAAAACAAAATAAAACAACAGCAACAACAAAAACAGGGCCATCCTAGAAGGAGAATGTTCTACCAAGGGATCAAATAATTTGCAAATTTTATAGAAATTGTCAACTTACAGCTCAGAGTGAGCTTGTCTCTCCAGCAATGTAGCCAACTCTAGTTTTATCCTGTTTATCTTACTTTGAATGAGGCTGAGCATCTTCACATGTGTTGAAAGGCCATCTGTCTTAGTTAGCTCTGAGTTTAAAGCCAGCCTGGTCTACAGAGCCAGAGCTACACAGAGAAACCCTATCTTGAAATAATCCAAAAATTAATAATAAGTATAAGAATATAAGTATTTAAAAATGTAAATCTATTTCGTTTTATGTGTACAGGTAATTTGCCTACATATATATCTGTGTGCCACATGCATACTTGGTGCCTGTAGAGACCAAAAGAGGGCACAAGGTCCTCTGGAGCTGGAGCTACAGACAATTGTGAACCTCCATGTGGGTGCTGGGAATGGAACCTGGGTCTTCTGGAAAAGAACCCAGTAATCATAACCACTGATGCATCTCCCCAACCCATGTATGGATATTTAACCTGCAAGTAGTATTTCTGTGCAACGCAAGTATGCCTGGTGCTCATAGAAGCCCCAAAAGAGTGTCAGATCCCCCAAGAACTGGCATTACAGTTGTGAGTGACCAGGTGGGTGCTGGGAATTGAATACTGTTCCTCTGAATGAGTAGCCAGTGCTCCTAATCACTTAACCATCTCTCCATCCCCTGAATATAAATATGCTCTTTAAGTATTAATTGCCTCAGCAATTAAAAGTATATGCTTCTCTTGCAAAGGGCCTGAATTCAGTTCCCAGCACCCACATGGGGTGGCTTACAACCACCTAGAACTTCAGCTCCAGAGACTCCAACACCCACTTCTGACCTCCCTCAACATAGACAGCTATGGTAACGTAGCTTTCCGCCAAGACACACATAATTAAAAAGTAAAAATAAGTCTAAGAAATAAAAAGTCAAGCTGGGAAGATGGCGCAACAGTTAAGAGCACTGGCTGCTCTTCCAAGGACCAAGGTTTGATTCCCAGCACCCACATGGCAGCTCACAACTGTCTGTAACTCCTGTTCCAGGAGACCTGACAATCTCGCATACAGACAGACATGTAGACAAAATACCAGTGCACATAAAAATTAATAAACAAAAGTTTTAAAAATTAATGGTATTTAAAATGACTATAAACTTATAGTAATAATGACAAAATGTCAACAATGGTATAGACACCACCCAATGGCAGACTCCAATGATGCACACTTAATTTTATTTCAGGGCAGCCATTTTAGTTTCCGTTGAAAAGGTAGATTTTTCAACTGTAGAAAAATTAAGTAACCTAAAGAAAAACAATATTAATTTTATACCAGCCTAACAAGGTTGGGTAAAGATGGACATTTTAAAAAGTAATGTTATGACAATTTGTAGAAGGATTATTAATGTGATAGGATGCAAAAAGTTAATATGGCAGCAGTTTATCTTTAGCCAAGCTAGTTACCCAAATAATTGACACGGAGAGACTATGATTTTATTTAATTAGCCTTGAGCACAATACTGAGTAATTATTACTCCAAATTAGACCTCCAAGATAATCTAACTTCCTCCCAAACAAATTCCCCATCACACTTGCATTTTTAACCATCTTCTGCCTCAGGGTCACTTCTCCTGATGCTTCCTTGTGGCTTAATCCTCTACTTACTTTCTTTCTCCTCCCCTCAAGGAACCTGGATGCCCCACCCTGTTTTCTCTATTGCTTAGCATTGATTGGTCAGTGCTTTATTGACAGGACAGAGAACAAATGGTGGGCATGTTTACACAAACTTGAGACAGGAGATACTTAGAATAAGCATTACAGCGCCACGTCTGGATTGAAACCAGATAGTGGGGTATAGAAACCAGCATTTGAATGAACAAGGTTAAATTGTCCACAGTGTGCAATAACGTGTCTAGGACAGCCAGGGCTACACAGAGAAAGCCTGTCTCGAAAAAACAAAAAACAAAAACAAAATAAAAAAATCAAACCCCAAATCTCATGTATGCCAGGCAAAGCCCTTCCACTAAACTACAGCTTTTAAAACAAGACAAGATAAAATAAGTCATAAAGGAGAGGACTGAAGCATTCACTTACATTAAAAGTTGTAACTTTCATATCTTTTTCATTATCATAACTTTAAAAGGCATTTAAAGCTAGATAAATGCATACAAGTGATAGTTAGCATGCAGATTATGAATCAACAAGAAAAGGCAACACTATTAAAACTGTTCAAAGGAAATTAATAGCATTTTCATCAACGATGAGGCACAGATGGCTCATTAGCATATTAAAATGTATTCAAATTTAATAATCAGGGAAATGCAAATTGTAAGCATGAATACTGTTGCTTCACATTGAACTGAGTAGCGAAAGTTAATGATTAATCAGTGCCAAATGTTGGTGAGTGTGTGGCTCCCATGGAATCTTCCATACATAGTGAACAAATATGTCAAATGGCAAAAATGACTTGGAAATGGTTGGCAGGGTCAGGTAATGCCAAACATCTGTAGCCCTTGTGACCTGGCAACCCATCACTATGTGGATAACCTAGAAGGACCAGCACATGTAAGTTAATTTTAGTGTTTACAGCAATGTTCAAAATTTGGGACACTGCCTACTTGGGGAAGGAAGAAATAAATATTTGAGATAAATACTTGAAATAATCACATGTGATGGCTAAGACTTAATTCTTTGTTTTGTTTTACTTTTCTGAGACAGAGTCTCACTCTGTAGTCCAGGCTGGCCTGGAACTTGCTGTGTAAACCAAGTTGGGATTGAACTTGTAATGATCCTCTTGCCTCAGTCTCTGGATTACTAAGCGGGCCACCCTTCCCTGAAAAGCCACCTGACTGTGGCTTCCCTAGATCACATTTAGAACTGAGCTCAAGATTTCTTGCATACTACACAAGTATACACACACACACACACACACACACACACACACACACACACACACACTAAATAAAATGTAATTAAAACATTTTAAAATGTATGCATGGCTGGCAAGTTGGCTCCTCCTGCTGTCAGGCCAGAAGACCTGCGTTCCAAACCTGGAACTCACATGGTAGAAGGAGTAAAATGACTTTTTCAGGATGTTCTCTGGTGCACATAAATGCTGTAGTGAGGACACACACACACACACACACACACACACACACACACACACACACACCAATAAAAAGATTTAAATGCACACAATACCCTGAAAAGCCCACTGTAAGGCACACTGCGGTGCGTCTACAGGTTCCTTATTCACAGCCTGATAAACTCACTATAATGTTAAGAATCTGTAAGCCGAATCCTCACACATGAGGGGCCATCCGTGTTACAGTGTCTCCTGTGCCTAGACAATGCCTGACACAGCAGTAAGATGACAAATAGTTACATGTACACAGGCAGTGCTTACTACGAGCTCACTGCTCTGAGTGTCACATGGGTGAGTTCACCTCTATATGCTAGGATGTCGTTATTTCTACGCTACAGATTTGAAAACTCAGCCCAAGGCACAGGGTAACTGTCCTAATTATCATTGTGAAGCACGTGCTTTCGGGCTGTGCTCCTGATAGCTGCCCACAGTGCAGGTGTTGGGTGAAGAATTCATGAGTGGGTCGGTTGTGGTGGCACAGGCCACCTGTGCTCCCACTGAAAGTTCCAGGCCAACCTGGAACACAGAGTGAGAACCCTGTGTCAAGGAAACCAAAATACAGAATAAATAAGTGTTCTGGTATGCAGAGGGACGGGCTAGAGAGGGAGAGCATTCCAGCCAGCACTTGGAGCAGATGGCCTTAGGGCTGGGCTCCACCATGGTTGCGGGTTCTGACATCCTCAACATGCCAGCCTTATAAACAGGGATGGTTTCCGTACTGTGTGATTTGTGCAGCCACAGAAGCCCTGGACTCAGAAGGGCCTCATGTTTGGCTTAATGCTCTGCCTTCATCTTAATTTGACGTTTGAACTTGTATTCTATACGTAGTGTGTGATGGGCCAGTGAGCCTGCCTGTGAACAGAGGGGATATTTGCCACACATGCCCAGTGGTGCCTCAGCCTTTCCAGTCTCACTCAGTGTCACACCCTGGGGGTGTGATCTGGGAAAGCACGGGAGCACAGCAAGATCCAAGCAAATTCAAAGGAAGCAAGTTACAGTCTGTGAGTAGGCAAGCAGGAGGCACTGACAGCCTCCAGGAACCCTGCTTTCCTCAAAGGAAGACTGCTTTTGCCCCCACCAAGGACAGAGCACGTCCTGTGAAACTCAGCCGAGGAACCTCACGTCCACTGTACTCACGTGCCTAATCCACAGTGACCGGCCACGTCGAGGACACCGGCTCCTCTCAGTCCTTCCCTACTCCTCAGTAGCCACAGCCAACAAACGCCTGTGCAGTGTGTCTCCCTGAACCATGAAATAGACGCAGTTTTGTGCTGTGTTTTCACCAGTCTGGTAAAAAGCAAAAATACATATGTGTGAGACACAAAACACAACCCATGATTTGATTTGGGTGATTCTGGGTTCTGAAGAAAACCTTAACAGGTGTGTGTGTGTGTGTGTGTGTATTTTTTTTTTTTTTTTTTTTTTTGACAAGGTCTACTTATGTAGCCCCAGCCGGCCTGGAACTCATTATGTAGACCAGGCTAGCTTCAAACTTGAAAAGATATTTCTCCCTCTGCCTCCTGGGTGCTGAGATTCAAGGCTTACCACAGCAAGGAGGCAGCTGTATATTTGCACTTGATACTGGCATTGCAAACCTGAGAGTGTGTGCCTTTAATCTTGGCACTTTGGGAGGCTGAGGCAGGAGGATTGCAAGTTTGAGGTTTGCCTGGGCTACAGTAGATCCTATCACAAAATGAAACAAACGGGAACAAAGCAAGAGAATTACATTAGGTAGCAAATAAAACCAGATGGCTAGTTGGGACCGTGGAAGCAGGCAAGCTGTTGTTTGTTTCCCTGCTTTGTGAGCGGAGACACGCTACACTGATTCTGCGCGTGTCTCCCGGCTCTGTGCCCCATAAGTTCTGTCATCTGCTCACATATAAATTTCCTTTTTAACCTATGCTAGTTTGATTTAATTATCTGTGACTTGATACCAAGAGTCCTGACTGGCTTTAAAACTTGCCCTGGGCCTGTGTTAGCTTTATATTTGACTTTAACCAACATATTCCAGTGAGAGGCAGTGTGGTACAGTGTAGAAACCAGGGGCTTTCATAAATAAGAAGGAGGAAGGCTCAGAGAAACTCACTAGCTTCGGGAACACCACACAGCATCCACAAGGAGTTGGGATTTGAACTTAGCTCATTGCCTCCACAGAATATTTGGTAGAATTCTCTAGAACTATGGACTGACTGCACAGTGCAGTATTGTGGCCACAAAGCCATTCAGTCCTTGAAGTATAACTCGTTTGACTGAGTATTTGCATATTTTGTTTATTTTACTTAATTTAAATAGTGGGGTTTGATGACACAGGCCTTGCGACCAGATTCTGGTCCAGTGACTTCTTCCATGGGTGCTGGCCCGCTGGCTCCCGGGAGGCCAGCCTTTCTGGCAAGTCCGGGTGATGGAGTTTGAGTGCCCACAGAGGCTTACACAGTGCTGACCTTGCTGGGGATCAGGCCTGACTTCCCTAAGACAGGGCAGGAAGGAGATGGCAGGTGCAGGTGTGAGTCTTCCACCAAATCTCTTCCCTCCATCTGGTGAGACCAGTGAGGCGGGTAGGGCCCTCCACAGAGGTTAGCCGGTCTCCAGTGATGAAGGACACCAGGAATTCACGCTGGCGGGATTGGCTGCCCACAGCAACCTTCCCGGAAGGGCTCAGCCCCTGGCAAGCTGGGGAGGTGAGCTGGGGAGAGGCAGGCGCCTCTGGTATGTCTCTGGAAAGCTGCCAACAAACCCAGAGCTGTCATCACCCCAACCCACCCAGGGGCCGGAACAGCTCAGCTAAAGCATCTTGACACCTGCCGGAAGGGGCCAGGTCCCAGTCCCTGAAGCTGCAAGCTCTCCAGCTTGGCCGAGCACTTTGTTCTCTCCCTGCCCCCACCCCGCCCCAGCCACGCCTTTTTCAAAGCAGTCTCTTCCCTTGCACCCCCTCTGGCTTCCTGAGGTTAAAGCAAACATGCTTTTGTTTGTTTGTTTGTTTGTTTGTTTGTTTTCATTTTTCTTTCAAGACAGGGTTTCTCTGTGTAGCCTTGGCTGCCCTGGACTCACTTTGTAGACCAGGCTGGCCTCGAACTCACAGCGACCCGCCTGCCTCTGTCTCCCGAGTGCTGGGATTAAAGGCATGCACCACCACGCCCGGCTGTTTTGTTTTGTTTTGTTTTGTTTTAACAGCATCTTATGCAATGTAGGGTGGCCCCTGACTCCCTAAGTGCACAATCCAGCTCCACAGCTGGACCTTTAACTTCAGCAAGCTGTCAGCTGGACCAGAGTGAAGAACCCGGGTAACTGTCTTAGCAGCATTTCCCCAACGTGTTTGCTTTATATGATTATTATCTTAGTTAGGGTTTTATTGCTGTGAAGAGACACCATGACCATGGCGTCACTTATAAAGGAAAACATTTCACTGGAGCTGGCTTACAGTTTCAGAGCTTTAGTCCATATCATCACGGCGGGAAGCACTGGGGCAGATATGATGCTAGAGTTCTGCGCCCCCCCTCCCCCAGAGACAGGGTTCCTCTATGTAGCCTTGGCTGTCCTGGACTAGCTTTGAGGACCAGGCTGGCCTCGAACTCACAGCGATCCGCCTGCCTCTGCCTCCAAGTGCTGGCATTAAAGGTGTGCGCCACCACGCCCGGCCGAGTTCTACCTTTTGATCCACAGGCAGAGGAAGGAGACTGTATGCCACACTGGCTGTAGCAGGAACACCAAGACCTCCAAGCCCACCCCCACAGTGACACACTTCCTCCCCCAAGGCCACACCCACTCCACCAAGGCCACACCTCCTAATAGTGCCACTCCCTATGGGGGCCATTCCTATCCAAACTATTATAATCATGGAAACAGTTTTGCATATTTAGTCATAGTGTAAAAGACTATTGATCTGTGGGTCAAAGTGATTTATTAAAGGGTTCTAACGCAGGTGCCTTTCTGTTTAATTCAAAGCCGTCTGTAGTAAGCACATCATCAGTCATTCACACTTCACTGTGAAGTAGTTCCTTTTCTTGGAGGGTCTCTGAGGCCAGACTGTGTCTGGCACACTGTTCTGTCCCCAGTACCCACAGAGATAGCACACTATGCTAGCATAAACATCTGCTTGCTGAAGAGAGTGGGAGCTGGGAAGAGATCTGGAATATCGGGGAGAGGCAGGTGGCCCAGGGGGTTAGAGTGTGGAGGGATGGGGTCAGCGGCAATTGTAGGGGTGGGGTGGGGGGGGGTGGGCAGGGGAAGTGGAAGGGGATGTTCTGGAAACAAAAGTCTTAGAGCCAGAGTGGAAAGCAAGCTATGCCCACTCTGCAGCACAGCTCAGGGTGGGCCTAGATATTGTTTAAAACCTACCCTGAGTCTACCCAAGATTCCCCAAGCAACAGTTAACCACCTGGTAACCTGGAACATGAGGCATTTGAGGCATTTGTTGGCGCTGAAGGTGGATTAGGGAGCTTTGAGCTTTAAGGGAGTGGGAGGAAGATATCTCTCAGACTGATGGGCACCTCACCTCCTCTCCTGCCACCAAGTAGCTGCCCAGAAGGAGGGGCTTCCGCCTGCTCTGTGCATATGTGCTGTCTTTAGAAAGCACAGGACTGAGGGTGAGGGCACAAGCTGGTTCAGTTGGGACCAGAATCTGTCTCTTTACCATCATGGCAGCAGGGCCTGTGCCCGGCTTCCTCACCCTATCCTCCTGGCCACTTGTCAGGAAGAGGCAGCCACCGTGTGTGTGTTTGTGTGTGTGCATTTGTGTGTGCGTGCGCACCCCACACCTGTCACATCCCCACCTCCACAGCAGCCTGCTCCCTGCTGCCGCCTGATGGGCCTGACTGGCCCTAGTGAGATTACAGATGTCCAGTGACACAGGCAAGTTAATTCCCTCTGGCTTAAAGGGCAGGCCAGGCCACAAGCAAGACTGGAAGGAATCTCCTTTGAGGTGCTATGTGATGATGCTTCCAACCACGGTTGCTGCTCAGCACCTAGAGCTGCCCGGTACCCTAACTTATCTACCCTGGCTGGGTGCTATCATCGCCTATGTTTTATAAGTTGGGATACTGACGTAGAATGAGATGAAATGGTTTGTCCAGGGTCACACAGCTGGCGAGTAGCAGACCTGGGTCTCAAATGCAGATCTCCTGGGTTTTGCCATCTTTAAAAATAAGCAGGCCTCGGTGCCTTAAACCTAGTCAAAGGCATCTGGGTGTGGTGGCGCACGTCTATAATTCCAGCACTCAGGGAGGCAGAGGCAGATGGATCTCTGTGAATTCGAAGCCAAATAATCTACAAATTGAGTCCAGGACAGTGAGGGCCACACAGAGAAACCCTGTCTCGAAAACAAAACAAAACAAAACAAAAGACAAACAAATAAACAAACAAAAAGCTGGCCAAAGGCCTGTGGCTGGGGAAGTCAGGGACCCTGTTGGGGTGAAGATCTATTATTTTGCTAGACCGGCCTGTTGTTAAACTGCCTTCTTGAAAGCTTTGTGTATCCCCATTGTCAACCTTAGTCAGAGAGACTTCTTGCAGTGGGCAGTGGTTGATGTATGACTGACTGCTCATCATGCTGAGGGTGAGTGACTGTTGAGTGCTTCACCCTAAATGGGACTTTTAGATCAACCCCTAAAGGCTCGGGGCCATCCTAGGAGAGGAGACAGAAAGAATGAAAGCTGAAGGGGAGGGGAGGGGGGGCTCCCTCTTCTGGACATTGGCCATTGCACTCATGAGTCCACAACAGTTGTGGCTGTCCCCATAAGGGGGACACAAGATCAAGCTGGTCAGCACGGATGGGGGAGGGGCCTATGAGCTCCACCCCTAGCAATTGTGGCAGCTCCTGATCGCGCACGGACAGCATTAACTGCCCTCTGGCCTATTTAAAGAAGGAGAAGGCAATGAGAAGACGGAAGGGGCACGTGCTGGGGAGGGTCCAGGAGGAGCTGTTGTTGTGGGCAGATGTTGTTAAGTCTCAAACCAGGACAAATGGCTGAGATGCCTATTGACATATCAGAGAGGTCCCTGGCCCCCACGTCCTCCCAGCATCCCTCAGTCCCGACCTGTTACAGGGCCCTCCTGGCTGGCACACCCTGTCCCCAACCCTGAACTCTTCAGCCTAGGGACTGGGCTGCCCCTTCCCCTATATCCTCTGGCCCCTATATAACTCAGCCACTTTGGCTACACCAGTCTCTTGGCCAGGCCACTGTCTTGGTCAGGCCACTCCTCCACTGCTCTCCCTCGCCCCTCTCTCCTCACACAGCCTGGTCACTATGGCCCTGGTCACTCACTCTGGGCTCTTCCTTATGTCTCTGACTGTTTTCTCCCTCATATTTACAACAAACCTCCACCATACCTAAGGCCTCCTTTTTAGGTCATGTTCTTCTTTTAATTCTTTTTATTTACTCCTTTTTTTTTTTTATCCATTCAGATGTGATCAAGATATATTGTATATATGTATAAAAAAGAATAAACAAAAATATGTTGAAACAAATAAATAAACAAACAAACAAATAAATAAATATCAGTCCCTGAGGGATGTAGGGTGAGTGATCATGGGCTTGAAGCATCCCGGAAGAAAGCTCACTCACTTCCTGTTGACCTTAGGCTGGATTCAGGGCAGCTGAATCTAAATCCCGCCGAGTGCTACCTGACCCCACTCTGTCCAGTGCCAGCTCAGTGACTGTGCTGCGGGACTCACGCTCTCAGGGTCTGACATGGAGACTGGAACCCAGACACAAGCTGGTGGTGTTGAGTCCCTGTTACTGGCAGTAGCACCCAGGGTAAGCCTGGCCACAGTGTTCATTCCTCCCACAGACACCTCTGAAGCTGCACCAGCAAAGTGACACGTTCACACTGCCTACTCCTGGGGCCGCCATTAGCGTGAATCAGGCTTGTAGGACAGCCATGGAAGGCCCATTCAACACCTACTGAAGTGGGCAGTGGCGGGCACCTCTTTCGGAAATGAGGTGGGGGTGACACGCCTCTGCTTCCTGTCATGGTTTCTTGTCTCCTCCCCTCTTCAAGAGAAGCAGTTGGCTTTGAGGACTAGACACCCCAACCACGTGGCCTGCTCTAATTTCCCAGGCCCTAATCTGCTTCCAGCTCCTAATAATGCAGCTGGTAATAGGATTGTGGCTTCCCTTTGGGTGGCTGCACAGGCCATGGCTGTAAGGCTGACGTTAGGTGCTCAGCACACTGTTCACCTGTGAGGAGAGAGGCTTGTGCCTCCAGCCCAGACCTGAGACACATCCTACAGTGCATGGAATGGTGCCAACAGGCTGGCCTCAGCATGGCGCTGGGCGCTGTCCTGGCTCGAGGCCGGGCAGTGTGTAAACACAACGGGCTCCTCATCCTGTCAGTGCTGTCTGTCATCGTGGGCTGCCTCCTTGGCTTCTTCCTCAGGACCCAGCACCTCTCGCCACAGGTCAGGACCCCAGGGTCTGTGGGTGTGTGGGGCGGAGGCTCCTAATATCACTACAGTAGGTGAGCCAGGCCGCTGCTCTGGGTCCCAACATCCTCATCTACACGGTGGGTGTGAAAAGCACCTACTACTATGGGATGTCTGCAAAACGGCTGCCAAAGTGGCAACAAAACCCCAAAGCCAGCACAGTAAGGTGGTCAGGGACAAAGGGACACCAGTGCAATAGCACAGGGTTAGGAGCAAGGATAGGGAGATCAGGGGTGTTCAGAGAACACCCACTACCTGTCCGTCATGATCAGGGTCCGGTAGTGGTTTCCTGTGCAGCAGGACCAACAGAATAACGCTCAAGGGTGTGTGACGTTGGGGAGCAATGGATCAAGCCTTTTATTTGGAGGGGGGCTGTTGGGATGTACAGTGAGGATAAGGGGCTGCAGCGCAGGGAGCGAAAGCTGAAAGGTTCCCATCACCAGGCACGGGCTTGAGATGTCTGTGGAAAACCGTGGAAGCGAAAGGGAAGGGAGACTGGGCAGCTCAACGCTTTGGAGAGATCGCTGGATGGGGTGGTAGTGGGTCAGGTGGGAGTAACTGCAAGGGAACGAGTGACACTGGGCTGACTGGGACGGTGTGAGGACAGTGCTCCTGTAGAAGAGACTTCAGGAGGTGTGGCTGGTGGGAAGTGGGAGGCAGATGGTGAAGTAGACAGGCTGTGGCGGAAATGCATCGTCTGGAAAAGACATGGAATGAGGAAGACACTGGAACATCATGGATGCCTGGTCCAACAAGGAAGAGACAATTCAGGGCCATGGAGGCAGGTGTCAAGACACTCTGGCCCCACTGGGGAGACAAACCTGAACTCCCCCATGCAGCAGAGACAGCTGGGGTGCACAGCCCAGGCACAGGGGGGCACAGGTCAGTGGGCAGGAAACATCTCAGAGGAGACGTCAAGAGTGAAGCCCTTGCCTAGTGCAGGCAAAGGATCCAATATTGAGAAGAGGGAAAGAGAAAGTGGATCAGATCTCGGGTGAGGGGATTCTCACTAGACCCACTCGTAGGGTTTTGGTTATGGCTGCACCATGGAGGCTCACTGAAAAGAAGGCTCTGAGGAGTCTGTCTTCAGGAGAGTCTGTCGGTGGGTCCCTGAAGAGTTCAGACCCCATAGATTCTTTACCCTTCAAGTCACCAGTATATCACACTGTCTCCGAAGCTGGAGGCAGGCTTCAGATGCAGATGCAAATCTTCCATTAATGGGACGATGTTCCCTCCCCTGGTGACCTAGCAACCCTGCCTACCGCCTTAGAAAGCAGCAAGGACTCGGAAAGCACAGGACCCTGACACCCAACCTCACAGTGGCTGTGCTAAGCCCTTGCTCCGCTTTGGACTCACTTTCCTTATCTGTGGAGTAAAGGGAGCACATGCGCCTTCTAGAATTGTCGAAGGAAGCAAAGAGCTGCAATGTCTGGCATACAGTAGGAGCTTATTGACTGTCACTTCACCTCCTCTCTTGTCTCCCTGCCAAAGTCTGTCTGTGATGGTTAGTCTTGACCATTCTGATTTAGAATCACCATGGAAACACATCCCTGGGGAAGTGTATGAGGCCAGCTCCAGAAAGGTTTTACTGAAGAGGGAAGGTCCACCTAGTGGGCAGCACCATCCAATCCCATAGGTGGGGGCCCTGGAATAGATACAAGGAGAAAGCAAGCTGGGCACCAGCATCTGTCTCTCGCTGCAGCATCCGTCCCTCACTGCAGCTTCCTGACTCTACAGAGTGACCAGCTGCCTGGTGTTCTTGCTATGATGCCTTACCCCAGGAAGTACCCTCGTCTTTCCTCCAATGCACCTTCCTCCACTGCTGGCTGCCTGTTCCAAGCTCTTCAAACCCATGTCTGTTTCTCCCACAAGACTGGGTCTGCCAAGCCAGTCAGGATTTTTCTCTCTCTGTGTGTGTGTGTGTGTGTGTGTGTGTGTGTGTACACATGTGGAAGTTGCATAGCAATTGCAGGAGTAAGTTCCATCCTGGACTCAGATTGTCAGGCTCTTACTGGCTGCACGGATTTTCTTGAACCCAAGACATGAGCCTCAAGTTGTGTGAGGCATAAACACCATGGACACGGCCCAAATGGAACTCGTCAATTTGCACTCAGGTTCCTAAGCAGCAACTGTCTCCTGCAGGAAGATTATTTTGTGGAAACAAATTGGAATGCCTGTTAGTAAAAGCTGTATCATCTGGGGCCTCCTGTGTCAGAGCTGCCCCAACACCACCGCCACCATCTTCCTGGTTGTGCAAATACGTCAGGTCTGGACTAACCTACCAGACACACTGAAGGAGAGCGTGCATGGGCTCTGAGAACATTCATTTGGCAGGAAATGGCTTCCTGAGCATTGTCCTCCGAAATCCAGGATTTTTCTGTTGTGTCTCTTTGCCTGTGACTCAGACAGCAAACCCTTCCAATTGTTTGAGCTTACGCAACAGGCAGAAATCATAAACAATTTGGAAAATGATAGAGTGCTCTGTTTGTGAAAAGAAACTCACAAAATTAATGTGATCTTACCTTTGGGTCTAAATAATTCATTGAAAAATGGAGACATTTTGAGACTTTCACTTAAGCCATGAGGATTTATAGCTATGTTTATTTCTTTTCCTTCCTGGGAGTCTAATGACATTTTTTAAAATTATGTTTATTTTGTGTGTATGTGTGTGTGCATAAGCATGCATCTGCTCACAGGCACGTGCAAACACACACACACACACACACACACACACACACAGTGCACACATGGAAGTCAGAAAACATCGTTCAGGGGTGAGTTCACTCCACCAAGAACTGAATTTAAAAGACTGTCAGGCTTGGCAGCAAGCTCTTTCACCTGCTGAGACGTCTCATCAGCCATGATGGAATATTTTCAAAGATACAAACTACTCAAACCGGAGAGAAGGTAGAAAGAGTCATTGAGAAAAACGCTGGTTAGACAGTACAGGCAGTGGATGGATGGAGCCGGGCAATCCCACTTAGTAGGGTCTGGAAGGCTGGCATCATGACCCACGAGGGCAGACATTGAGTAGCTTTACTCCAAGAATTCCAAAGGGTCTGATGCTGAAGGGAAAATCAGGGAAGAAGGATGAAGGTGACAGTAGGCACTCAGGCCCCAGAGCTCTCCCAGGCCACGTGGTCAGAGGGCTCCTATCTCTATTGTGTCCAGCTCTGGCCTGCACAGGGTCCAGAGATACTTGCCTCTGGGACATCTCCTCAGGCACATCATGCCCACCTGTGTGGGGTGACAGAGGAGCAGCAGGGAGGTACATGCTCGCAGTGATCTGTAGACACTGGTGCTCTTGGTGCCTCCTCCCCGGGAGAACCCGGGACAGCTGGCAGCCGGACATCGGCACAAGGCCTCTTGTCAGAGCCTCATAGGAAAAACCTATGAATTCTTTGAGAAAAGAGGCTCCTGTCCCCTCCCCACAGGTCACACCCTCTGTGGCAAGACCAGGAGCTAGGACTCTATGCTTGCCTATGAGCAGAGGTCACTAGAAATGTGAGAAAAACTGCAAATGTCAAACCAGAGACCAAAGGAAGAGAAAAGAGGGTCTGTGGAGACTCCTAAAATTCTTAAGGGCTGGAAGTGGTGGTGCACACCCTTCACTCAGGTGCTTGGGAAACACAGACAGGCGAATCTCTGTGAGTTCTAAACCAGCTTGGTCCGTAAATCAAGTTCCAGGTCAGTCAGAATTACATAATGAATCCCTTTCTCAAAAAATTCACTTCTTAAGCTCTTTGAAGACATGAGAGACAGTGTAGCTGTCATAAAACAGACTAGGGGCTGTCAAAATGGCTCCGCAGGTTAAAAAAATGCAATTTTTAAAAACTGGGAAATAGGGGTAGTAGTATAGATTAATGTTACTGTGTGCTTAGGATATACAAAGCCATAGGTTCCAGTGCCAGCACCACAAACACCAAACACTTTGTTTGTTTGTTTGGTTGGTTGGTTTTTTGAGACAGGAATTCTCTGTGTAGCCTTAGCTATCCTGGAGCTTGCTCTGTAGTCCAGCCTGGCCTTGAACTCATGGAGATCCGCCTGCCTGTCTCGAGAAGTGCTGGGATTAAACGTGTGCGCCACCACTACCTGGCCTTTAGTTGGGTTTTTATTGCTGTGATAAAAACCACAACCAAAAGCAAGTTGGGAAGGAAAAGGTTTATTTAAGCTTACAGTCGCAGCCCATGACAAAAAGAAGCCAGGGCGGACACTGAAGGAGGGAGGCAACCTCGAAGCAGGAGCCAAAGCAGATGTGCCCGCTGCGGAGCCCTGCTGCTCGCAGGATTCCTCAGTATGTCTTCTTACACAGTCAAGTCTGCTGCTGCCCGGTGGTGGTGGGGGGGATGGGGGGGTTGGAGGAGGTGGGAGGTGGGGGTTGGGGGATTAGGGGGGTGGGGGTGGCACCACTCACAAGGGCCTGTGTACTCCCACATCAGTCAATTCAGCAAGAAAATCCCCCTAGACTTGGTTCAGGCCCATCTGATGGAGGCATTTTCTCAACTGAGGTTTTTCTTCCCAGATGACCCTGGCTTGGGTCAAGTTGACAAAAAACTAACCAACGCAGACGCTAAAAAGAGGGAACAACCAATCATAAAAAAGAATACTTGGAATTAAAAAACAAAAAACAAAACAAAACAAAAAAACCAACCAATATCAAAATTCCAGTAACTTGGAAGGAAGTGTAGAAATCTAACAAAGCAGGCCAGGCGTGGAATCCCAGCATTCATCGGGCAGAGAAAGTGTTGAGTTCAGGGTGAAAGCCGAGAAAATTCACTTCAGACACAGAAGCTTAAAATGAAAGCTTTATTTTCTGAGCTCAGGGAGGCGGCACGTTCGGAATCTGAATAGGGTTCTTGAGGGGAAGTTGTATTGCATATTTAAAGGGTGAAAACTACAATTAGCTCACACAGGGGGTGGATGGTGGAACAGGGTGGTCAGCTCTGACTCGAGTTATTTTGCTAACAAGAAGTTCTAGCGAACCTTGAACGTATGCCTGGTTAGTTTGGGGCAGCTGGGCTTGTGGTTGGGGAATTTTTGCAAATTAATAAGGCCATAGGGTATGTTGAGCATAAAAATAGCTTATGATCAACCTGGCCTTGTATAGAGATTCACTTTGCATCAGCAAGGAGCTGAGATGATGGGGCCTGAAATAAAAATATCTATAGTTATGCTACCCAAAAGGAGCAGGCAAACAAAAGGTGGATCTCTGTGAGTTCGAGGCCAGCCTGGTCTACAAATCAAGTCCAGGACAGCCAAGGCTACACTGAGAAACCCTGTCTCAAAAAAAAGAAAAAAAAGGGACTGGAGAGATGGCTCAGAGGTTAAGCGCCCCGGCTGCTCTTCCAAAGATCCTGAGTTCAATTCCCAGCAACCACATGGTGGCTCACGACCATCTACTATGCGATCTGGTGCCCCCTTCTGGTACGCAGGCATACATGCAGGAAGAATACTGTGTAAATAAATCTTTTTTAAAAAAGGAATGTCAAATATAACCAGATTGTTGTCAGAGGGGAGCGTGGGACCGAGGCAGTTTAAGCGAAGGACTCAGAAGTTGCCCCCTGCACCTTTTCTCAGGAAGCCACCAAAGATGTTCCTGCAAAATAAGGACAGAAACCAGGAAAACAAATGACTCAAGAAACACTGGGTCCCATGCAGGATGAATCCCGTAAGGGAAGCCATGAGGCCAGGACAGCAGCTGGGCCTGGAGAACAAGCCCACCCCCTCTCCCAACCCATAATAGGGTGGTGGAAAGCTGCTGGCCTGAGGTCCAGATGAGACAAAAGGGACCCGATGGGCTTCTGTTGGAGGAAATGCTTGCTTAGATGTTTTAATAGATAAAAAAACATTTGGAAGTAATTAATGAGAGGCCCAAAGAAAACAAAGCAAATAAAAAACAGCCAAATATTAATTTCGGGGACAAAATGTAAGTTATATATGTAACAGGCTGCAAGGATGCTGTTTGTCTCATCAGTGAACATTTTGACAATTAAGACGTTGGTAACCTTGGGCCTGTGAGATGGCTCGGCAGGTAAAAAGTGCTTGTCAGGCTAGCCCGACCACGTGAGTTTTATTCCCCGGGCCCATGAGAGAAGGAAAGAAGCAGCTTCCATAAGTTATCCTCTGACCACTGCTTATGTGCGTGTGTATGCACACATGCACACAAGAGCCCAGGTTTAATCTCCAGTACTATATACATCCAAAGATACAGACAGGGTGCGGGATGAGTGCATTTTTATGAGATTTTTTTTTCCTGGCGTATTGGAAATGGTAGCATAATGGCCGTAGGAGGCCCAGCGCTCCCTCCTGCACATCACTATGTGACAAGTCACCTCCTCTCCCCCGGGTCAGCTTCCTTGTCTATGGCACAAGTGGGCTGCATGGGATCCAGGCAGCACCACGGTTCTATGGGCTGGGCCTTTCCAAAGCTTGAGACAATTGACACACCATTATGTCTAGCTCTGTTTTTTGTTTGGTTGTTTTTTTGTTGATTGTGTTTTCTTTGAGACAAGGTCTCATGATGAAGCCCTGGCTGGCCTGGAACTCACTACGTAGACCAGGCTGCCCTTGAACTCACAGAGATCGGCCTGTCGATGTTATCAAAGATGGGTACGACCACACCCAGCTTGGAGCTAGTTTTTAAGATAGTTTCAGGCACCAGTATGTAACGTGTATGGTGTCTGCCGATCCTTCAGCCTTCGTCACCCACATCCTCCCTCTCTGGAAAAAGGATCCCTGTCAAGGCTTGCCAGAAACAGAAAACCTGAAGTCAGGCCTTGGAAACAGTACCCCGGCTGTGTCAGAATCTCAGACAAACCACGAGTTGTTTTGTAGAACAAGAAAAGGACAAAATGTTGCTATCATCCAGAGGGCACCCTTAACTGCTCGCCGCAGCTATGCTGCCTCTTGTTGGGTTCCGCTCCTGTGGCTTCCCAGCGGGAAGCAGCTGTGGGAGGCTGGTAGGGGCTAAGCCAGGTCCCAGAAGCCCTCATAAGCTAGGCTCATGCTGACCCTCAAGGGTCAATTAAAGAAGCAAGTGACAGCGATGGCAGGAAGTAAAGGCTGACTCCGTGTTGCCCCGTTGGGAAAAGGATCCGAGAGGCTCATGGCCTCTAGAGCCACCTTCACAGTCCTAGCATGAAGGTTGCAGAGGAAACAGAGGACAAGAGGAGGTACCCGGGGCTGGAGAGATGGCTCAGTGGTTAACAGCACTGCCTGCTCTTCCAAAGGACCTGGGTTCAATTCCCAGCACCCACATGGCAGCTCACAACTGTCTGTAACACCAAAATCTGACACCCTCACACCAATGCACATAAGTTAAAATTAAATTTAAAAAGTTAAAATTAAATAAAAATATTTTTTTAAAAAAGTCTTTAAAAAAAAAAAAAGAGGAGGTACCCACGGATAAGTGGTCCTGGCTGTGTTCCTACTATCAGCGACCACCGTTGTCTTGGTTCCTTTTTTCTTTCTCAAAGCGGTCTGACAAGTCATCAGAACTGTGCAAAAGCCCCCTGTGGGAGACAAGTTCTTTTTCCAGTTGGCACCAGACTTCAGCCCTTTACGCCCAACACGAGGCTCCTGAGGAAATTCCAATTCCCTGGGGTGTCTGTTTCAATGGTATGATAGCCACGGAGGGACACGTATCCTTTTCGGATAGCTTCATCTCTACCAGGATGGTCACAAGCTATCTGGACAAGGATACAGTGCCTACGGAAGGCCCACAGAGGGTGCTTTACACTGAGCCCTGCTTCTACCTCCAAACCCGGTATTTCTCAGGGGTAAGCTAGTGGAGGGAATCTTACTGGCTCTCCAGAAGGCTGTGGCTTATTGGTCAATCCTCTCATTGACTAGACTGGGGCCTTGTCTATGACAGGAAGCGCGCTTAGTCCATTTTGGGGGACCCCAGTGTGGTGCCTGACCTAGTGTGGGTTACAGAGACCCCTAATGTCTGTCACATACTGATAATGGAGCAGACTTTACCCCAGGGATGGATGGGTGGATGGATGGTGCTGACGGAGAAAGCTGCACCAGGTGTGATGCCGAAGTGCTCCCTCGTGTGAGGTGCCAAGTGCTTGTGCACAGTCTCTCAGCTGAGCCTCTCAACAGCTCTAGGAAGTAATTATTATCCTCCTGCTGGAGAGAAGGAAACATAGGCCACCAGGCCGGTTAAGAAGGAGGGCACCATCGGGACCCAGGTTGTTTAGCTCCAAACCAGTTTCTTCTCCCTGGCTCCTGGCACCTGGACAGAGTGCAGACCAGACAGCATGTTGAAGACGGTAAGGACGATGCCATCTGAGGTCTGGTCCTCCTGCTCTGACCCAGATCTTGTGTTTTCAGGAGATTAGCTACTTACAGTTCCCTGGAGAACTCTTAATGAGGGTGCTGAAGATGCTGATCCTCCCACTGGTGGTCTCCAGGTGAGAGGTGGGGCAGGGGGAGCAGGGGAGGGCACAGGGCTCTGACGGGTGGGCTTCAGGTGAGAGGAAGGGTGGGGGGAAGGCATGGGACTCTGCTCCAGGGCCTGCCTCCCTGGCTCTCCGCTATGGAGGAGCTGGCCTCTTCTGGTGAGGTGAAGACAGTGCTTCTAGCCAGGGCACCAGTCAGCTTCCTCTGCCACCTTCTTCCGGAAGCCTTCCCTGACTCCTCAGTCCACACCAAGTATTGCCTCCTTTCTTTTATTTTTTAGATCTCTTAATTTGTTATTATGTATACAGTGCTCTACCTGCATGTACACATGCCCACCAGAAGAGGGCATCAGATTACATTATAGATGGTTGTGAGCCACCATGTGGTTGCTGGGAATTGAACTCAGGGCCTCTGGAAGAGCAGTCAGTGCTCTTAACCTCTGAGCCATCTCTGCAGTCCTGGTTATAGTTTTTATTTGAAGTATCCACACACACCCCCAACCCATGTGTTGAAGATTTGGTCCCAGGGCAGCAGTGTTCAGACCTGGAGGCCTTTGGGCAATGAATGGACCGTGGGGCTCCGTCCCACACGTGCCCTCGCCATGATGCTCTCCTCACCGCAGGCCCAGTGACCAAAACCTCTGAAATGGGGAAAACCATACTGTTGTCAAGCTGACTCTCATGGGTGCGCTGCCACAGTGATGGCGAGGTACAAAAGGCCAGATGACCTCACTCAACCATGAGGTAAAGAATGGCCCAAAGCCGAATACTCGGCTAATGAGTCAGCAGCTACGTCAGCACTCCTGCGCATGTCTGCCGGGCACTCAGCCCTGCGGTGGGTACTGCAGATCCAGAACTTAGTCTCTGAACTCACGGGCTCTAGGCAAGACTGGCCAGGGAAACGCAGTTCCTCAGAAGCTAAGGAAGGGAGACGGGCTCCCTTCTGGGTGGCTTTTGGTCCCTTTGCTGTGCGTCTACTGCCCTTGCTGCCTGAGCAGGTAGTCAGAGCACAGACATCACCCAACACAGACCCTATAATGAGATCGGAGTTCCAACCTGCTTTGTCCCTTGACTTAAGAAACCTAAGTCCCCCCCCCCACCCATCTCCCCCACGTGTCCTGTAAGATCCCTTCCCACGGCCTGTGCTCCTAGTGACATGTGTCTATCCATCCTCCCTTCCAGCTTACTCTCTCCACTAGACCAGAACATTCCTCCTGCTGGACCTGGAATGTTGTCTTAGCTTGAGAAAAGCCAGTGTGTTCATGATCTCTTTGTTTACCATGCAGTCAGGGCTGGTACAGGACGACCGTGCCACTGAGAAATGGACATGCTTTAGCGCTTCCTACTAAGGGACAATGAGACCTTTGTGGGGGGAGATGATGACGTATTGCCTTTTTTTGTTTTTGTCTTGGTCTGGAGCTCAAGCCCAGGGTCCCACGAAGACTAAACAAGTTGTTAATACTAACTCACACCCAAACCCCCGCAACGACACACTCCTGATCCGCAAGTGTCTCCTCCTTGAGCCCTTCCTCTTTAATTCTTTTTGTTTGTTTGTTTGTTTGTTTGTTTTTCGAGACAGGGGTTCTCTGTGTAGCCTTGGCCATCCTGGACTCACTTTGTAGACCAGGCTGGCCTCGAACTCACAGCGATCCGCCTGCCTCTGCCTCCCGAGTGCTGGGATTAAAGGCGTGCGCCACCATGCCCGGCTCCTCTTTAATTCTTAAACATCATCCATCATCTGTCCTCCATCTACGCTGTCTCCGAGCGAGCAGCCAGTCCTGGGCTGCTGTCCTTGCCCTAAGGAGCGCCACTCTGGAGCCATGTGGGTGGTTCCAGGCACGGCAAGCCAGAAGCTGTTCTAACCAGCGCGAATGCCTGGACTTCCCCCACCAGAACTGACCAGGAACTCGAGGCAGGTTAAGGTTTCAAAGCCTTTTAAACACCTGACTGTTTGGGGGTCCAGCCTCCCTCCAGCTGGGTAGCTAAAGAGCCTGGCTTGGGGCTGCTTGCTGCACCTCCACACCAGGGACTCCTGGCTGTGCCCCTGCAGTCAGCAGCTTTCTATGGCATCTGCCTCAGGGAAGCAGAGGGTCCAGCCAGCTTCCAGCCTTACTGCTGACTTCTGCTTCATCTCCAGGGCAACCTGCTGACTGGAACCACACTGGCCAGATCACTACTAAGCATGCCACATGTCCTTGTGTCTTCCCACCTTCACTTATGCTGCCCCAAGACCCTCTCTCTCTTGTTCTTTTCATTTAAAATCTCTCCTGCACTCAAGCTCACTCCTATCTGGGAAATCCTCCAGGCGTCTTATTTGTTGGTAGCTATGGGTGACGACCTGTGTCTTCTTCCTGTCACGTTGGTAACCCTGGATGTGTCAGACCCACCAGCTAAATGAATTTTCAGTCACATCTGGCATGACTCATTCTGAGACCTGGGTGCCTTTTCTTTTTCTTTCTTTCTTTCTTTTTCTTTTCTTTTCTTTTCTTTTCTTCTTCTCCTCCTCCTCCTCCTCCTTCTTCTTCTTCTTCTTCTCCTCTTCTCTCTCTCTCTCTCTCTCTCTCTCTCTCTCTCTCTCTCTCTCTTTTTTTTTTTGGCTTTTTGAGACAGGGTTTCTCTGTGTAGCCTTGGCTGTCCTGGACTCGCTTTGTAGGCCAGGCTGGCCTCGAACTCACAGCCATCCGCCTGCTTCTGCCTCCTGAGTGCTGGGATGAAAGGGGTGCACCACCACACCCGGCTCTGGGTGCCTTTTCAAAGCATGGTGACAACATTCAAGCGAGCATTCCTCCCTGGAACAGCCCTTCATCCCAACAAGGAGTGGCTCATTGGCAGTGTTCTTCCATGAGAAGATTTGAGTGCAAGGTCCTGGGAGGACTGGGCATGTTTCCTTGTCCTTCACACTGACTTCCACCTGGGATGCTTGTTGAAGCAAACATAGAGAGAGGCATGACAGTGAGAGACGGTTGCCCTTGTGGGGGGGGGGCATCCATCACCTGGGAGGGGATAGAGCAGGGACGTCCAGTGACAGTAAGGTGAGGCCAGTGGGGCTTTGTTGGCATCCATCTGCCATCCCTCTACAATCCGGTATCTCCTAATTCTCAAGCCTCCTTTGTTCAGAATCTGCTCCAACCTAGCCCAGGTGAATGCAGCCTGCTCATAGCAGTCTGTGGCTGTGGGGATCACTGTGAGGAGCCGGTCGGGGAAGCTGGGATCTTGCATAGGGGTCCAGGCAAAAGCAGGACCTTTGGGGTCGCTCATTAGATGTGTGTGCCCTGCCTCTCAGTCGGTATTTATTTGGCGCTTTGGGTGTGAAATACATGCCAGTGAGTGTGTGTGGAAGTCAGAGGTCGGTTCCCTCCTTCCAGGGTGTAGGTTCTAGGTTGCCAGTCTGGTGACAGCCATCTTTAGTCCT